>NC_138830.1:25000-625000 GCF_965183815.1 Platalea leucorodia | reverse complement strand
CAGATTAAGGGGCCAGTCATTTCCCTGGACCATTTACAAAGTATGCACGTGACAAGATAGGAAGAGGTACAAAGAAACAGTCGAACCCTGTTGATCATCATAATAAACAACAACAATCATAGAACTACAACTTAGCAATTGTGGTCCAATTTTTTTGTAGGTATCATGACAAAAGAGTTTACATCAGCATTTTGAAGGAGGATGATGAGATTACTTGATGTGACCAGAGAGCTGCTCCCAGGAGATGAAGGCTGGAACAGAACATAAACGGAACTGAAAATTAAGCAAGTAGGTGGGGGCAGGGGCTCACTGCATGGGTGGGTTGCAAGGAGGAGCTCAGGTCTAGGGGCTGAACAACATGCAGTAGGTGGGTAAAACCGGTTTATAAGTATCTTTGAAAGTAAAGGCGAAACCTTGTATCAGCTGATAAAAAAGGGAAATGCAGTTGAGGGATGCCAAGAAGGGTGATGTGGTCAGGCAGTTGGCTAAGAAGATGTTTCTTGCAGCAGCATTCTGGATGGATGGATGGATGGATGGATGGATGGATGGATGGATGGCAATAGGTTAAACTGCACTCATCAAAACCAGAAAAAAAGGACATTTCAGCACTTAGCACACAATATAATGAGTGTGTAGCCTAGTTCTGAAAAACTGGCTGTTAATACCATAACCAATTTCCAAGATAGGCTTTGGTGCTCTTATTTACCATGCCTAGTATTTACCATGCTAGGTGCTAGCTAGTTGTCCATTGCAAAGACTGAAGACAAATGGAGGTAGTCTGGAACAGAGCGATGACTATGATATGTCTGTGAAGGGGTACGTATCCAGGTCACGTGCAAAGAGACACAAGAAAAGAATCATAGCAGAACTTTGTGGGACTACTAGAGGGGCAAAAGGCAGATGAAGAAAATCCTTCATAGACAGTCACAGAAGTTGAGGAGGACAAGCCATCAGGTTCATCATGCTCAAGTAGTAGATATCTGACAAATCAGAAAAGAAAATGATTAGGTGTTGGTTCTAAAATTAGACCAACCTATAAGATTTTGCAAGATCAACTTTGGTTGAAAGTACAAAAGTCAGATTCCAAAGGGTCTAGAATAAAAATAAAACAGAAGACTAGTATGAACTCCAGGCAGTGATTTAGATTCTGTGTTCACTATTTGCACGGGAGTGGAAGGGATCTCCTAGATTACCAAATCCATTCCTCTGCTGTTGTAAGCAATTGTATCTCATAGTCTATATATTTATTAAGCTTCACGTGAAAATTCTGGTTTTTTTCTTCCTAGTTTTAGTGGAAAGGTGTTTCAGAACCTCAGTCTTCTGATAATCAGAAACTTTAATTTATGGGTTGAATTCATTCATTGCTCATTAGTAATCATTTGTCCTTATGTCATCATTGTCCCTTTGCTTAAGTGTCTTTTCTCTCGCTTAAGTGCCTAACCTGAATGTATTTATAGAGAGCAATTATATCTGCTCTCAGCATGAATGAGCTTAGAGATGAAAGGGAGAAGGAAGCAAACATGTTGCTTCAGCCTGGACCAGCTGGAATCTCTTTGTTCAGACTCATGTAAAATGTTTTGCAGCAGCTGAATCTGGAAGCAGCATTTGTGCAGCTCATAGCAATATGATACAGATCTAGCCACCGCACAGCCAGATGAGATGGAAATGGGCATATCGAGCCACGGTTGCTATCTGAATATCCGTGGGTACGGTGGCACTGAGAACACTAAAACTACAGTCCAACTTAGTGGGAGAATAATGATTTGCATTTGATTGTGATAAACACCCATGGTAAGCCATTGTAAACATTTCCCACCTTTATGACTTCTGTTTTTCTCGTGTTGGGAGTTAGGTGTCTGTCTGCATGAGGTTATCACTAGCCGTGTGGCTTATTTTGCAGAGGGGACTCTACAGGGTGCTGTCTGCATGCTGTAGACTCTGGAGTCAGCAATTCCTTCTGTTCTTTCCTAGAGTTGTTGTAAGGCTGTCTCCCAGAGCTCTTCACGCTCAGCATAATCAAAGAGCAGGAGTTGCCCATCACATCTCTCAGACTTTGTGTACAAATTTCTAATTGCAAAATAGATTCAATAATTCAGTCATAACACTACCCGCTATAGCACGTATTCAGATAAGCGGTTTGAAAGGGGGATCCTTAAGGCAAAGACAATTGCAATGAACTATTCTTTTGCTTGGCGGCATCTCATTGCCAGAAGCAGCAAGCATAGCTGAACAGCTATACGAAGTGCTGGATACTTTAAATATGTGATTGTACCTCATTCCTTTGCATAGAAATCTTAATTGCCCAAGAGCAGTTTGTTGCGAGTCAGTTTTTTTAAACACATTTTAATTTTTATATGGAAAGGGCTTTTAGATCTAAAAATGTTTATTCCTCTCATATATGTGTTTGCGCTTGCCATCATTCATGCTGCAAAGTATGGGGTTTTTCTAGTCAAAATGTTCTTGGGATTCCATGGACTGCAAAAACAATGGAAAATTAAGGGCCTTTAATTCTAGAGAACATGCATCATGTAAATTAAAATACAGAAATAGAAGAAGATGCTGGTCATTGTACCTGCAATAGATTAGTTACTCAGCAGAAGAATGCATCTCATCAGCCCTTTTCTTCTGGAAAGTGGTGTTTTAGCTTGGCTTAAAGCCAAATCCAGCCCTCTCCTTGTAACTGACCTTTGCACATCCTCGTGTACGGGCAGATTTTGTACAAATTTGAGCTCTTCTGACAGTTCAGTACAAACCATGCACTGACAGAGCTACATAAGGAAGCTTGTACAATACCTGATTTAAGTGCAAGATTCTTACAGGGTTTCAGAGAGGAAGAAGCAGTGTGGTTGTCCACGGTGTTGCTCAAAGGGGCTCTGCATTAAGATTCTGGAGACAGGTTTGAGTTCAGCTGGTCCTTTGCCCCTCGCTTGCCTGATCACGGGAGGGAAGGCCACATGGCCATCGAGAAAGGGACTGCACATTGCAGTAACTAATCAAAAATCAATTTTGGCAGCCTACTCTGTGAAAAGGAATGAAAAAGCAGAGGTGGCAGGAGGGTTTTTTTGAGGCTTTCAGGAAGGGTGGTGGTTTTCTCCTGTAGCTCAAAGAAACAGCAGCAAAACAAAAAGAACTAAAACAACAAGGACAAATACGATGTATGGAAAAAGCCTGTTGGATACTTGTCTTTGCACAACAACTCCCTTCATCAAGAAAACAGCTTAAGTACAATGAGTTGTGCAATAGTACTCCAGTTTGCTGGCAGCGCCCTCATCTGTCTTGTGAAAAATTTGTCACTGGTCCAGGTGTAAATTAAAAAAATATGAAATAATCAGCAGACTGAAATCAGAAAAATGTCTCCCATATGGTTATGCTGATAGGGTGGTGCTATCGGCTCTGTGCCTGCTCCACGCACGCAAACCCACAGGAGAAGGTGACCTCTTCTGCATGGACATATCCAGGGCAGGTGCGGTGACCAGGCACAGAAGGACGTACTCGCGGGTTTTGGACGCACGTACTACAGTAAAGCTGCCTACGCCTCCCACGGAGAAAAAGAACTGGACCATATAGAAGCATTTCCCTGAGCCAGATTTGACCCACAGACCAGCAGCTGGACCAAACAGCTAAATAAATAGCTCTGTAGGAAATTTTGAAATTCGGAGACATTTTGAAATGAAAAACTAATATGTTTGTTTTCAGGCTATTCCAGGGTGTTCAGGGAGGGACCAAAGCAGACATAAAATTGCAACTTTGTGGTATCACAACTTAGTATCTTTTTAACAAGAAAGGTTTTGTGTTTTGTTTTGTTTTCTTTTTTAAAATTCAAAAATGCTTACTCAAACTGTAGGAACCAGTACCAACTTGACATCCTACTAAGAGCTTTCTTTTCAACAAGCAAAACCCTTCTGCCATGAGAAGGCTCACCAGGCTGATTCTTTTGTTCTAAAAAGTAGGAAATGCCCAACATAGCCAAGAAAAGTCCCAGTATCTCAAGAAGAGCTCCAAATCCAGAAAGGAAGAAGGTAAAACCTCCATGAGGCGCCTAGGCACTTCTCTGATGCTACTGACTGTACATAGAACATCCCCAACTCTGCAGTGATGATCAGCAGTGTCAAACTCTCCAACTGATGTGAAGCTTCATCTCCTTGAGACCTGCCATCGTCTGGATGGTGCTAGCTAGGTGCCGGCATCTAGAAGTCATGGTCCAGATCAGGGGCCACTCTGCTAGACACTGTATAAATCTATCATGAAAAGAAGATTGGTGTCACATTGCAGCAATGCCACATTGTTGTGGGATTTTTTGTTTTTTAATTGGAAAAAAACTCCTGCAGTTATCCGATGCTCTAGGCCTATGTACAAAGCACGTTTAAAAATACAATAGGCATTCAAATGGGAACATTATTAATTAAAAGCCTCCACGTACTGTACAAATGAAATGTTCTTCTCTCTACCTACTCAAGTCATTCATTCAGAAAAATCCTGGGAAAATAGTTAGGCTTTGCAATGTGCCCCATAGGTCAATGTATTCAGGCTCCAACAGACCAAGTGGGAGGAGTGAGTTCCAGAACGGGGAAACCTTCATTGCGAACTCCCTCTCAAAAGGAGTGCATTCAGAAGTGTGCACAGCACGCTCACAGAAAAATGGCTCTAGCCCTTTGCCCAGCTCAAATTTTAAATAAGTCCTTTAATATATGTATATCCAACCAAGGAAGAGATGCTGACCTATGCTCCTGTCTGAAGCACAGCAGTGGGAAGGACTTTGAAGCCCTGTAGGGTTTTCAAACCCACAGCTTGCCTGCCTTTTTTTTTTCCCCCTACTGTATATATCCTTATGGTATAGATTGATACCACAACAACCCCTTTTCTCTATGCTCAGCTACCTCATGTCCCCGTTATTTAATAGCAGTGGCATCCTTGAGAGTCCAGCTGTCCCTGGGCAGCTCGCTGACAGTGCGTTACAAAACGTATCCATGAGAGCCGGTCTCACAACTATTTGCTTTTCCTACAGTCCCATATCAAAAGTCCCCTTTCAGTAGAGGGATGGGCCAAAGTCTGCCTGCAGAACCCAGAGCCAAACCTCCCTCACGCTTTAAAGTTTGGTGTTACATTTCAGATCCATCCCCTAAATCAGACTGACTTTCAGTGTTCAGATCAGAACAATCCCTATCTTATTTGCTTGCTGGCTGCAAAACAGTAGGAAGATTGTTAATACCCTACTCAGGCCCTAACTAAAAATCCAAACTCAAATTTAATATTTCAAACATTATTTAAAAATATATTAAGATAGTCAGTCTATTGCTGTTGCTCATTACTCTGTCGAAACCTAATATTAGTAACAGCATGTACAGAGGACCTGGAGCATGAATTAATAATGAGGTGCTTGTGCTGGAAAACATGCGAGAGCCTGGTTCCCCGAGCTGGCAGACATCCGACAGAGACTAGTTTGCTCTTCTCTACACAGTGCTCAAATCATCTGCTCAACAAAATCATTGGGAAGGAAAGTATTTCTGATTAGTTTACTTCCTCTGATGATCGTTTTCCAAAACCAACAAAGACGACAGGCCACCAGAAATTAAGGGGGCCACACTGGGGGGGAAAAATCTTTAAACCAATGGCGTTGTACTACTGATCAAACCGTAGTAGTGCTGGTATCTGAGCACGGTCCTCAAAGGGGTGAGGACCCCCCATGCCTTCAGCCTGCCCTCACCTTGTACATGAAGTCTCTTCTTGGGGCTTTTGAGGTGAGGTTTTGATCAACTCTTTCCCCCTTTCTCATTGTCCTAAGAGAAAACAAATCTGACCGAGAATATAGAGCAAGAGCACGTGGCCTGTTAATGCTCTTGGCCTTGAGCTAAGGTATTGGAGGCGTCTGCAGGTTTTCTGTAGATGTGAGCAAGGACTTAGCAAGTCAGTGAGCTCTTCAGGTGATGCCAGGATCAGGAAAGATGTGCAAGCTAGAAAATATTTGCATCGTTTGTAGTATGTGATACATATGTATTTATATATAATGTGTATGTGCCTATAAAAATATACTGCAGCCATGTAAGCTATATTTTTCAAAGGTATAATACTACGGCTAGATCAATGATGTAGTATAGAGATTAGGTGTATTTATTTATATATGCATGCACATTCCCTTCCTGCGCACGCTTCACAGGGAGCTGGCTTTCAGCTGTCCTCCTGGTGCCCCACGCTGGCCTCCTCTGCCCATGCACGCTTCCCTCCTGGGGGCGAGCCCAGCTGCCGCTGCGCTTCCTCCCTGCGCGGAGAAACGCCTTCAACGCTTGCCGAAAACAAATAATAGTTTTTGAAGCTGTTTGTGCCCTGAAACTTTAGCTGTGCACTAGTCTAACACAGCCTTTTCCCTTAAGGTGAGCGTGCTGTTGCCCACAGTGCAGCATTCCGTTCTGTAGCTGCCGCCTTGTTCTCGCACTGTAAATTAAAAGGTGTGAAGGAGAAGGAAATTTTCCAGAGTAAATGAGAGAAATTATTACATAATTTTGTGTAATTTTTGATGCAGGAAACGATTTTCTCAGTGCACCTGTTGCGGGGAGGAACAAGGCTGCTTCAACCATCAATCTGTGGGACCTCAGAGCTCAGCCTGAAAGCAAAGGTGAAACGAAATACGAAAATTGCAGTGCAGCAGAAGAGGAGTCAGCTATCTGAGGGCCTCTGCTGAAATCCCATCTTTCGGGTAGGGTTTCTTGTGCATTTTCGTGTTGTGGTCACCTGACGGTAGCTCTCTGGCCTAATTGGTTTCCTAGTTAACAGACTAAGTAATGATGTAACCAGAGTGTGTGGGAACCAGACCTGTGTGACAGATACAAATTTTCCCAGCCACGCTAATTCTGCCCGCTTACCTGGTTCCGCGGCTGGTTATCTGGAAACTTGAACTACTTAAAGGATATAATGAGCCCAGCAAAGGTTGAGACACAGCTTAGTCATTTAACATAAAATTATCCCCTGCCGCAAAATATATTAACTTGTGAAGGCCAATTATTTTTGTTACTGAACAACACTGTATTTTAATAGACATGGCTGTGTCTACAGCTTTTATTTACTTTTTCTGTGGTTGGCTGAAGTGAGAATTAGTTGTTTGTAGCCTAAAGGAGCAGATCAGCTCTGTTCAATTACAAGCATGTCTCCATAACCACTTTCTGCTCTGTGCTGTCTGCCGTCCCCAAGCGCTCTCACACAACGTTGCTCATTTGTGCTGCTGATTTTTGTAGCTGAATGCTGTTGCTATTGCTTGTATGACAATACAAGGGTTTCAGAAAGGCTCCAGCTAAAATCAGGGTCCCGTTGAACTGGGCACTATATAAATGCGTAATGAGAAACAGTCCTCTAAATGCAAAGTGGTTGCATCCCAAGTACCTCAGACAGAGGTGGTTTGGTGGAGAGGAAAGCTTTGCAGCCTCAGAGCTGAGCCCCTAAGACAGTAATTTTTAAAATAATCAGCCTGAGAAACAGCCTCATATAAAATAATTAGTAAAGGGAGGTGAGAGGGAAAGGGAATATCTGGCATGGAGGAGGCCTGACCAGCTTCCTTGTCCATGTGGTGGACAAAGAACGAAGGTCTCGAGACTTCTCTCTACTGTAACATAAAATCCCAGTAGTACAGGTAGCGCAGGCTGGGGAACGCTGATCTTGGGAGCAGCTTGAGCTGGGGATGTGCCCGGCACCTGGCATTTCTGTGGTCCTCAGGCAGTTCCCGTTTGCCCCTGCAGAAGGGACCACGTCTCTGCGCAGCAGTTAAATGTTTTCTAATGAGTCGGGGCACCGGGGCTGTCGCTGGATGGGCTACAGAGCCTGGAGCGAACGTCGCTGTGACCCTGGTGGTTATTGTTCTGCCGCAAAACGCGGCCAGTGCAGCCTGTGTCTGATATTCTTTAACAGAGAGGAAGGAAGCTTTATGTTTGTTTGCATGCATCTAGCTGTTCTTTCACTTTGCACCCACAGACGTGTTTGATAAATGGAAGAAACAGAGAGCAGAAGCCAGAAGCTGGACTCCTAAGGTGATGTGAAACTGGTTTATGTTTTCCTCGAAAACACGACTGTTAAATGTGACGACAGAAATCATGAAAGTAACAGGGCTTTGCATACACTTGATGCGGTTAATCCAGTCGGTAAACGTGACGTTAAAAAAAGGACACCCCACAGTGTTTCAGCATCTTTCTGTTTGAAGTTTATACGATGCCTAGCGCGTATGCAATGGATCTGGGGCCTGACATCTATTTAAACTCTTTGGGAGCAATATCAAACATTAATGGGGATTAGTGTTAGAACTGGTGTAAACATAGCAAACAATCTGCCGTAAGTGTATGCTCACATTTCCATATGTTATGTAGGTAAGCAGAGCCACCGAAGAGGAAAGAAACCCTGAGAGGTAGTTCTCAGCTAACTACTTCTAGGAGTGGTAGAGGCAGGCACCAGCAGGGCACAACTACCTCGTGATATCAGTATCTGCATACTCATAAAATGCTCTGTCTCGAGCTGCAATTCAGTTTTGTAAAAGGTAAGAAAGATTTAAAGAGATGCAATTCCATTGTGAAAAACCACTAAAAAACAGATAAAAATGATTTAGTACTTCCAGGTGCACTGTAATTCTTGGCAGAAAAAGCTAATTCCAGGTGTGTAACTTCAAAAAAAAAAAATCCAACAAAAATCCAACCCTGTTGTCAAAGTGGGATAAAACCATCAAGTTAGAAAAATAGAAGCTAAACTAGGAACAAAGTCCAAAGTACAACTGCGGAAAGACAGCCTCTCCATTGAAGAAATTACTGCATGTAAGTGAATCTCCCTATTACTTAAGTAAACATAGCTTGATTCTGGGCAATATTTCAAAGGAGATAAAGCTTTGGCATGCATGAGCACATAGAAAGATGACATATTCGCAGTGGGAGGTATGAGGTGGGGTTTCCAGTAGTGCCAAAATTTCTCTCACACATACATACTTAGGGCCAGATCCAAAGCTGCTGAAGCAAAGAGCAAATCTTTCCACTGTCTTCAACTGGCTTTGTATTCAACGTTCACTCATGCTAGGAGAAAGGGAAAAAAATACATTTGTTTCCTCATTTGCGGCCAAATCCTTTACACATTTTTCCTTCTCCTTTTAAGCCTGGGGAACTCTTGTCATTGACTTCCTCAGGGGCAGGTCCTCAATCAACAGATCAAAATATAAGCTGTACCACAAAATGGAAAATACTATTATACCAGCTAAAGTTATTTGCTTCAGCAACACATGTGGTATGGGATATTATTATTCCATAATAGAATACACATTGATTCATTTGACACTTTTTTTTTAAAAGAGCTTTTATTTATACAACGTGTTTATGGAAAAATATGCATTGAATGCTTTTTAAGTCCTATTATGGTTTGTTTTTATTTCCACATGTTCAGATGAAATGACCATTACTGGGGCTAGAAACCTACAGCGCTAATGGAAGCTCTTATAGTTGGTGCCAGTTTTATATCCTGCAGGGGTAGTTGCCACTATATTAATATCCTGCAGGTCAAGTTAATTAATTTTTTTTTTAAAACAACGTATTTTGCAGGCTCTATGAAATACGATATGGTGTCACACGTAGTACATGCCAGTTTTGCATCTGAATTTAGAGCCAGGGAATTGTACCAGATGAGACCTCCAAGTAAGTAGGTTTTGCAGAAATCCATGGCCACACAGAAGGAGAACGGGCACCCTGTCTCCCAAAGGTACATGTGAAAACTCTTTAGGAATCAGAGTACTAGCTATGAAGGAGACAGATTTCTTGGGCAAGTCTGGTTTTCCCTCACGGCTGGGCCTTCTGCTGCCATGATCAGCGGCTGGGTGTGTGGCAGTGCGTTCGGTGCAATTTGCTCCTGTGAGGCAACGTTTTTTCCCTTGCTGTAACCTCGATTTAACAAAAAGGGGTTTGAGAAACCCCATCCTTTCCCAGTCGCACAATCACTCCCTGACTTTCAGTCCTGCTGCCATCCAGGGGGGCCTAGACTGCGTCGTGCCTGTGATAACACATAAGCATTTCAGTGACACGAACATAACACAGGTGAATACGAAAACCTTTTCGCCCTGGCCTCGAGACTGCTGGACTGGGTGGCCGTTTCTTGTTGCAGAGGAGCAACAAGGTGTGACTCTGTGCACAGGGCAAAGCAATTAACAGCCCAGCTGTGATTGCACAGGGCTTTCTATAGCCTCCCTCCCTTTTTCCCACACATGGCTACGTGCACGCAGGGGAGGGGAAGGGGCTTTTCATTTCCTTTCTCCGCTCGCTGCTGTGATTGCACTAAGTCGGTCAGAGATCCTTATCTCAAAGCAGAGAGGAAAGTGAAATCTCCAGTTTTGTCACTGGTTGTGTGCTCTGGAATATCTAGGGAGTTCAGCAGGCACTGATTTTACCTTCACGGCATCACTGTGAATTAGAGGTGTTCGTTCTGTCCAGACCTCAGCATCAGGGCAGCCAGGGTCCCAGTGGAGTAAAGGTGTATCAAACCTAGCATGAAGTGACACTGCTTTGGTTTTGCGACAGTGTGATAAATCTGTTTTCCACTGAAAAACACTGAGGAGACATTTTCATCTTTACCTATCATTTCAGACTCTCCAGACTATTAAGGCTGCATAAATATTAAAGGCTTGTTATTTACATTAGAATCATTATCTTTATAGATATCAGTGCTTGTTAAATGATTCATAATGCATAATTCATTCAACCAATTCTGCCCTTTCCTCTGTTTGTTATTCACCTGCAAACAGACTTTGATTTTTACAAATTTGTTCATTATTCAAATCATTCCAGGCTCTCTTCACAAACATATTTTAGTGGTCTCCTTTGCTCAAAACCTATTGTCTCCTACCGTATTTTTATCAATTTGCTTCTGTTGTTGCTTGCAGAGAGTAATTGAACATTTAATAACAGACCTGAAACTCCCCCTGACTTTAATCAAGATCTACAGGCTAGCTGTGGGGATTCATGCTAATGCTCCTGACGCTGCCACGCAGCCACTGCCAAGGCATGCTCTGCGGTCGTCCGTCTGGCAAGCTCTGCCTTTCATTCCCACTTGTGGGGAACGCAGTAATAGAGGTCTGCAGCACGTGGCCAGGTTGTAAAGCCTGGGAAATTAACTTTGGTGTTTACGTACAAAGCAAGCGTGGCAAGACTTGGGTTTGCCTACAGCGCAGCACAGTGCGGTTCGATGAGAGAGCCCCAGAAGCGGGATTTCAGAGGTTTGGCTCAGGTCTCCAGCCAGCCGTTTCCATGCAGGGTTGCTTCCCCCTGAGCCTGAGTGTTCTCCTCTGTAGGTTGATATCAGTGTTGCTTGAGGAAGATCTTGCCCTGCAGAGGCCCCAGGGAGTACAAAACGCTCCTGGCGCCCGACTTCAGCTGCTCCCCCTGAGCTGCCTGCAGAGAGGGTTGTGAGAAGCTCCTCCCCGAGTGCTGGCCCCGGGGCTGCTGTTCCGAGACATCTCCAGGCTGGTCCCTCGCTCCCCTTACAGCAGCCGCGAGCGACTCGCAGCTCACGGCTTGGGCAAAGCGCCTGAAGAGACACGGCTCGGCTGCTATGAGGAGCAAATAGTTTGGCAAATAAGGTGTAGTGTGTTTGTCTCCGATCCAAATATTTTGATCTTTAAGATAAGAATAGGGGAAAAGTTCTTTTTGTTTTCAATTCAGTTCGTCGCTATTCATCGTTAGTTTGTCTTGGATGCGCTTCTGAGAAGTTGCTACCTGCACAACGGGGAAAAAGAATTTAAAACAATATAGAAAAAATGAAGTCGGTAGTAAGGAACTAATTTGTTGCTCGAGTCTAAAAATAAATGATTGTAACAGATCGCAATAATGAAAATTGGTTAAAATATTTGAAGAAAAATATTTTCCTATAGATTTTTAGAAAAAACAAAAGTATACACTTCAGGTTTGACTTTTTTTATCATTTCAGAGAGAAATTTCAAGATAAAAGAGTCAAAATTAAGCCATTTTTGTTTAAGTTTAGTTTGAAACACAATTTTCCATTTAGTTAGCAGAAAAGACTCTTAAAATATTCCTGGTGATTGCTCTCCATTATAAACTGGTCTTAATATCTTTTTTTGTTTTCTTCCCACCAGAGGTAGAGAGATGATTTAGATAAACATTGAAAGCTTAGAAATGGAAAAAATTAAGAACGTAAAATTGGAATCAGAATCTGCTCTTTTCTTCTAGGTTTTCAGCTAGAAAAATATGACAAATGGCCCTGAATGAAATTGTCCTCTTAATTTCTCATGTTTCTCCAATTTAAAATTTAAAATGTGATTGTTTTTCCCCTCATGTTCTTGATTTTCTTTTTTTTTTTTTTTTGCTCTCCCACTAGTCTTAGTAATTTCCTTTTACTCTACAACCAAGTTCTGGTAAAATACAAATTTCTAATGAAGAGCGACAGTGATTCAGCTATTTAACATACACAGTCACAGTCCATATGGACATAAGCATCCTTGATATCTACTGACCACAATGCTCACTTTTAGCAGTAAAAAATAAAGTTGACTTTTGTATCAGAAGGTTGACTTTTTCATTGTTCACAAGGAGGAATGAAGTAAGCCTTAGCGTTCCTCCAATGTTTTTGGACTGAAGATATGGAGGTAAAGAACCTTGACTTACACAAATCCCTCAGCATTTCTCAGGTCACATCTGCACCCAGGCTTATGCCAGCTAAAACCTTCAGGCACGCCCAGCACGGCACTTTGGCTTGGTGTCTTATGGCGATAAAGAGTAGCTCGGACTTTTTTTCTGGAGATCAGAACTCCAACTCCACCCAAGCACCGGGGTGTCTTTGGAGGAGCAGCAGCAATTCCATGCATTTCAGGGCCTGGCGTTGCAGTTCTGATCCAAGTTTAGACCTGCCATAATCCGTCTGCCATGCTTTGCAGAAAATCTGTGATTTTCTTCCTATCTGTCTCAAACTCAACTGATAGTGGGTTATGAAGAGGACCAGGGTCCACAGGCTATAACAATCTCTTAAACTAATCTCCTGATGAGCGATGGAAGCATCAAAAGTGGGAAACTACAGTACTGCTCATCATCACTAGTCCTCATTTATCTTTCTTCCTTCTTCTCTCCCTCATGCCATGAGTCATCCAACATTTGATGCTTGGGGACACCATGTGTTATTTTGTCTCCCAGCCACTTTTGTCCCTTCCTCATGCAATGCATTCACACAAGCCCTGTGATCACCGTGGAGCCCCAGCCAAAATGGCTCAGCTTCCTTCCCAGGGTGTCAGAGCGCCAGGGAGAAAGGTTTGCTCAAGGTCTTGGCTCCCTCTCCTGGCTGGCTTTGCAGCAACTTAAAATGAGATTTTAGCCCTTCAAAAATTAGTGTTTGCTTACTGCCAACGCACACTTGAAACAAGAGAGAAGAGCACTCTAGTGATGAGACTCTGGTTTAAAAAAAAATTAAAGTTGGAAGCTAATCCTACTAAAAATATAGTTATTTAAAGTAAAATCATCATGGTTTTGATATAGGCTATTTGAAAATGTTTTCCTCCTGCCAAGACTTCTTGAATGCCACATACATGTGAGAAAAGGTCTTTTTTTTATAATTTGTTTGTTTTTCTGGATTACCTGTATTTTCCTTCTGACCCGCAGGCTCTAGACTTCTACTTAGTAAATGTCCCCAGAAAGGCTGTGTGTTATCCTTAAACAGTGGTAGCATTCCCCCTACCTGCTAATTGCTTTATTTGTCCTTACTGCTTCCGTCCCCTCATCAACAAAGGCTTTAGCATAAAGGGCAATGAGGTAGAACATGACAAGGAGAGTGGGAGCCAGAAGAGTGAATACTTCTGTAATTACACAGTGGCCTGGAGTAGCTCTTCTCAAATCAATTATGTAGCCTGGATTGCCCAAAACTCTGAGGACAGAGCCCTTGTTTTAATTTGCCTATGGAGCTATGTGCTCCAATAATGGGCAAAATTCTTGCCTTGTTACCAGTCGCCTTTTATCAGAATCCACATAATTCCTTCCGTATTTATTTTTATCTAATTACTTTATTAATAATACATTGTACTCAGCACAGCTACAAACCAATCGTTGCAAATTGCTTTGCAAACATTAGCAAATGAAGTTCCACCTTATCTTGTTGAAAAGGTAGTGACGTGTCCATTTTTCACTGGGGAAGACTGAGGCAGCAGATTTTAACAGAAAGTGGTTAGAAAAAGCAACTGGAAAACCACCCATAAAATCCTGATAAACTGTAGTTGCAAAGTAAATTGCCAAGAATTTAACCCAGCAATCAAAACATTCAGCCCAACCTCTACACTTGCTGTGCACTCCTCAGCATTGTCCTTTTGGGGAGTTTACAATGGGCATAAACCTAGACGGTATAAAAGCAGAAGTATTGCTAGTGTCAAGAGGATTCCAAAAGTTTTGGAGACCGATTGGTGGTGGTGGTGAAGAGTTTACTAAATAGCATACTGTATGTAATGTGGACCTGAGAGGATTGAGGAGAATGAGCATCTTTATTGTCAACAGATTTCACAACTCCGTAAAGGTCTCTCATCTTCCAAAGCTTCTAGCTTGTGCTGTTACAGAAGTCAGCGTCAGAGTGATTGCGATTTGGCTCACGTGGTGGTCACTGCCCCGATGCGTTTCTCCTTTCTTCCTTCCCTGGGGGACGCCGGGCAGAAGCTGTGTCCAAATGCCTGGGAAAGTGTGGAATCAGGCAAGAATTTGCTTTTCATCCCTATTTTCTTCATAAATGAACTACCAATATGCAATAGGCAACTAGAGTACCAGTTGTTTTATTTAAACGACGACTTCAGCAATGCTGTAGAGAAGGGGACAAAATATTTTTGAAGATACTTTAAAAGGCATTACGGCCATTGCCTGAAAGGACAAGCAGACCGGAGGCAGAAGGGTGGCTAGTGAAGCTGTTCAGGTAACCGGTTGTTCAATAACAGAGGTGTGTAGGCAGTAGCAGAGGTGAAGGCCTGAAGTGGAATTTTGTGCAAAATTTGGGTGAACTAAAACCCTGAAAAAATATTTCATATTTCACTGAAGAGCAGTTTCAAGCTTCCTAGGCGTTTCTAATTAACTGCAAGTAAATTTAGATGAAAACATTTTTAGACTCTTAGTTTAAAAAAAAAGTCAACTCAATACCCATTCATGAAAAGTTTGTGATCATAATGTGTATTTCTCAGTGAAAAAGGTTTATCTGGAAAAAACGTGTCTGGCTCTAGCTGTAACCTTGTCTGCATAACCTGTAATAGAATAACTATAGCTGTAGAAAGACTTTTGTTCTTTTTGGCATAGCTGATCAATTAGATGCGTAGGATGGAGTTACAAAAGCTCGTACATTTTGCCGGAGTTGCTTTGCTGTTCGTGGCTTTATGAACAGCACAGTGCTATAAATGAAGTTACGACGAGTGAATGATATTTTAAAAACGGAGTTGTTCTTTATGTCATGTAGCTAAAGCCCTCAGTTGCCACTGGTTTCCCATAGGATTTTGATGCCACAGAAACGCACACGAAGGGTCAGTCCTTGCTTCGGTCTGCCTTGATAGGGGAAAATAAAGGTGATGGTGTACCTGCTTTATACAGAGGGAGCTGAGGCACAGAGGGGCAGGCTTATTTTTATGCTGTTGTGTTGGTTTGGGGTTTTTTATATCTGGCCAGATTTTCAATAAGCTTTTTATATTAAATTCTATTTTTGATGCTTTCACCATCACTATATCATCTTTTCATCGGCAGCCCTCATTGGCCATAAGGAACTTGCCCAAAATCTCTGAGGAGGTCAATGGGAGAGCTGGGAACTGAACCTTTCTTATCTGTAATGACAGTCAATGCACAGCTCTAGATAGGGAATAGATATAAACCTTAATCCAAAATCCATGTCAGGTTCAAAAACACCTTTTAAAAGACAGCTGACCTACTGCAGGATTACAGTTTCAGGTGAAGCAAGCCAGAGCCAGAGCAGGTCCTTACTGAACAACCTGCTGTGTGCAAGGTGAAAGCAGCACAGTTTCAAGGCTGTGTACCCTTAGAAAGCCCGATGATCCCATGGAGAGCGACTAATCGACTGGGAATGAACCAGGACATCTTGCAAGATTTTTTTCTAGGCAAGTTGGGTGCCAGTAAAATAGTCTAAAGAGGCAAAAGTGAAAAGTTCAGTAATTTATTTATGCACAGAAGTCCAGTAGCTGGAGTGCAGACTTGTCAGTGGAGTGCCACGTCCTCTGCCCAGGCTCCCAGTCATCTCAAAGGGCAGCACCTTTTCTTTTTTATAACTCATTAAATGTCACTAGGCAAATCCAACTGCATTATCATCCTGATATTAATTTGCCATGTTAGCCACTGCTGTAATGCCCAGACGGTCAAGAGAGCAGGGAATAATTGTCATTTGGGAGGAGACAGCGTTACACGCTTAGGTAGAAATCACCCCTTTAAGGATTTATAGGAAAACAGTTGGTGCAGTACGGTGCCCAGCTACCTCCCCAGCTACTGGTAATGCATTCGTGAAGGCACCGACACATCAAGGTTTGAGCCAGGCTCCCCCTTATCTCAGAACAGCCACCAAACGGCATTCTTGCAGTATTCACTTCTGTCACTTCCAGCTCCAGATGCGACCTCGAGTAAAAGGCTTCCTATCTCCCCATCAGCCCCCTGAACTACTCCCTCTCAAGATGCATGTTAATTTTGTGCCTTCATTTTGCAGTGCACAACTGAAAAAAAATTATGGACTTGTAGTAATATTCTTCCAATTAAAAGAAAACCTTTGTAGTGCCAAAGTTAAAGCTAAGAAAGCTAACTTACAGTTTCCAGAAACTTCAGATATTAAGGAGCACACAGCCTTACCACACAGGTTGCGGGCAGGTGCACTGCAGTGTGTTTCTCATATATCACTACATTTGCTAAGTTAACAAAGCCAAAATAAAACAGTTCTCTTTCTTTAAAGATTGGGCTCTTTTTGTACCCGTGTGCTGCATGCACACTGGTATAACATCCCTCTGTGCTTAAAAAGCCGCCTCGCTCCTCAAAGCAAGATCGATTTCTAAAACTTAATGTTGTTGCGTCGCCGCCAGCCCGCGCTGGCAGGCAGGGCCCCGCGCGCGGAGGGTCGGAGGGGGCTCCGCGCACTCTGCCCGCCGCGGGGCCGCAGCCGGACGGGGCGAACTCCCCTTTCTGCTTTTCCAAACCCGCAGGCAGAAAGCGGGGATCACCTCCGCTTCGCGCTGCCGGGTGAAGGGAGTGACACGCTGCAGCCAAGTGAACTGCCCAAAGCGGCACGTTGTACGTGGTGTTTGTGCCGAAGGTCACTTTTTACACATCTAAAATGAAGAATAATAAATAGGACTAAAGCATTGATGAGGAGTAATACATAAATGCACTTCTGTGTGGCCTCTCTGACCTGTGGAGATGCGCATTTGGCTTTTTAACAGCTCTATGTGACTTTTTCGCCTTGCCGGCATGAGCATCGCTCCACCTGTGCGCCGCTGCGTCTCTCCTCGCTGCGGGGGGTGGCAGGCAGGTGGGGGCTGCAGGCAGGTGGGGGCTGCAGGTGGGGGCTGCAGGCAGGTAGGGGCTGCAGGCAGGTGGGGGCTGCGGGTAGGTAGGGGCTGTGGGCAGGTAGGGGCTGCAGGTGGGGGCTGCAGGTGCAGGCTGCAGGTAGGGGCTGCGGGCAGGTGGGGGCTGCAGGTAGGGGCTGCAGGCAGGTAGGGGCTGCGGGCAGGTGGGGGCTGCAGGTAGGGGCTGCAGGTAGGGGCTGCGGGCAGGTGGGGGCTGCAGGTAGGGGCTGCAGGCAGGTAGGGGCTGCGGGCAGGTAGGGGCTGCGGGCAGGGGCTGCGGGCAGGGGCTGTGGGCAGGTAGGGGCTGTGGGCAGGTAGGGGCTGCGGGCAGGTAGGGGCTGCGGGCAGGGGCTGCGGGCAGGGGCTGCGGGCAGGGGCTGCGGGCAGGTAGGGGCTGCAGGCAGGGGCTGCGGGCAGGTAGGGGCTGCGGGCAGGCAGGGGCTGCAGGCAGGGGCTGTGGGCAGGCAGGGGCTGCGGGCAGGCAGGGGCTGCAGGTGGGGGCTGCGGGCAGGTAGGGGCTGTGGGCAGGTAGGGGCTGCAGGCAGGCAGGGGCTGCAGGTGGGGGCTGCGGGCAGGTAGGGGCTGTGGGCAGGCAGGGGCTGTGGGCAGGTAGGGGCTGCGGGCAGGCAGGGGCTGCAGGCAGGGGCTGCGGGCAGGTAGGGGCTGCGGGCAGGGGCCGCAGGCAGGTAGGGGCTGCGGGCAGCCCCACTGCAGGCTCCCCCTCCTTGCGTAGCTGGCTCCGGAGGGCTCGAAAGCCGGGGTGGAAGGGGCCACGAGCAGCCCAAACACTGGGAAAAAGCATCTTCATCACTGGGAAAGCAGAGAACTCTGAAAGAGCTAAGCCTCCCTTCCTCCAAATCTTTTACCTTTGAGGGCTGGTTTGGTTTTTTTTTTTTTTTAAGGGTAAAAAGGTGGGAGGGGGGGAGCAAAAATGCTGACCTTAATTAATGGCAGGCCCACTAGAGCCGAAGGAAAAGGTTTGGCTCTCAAGGCCCGGGCCTCCCCCTGAGCCTCTCCTGGGTGTAATGAGAGAGCTCAGCTTCATTACTGGCAGCTGAGGGGAAGGGTCAGCGGGGCTGGATTTGCAGGGCGCTCATTGAGGGATCACTCCATGCTGAGAGGAGCTGGCCATGCTCTTGGACACCTGGTCATTAACATTGCTAATTAGCGGCCATTAATCAGGGCCCTGGGTTTTCTGTTGTGTGTCACCGGCTCAGAGGAACCGAGTGAATAAGAAGATTGTTTCATTACCTCCACAAGAGGTGGAATGAAAGCAGTTCCCATCAGCTCAAGATGAGCTGAATTAAGGGAAAGGTTAGACAACAATTTAAGATGAGCTGCCGAGGGGGAGCTGGGGGACCTGAGCTGTCCTCTGAGAGGAAAAGCAGTCACCTATAATTAATGAAATCTTCCACAACCTCACTCTAATCACCGTGTGAGCTTCTCGCCAAAAAACCTATCTTTCGCTTCGGAAGGACCCTAATTTATCTGTTTATGAAGGTCTAATCTTGGCAGGTTTTAATTCCATGGGATTTTAGCAACACATATACATATATATAAATGCGAGTGTGTGTATATAAGTGTATGCTCACACGGTGCGAGTGCGTCTATGTGTTTGTTCAATATATTTACCTGAGTCAGCAAAGATGCTTTTTACACAGCCAGCCCCACTGGGAGGGGGAAGGGGGGGACGCACAAATCTCTATTAAAAAGTATCTAGATCGTATTTAAAAGATTTTTTTTTTTCCTGAATTGTATATAAAATATTTATCTATATATTTGAATTTTCTATGCTATGGCTGTGAAAGCACAGAAGAAATCCGGTGTTTTTCAGAGGCAGAATAATTAAAAACAAGTTCTGTTTTGGTAGGTTAAAAACGACATGGGAAAAATGATAGTTATTGGTGTCCATAGGAAAAAGTAAAGAATTTAATTAGCAACCAGATTGTTAAAATGCAGTGTTCTCCTCCCATGCTCTATTGTCCAACTTTTGTGGAACAGGTGCCTAATTTTCCTAATGGGATACATTTTAATTGACAAAGTAGTTTGATTGCTTTACACCAATTTTCAGTTTCTTGCTTACTTTTGATATAATAAACTCTTTATTTCTACAAACTCAGATGCCCTCAAGAAAGTAATTAGAAGCAGGTTTTATCTGCCTGTCTTTTTTTATAAACCACTTTTTGATTTCTAAAACCAACTAACCAAAAGCTTGATTTGTTCTGCTGATGTGTGAGAGCCAGTAACTTTTAGTCATATGCACTGAGCATTTCAATCAAGTTGTTTGCATATCCATTCATTTCGGAAAGACTCTCAAAATGGATTACAAACATTTAATTGTAAGAGGAATAAAATAATTAAGGAAGGACAAGTGGAAGTTAAAAATATGCCTAAGGATTCACAACAGTTATTGGATCATTCTCATCATGGGGCATAAATTCCTTCTTGTAGTTTCAAAGGGCTTTATTCATCTAAGGCACATTCCCTTTCCTAACAACAGAAAGTAAAACCGTGTTTCTTATGTATGTGATTCTCTTTGTAGAGCTGTGAGGTTGGTTAAAAATGTCCATAAAACTAATCTTTGGAGCATTTCAGCTGGTCTGGAATTCTATAATATGATTTCTGGGACTTCATGGGAAAGTTGAAGGCTCAAGGGGAAATTACACAATGAACAGCTGAGAAAAAGTTGCATTCTGGCACAGAATCATGCAAATGGGGCACATTCTTCAGTTTTCTCATGACGGATTGTCTCTGAAACTACTGAGCCAAGTTGCTGAAATGCTAATGAAGGAGAAGCATCAATGAGCGGTGTCATCCTGGGGGCTTCTGAAGGGGACAGAGCAGGAGACGGAGGGAGGGGGCGAGTGGGAAGGAAGGAAGGAAGAAAGAGAGAATGAAAAGGAACGGAGCAGGAGGAGTTTCAAATATTGGGGCTGGCCCGCTCTTAAAATTAAATGGAGGGGGGGAAAAATAGAGCCGCGATGAACTCTGACGAACAAGTCCATCTTGGCTTATAAAAACAAACAAAAGCACTTACAAGCCAAAGAGTTTTGTTCTGGGCTGGGGGGAAGTGAGTGTGGTGCTGCTAACGTTGGGGGACGCCCCTCTGTTTGGTACGTGGGGGAGATGGATGTGAAGATAACAGGACCCCATTGCAAAATATGCAGGGGAATGCTGCTTAATAATAGGTCTTTTACTTGGCTCTAAAAATTGTTACTATTTACAATTTTTTAAAGAACGCTTTCCTTATGGCACAGACTTCACGCACTTCTATTTGTAAAGAAAAAGTTACTTTCCCCCAATAGATAGCTGAGCTTTATAACCAGGTACCCCAAAGCTCAGCTGTGAATGCTCCTTAAAATATTGGGCTTACAAGTATTAGATCTTAAAACGCATTTATATTAAAAATACCCAGCAGGCTCCGTTTCGCAGACTTTCAAAATGGTTCTGTTCTCACTCAGACCCCAGCACAAATGGCCAAAGACCTCAGCAGGTTGGTGCTATGCTATTTTGAACATCTGGCTGGAGGTTGCTTCCAGCCAGCGTTCCTCGAGGCGCTGCTGGGTGCTAAGCACTTTAAAACACGGCCCTCGGCGCTCCAGATGCAACATGTGTTACTCAAGCTTGCAGAAGGGCTGTGAAAAGCTGGCAGCCGCAGAGGAACAAAATCCAGCCATGTGCCCTTTGTCCTCACTGCTGGTGAGAACAGAAAAGCGGTAGGTATGGCAAGCATCTCCGTAGGCAGAGGAGGAAACCGAACTCTCAAGGTTTGGGTCAGTGTGAGGCTGGGCTGGGCAGTGGATGCATCACTGGACCGACGGTCTGAAGCGCTTGGCATTGACCTCATTTATAACCTCTGGCAAGTCCCTGCACCCATTTTTGTTCCCTCGCCCACTTTTTGCCTCAACGTGCCTATTTAAATTTGTTGAAATGAAGATAACTACCTCTTCCTATGGCTTTTTATGTTGTCTACCAGGACAGGGCCCCAGCTTTACCTGGAGCTTTCTGATGCAGCTCTAGTACATGCAGAGATGAAAACGGTGTAGCACAACTGCGCAAAATCTGAAATATGAAATCTTTCAGAACGGTTTGGGAACAGCTGGGCTATATTGGGCCCGCAGCAGTTAGGTGTGTTATTGTTGTACGTAACTGTGCTTTAATGGACTGCCTTAATGGTGGGGTTTTACTGCTTTCAAACCTCAGCGATACTTACAGCCTTGGTTTCACAAGCAGATTTTAAATGCGGTACCTGCATTTGCACATGCAAATCACTCGGTGGTGTCTGCCTGCTCACATACTGCTTTTTTTTAAGTCTATGTTACATCTTGTAGCAATATTATAGCATCTGAGAGCTCGAGGCACAGAGCAGGACTTGTGCAAGCAGCAGTTTCCCTGATGCTACAGGAGTAGCAGGGGACAGCAGAGAGACGCAGGCCGGCGTGGGAACACGCGAGCTCTCCCGGCTGCGGGCCCACGGCAGCAGGCTGCGGCTGGTGCCAGCACACCCACTCACCGCCCGCTCATTTGGGTTGGTCGGTAGGGGAGTCTTTGCAGGCGGTATCCTCCCAAGCGAAAGGCATAGCCCAAAGGTATTTTTGTTTGAAATCATCATGATGAGGCCACAAGGATCACACTTGACCTGGAGCTGGGTTGGCTGTTTGATACTTAGTGAGGGAATGATGTGACCAGCTATGGAGGAGGCACTTGAAGCACACCGGCATGTGAGGAAACCTCTTTGGGTAACTGGCCCTGACCCCCCAGGGTAGGAGTTAGAGGGGAGAAGGGAGCAACTCCTCCTTCATATAGTCCACATAGGCGCACAACCCATATCGCTGCCAGCCTGCAGGGAAAGGGCTGACGGCAACACAGAGGTGTACACGTTGGAATACACAGCCTTTCTTATTCCCAAATGATATTGCAATGACCGTCATTAATGCGATTGCGGATGCTGTCCCTGCCTTCCAGGACTTGTGCCACCTTGGCTGAATCCAGCCTCTCCACACGAAGCCCTGCCCTTCTATGCAGGGGTGTCCCAAGAAGAGACAGGGCGTGCTCCCATGCCCAAGGACCTCTACTCCCTCCCCACCACTGCAGACATCTCCCAGTAGTTAGCGCATCCCACCCTGCTCCCAGCCAGAGTCCGCTGCCTTTCCCAGACCCTTGGTAGCCAGCTGGGGCTGTGCCAAACTAGGCATTTACTCCTCCTTCCTTGCTGGCCTGTCTGAAATGTTTTCCGCACCCCTGCAGGTGACGAGGGATTTCTCGCCTTCTGAAAATCCTGCTTGTGCTGCTGCCTCGTTTCACTGGTTTCCCAAGTTGGTGCCGTAACTTCCGGATGGGCTGTGGAAGGATTGCTCTCTCAGCCCATCTGCACTGTTAAAAAAGCTGGTAAGTGCTGAGATGAAAATATAAGCTCTTTTCTGCAGGGTGGTTATATAGTTCTGTAACTACTGGAAAGTATGTGTGCACTGGGAGAGGGAAGAGAAAGAAAAGCTGTTCGAATTTTATTGGTGTGATTTAAATAAAAAAGAGATTCCTCTATAAGAGCTGGAGGTTCTTTGGTACTTGAGAAGGTTTTACGATGTTCTGCCCAAGCAGCACTGAAAGAGCAAACTAATGAATTACAGAAAAGTAACCAGAATGCAGGATAGATGATCACGGCACAAAGCAGGCCAGTGTAAAAAAATGAAAAATCCGTATATAAATAAACATGGATGAACAAGAGGAGCCTGAAAGTGCAGCTAAGGCCACAGTCTGGGTCCAATGAGAAAGCATGTGTGTTGGCACCCAAAGTTTTGATTGTATCTAATCAAAAAAGTTAAATAACATTATTTATCTCTCAAATTGAACTTTTCCAAAGTCTGGGGATGCCTGAAAGTGGGATTTTTGTTCAAAACGTCATCTCAAATGCTATATTGTACACAGCAGTATGATTACAGTGAACAAGAATTAGGAGATCCTAAAACGCGCTGACAGCCCCTAACATGCCTTATTGTGCTCCAGTGCTCCAGCTCGTGTGGTACAGCCAGGAGGACCACCCGCAGTTCATAACAGCCATCATGGAAAATTGCACAGGCTGGCCTAGCGAGGCATAATTGGATGGGCAAGAAATTGAGTTTTCCAGCTTTCAGAGCTGTTTACTTGACCTGTTTTAATTTTAGTTGAGATGGAGTAATACGTTTCTCAAGGAAATATTTAGGCGTTGTCACTTTTTAGCCTAATAAATCTCATCTTCAGGAATGTCTCTAAGACGTTCACATTTCTAATGGCAAAGAATACAAACTCTTTTGACATTATAGATTAAATTCATGGTAGTCATACAGCTACCAGCACTTATACTGAACCAGTCAAAGTGCGTGAATGTTTTATAGGAACCAACGTGGGTTTTTTTCACTGTATCATTTGACCTGCTCTCTCCCACTCTGCCGGCCTGCAATTTACTTCTTCTGACATATCCTTAATGAAAGTCCTAGTGTGCCAGTGTCACCTTGAATTATGTTTATTTTGAAAGCTTGCGGACATCCCTGTTGGCCCCCCCCAGGGGAAAGCACTTTTGGACTGACTGCTGAGAATTGGTATTGGAGTGTGTTTACTTTGCTCCAAGGCCAGCAGCCCTTTGGGCTGAAACTTAAGAGGCTACCACGCCACGTCCTAGGCAAGATACTAGAGGCTGCAGAGCTCAGAGTTGTTATGTGCGTTCAGGCAAGTACCCATGTACAGGACAATGTAATAACAAGGAGGGGTTGCACCAGCACAGTTTGTTTTGGATGGGTTGTTGTCCATGTTGCCGTTGGTTCTGACAACAGTCTTAACCCTGCAGCTGGCCTGCATATTTCAGCTGAAAGTTGATGCCATGCCAATTCTGGAGTGGTTGAAAAAGCCGTAAAAAGGTGTGAAACTCAACGTCCTGACATACGGGCTATGGCCCATGAGAAGCAGGTGTCCCCAGAGTGCATCAATGCTTTGGGTGTTCCTCGTTGCGAGAATGAGCCTTTGACATCCTGGATAGCATGGCACAGAATAAATCAGCCTTAGACTGTTCTCATGTACACCTCGGTCATAATTCACTTATCCAGTCCCCAAAATAGGGTATTCTTTGCCCTTTCTAGTTCTGTGTCGATCTGGCTTGAGGTGCTTTAAAGCCACTAAAGCCAAGCAACATTTTGCTAGCAGCACTCTTACAGTAAGGTCATTGGAGCTGTTGAGCCTTTCAAACCATTTTTTTGCAATGGTCAATGTAGCAATAATTTATTTATCAAAACTTGGGACTGCAGTATAAAAGAAAGTTCTCAGTAACTTACAGTTTTGCAAAAATCACACAGTTGTCATAAACCAGGAAAATAATCCATTTTAAGACAAATGGAAAACATTTCTAGAAACTGAATCAGTGCCAGAATCTCCTCTCCACGCCCCTCCCCTCTGCCTGGAGCCACACTGCTCCGTTTGGACCTGAGGTGTCTTACCAGGAACTCGTCCGGGCTTCCACACGGACGGGAGTTTCCCTGGCTCAGTGGGAAATTTGCCTTGACTTCATGGCAACTGGATCAAGCTTTCTGCAGCTAAATAAAGGATCCCGGTTTCCAGGCTTTGGCACAGTGTCTTTCAGCACTGCAAAATCTGTTCAGGTATTAAAAATAATAATGTCATCAAACTGACTTTTATTCCTTTATATTCTGGCTTGAAAAATCAAACAGAGAAAAAAGCATAAACTCATTAAGCCTTCATCTAAAACAAAAGTTTGGAGCCAAATGTCCACGTTCGGTCTTTCATTCTGTAAACAACAGTGTCCTGTTAGACAGAGGTAACACCTAAGGGGTACAGATGACAAGCAAGACGTTCGTAGGATCTGTATTCGCTCTGAACAGAAGGGAAAAAGAAGTGTGTATTTACCAGTAATTAACATTTTAACTAGTGTTTGGTGAAATCCATAATGTGATTAAAAAAATAAGAATTCCTGGATTACAGGGAAGAGCAATTACCTAAATAACAGCTACTGAAAGTTGTCCAGAGGTATATAATAATAATAATAAAAAAGATCCCCCTACCCAGTGGGAAATGATTACATAGTAATCCATGCCACTTAGTCAAATATCAGAAAAGGATCCCATAGACCCATAATTAGCAATGTAACAAGCAGAGCCTTGAGAAAACAAGCTGGTCCTCAAGACAATAATCTTCATTGCTAGCGCCCATCCAACAGGCTTCATCTCAAGGAGCGAATGAGGCAGGCGAGATAATAAAAGGACCGAGAGAGCCAGCAGGAAAGTTCCCCATGTGCTGCTCTGAGCCGCCTTCGAGGGGGTAAAAGGAGGCGAGGCGGGAGGGGGCAAAGCAGTCGTGCCCCCTGCCCAAAACAGAAGGGGAAAGAAAGGAAAAGAATCCAACTTGCGTCTGCAGAAGCTGCCTAGCAACACACAACTAATTACTACGACTGGTCCCCTGTTTGCAGATCTTGTTATCAGTAAAAATAATAATAAAATGAGCCCTAGCAGTCTGGATATCTGCAATTACAGTGTGAATTGCATGAGAGGATTATATGAAGTGCTCTTGGCGTGGAGGGTGGGGGACCAAGGCGCTTCAACTTGAGAGCAGTAAGCAGCTGCTTTGGGGCTTTGCACCTGCTGCTCACCAGGCTGTTTTCACCTCCAGACGAAAACAGGCTTCTCTCTCTCTCCTCCTCTGTCTCCTTTCTTTTCATGCAGCGCACAAATGCAAAAACAGAGGAGGATTTTTATTTAAAAAAATGAAAAGG
Organism: Platalea leucorodia; assembly: GCF_965183815.1. Taxonomy (NCBI): domain Eukaryota; kingdom Metazoa; phylum Chordata; class Aves; order Pelecaniformes; family Threskiornithidae; genus Platalea; species Platalea leucorodia. The sequence goes on along the minus strand of NC_138830.1, from coordinate 598,727 downwards.
AGAGAAAATGAAATCGTCGTCTTAAAGAAGTTTCACCGAAGCAACGTGAGAGGTGCCTTGCGGCCGCGCAGGGGGACCTGACGACGGAGCGTGGGGCCGAAGAACCAGGCAAGCCGGCTCCATTTTAATGCAGAGGCAGCAGACAGAGCGCGATCTGAGATTGGCAAAGTTTCAATGTAAATCCAGGGGGGCAAGGGGGATGGGGCTGGGATGAGAAGAAAGGACTCTTTTACTGTTTCATGCTTCTAAGTCCTGCCGATCAGCGTAAGCTCAGCTCGACATTCTGGGAATAGCAATGAGGCACACACAACAATCAAAACACCCTAAATCTGTTTGATGATTCAGACACTTCGTGCATCTGCACCGACAAAACGGGACTTCAATTAAATAACTTGCAGATTTCCACAGAGGGGGGAAAAAGTCGGGGGAACATGAGGATTTTTAATTAGTAACTCCGAATACAAGCTGTTTTTTTAATTAGGTGTTTGCACTACCACTTTATTCTTAAAGGGAGATTTGTAAGCGCGTGGGATTGTTGTGAAAGAAGATCCTGGACAATTTGTTCCTAACATTTTGTTGCAACCTGCATTTGCTCCTAAACAGCTTTTCTTTAGCAAGTGAAACTCAGCTACAATTCCAAGAAAGTTGTTCACGTTAAGGCTGAGGTTTTTGAAAGCTTTAAGTGCATACACACATCCATAAACATACACACGCACATGTGTGTTTTAAGGCCCTGCAACAGTTTTCCTGCGTTGCTATGGTTCAGGTTAATCTCTGTGGCTAACCCGGTTACATAGATAACTGTACCGTAGACATTATATACATAACGGTAACATACGCAGGGTTTAAACAGAGAGAGCAGAAGTTACAAAGTTGAATGAAATTCCCGTATGACTTGACTGCACTGCAGCCACCACTTTTAGTCAGGGCAAACCACTAATGATTGCAAGCCTCCGAGTCTGAAAAATGATGGGTGAAATCCCAGACCCTTTGAAGTCATTGAGCGCTTTTCATTGACTGCCGGGGTCAGGATTCGCGCTCGAAATCCCCGAGTGTTCTCGGGCATGGCGCAGCGACGTACGCGTCTCACACACGCGCGCGCTGTGAACCTGCAACAGCTCCCGGTGAAGAGGCATCCTCTCTGCGGCAGGCCGTGATTTTGGAGCCTTGGAAAGCAGGTCTGCTCTGTTTAGCAGAGTAACCACCTAGTGACACTAGAATGAGGACGCTTCTGTGGTAATTTTAAAAATATGACCGAAGAGGAAGCTGTGGCATTAACATATTTTTGAATCTTTATCTTTTAGTTCTTGGACAATTTTTGCTTTGACGAAATATTTGCAATGATGTGGAAGAGATTAAAAGTTGGATTTCTTTTTTCCTCCCTCCTTTTCCTAACAGAGGTACAGCAAGGAGATCATATAAAGAGGGACCATGATCATTTATCCAAATGCAAACAAACCTAAGTATGAGGATTTACCACAGACTGACTTTCTTTTTTAAAAATTTATTTCATGTGTTAATACAAAGACTATTTAGCAAAAGTAGAATGCCAGGATTTGCATATGAATAGGTACATAAAGATCAACGAGATCAACTCATTAGGGCTGAACATCTAAACATATGAAAGTCAAAGAGGCCAGAGCTCACGAGCTCGGCTGCTGCGATTCCCAGTGACTAATCCTAGCAAAGCTGATAGTTTTAAACTTATTACTATTTTTCCTGCCTTAAGAAAAAAGTCCTTTACCTGAAATCAAAGCTCAGTCCAAGGAGAAAAATAGCCTAGTGGTTGTGTCTGGGACTCAGTTTCTTCCTTTGCCAGAACCTTTCCCCATGGCATTGGGCAAGTCATTCAGGAGGGGTTCGTCTCACCTAGCAGCAGCTGTCTCGAAGGGAGGGATTTTAACTGCCTCGTCAGCCGGGCTCCTTTTGCAGTCAGCATAGACAGGCACTTTCCAAAGGGCCGTTCATCCTCGCTGTAGTATCCCCTCCCGAGACAGTGTCTAAATCTCTGGCTGCAGGTGCTTATCTTGTCCTCTCGCCTATGCCAAGAGTGTCTCAGAGCAGCTCAGACTGAAATGAGTATGGAGTCTGATGTGCCTCAGTTCATCATCTGTAAAATGGGATTAAGTGATTAATGCTACCTCTGTATCTCATGGGTGAGTTAGGAAGTGGAATATATTATAAAGCATGAGATGTTCAGATATTAAAATAGTGGGAGTGATATGGATGCCATGAAAAGATAAGGTCCTGATCCAGTATCTGTGGCAACCAAGGGAATCTCTCCTCTGGCCTTTTGTGGGTATTAGATCAATCAATCCCCAGTGACATTATCCATTCACTGCAGAGTAAGTGAAGGTATGGCCAGAATTTTTCCACCGGCAGAGAAGGGAGAGGGTATGGGAAAGCCCTGACCTTACTCTATGCTTGAATAGTAGGAAGAGGGAAAGCACAAACAGGCTTTCAAAGCTGCCTACAGGATTTGGACACATCAGCTTATTAATGTTAGCGGAAATTGGGCATCCACATCTCTGGAAATTTCAGCCTCTGCATTTACAACACAAAAAGAGCCCAACCACAGAGGAGATATTTCCCTAATCTTGGCACCACCGCGGATTTTTGTTTGAGCTTCCTTGGATTAGACCTTTAGCAAACGGCGCTGCTCGGATGTTACGGGAAGGACACGTTTACTCCTCACCCACCCCGAGGTGTAGCAGCCCAGTGTCAGGGCAGCATATTCTCATGGCAAGATCCTGAGCCTGTCATTAAATCCGTCTTTTGACCTTGGGCAAGTCACTTAACCTCAGTTTCCTCTGACTGTAAAATGTAGATAAAATATTCCCTGCCTCACGGCAGTGTTGGAAAGATTAACAGTTAGACATTGTTCTGAGAGCCTTGAATAAGAGCTGTGAGTGCATGCAGAGTACTGTTTCTATTGGATACCGCTTTCTCTTTCTACATACAGAAGGGCTGACTTTTAAACTGGCAAGAAGCCCAGGCCCGTGACTAGTGGTGCGCCCCATTTGAATGCACAATAACTACAGTTGCATGCACAAATTGGGTATCCGTGCATGGAAACTGGACACACAGTTGTTTACCGAACAGAAGAGTTTCGCTCTCGCGCTCACTTGGAAAGCTAAAGGACTCCGTTTATTAAGTAGAAAAAGCAATGCCCCCACCCGTGCTATATCAAACAGTTTCTAGGCAGCCTTTTGAACAGGTTAATAAGGTATAATATCATTCCCTCCGGAGACTGTAAGGTGGGCACTTTATGTTGACCTGAGTTACAGTTTCACACTCATTTTACAACTCTTGCAGGCTGTCTTGCTTTAAATGTGCCAGCCGAGATCCTTTTGGGGAAGTGAGAAGGGAAAAGATCTGCAGGTATTTTGTTTGATGTGTGTAAATCGGGACTGAAATAAACGGCACAAGTGCAGTTTACCCTGAGATAAACTGGACTTGGCTGAGGATCTGGCACTCTTTATATACGAACCCATAAACAAACCACAGCCAGGACGGCGTACAGGGCCGTGCAGAGCCTCGGGAGGGCTGCTTTGCCGGGGGCCGGGCTCTGCCGCCCTCGCTCAAGCGCCCGGGGAGGGCGGGTGGCGAGGGAAAGCGCTCTGGTCTGGGCGGCACTGGGCGGCGATGGGCTGGTGCGCTGTGGGGGTCCCAGCAGCAGCGAGCTGGGGTGGGAGGAAGGGAGGCTGCCTACTCCCTCTGTGCACAGTCTGATCTCGGGGCATTTTCCAGGATCGTAACTCCAGGAGGAAAAAAAAAAAAATCTCATGAATAATGCGGGGGTGAGAGGAGAAGGAAGAGAGAGCGAGGGCAGGGAGCCGCTGGCTAGGACTGCGTTCTTTCTTTCCCTCACACAGAACTCCTTTTGCTACAAAAGCTAAACCCTTAAGCAGGAATATCTCATATCTCCGTATTCTCTGCTTTCTGCCTGGCTGCCATTGGAGGTATCTAGAAAAGATGGCAGCAAGCTTTTCCATCTCTTTCCTGTGCCGTACAGCTTCAGGGCCAGCCTTGCTCCGAGAGCACCCTGCTCAGGCACCTTCCCATGCCCCAGCTCGATCTGTGCTGTGGCCCCGGCAGCAGCAGGAGTCAGTGTTCCTCTCGCACCTCGGCACACTCAAAGGAGATGATATTCTGGGATGGCATCAGGCCTTGTTGCCTTATTTATGGGGACGAAACAGGCTACATAGGTCTCTCTTCAGGGTGGGTGAGCAGCATCAGCTTAGGATGTCCCCATCGCTACGGCTTATCTGCTTTAAGCAGTAATACACTAATTTACTACTGTGGTAGGAATGATTGAAATATTTAGACATAATGGAGGAAGTTTAATAGGGTCTACTGAGAAACCCAGGTGTTTAGATCAGCTTAAAAATAATAACCTTCTCCCCTGCTGAGCACTTTCTTTTCACAATAAGCTCAGCTTTTATTCTTAGCCATAAAGACTACCTCAGACAGGAAATTATTCACGTGATTGGTCTTTACAAGTAGCGGAGGGTTTAAACTCGGGGCTGGAGAGGTCATTAGTGGACAGCCATGTGATTAACCTTTGCTTGCCCGTTTCTTTTCACACTTTGTTAACAGCTCCCATTATTGCCCTTCTGTGTCTCAAGGAAGTAGTTTATTGACAGTATTAAAAATACATAGCTACAAATTCCAAAGAGCCCATCCTTGTGTAAAACCTCCAGTGATTTCTAGCCAGATGATATGCATGGGGCAGAGCCCCTCGAGTGCTGGCTAAAGGGAATCCAGAAATAAATTCGCCCGTTAACACTGGATTTGAGTTAACATCTGTTTGTTTTACCCATCGCAGGACCGGTTCCCTGGCCTGTCTCAGAAAATTTTATACCACAAAAAAAAGCTAAGGTTTAGTTAACCAGTAGTGTTAGTGCTTGTCTTAATGTACCGCACCTTACTAGGAGTCACACCCGATGCTCAGTATCTTTTGAGTAGAGACAGGCATCCAAAAGACTTTGAAATCTTGATCGAAATGCTGCAGTGTGTACTTTCAATGCTGTCTGGTTTGATTTTGAGATAATTCATTATTTGCTTTCAAACCAAGAGAGGAACCTTGCGTTTCTGGTCTGAGCTGTGCTGAGCGTGCCCCTGGAGCTCGCAGTGCGGCGGGTCGGGGGCGGCTGGAAAGCAGCGTGCCTTACTCTGTCCTCGTACCCGCGTGGGACACCGTCCCCTGCCTCCGACACACACGGACACACACGGACCCGGAGGCTCTCGTGCACGGTAGGATCCCTTCCCACAGCCAGAGAAACCAAGCCACGGGAAAAACAACGTCAAGGCAAAAGTGAAAAGTTACGAAAGAGGAATAGAAGGTCCGTGGATGTGAGGCCAAGTGGCAGCATTCTGCGCCGGTCTGGACTTTGCAAGTGTCTTGCACAAAATTCATAGTGAAGATCGCAACAAAAAAAATACTGCAGCAACGGACGGGGGCAGGGGAGAGGGGTGCCTCTTTTACTTATTTATTTTGCATTGTCATTGCAGGGTAAGTTCAAGAGGGAGGCAAAAGGGGGGAGGTGTTCAATGGGGGCCTTTCCAAAGCAAAAGGGTCTTTTGGACAGAAAGGAGGGTGTCAAGGCATTTTGACAGAAAGTGGCTGAATGTGTCTTTTCTAGTTAACTCCTGTGAACTGCTGGGCATTTCTGCACACAAAGGGGCACTTTCTTGGCAGCTGAGGAGAGAGGGCAGAAGTCAGGAGGGCAGAAGAGGAAGGCAAAGGGGAACATCAGTTTATGAATGCAAAACTTACAGTAGAATTTTTTTTTTTAAGTAGAACATGTACACTGAAGAAAGCCCCCGGGCAGCCATAACTTCCTCAGCTGGCGTTTATTTGGCAGAAAACCCAAGCCTCAGTGAATTTACCAGGGCTTCAGGAAGCATCCACCCACGCCGTCACTCAGCCTGAGCTCAACCCAGCAGGCTGCTGAGCCCCTCCAATTCCTCCTGAAGTTGCTCAGCGCTGTGGTGCTCAGCACCTTGCAGGGATGAGGCCATAGCTCAGGATGGCTCAGTCCTGGTTTGGATCTGCAGATCCCAGTGTCTGTTGTTGGACAAGGTGAAGGCGTGAAGCATGGAGATGGAAACTCAGAGAAGATGCGTATGTGATCCTAGAGGTAGCTCAGGTACCAGCGGCTCTGGTGTCTACGTTGTTTGTGGCACCCAGGCTAGATTATTTAATGCTGGCTCAGATATCTCCACACTACATTGCAGGTCAGATATATCCTAAGAATTCAGCACTCCCCTTCTCCATCAGTTACTCTATATAGACTTTGGGGTTTTAAATAAAAAGGGGAAATTAAAGTATTTGACAGAAGTGAAAACAAAAGACATCTTTAGGGATTATGAAAGCTTCCATAAAGATAAACAACAAGGAAAGCACCTTTTTTTTCTTCCGTTTTACCTACATCTGACTATTTCTTAATCCACAAGCCAAGCCAGACAAGGCCTTCCTTTATGATGGCTGTAGATCTGAAGTGAGGCAAGATTTGGAATTTGCTATGAAAGAATTAAATGGAAAGCTATTCCAGGGGAAAGGTGAGCTCAATCAGAAAGGTTTGTGCAGATCTCTAGAAACAGCTGAGATGGAACAGTGATAATTAAAAAGCTGTGCAAAAGCAGCAATGACAGGAACCTCAGCAGCAGCTTCTAATTGCAGAGTGCAGAATTTTGTTTATTCAGAGGGGGAAGCCCAAGGTGAGGCCCCAAGGCAAAGGCGGGTTGCAGTTTAGTTGGATCCACAGACCCTTCTGGCATTGGCCATTTATGTATAAACTGATCGAGAAGTAGTTTTGTGAGGAGAGTCACAACTGTATTTTGTGTTTTGACTTTCCCCTTGGAAGGAAGAACTATGGTTTAACCAAACTTAATTAATTTACATTACTATTTAAGAGCAAAGGGGAATGGAGGCACAAAAGCCAGATAAGGACTCATTACGATGTTTCTACTTTTGAACTCTGTATTAGGAAGATCTATCTGTTCAGCAGCATAAAAGCATTTTATCAACAACATAGCAGAGGTGTTAGTGATGTTTTAACAATGAAGAGCCTCTAACCGAGACATTTTAGTAATTTACCTGTACCTGGTTACAACCCTCTAATTAAAGCTGCTTTGGAGCTTCTATGCCTTCTCGACTTTCTGGAGTCTATCACTTGACTTTAAAAATTAGCTGCTGGCTAAAATTTGTCATACAAGGACTTACATAGGAGCATGTTTTAAATAATAATAATAAGAAACCACTTTGACAGCATTATAAGTTATTACAGTCTTTCAAAAAAGAAATCTGTCAGTTTAGGTTTTCTTCGGACCCCCGGGAAGCGGTGCTGTCTGTTAAACAGCAGTGCCTGACATTTGGGGATTGTTTATAAGCGCTGGGAGTGAAGCCAGGTACCTCAGCTGAGGCATGTTTCCAAAAGAAGTTATTGCAGGTGTGTTTTATTAACTCACCTCCCAATGTATTTCTTCTGCATTTCAGGTCAGAAACTTCAAGGGCTGGCTCTCCCTGGTCTGCTCATGTTATTTTATTCTGACTGCAGTATAAAGGCAGGGTCACATTTGGACTAGGTCTTGTTGTGCTGTTGTTTTGTTTGCGTTTTTGGTCTTTGCTTTTGTTTTGTTGTTTTTTTTTTTTTTACAGCATAAAAAAATGAAGCTTGGCTGAACTTGAGATCCTTGAGAGCTCTCAGCTGGAGTTGTTTTGCTGTGTGCTGCTCCTTCTTCTTCTACGGTGGAGATGTCAAGGTATGAATATAGGCTGTACTTCCTTGCTCCGGTGCTGTACCAAACCTGTAGGTTAGAGTCATCCTGAATTTGATCTACCTTACAGCAGGACTGAGAAGACACACAGCATCTTGATTTTTGCCTGTCCCTGTTCTCCTGTGCTGGGTGCGAGTCACCCTCTGGCCATCAGTCAACAGTAGCAGCAAAGTAAGAATTCACTCTCTGCGCTGTGCTCTGAGCAGAGCTTTCATCTGTGGCTGAACACAGGACCCTTTGGTGGGTCTTGTTGTAGGACTCTCTTCTGTAGTAACTCCCAGCTGTGCTCTTTCCTTGGGCAAGCCTGGAGAGCTCACTGGGAATTGCGTGTCTTTTGGGGAAGCCTTGAACATGCTGTGAATGAATGGATTTGGCACTGGGTGAAACAAATAAGATGGTTTTTTTTTTAGTCACACAATTGTTTCTGCCCGTAAGCTACTGTGCCTCAAATGCTCTTTACCCCGCTGCTCCACGTCCTCTCCTGGTAGCTGTCGCTTGCTGCCTTAGTAAGGAGGCGTCCGTGTGCTGTTAGCAACAGAGGTTGGTTGCTCACCATCCTGAGACCCCAGGCTTATCTTAACTACAACACTCTGAAGGCAGCAATGCCTCTTATTCTGAACCCTGAGGCTGCTCAGTGTCTCTGGCAGGCTTGGCATTTGTTTGCGCGTACTTTCACGGTCAGAAATCAGCAGAGGTTTCAGTTACTGACAATATTCACTTTTTGAGCATGTTTTAGTCTAGCTATATAGCCAGGGCATGTCTAAGCAGGTGTAAAAAGCTGTTCTTTTTCCTCACGTTGGCTACTATGACTTCAAATATCCTAGTCTGAACAGGGTTTTGCAAGCGTACCAAGTTTTTGGGGAAGGGAAGGTCTTTTCAGACTGCCATCAGAGCACATCAGTGTTTTAAATACACAGAGACCTTAGCAGTAGGCTCACAGTTGTACAAATCTGACCAGAGCAACCACAAAACAGCCTGACCTCAGTGCCGGGGAAGGCTATGGAGCAGATCATCCTGAGTGCCATCACACGGCATGTACGGGACAACCAGGGGACTGGGCCCAGTCAGCATGGGTTTATGAAAGGCAGGTCCTGCTTGACCAACCTGATCTCCTTCTATGACAAGGTGACCCACTTAGTGGATGAAGGAAAGGCTGGGGATGTTGCTTACCTAGACTTTAGTAAAGCCTTTGACACGATTTCCCACAGCATTCTCCTGGAGAAACTGGCTGCTCGTGGCTTGGACAAGTGTACTCTTCACTGGGTAAAAAACTGGCTGGGCCCAAAGAGTGGTGGTGAATGGAGTCAAATCCAGTTGGTGGTCAGTCACCAGTGGTGTTCCCCAGGGCTCGGTGTTGGGGCCGGTCCTGTTTACTGTCTTTCTCAATGATCTGGACGAGGGGATGGAGGGCACCCTCAGCCAGTTTGCAGGGGACACCCAGTCGGGCGGGAGCGTTGGTCTGCTGGGGGGCAGGGGGCTCTGCAGAGGGCCCTGGCCAGGCCGGGGCGATGGGCCCAGGCCACGGGGTGAGGGGCAGCAAGGCTCAGGGCCGGGTCCTGCCCTGGGGGCACAGCAACCCCAGGCACCGCTGCAGGCGTGGGGAGGAGCGGCTGGGAGCTGCCCGGCGGGAAAGGGCCTGGGGGTGCTGGTCGACAGCCGCTGGACATGACCCAGCAGTGTGCCCAGGTGGCCAAGAGGGCCAGTGGCACCCTGGCTCGTGTCAGGAACGGTGTGGCCAGCAGGAGCAGGGCAGGGATGGTCCTCCTGCGCTGGGCACTGGTGAGGCCGCCCCTCGAATGCTGTGCTCAGCGCTGGGCCCCGCACCCCACGGCGGCCATGGAGGGGCTGGAGCGTGGCCAGAGCAGGGCAGCGAGGCTGGGGCAGGGGCTGGAGCACAAGGCTGGGGAGGAGCGGCTGGGGGAGCTGGGGGGGCTCAGCCTGGAGAAGAGGAGGCTGAGGGGAGCCCTCCTCGCTCTCTGCAACGGCCTGAAAGGAGGCTGGAGCCGGGGGGGTCGGTCTCTGCTCCCCAGGAACAAGCGCTGGGACGAGAGGGAACGGCCTCAAGCTGCGCCAGGGCAGGGTTGGGTTGGGTATGGGGAAAAACTTCTTCACGGAAAGGGCTGTCAGGGCCTGGCCCAGGCTGCCCAGGGCAGGGGCTGAGTCCCCATCCCTGGGGGGATTTAAAAGTCGTGTGGATGTGGTGCTTGGGGACATGGGTTAGTGGTGGCCTTGGCAGTGCTGGGTTAATGGTTGGACTTGATGATCTTAAAGGTTTTTTCCAACCTAAATGATTCTATGATTCTGTGATTGCTTTTCTGACACAACCTTGTGACTAAACTTTCCCATTGTAAGGTTGGTTTTGTTGGCTTTTATTGTTTTTAAGTTCTGGTTTCTGTTACTTTCGATACACCTGTTATGATTTGGAAGGGTGTCTCGGGCTGGGGGGGGTCCAAGCTGGGATCTGAGCTTTGCCACAAGCTGCTGTGACAGAGGAAGTCCCTGCAGCCACCTGTGTCTCCCTTATTCTTGCTGTAAAAGTGGCTGACAATACTTCCCCCCTCCCCATTTCATTGAAAGCTTTTAGAAGGATGCCCTTCGTACTTCTTTGGCGGGGTGGCTTGCTTGTTCGGTTGGTTTTTTTGACTGATAGCTGTAGTTTTTGTTATAATGCTAACATTAAGTAATGTAAAAGGACTGAGACAACACTTCTTCCCACCCTGTATAGGGTACACCGTATCACAGCGCTGAGTATTTTTGGTGAGAAGAGATAAACAAGCCCCTACACTTCTGCATGGGGAATGGCCACAAAGGAGGGAGGAAGGGCAAGACTAATTTTTTTGGCAGTGTTTTATTTTGAAATCCCAAGCTGAATGGTTTGCGCTAACTCGCTAGCAAAGGGGAGAAGAGGTGCCGGTGAGGTTTTAACATGACAGCATTAACACAGTCTTAGTCCTTTTGGTTTTTTCCCTCTCTATCCATTTCTGTCCTGGAAGTTATATTACAAGCATATTCTGTGCCATCATTGCCTGATGTGTACATGAGATCTTTGTGTGTTTCTACCTAATGTTGAATTTCAATTGCATTTTTAATATTTTCAGAAAAAACTTTCCTGTAATTGGAATATCAAAATATCAAATCAAGCTGGGTACAACCTCTGTGTTTCATCCTGGGTAGCACATGCTTTGGGCTCAGTGGGGCAGCTCCTCTCCGAGCGCCATCTACGCCGATCGGCACTGCCAGATGCTTGGCTGCCTTTTCCGCGGTGCTGTCTTAGGCTGCTTGGTACTCAGACTCTCAGGACAAAAGCTGATTCAGACCAGCTTGATGCTCAGGTATACCGAGAACTACACCACGAGCAGATACCATCAGAACACATTTCACTTGTGACCTTTCACAGCCAATGAATTGGAGGGATTTTCCTTTGCTGTGGATCAAATTTAAAACTACTTCTCAGGAGTGAAAGGTCATCACGTGGAGTCATGATATCCAGTTAAATACAGCTAAATAGAACTTGTTAGCATCACAATGAATGGAGTTATATATTACCTGGTCTGGAGGACGACTGAGTGGAGCAGAAGGAGGGGGAGAGCAAAGGAATAGATCCCTCATCAACCTTAATAAAGCACCATAATAACAGAGGAAAAGCACAAAGAGCAGAATTTGACTAAATCTGCCCTTTAAATCTGTTTCTTCTGGCCAGCAATATGAGTGGCCAGTAAAACATGGGAAGTGTCGCATAAAGGATGTATTCTCCTCTTGCCATGTTTGCATTCACAGGAGTTTCAGATCCATCAAAGTGAGAATATACTATTTGCCAGCTCCTGGCAGGGCTTTGATCTCCAGATACAGTCTGCACTGCGGAAAAAGGAAATCCAGTGATCTCGTGTCTGAAATCAGATTCCCTCGGAGGGGCAAACTGCACCTCTGGACACTATCTGATTGGCAGAACATCTCATATATAACTGGATCCATGACATCTTTTATCCTTCCAAGCCATCACCCTTCTGGGGAGTATTTCTTGCTCTCCAGACCTTTCCTAATGACTGTTATTTCAGCCTTTCTGTTTCTGGTTATACTTCAGGAAGGTTATTTTCTTCAGACTGAGTGTGAAGCTGCATAGCTCTTTCCTCAGCATTGGCAGCAGGTCAGGGATGTGAAATGAGTGCAGGAGGCTCTGGGAAGTACTTTGGGATCATTGGTGAAGAGGCTGTCTACAAATGGAGAGGATCTACACACCACACTTAGCATCATTGTCCTGTGAAGCAGATAGTTCATAGTCAATCATTTACCTTGGTGATCCGGCTTTCTTTTTTCCCCTCCCCTACTTGGTATGGTTGGGTCTTTGTATTCTGCTTCTCTGCTTTCTGGGGGAGGGAAGGGTGGATCAGATCAAAGAGAAGGATCAGCTCCTTTGTTTGGTTTAAATTAAGCACTCTTTGAATTCTCTCAACCTTTTTAACAAGCGGTTCCTTTGCCTGTATATACTGCTTTGACTTTTCTGTACTTATTCAAGGCTTAATGTTCGTAACAGCCAAGCAAGTTACTGTCGTTAGTAGTCAAATAGAGCTGGTCATCTACAGAGGTTCTCTTGCTGTTTAATTCAGAAGGGATCATTGGGATCTCTGCTCTGGCTTCCAGTGTGAACTGGACTCTGGAACTGCTGTACTCAACAAACCTACCTCAGCTAGCACATCCCTGAGGACAAGCATCTCTTCTTGATGTGCAGACTTCAAGCCATGGATGAGCTGCCGTTTTTCTGCCATAGATGGTGCTAGATTTCTTCTCTGGCTGGTCAAGCAGGACCCAAGCTGGGGAAAATGTTAAAGAAATAAATCAGAGTTTGAGCATCTCATGGCTACAATGCCCTGTTCCAAATCTCCCCCCGCTCCTGCTCCAGGCCATGCTCTCCTGCTCCCTCTCAACATCAGATCCGGCAATCTGCTGCAATTCAGGAACTGGGGCAAACGTTGCTCTGAACAAAACCAATTTTTTTTCCAAGTCAGCTAAGTGTGCCAGTAAGTTCGCAACAGTTTTGCTCCCTGCTGAAAGTACTGGAGATGCCATGGGTGCGACCCAGCATGCGGCAGTGCCTCTGCTGGCTGTTCAGGCAGTGTGGCTGCATTTGGAGCACCAGACCAAAACCTTGCAGTTCCCAAGCTATAAAGTTGAGAAAATTTGGGGACCCTCACCTGCCTCCAAGGGAAACTTTTTCATTTCTTACCCCAAGTATGATATACCAATCATACCTGCAAGCAGTACGTTCTGGCAGCCAAAAGCAAGCATGTCAGACAACTGGGAAGGAGCAATACAGAAAGGGGATCAGTAATCAAAATTCACATTTATACATGCTAAACCAGGGATTAGCCATGGTGGGTGTAAATTATTTTGTTAATGTACCCAAATAAACCAACACTCAGTGCTAGCAGTCCCTATCTAAGCATTTACAGTGATTCACTGAAGAGATCTTAATGGAGGATGGTCCTGGGAGAAGTCTGGAATATTTACTTTTTTTTTTTTTTTTTTTTGAATAAAACTTGTGTTTAAATGACTTCCAATAAACCTGCCATCCATGTACTGGAAATACCTCAAAATTTCCACCCCTGCCTGAGGCAAGCTCCGCTGAAGTTAGGCAGTGCTGATTTACACCAGCTGAGGTGCCTGATTTTATTTTATTTTATTTTTATTGGGGTTTTTTGTCCTTGGTTATAAAACTTTTACTAGCTGGAGGAGATCACATTCCATTCGGGAGCTCACTTTATGTTCTTCAGATAGGAAATCATCGCCTTGGTGCAGACAAGTTTCAGCATTTCGGCCCTGAGAAAAGGGGGGCAGGGGAGGGGAGCAGATTTATACTTCCTAAATGAAGCGCTTCGCATAGGTGGGGAAATGCCTCCAGCAGAAGCAGGCGTAGGGAGCCTGTTCTATAAGGAACATCTGGAAATAGAGACATACATACTGCTTTTCTTCATCCTTCCCGAGCTGCAGGGAAATTCTGGCCCAGAAGACCGCTGCCTGCTCTGACTCTGAGCTCTCCCCATCATCTACAGCCGCCTCCTTTCCCACAGGCTTAACCTGCCACACGTGGGCATTTCCCAGGCTAAGGCTGCTCCAAGGCGTAACACGACAGTGATCTGTCGTCTTCGACAGGGTAATCAGCCACCTCTCTGCCCCCTTTTTTTAATGAGGAAATGATCTTCCTCCCCTGCTTTTAATGCAATATATCTTTTGGGATTTATAGAAATGCTGTGTACGTCTGAGCCACCGCTGAGTGATTCTATCAGTTGGGTTTATCTTAGAATTATTCTCTGCTTTCGTGGTTTCTAAGGCAACCGCACTTTTTGAATGAACTGCAGGGTAAATGAAGGTATCCAAAATATGTGACAGTTCAACCTACATGATGTGCCTCTGATACACCAAGTACATGCACGTAGCAGTTCAGCTCTTAAAACATCTAAGGCTAAATGGTATCTTGAGCTTTACAGAATCCGATTTACATCAGCCACAAGTCTGATTGTTGCTGATACGGGGCAGGGTGCCTGGTACGGCCAGGCAGGTGAGGGCTGCGGAAGACAGAGCAGAGCCTTGGGGATAACAAGCTGGTCCTTAAAGAGTTCGGGCAGTTTCCATGTGAAGAGAAGTAATAGGAGAAATCCTGGGAATTTTATCATAATCATTGCTCTAAGTGTGATTAAAGGGATGAGAGTGTTTATTTCTCTGTTTTCTAAATATTTAAACTCATCAGGAATCAAGGTACTGGAATTCTGCACTTTTCAGTCTCCTCGTCTCTTATTTTCTAAGAGTTTCGTCTCCCTGCAGAAACAGGACTTTGTTTTAAAGATAAATGTGCAGATCTGTTCAGAACTGCAGAAGTCTTATTTATTCTGAGGATAATATCACCGCTAACAAAACCGCAAGTGATGCGGCAGCAAGAGGATTTCCCCTATATCTGGCAACATGTGAATGCGAAATAGCAGCCTGTGAGCTTGGGGAGGGGTGGCTCTTGGTGTTGAGGTGCAGCTCAAGCCACCTCACTTGGGCCCAGGCTTTTCTCTTGCAGAAGTTACTTAACGCTTGGAAGGCTGGGTGGTTTGGGGGACTTCTGAGATCACCGCTCCGCAGGCCCTGCCCATGGCACGCTTCCGTCAGGTACGGCTGGAGGAGCTGACTGGGCTTCGGGGAAACGGGGCGCTCAGTTTTCTGCCTGGTTTGTTTTTTCCCCGTCCTCTCATCGGCTTTGGACATTTCCATATTAGCACAAACCTGAACCACGTCCATCTTCTTTCGGACCAAATAGTTAAAGGAGACTTTTTATAATGCCGGATCTACAGTACAACAATGCAGAATAATATGTACTTCCAACTGTTGTGCACACCTCTTTGGCAAGGCAAACTTCTGATGTAGGCTTTCATCTTGCTTCGTTTTTATGTGGTTCAGCCCTGGCACTTCTAGATTCCTGCCCCTCCCCCCCAAAAGAAATATTTGTTTAATAGATTTTGCATTGCTCTTGCAGTTTCATTTTTAGCACATGCAGATGTGCTCGCTCTGATGGAACCTTTCATTTTGCTAAATGGGGAGAAGGATTTTTGCACACACCAACTGAGCTGCAATTAGGATTATTATAAGAAATAGATCCAAGGAAGGTTCCTGTGTAGGCTAGGTCCGAGGTTCCTTGGCAACGGGGGGGGGGGGGGGGGGGGGGGGGAGAAAAAAACCAAAATTGAAGACATTTCCTTCATATTATTCTCTTTTCCTCATATGTAATCTCTTGTGCCTTTTCTTCCCCCGAGCCTCCTCCGCCCCCCCCCCCTTTCTCCTCCCAGGAAAACAGGTAGGTGTAACCGTAGGTATCGCCCAGAGCCTGCTCTTAATGCTGTAATAACAGAATGGGACTGTTCAAAGATGTGCTTGACATACGCAATCACCAATTCTCCTCTGAGCAGTCAAACCTTACTCTGCCTTTGTTCTTGATTTCGGCTAAACAAAAATCACGGCTATGCCCACCAAAACTTTGGCACTTAAGCTGTCTTCATTCTGCCTTTGCCACGGAGAGTTAAAACATAGAAAAGCATTTCAGTTTCCAAACCCCAGCATATGAAACACTCACTCTCCTTAATCTGAAGAAGTGAATTCAACAGCAATTTATGAACGTAGTCTGTGACATCCTTGCAGTGTTTTCACGAAGAGCCGGGTAACCCTTGCTGAATGAGCCAGCCTGTAAAATTGCAGCAATTTCCCGAGGCACCGGCATGGCACACGGTCACCGGGCTGAACGCAGCGCAGCTCCTCCAATTGACGTAATTTTCAGGTATCCAAAATGCCACAGTCTCGGAAATGGAAGTGTAGAGAGCGATCTGCCGAATTCTGTCAGGCAGTTGTGAGGGTGAGAGTGGGCTTGGACCTCAAGCCTGGGCTAGCAAAGCCTCGGCTAGCAAAGCCTCGGCGCTGGGGAGCCTGGGAGGGCTTGCCATTAGGGGATTTGCGCTGAGCCATCAGTGCCGCACCTCACGCAGGCTATGGAAATGATCCTTAATGAGTGGGCAGGAAGGGATCCCTTTAACTCTGAGAACTTGAAGGAAAACATTTTTAGGTGGGAGGTTTATTTTAAAAGCCTCTGACCTGGTTTTCTAAAGGAGCAGTGACCAGCTTTCCTAAAATGTTTGGAAAGCCTAAGGGCTGAAAGGTCTGAACAGCTTCTCTCTGCTGAGCAAACTCAAGAGACGGCATTTCTTTATGCAAGATTAACAGTGGGTGGTAAACATGGGAAGATGTCTCTTCCCTCACACCGCAACGTGATGCGTCACGTATGGCTTGTCAGGAAACAACGTCTGGTTTATGTTTGCTGCCAGGTATTACTGCAGGAGGAACGCCTGACCTGGGATGTTTTCTTCCCAGGTAGTTAGCGGGTGGGGTTATCCACACCAGTGCGAGTACTGGGGGACTAGCTCCAAATCATTCAGCAAAATTGGGAGCATCACTTAGCAGAAACTCAAAATAGTTACTGCTATGCGGAGAACATGCTTCTGTGGCTTTTTCGAGGCAGTCATGTGAACTACCCCAAACTTCCCCTGAACCACTCCGACTTCTCTAGAAATAAAAGTAGATCCTCTCCTAGAGAGTTAGAAAATAGAGTTAACTCAATATCTTGTTACAAAACAGGGTAATTTCTGAATTTTAAGCTTAGGATTTCTGTTCATTGAGATGGTTGAGAGGGGGAGGAAACTGATGGCAGCACGGTCTTCACAGTCTATTTTCATGTCGGAACATCAATGGAATATCCCCCCACACCGCCCGTATGTGCGGGTCTAGGACTGTTACAGAGAGATCTGCACCATTAAAAGAATTCCCCAGACAAAATACCCTTTAGCTGATATATGTTACTGTATTTACATATAGCTATATACATGCATATAACTAAGGACAGACTGGATCGGTTGGGATAAAATGAATGATAATACTAAAATGAATATAAAAGGAAATATAAAATGAATATAAAATTAATCATAATACTAAAAAGCCTTTGTTCCTCTACAGCTGAGAGCACTCAGTATTTTGCAGACCTGGCCTCCTTAGCAGTCAATACAAGGCTAGATGATAAAAGTTTGGGTATGGCAGTGGGGTAGTCTCTTTTGACAATCTTTCTCTGCAGCGAAATAAGATAATTCTGGCGTTACGTGGAGCCCAGGTAAAACTGCTGGCATGTGCCAGTGCCTATTTTTATCAGGTGTAATGCCTTCCCAGGAGGTGCTGGTAGTACCGTCTTCCCTGCAAGCCCAGAAGGTTCTGCTGTGCTCCTGTGGCAACGGATACTGCCAACATGAATTCTGGGAGCAGAAATTGCCTGTTCCCTCTGAGAACCTTTTCATTCAACATTTGTAATGACCAAGTCTCCTCCCAAAATCCTTAGATCTTCCCCCATAAGTCTGGTTCTCCAGCTGCTGTATTATTTGTGGGGTTCCCGTCTGAACTCTTTCCCCTGTTTCCAGACACACAAGTGGACCTCCAAACTAGACATAGTTTTGCTGTCGTGATCTCGGTGTAGCTCCCGACTGAGGCAGGATCACGTCCCCACCTCTAACTTGATACCTCCCTTTTCCTACACTGAGAAGACACACTTGCCCTTTTAGCTGCTGCTCTGCATTGAGAGCTCATGTTGAAGCTGTTATCTCCCCTGACTTTTTCAGTCTCGCTCAGGGTCACTTTTTTCCAAGACAGAATCTTCCATCTTATAGCCGTAATCTGCCCTCCGGGTTCCCAGATGTATCACCTTGCATTTGGCTGTATTAAATGCAGCCAAACTGAATTGCAATCATTTGACCAGGAGATTCGGCTCACTCTGTAATGGTAACCAATCTTGGTGATGTCTGCTGAAACTTTATCAGCAAGAATTGTATATCATCACCCACGTTGTTGGTAAAAATCTTTAAATACTGCCAGACCATAGGGGAATACTTTCTCGTTTTATTCCATGCATCTCTCTAAAGGTATCCTGCTAATTGGTATTTTTCCCTTAAAAATTGCACCCGTCACAAAGATGGTGTCAAGATATGGAAAGTATATACTATGTGATTCCTTTTAACAGAAGTTTTAACTCAAAATTTCACTTATGGTAGAAAAGTTCAAGACCCCTATGTTAACAAACTGTCTTCATGAGCCTGTCCCATAATCCCTCTACCCTCCCCTCCCACCCCCAAAAAATATCTCCCAGACAGGTTTGCTAATTCCTAACCTGTGTCAAAAATACACTAATACATACACTGGTATGAATTATGTCCTTGGCACTAATTATCTGTTATTAAAATACCAAAGAAACTGTTCCATTATTTTTCTGCGATGGGTCTTGAGCTAGCCTCTGAAGAATGCTTTGTATAATTTAAAGTCTGGTTTCCTAAGGAAATTTTACTTAGTCAGATCTGGACATCACTCATTCCTCTCCAGTAACAACTGAAGCTATTAGCCAATTTGAACCAGATTTCCTGGCGAGACTAATGTTCCAGAGATCCTAATTATTAGCCAGTTTTGTAAACCAGTTGCAACCAAAAGAGTGGAAGAAGGAGGCTCAATGTAATGCCCATTGCTCAGCCAAGCCTACTGGATCCCAGAGACTTCATCTAAGAGAAGATCTTGGGAAAGCTGGCTCCACGAGTTCAATGTCATGGCACTGATGGAAGAACATCTCAGCGGGTTGCTAGTCTCTTTGTCTCCACTGTTCTCTAATGTTAGACTAAGTTTAACATACCACTTCTCAACTAGTTCCTGTAGTACACATCAGTGTGTTGTGGACAACTCTTGTTGCAAAAATGTCTATTTTTGGTAGGTACCGTGTCCCATCCTTATTTCTAGTTCAATGCCAGCATCCTATTAAGAAGGTGGCATCTTCCTTCTGTGCTGCACACACAGAACAAACGTAGCTGCAGACAGTTCCTGCCTTTTTCTACATACCTCTTCATCACTTCTCTGTCTCGGGCTAGTAATGATCGTATGTGTGACCTATAGTTTGTGTGTTCCTAATAGGCTTTTCTTAAAAGGCTTATATTCAGCTCTTTAGACCTCAGATATTTCAGGAATTCTGTTGACTTTGCTGAGTAGTCAACTACACATTTTAGCTTGCAGCTTTTATTTTACCTTATCTTGTTTCCATCTGTTGTCTACAAGCTTTGTATCACTGACTATGTATCTACTTGCAGTATGTACAGCTGCAATATTGACAATAACGAGGGCTCCAAGATAGCATCTTTATTATAATAAACTGTTAATATGGCCATAAAATGCTGCTGCCTGTTGTTCTGCTTCAGTATGAAGCAGCTGGAAGCTATGTCAGTTGTCATTCTGAATATATCAATACACAAGAAAATGAGAAGTTGTTAATATGAAGCAATACAGAGCGACTAACGCAGGCAAACGGGCCGAGAGCTGCAGCTGACCTGGGCAGTAGCTTGCACAGAGTACCCGCTCACGTGCGCTTGATGAAACAAGTGGAAGAATTTTCCATTGTGATTTGGATGGAGATCGAGGATATGAATTTTGCCTGGAACGTACAGTACATGTACGTTGTACATGGCACCCTACTCATCAAATTCTACTTTGTTATGATCTTCCTGAAGATCTCAGTGTCTTTCACAAAAGTCACTAAAACTGCACAGTAGTCTAAAGAATATCTCAGGAAAATATGACCCCCATTTTGCAAGAAGAGATTAAAGAAAAGTAGCAGTAACCAAGCATCTTGACTTTCAGGCCCTTATTGTAATTGCTAGACAACTCTGGCCTCTCCAAAATGTGCTTTTCTGAGTGTAGCATCCTGCTGCAGGTATGTCTATGTCTGAAGGCCACATATTCGGTACTTATAATGTGTACTGCATTACTAAAATGCTGACCTGTGATCTTAAGTTGGTATCAGGTAGAAAGCACAAAAATTGCAGGTGTCTGTGCAATGTTTGTTGTCTTCTCTACAACCTGATAGTGGTGAGAGACTATCAATAGTGTAACTCATTCAGCCACACATTTGCAGTCCGAGAATGACAGCAGTATATGTTCCACAGAAATGTTGATTTTTGAGAGACACCCATCTTCCCATCTAAGCCCAACCGCCACTGTCCACCTGGTGACAGTTTGGAAGAAAAATGAACGTAGGAAATCAGAGCAAGAGGAACAGAGAGGGGTAATGTTGAAGATGATTCGGGAGGGGAAAGCAACCCCTCCATAGATTGCATTTGCCCTTGCTAGCCTTGTGAATGGTGACTAAGTCGAGGTTACACAGAGATGTTAAAAAGATGAGACACAACACAAGAGGAAGCAGTGGCAGGATGAAAGGTTTGCTGAGATCAAATGAGAGCAATGAGGACTCGAAGGGTCAGTCCTCCCTCTTATGCTTGCAAGCTCAGGCATTGGCTGTGCAAGGAGCCGCAGTTGACAAAGCAGGATCTGCGGAACGACAGAGGCGTGAAGGGCCTGATTCTTCCCTCTCTTACACCAGCTTTGTGTGCGCGATGCCCCCAGTGTCTTCAGCGCGTAAAGCTGGGAGCAAAGGAGCAGTAAGTCCTCTGAATGAACGGTGTAGGAGCACTTAACCCCTGCTGCGTGGGTGACAAACTCCCCTAGGCTCCCCAAGGCCTAGGAACACTTCGGGAAGATTTTAAGAGCTCAGCGTTTAACCATTTATTTAGCTGCAAAGAAAAGAAAAAAAAAAAAGGTTCTATCTTTGCAAACATTTCCCAATAAAATGGGAACGTTCATGTGTGAGTTTTTGTTCACTGCAAGCCCTGTGGAGTTCCAAATGTTTTTCACTATCTGGTGAAAGCTAGGAAAAGCAGCAAAGCGATAATAGCCAAAAATATCCCAGGAAATATTTGGAAGCTGTGCAAAACTCCCAGGGCGATGAGGGATGTAACCAATACTGCAAGAAGACCGTATGCAAAGCTGCATAGTGATCATGTATAACCAATGTGGCATTAGATCCATATCCTCCGGTAAATTCTTCTTTTTTCTACAGACCCTGGTCTAAAGTGATTATGGACAACAACTAGTGCCTCCCAAAAGTATATCCACAGCTTGGACTGGGAAGATTTTGAGGTCAAATGCCGTACTGAATTTAACGTGAGTATTCTGCTCAGCTCTGCCTTCTGTGTACATATTAGCCATGGAACTGGCCCGTTAGCAGTATTCCAACCATTACAGCAGTAAGGGAAGATGAAGGTGTAAATATAAGTAATATTATCACTAAGTAACTTCACTATTAGCTGGATTTTTTTCCTGGCCCAATAATATCTATAGCCTTTCTGCCCACCAAATATGGAAAAATAAATTCATTACTTGCTTACACTGTGCAGAGCAACACGGTAGAGAAGCTTTAGAGGTGGTGCTGATGGAAACCAGCAGCACGAGCCAGCACAGCGATGCAGCTGGACTCATCGGCCTTACCGAGAGCCCGGGCTCCTTCACCCAGCGTAATGCTGCGCTGGCGTGGTGATGTTGGTTCTGGGCTCTGAACTGGTGTCTCTGCATGCTGAGAGGGGATGGCTGGTGGTGGTGCTCTGAGCAAACTGGAGGACGTCTAAGAAAGCACGGGTTTGCGCTGCGTGGGCAGGCCCTCCGTAGCAGAGTCTCTAGGGTCTTGCTCCCATCGGTCGTGACAGTCAGAGCCCTCAGTGGTCATGAAACTCCTCGTGTTCAGTGGGAAGGGAAGAGGAGGAACCTTACAAGAAAAAGATGATCTTTCAGCAAATCTCTTTTTTTGTAAAGGTACTGATGAAAATTATTTAGTTTCATGAAAATATATGGTGTATTAAGCCAGGCTGTTCACTGTGACTTCAAACAGATCTAGCAATGGTGACCTGCTCTGCTGAAGAGGTTTTGGGTTTTTTTCATCAAAATTATTTTAATTTGAAATGAAATACTCTTAAGAATAGATTTTGAGATTAAATATTGATCCCGTTATCCACCATGCAGAAAGCCCATGTAAACACAATCTCTAACACAGAATGATATACTGTAAAAGAAGAAATTGTTTTAATTTGTTTTCACACGGTTTTCAGTTGAAACCACACCCCTGTGGTCCAAAAACTCTGTCTGAGAACACCTCCAAAGCAACACTTGATGTGTGTGTATGTGCATTAATGAATTTCTGTTCTCGGTGAAAGAGGACTGCACGTCTCAGCACTCTGAATAAGAACAGAGCATTCAATCCCTCTCCATAGCAAATTCAGCCTTCAACAAGTTAGTTCTTCCAGGGATGGCAGTGATGCAAAACTGCTTTGCAAATGTTTTTCTGGGTTTTGTTGCTAGGTGATGACTTGGAAAACTTTGCTATTCCTGCTGAGAGGTTTAAAAAAAACAGGCTCACATTAAAGAGCATAAAAAATAGGCCATCTTGCTCCGTACCTCCCATTTCCTAACTCCTGGAGTCTGCACCCTGTGTGCCTTCTACACTCTCGCATGCCCCTCTCTCCCCTCTGCCTCCGATCTGCTCGCCAGAAATTGGAGGCCCCAAAAACCACTTCTGCTACAGAGTAAGAAAAAGAGAGAACATTAATCTTTCTATCCTCGACCAAAATAAGCAGTTCTGCAAGTGCACGTTGATTTATACTGGCCTTTCCTTTCTACTTAAATTTTACTGGGTTTTAATTTTATTAATCCAAACCTGAATGAACAGATTAATTACTGATTAAATGGTTGCAATCACTTTCATGTAGCAAGAAACAGGAACGCTTTGGGGATGACCCCACTGCCATTTACTGAATCATGTACCTGGGCTGGATGCAGAATCCCTTGACTGGTAGCACGTTGGTAATTGATGAGGAAAAAGATCTGGTGACACTGTGAAATTAGGCTGGGAGCTCAAAGAGTTATTCTTTGGGCTATTTCCAAACTAGGCCTGTTGGTGGGGGGAAATAAGGTGTATTTATTCAATCCGTTGTCGATTTTTCTGTCTGTTGGGGCATTTTTGATATCTTATTATCCAAGTTTGCAGAGATATAACCTTGAATTAGTGTATGGCTAAACACAGTACACTCAGAAGCTCTCCTAGAAAGCTATTTCTACAATCAGGGATGAAAGTCTTGTACTATAAACTGAATATAGGAACAAACATTCTTCATATATTGGGTCTGGATCAAAATATTGATAATGGTTAAAAATTACCAGGGTCAGAAGCTAAAGTCAGAGGAGTAAACACCTATTTTCACCAGCCAGAAAATAAGGATCGCTGACCTTTATAGCCTCAATTTGCAATCTGGCTCATTTGGAGCTTAATCCTGTTTCATCAGGTTGGCCAAGTAAGAAGACCCCAAACCTCATCTCCAGTGAAGTTCTT
The DNA here is from genome assembly GCF_965183815.1 of Platalea leucorodia. Classification (NCBI taxonomy): domain Eukaryota; kingdom Metazoa; phylum Chordata; class Aves; order Pelecaniformes; family Threskiornithidae; genus Platalea; species Platalea leucorodia. Next base: position 575,140 of record NC_138830.1, on the reverse strand, counting down.
GGCATTTGACGACATTCGGTCTGTTAAAATGATAGCATTTCTCGAGTGTAACTGGCACTGTACAACTCCATTGAAAGACATAAAGCCAAGAATTTCAGGCCCTAATCCTGTAAATCCTTGCATTTTCTTTTAAAATTTATTCACATGAAAAGCTCCCTTGGCTTCAGAGACACCATTTGTATTCACGACTTTATGCGCGTGAGAATTTTGTATGATCAGGGTCTAAAACCAGGAGAACCAACAAGCCTCAGCATCTGACTCAAGTTTCCACCACCCAGTCCTACAAGGCTTTTGGCGGCTGTGGGTTTGGCTCTGCCACCGGCCTCCCCGTGCAGCCTCCACAACAGATGCCCAAGCGCTAGCCGTCGCTTTAACACGTCGCTAGTTATGGCGTGGTGGCAGAGGTTATGTTCTCTCGCGTCAGTACGCAGTACGTTGGATGAGAGGTGGGAAAGAGGCGCTTGCTTGTGGGTCTCAGGATGGGCGGTCCTTTCACGGGAGCAAGTGGCACGGACGTTGTCCTGAGAGATTGCTGGATTTCTGGCTGCTTTGGTTTTTTTTAACAAACTTAAGTAAGCAAGAATGTAGTCAGTGAGAGGTGAATTAGCTCCTCTCCAGCCTTCATTATACAGAGTGGATGGCAACTGTACTCTCAAAGATTCAGAGATGCATTTATTATCTAATTATGTATTCATCACCATGAGAAAAATTATTCATTGCAGTATTGCTGTTCTGTGCAGAACACTCCAAGAGAAGGGAGGGAGCTGGATACCATGCAGAGAGGGGGCTTTTTGTGGTTAGTGGTGTTTAATACCTACTCGCCAGGGAGCTTGATGTGTGGTTTATAGATCTCCTCAGCTAAGGCTAAAGTTCTTCAAAGGTACCAGTTAAAAATTAACTGTTTATTGTCGAAACGGCTTAGAGTGGGTTTACTCCACCTTGTAAGGCTTCTGGTCCTTGGCTCTGCTGATGTCAAGGCAGCTTCTCACCAGCGTTTGAACTTTTGCTTTCCTCTCGTCACCTGCCTGCAAGCAAAATGTTGTGGATCTGTCAATGTTTTTGTGATAGCACTGAATCATCCTTAGAAGCTTGCTCCAGTCTACTCGGTACATACTAATGTGTTTTGAACATGTTTTTTAACATATATGTCTGTTTAATCATCTGGAATCATTTGGGAAGGGTAATGTTAATCTTTGGGGTGCAAAAATTATCCAGTAGCTTAAAAGAAAGGCAAAACCAACAAACAGCTGCTCGCTTAACACCATTCAATCTCCAGTACAGAGGAATCAGCCACTGTGGAAGATGACTAGCAACAACGCAGCAAGTGAATCTGTGGCAAGAACGCGAGAAGGGAAAGGGGATTCTAATCTGCTTTTGGGTATTTTAAAACAATGGTGAAAAATATAAGTTAATTTAGTCAAATGAAGGGCATTGGCAATAGGGCAATACCTCGTGAGAGTAGTTCACCTACACACCAGCACTGTGAAAGACGCCATATAAAGGACTGCTAGAGGTGGTCAGGGAGGACTCCCCGGTGTCTACGAGCATCCCTCTCCCAGGCTGGCGGCGGGTTTCTGCCCGGCTGAGGTGGCACAGTGGGAGTTACGGTGCTCAGCACCGCGGTCTCTGCTCGTCTGTTCTCCTGTGGGACCAAAGGCTTACAAAGGTGCGCTGTCTGTATCCATCTGTGTGTCCCCTGCTAATGACTTTTGAACTCATTTGCTGATTTCATCTGAACTTGACAAGAAGATAAAGGTCTCAAAGATCAGTAAGTTCCTACAGGTTTCAAGAGGTTTCCAATTAGTCTTGAGGCAGGGGCCCAAACTGTAGAAAATCAATATAGGAGAGAATAAAAACCACATATATAAATGACCAATTATGTCAAATACTTCTACCGGAACTTCACCCTCAGGCACCAAAGGCAATGATGAGAGGTAAATGTGTAGGAAACCAGGTTTCATTAGCTTCGTTAGCTTGCAGAACTGCTTGTTCCGTTTTGGGTGGTTAAACAACCGCAGGAGAAGTTTGATTGCTGAAAGGGCAGTAGGATCTGGGAAGCGCGTGGGGACAGTGGATGCTGGCTCCGGCAGACCTGTCACTAGGCCAGACACATTCGGAAGTCTATGCAATGAGGTGTCCAAACCCAAATGACCTAATTGCCCTCAAATGGAGACAGTTATGGAGGAAGGTGCAATTGTCCAAATACTTGGAAATTTGGAACCTTGGAGCAAAAAAATAGTCTGGATAGCTGAGATAGCAGATGAGCTAATGATTGGTTTGGATTTCATTATGACTGGTAACTTTGTACTAAATGCCAGGAACAGTCTGTGGAAACTCCCTTTAAAGATGTGTCTTGGATCAAACAAATGATTTGCAGGCCATTAGTTTGCTGTGGACAAATTGTCCAGGGACAGACAGTGTAATAATGGCTACGTGTTGCAGGAGTTTTCCAGCGAAAAAAAAAAGGAACGACTGAAACCTGTTTAAAGATCGAGCGCTTTGCCGGGGATTTCAGCTGTGCGAGCTGACGTTGGTCTGCAGCAGACACAGGATCTGTCCACTTTCCAAATCCAGGTTTCTGACAAGCAGCCAGTAGCAGAGGCGAGCCCCGCGGTGATTCAGCCCCGCAGATTCCCTGGTTCAGAGAATCAAGGACAGACCGGTACAGGTGGAGGAGACGGTGGTTTGCCAGGGTCTCCTTTGGAAGGATCTGCTGCAGATCTGTACTCATAGCTGGGGAGTGGCAAAATCATCTTGGGAAGCCTGCAGCTTGGCCGCGGCAGTGATTCACCCTCGCTCCACGCCAGCCAGACCCGGGCGAGAAGCTGCGTTAGCGTGGCAGAAAGTAGCAAGCCGTGGTGGGGGAGCAAGGCGAATTAGCTCAAGCCGTGATGGTGTGGGTAAGCAGCGGCTGGCTCCGCTCTCGGCAGCCTGGAGCAGGGGCAGAGCAGGACCTAAAACAAAAATAACATCAGAGAAATCCGTGCTGTAGTAAAACGCCTCTCCGTGCTACTGGAGAAGGCAACAGCACAAATATTATACAATGTCTTGAGAGGGCGATGGCTGACTGCGGAGAAGCCTTCGTTTCCTTTGCAGGACTCGGCTCGCTGCTGCGGAGGCGGTGGTTGAGCAGTGTCCCTCTCGCTCACGGGGAGTGCTGGCACCAATACTGGTGTTTGCGGTCAGGATGCACTCTGCGGCTATTTTCTTTGAGTAAATAGTTTCCTCATTCAAAAAAAGAGGCCTCCATCACACTGAAGGTAATCACAGGTGGAAATAAAATTTTTCAAGTCATTTTTTCAAATAGTTTCAGCAGAGGAAGGAATTGGAGTGAAATCGCTGATGCCTTTGGTGCCGGCTCTGTCACTGAGCTGGTAATTGAAGGAAGAAGCCATTGAGAAGATATTTCAAGGCTTATCCTTCATCCTCTGTTTTTCTTACAACTCCTCAAACAGAATTTTACTTTTGTTTCATTTCAGGGCAGAAGGAGCCAAATCGATCATATCCCTCTACATAAAGCACAAGTGTCTTTTTCCTTTTTTTTTGGTTTGGGTTTTTTTTCCCCATTTTGTCAAGAAAGGAGGAATGCACTGGTTTTTTTCTGCCCTTTTCTAAGCAGATTTTGGTTCAGCAGCCAAAATGGTTAATGCTTGCCCAGCCCTAGCCAGGAGAAACGTGTCTCCATCCCGTGGCTCTCCAGGCTGCGTAGAGGGAGGGGGAGCTCGCCGGGGGGCCGGAGCGAGCGTGGGGCTCCCCTCCCGTGGGGCCGGGCAGGCCCCAGCGTGTGCGTGCCAGTGGCGTGGCCCTGTGCAGACTGGTTTGTTGGGAGACTAATTGCAAACCTGCCCTAACCGAGCGAGCAAAGAAAGAGTTGCTCAGGGGAATATATGTGTCCAAAGGAGGTGGGGGTTTGCTGTTGCCCTGAGTTGTTAGACGTGCAAGCACGCCTGGTTTTGCTGCTGAGGGACTGGGTGTGCTGTCACCAAAACGGCCTCCAGAGCTGCTCAGGGATTCCCAAAGGGGAGACCCCGATACCTTCGTAACATGTGGTTGGGAATGGCTTGGTCACAGCGGGGAAAAATGTAAGCTTTAAGGTGATCTGTGTTTAGGTGATGGGGATAAATCAAAGGATGCTGAGAGCAGCTGTCAATGGGTAGAAAAAGATAGTGATTAAAGGAAAAAGACAACAATTCATTGCTGTGGACATAGCGAGAGGGGTCCCTGCCACGTGACTGAGAGGAGACGAGAAAGGGGAAACAAAATCTGGAGAGCTTTTCGTGGCACTAAAATTGCTTTGCTTTTTCACGTGCCCGGCTAGGATGTGCTGCAGGTCCTGGCACCGCCTGAGGCTCCGCGGAGGCGACGAGCGAAGCCGGGGTGGAAGCGCCGCGAGGGGCTGATGTACCCCCAGCCCCGAGGTCGGTCTCCTCGCGCGGCCGCGAGCCTGCGCCGTTCCCACCCACCGGCTCGTCCCGGCTGCTCCCTCCCGTCCCCTTCCCGACCGGCAAAACCGCCGTCCGTGGGGCCACGTCGTGAGCTGGCTGAGGCATCTTATCCTCCCGGAAAATACCCTGGCACCAGTGGAAAATTTTTTTTTGGCTGCATCAGCTCTGCGATCCACTTCACAGTGTTGTGGCAACACATCCCGGGGGGGCGGAGGCCGGAACAAGCAGCAGGGCGTGGGAATATTTTGGTTTGATATTGCCATCAAAGGTAGGAGCCTGCCCTTCCGTGTCGCTGAAATTTAGAGAAAGTGAGCGCCACTTTCCTTACAGGGTCACTGTGAGCAGCAGTGTAAACTTCTTTCAGAAATCAGGTTAAAACAATCGTGGCTTCCAACTCAAACACGCCAGCGCCGAAAATGCCGTATCTGCAAGGCCCACGGGAAAGGGCTGCGGTGGGTGTCTTTTGGTGGCGGCTGGGATGCTGTAGGCAGCACCGAAGCAAAAGTTTTCAAATAAGCTTAAAAAAATAAGTAATTTGTCTGTTTTTCTCACGTGTTCTGACTCATTTAGGGATCACGTTTTCTACCTAAACAAGAACATTTTTTAAAATGTAATCAAAATTACTCCAGAAGGTAGGGCTTTAAGCAAAATAGAAATGTATTGAGACTGACACGAGAAGTGTGGGAGTTGATAACTCCAACACATTTACTTGTAACTACCGTCAGGATTTTGAAATTCAGTTGCGTCGGGAGGTTTCATGAGGCAGCTAGTTTAGAAACATTTGAAGCTGGGTAGTTGTGCCTCAGCCCTAATTGCAAGCAGAAAGAAAAGCATGTTGAAAACAACAATCTCCTCTTTTCTCTGGGTCCCAGTGAGCAAAAGGGAGGCTTTAAAGAAGACTTTGTTGCAGAATTTCCACTCCCAGCACTGAAGGATTATAGCCCCACTTTTTTTTCCTTTTTTTTCTTTCCACTATGAGAGAAAGGCAAGTTCACTGTAAGTTGAAAAGCAAACAACCAGGCTAGGAATTTCTATGTACAAAGCAGATGGGCGCACATGGCCCTTTTTGAGATACTTGGGCAGGTCTCCTTAACCACGGCTTGTTTTGCACGCGTATCGCTCCACGCGGGCCATTGTTGCCACGCACCTGTCTGTAATTTTGGAGGTTCATCTACCTCCAGCAAACTATATTTAAAAACTCAGTGCTGATTAGAGGAAAAAAAAAGTTCAGGGGAAGGGATTTCCTAGTTCACAAATAAGAATGTGCAGTGGAGCACTCGCTAAGTAAACAGAAAACATGGGCAGCTGAGAGAAATCAATTTAGCTGAACAAACAATGTTCCATGTAATGAACTACTAATTATCCTTTTATGCCATGTCAGTCTGAGTGATTACAGAGCTGTGCAGTTTAATTTGACGTTTGAGCATTGCCTTGCTCCATTAGCCTCATATAAAGCTACGACACGTTGGGAGGAATTAAAAAAAAAATGGTGGTGGGCTGGGGGGAAGGGGGCTGCGTTTATCCAGAACTAAGTAAGCACCTGTAGCAGTCAGGGGGAAAAGAGCTTCCTCATTTTTCCTTCTTTTGGCTTTTTAAATTCTTGATTGTGGTGAAAGGGGCAGCACTTGGGAGACACGAAGGAGCACGTCTGATGCTCATAGAAAACTCCTTCAGCATGTTGATAATGTCCCAGATCTTTAAAGCCTGCATTAAACTATCATCAAGGGCTAGAATAAATAAATTGCGTAGATCAGGCACACGTACAGATCAAGGGGAAAGCAGATGGTAAACAACACAGTGTCGAAGCAAATATCTTTTCCTGGATACTTTCTTTTTACTGGCGATTTGCACACAGTAGGTAAATCAAATCCCTAGGTGCTTGGGAAATCTCGTGGTTAATCTAGGACTGAAGGACATGTATTATAAATACTGCTTTATTATCATACTGTTTGTCCAACTACCTGTACTGATAACAGGATTAGGGGGAATTAACATATGGAGAAAGCTAAAGACAGTTTGTTGGGATATATATTATGGCTATTAACTCTAGGAGTACCAGTGCAATACCTATAGTCTGATATAGAGCTACATATTTTGGACTAGATTTTTGTTGTACAAAAGGTAAGCCAGGCCCAACATCGCCCAAGTTCTAGGGGAAATTTCCATGGGAAAGGTGCCGATGCAGAGAGGACCATGCCCCGTGTCTAGGTCATACAGCTACATGTGAAACAGTGGCATGAGGGATAAGTATGACCCAAGTGTCCAATGGGAATGTTTATGGGGTTGCATTCACTTACGCACAAATTGAAAAGCAAATGTTTAAAATCCATTTGGCCTAACTACCTGACATTTCTGATATGCACACCACTGAAACATATGCCATGGCACCCTCCAGGCTCGCTCTTCTCCCAGTGTGAACATAGATGAGAACTCCCAAGTTGGGGCAATGTTTAAAGAAATGCCTTTTCAAAATATGTCTTTAAATTTTACTGTAAATCTCAACGAGAATGAGTAGCAACTTGAATGGAAAAAGAAAGAAGAAAAAGGAAAGTAAAAAGCCTCCCCAAAACAGGGAAACTCAAAGATCCAGTCGACTATTTTGGCTCAGACGTCACTCATACAATGCCGGATCCTTGGCATGGGCAAGCTGATTTCAACGAAGAATCCCTCTGTTGTCAGCTAAGGATGGGGCCTGAACACGCGCGCAGAGGACGCGGTGGCCCCTCTCTTGCACTTGCTGACACACAGCCTGCTGGTTTTGGCCCTCACCTAGGCTGTCCCCAGGGCCTCCATCCTGTCCCCCTTCCTTTCTTTTTTTTATTTTTTAGGTCTGTTGAGAAATATCACTTTGACAACCCTAGAGACTGGGGGCTTTTTATCCGCCACTGAAGTACCGCAGAAGTGGAAATTTTCCTGACGCTGCGCTGCCGAAAGGCTGCAGCCCCGGCGCCGTTCAGCGCGGGCACGTGCTGATGCTGGGACACCTCTCTGCTGCCCGTGCCGCGGCCCTCAGCCTGCTCGGTTGGCGTTTCTACATAGGACTCGGCCACTTACAAGGTGATACCGTTTTTTTTGTTGGGCTTTTTCTTGCTTTTGGCGATTATCCCCTTAGGCTGGATTGAAGCTGAGCTGAATTATGGCTCCGGCTCCGCTGCAAGGCATGACCGAGCTGCAGGCTCTTACCCCAGGGCTGAACCGGCCCCTCTGCTTCTTCCTAATGTGTGTTAGACACATTGGGGCCTTTCTCCACTGTGCATTTGTAACTCCCATTGACGCTAATGGCTGTGACATGTGTCTGTCCCGCGGAGAATAGACCGCATTGACTACAGCAGTTCCCCAGCCTTGAGCGATGCTCGTCACTTGATTAAGCCAAACTAATGAGGCACGACCGGGGCCAATGGGAATGTGTGGGACTCGGGCGTCGCAAAAGCTGGTGGAAACCTGCAGCTTTTACTGGGGGCTGGGTTTTGTTTTGCCAGGCAAAGCCACAGGATGGGGTGCACCGTAACGGGTGCTGTCATAGAAATGAACGGTGCGGAGAGGGTTCACCATCGCTGACGAGAGCACCCCGAGTTGCCCTCTTCTCGGGGCAATTAAATGTGAGAGTGTCCTGTGTGCCCAGGGGGGTTTAAAGCTACGTTTGGTCTTGGCTCCTGCTCAGTGTCTTTCTACCCTGGATCCTGAAGTGGCTCTTTCTCCAGGGCATATGTACGGGTGTCTTTTTGGCTCTTTAGCAGGCAGCCTACAGGTGGCTAAGGCAGGCGGCATCCTTTTCACCCACATTAAGCAGCATCAGTTTGGGAAATGTGAAAGGTGGGAAAAAGCAGAGACCCTGCAGTGAGTGTTCCTTGCAGGTCGCCCACTCTGCCAGAAGAAGAGCCACTGGAGGCACAGCTCCTCCGCCGTGCGCTCGCCCTCCTGCGCGCTGCTGGCCACCGCCTCCGAGCGCAGAGCACCCGCTGCACTCAGGAGGAGCTGGGGGAGCGTGCAGGGCTGGAGCCTCTTTTGCTTTGCCTGGGCCCAAATCATCCAAACTGGGCCAGATGCAAGAACGCAAACTGAAGGTATGTGCTTGGGATCTCAGTCTAAGTCTGAGAGTGACTGTGCTTGCAGAGAAACAGGTTGGGGGGAAAATTAGGATTTAGGAAGAGGCTGACACCTGAGAAACTGAGAGCTCGGATACGGCCTCTGTGAGCAGGCGTGTACCCCGTACGGACACGAGATGCTGCTTGCTGAACTGAGGCCAGGAGCCCTGGCCTTCGTGCAAACGCAGCATCAGCCAGCACCACTGTGTAAACGCGAGGGCACAACCTCGTAGTCCCGGGCCAGACTGCAAAGGCAGATAGGTCAGATGTAGAGCATGAGAGAAAACAGCATTAAAAAAACCTAAGCTCTATTTTAGGACTTGCTGTTTTGGGGAGCCTGGTTGAGAAGTTGCCTGTACTTTCCCCTGTACTTTACCTGCTGGTACATTCCAGGTCAGAGGAGGTTTGTATTTTTGTCATATTGCAATACTTGCCTTTATGTAAGTGCTGCTAAGAATAAAATTAGCAGTGGGAGAAAAACATCAGTTTGATGTCTAAATTTGGAAAACTTGATGAATAAATCTATTAACTTCGTTGTGGGGAGAGAAAAGAATAGCAACCCTTTGTTTAAAGAAAAGATAAAATAAATATAAAATAAGAGCTGATTGCCCCCTCTGGTTTTCTGAGGTGGGTTTTTTAATGTTCTCTTGTCCCCTTCAGAGGATAAGTATTAATTGACTCCGATTTGCGAGACTCTGGCTTGAGAAGATATGGTCAGTTGGCTCTGCGAGGCTTTGTCGTGATTATCAAACGCTTTCAGCATTTGCGAAGGGAGAGAGCAAAGGGGGAAGGAGGGTTCGTCCGCTTGAGTAGGCGTCCTCCCAGAACGCAGGCTGCTGCCAGGCGTTGGGCACCACCTCCGTCCTCGCTGGCACGGCCGCGGCGGGCAGCCCCCGTCCTAGGACACTCGTTAATCAGCAGGGAGGCTGTGACGGGAAGCAGCGTGGGGCTCTCCCAGCCTTGGCACAGAGACTCCAAGCTTAAAACTGCCCCGAGACCTCCAGCCTCCTCCCGTCCCTGTGTCCTAGGCTGTGTGCGACTCTGTGCTCCCATCAAAAACCATGGTGATCAGAGGACACATGAGAGTCTTCTGGCTTTGTCCAGAGCTGTAGGGGACACTGCCATCTGCACCTTGCAAGGTGCCTCCTTCTGCCTGCCCCAAAGTTTAGCACAAGGTAGTAGAGTCCCTGTCACAGACCGTAGCGTTTTATGGCAAGCACCATCTTCCTTCGCCCAGCATCTCTGGCAGCTGCACCCACCACTTCTCTGAGCATATCCAGAACAGGTCACCTTTGCCTTTATTGGTAAACTATACCTTCATTGGTAAATTAGAAATTATTTATTAAACAATTGAGGTTGAAAGCAAGAGGCTAGAAGTGAAAAAATTTATTAGTCAGATACTCAACTAGTATAGTCCTGGTCTATCTTAAGAGGTGGATAACTTCCTAGTTGTCTCATCTGTTTTTCTCTTGAGGTCCCTTATTTTTGTTCCAGCTGTTAGAGCTGAAAGTTCAGCGTTCACGTTCTGCAGAAGCGCTGCCTTCAACCTGTTCCTTCTTTCCTCTCATCCTAATCCTCCCCTCTAAATCTTTTTGGAGTAAGAAGCTGGCACACGGATGTGAACGTCCTGTTTAGTAGTTCTGCCCAAGTGGCAGCCTTGGGTGCTTAATGACCATTTCCCTCTCCTGTTTCGTCCTAAATTGGCTGGGCATGGAGGAGAAGCAGTGCATAAACTAAGCAAATACTGTTTATGTTCTTCCTGTAGCTGCGCCTTGGACACCTACGGGTCATTAATTCCTTTGTTCCCAGCCAACCTGCCAGCTGGTGGCTCTCCTGCCCAGTTTGAGCCGTTCCCTCCGTGTGGGCTGCTGACCTGCTCCCACTGAGCCACGCTACGGGACGTCTTCAGGAGGGATCGGGACTCTTGGGACGTTACTAACTTTCTGCTGAGACTAGAAGTGCTACAAGTGATACAGTCATAATACAGATAACCAGGAGCTCTGTCTCTTTTCCCACCCTACCCTCCACATATTGGCAGTGTTAAATGAAAGAGTAATATTATTACTTTGGTGGGGGCATTGGGCTATGCTAGCAGGTGGATGCCACTGCTGAAGAGAGGCCAAGAGCTACGCTGTGACTATAGATCCATCACACAAAAGCCCAAAGGTGTTACTGCAGCCGCCAAGAAGCAGCCTCTGATAATGGAAAGAAAATCAGCGTCATCTCATGACACTGCTGTTCCTGTAGGTTGTGAATTTAAAAGAAGGCAGGCTGAGGAACAGAGCATGGAAATCCCTGCTGATCAGGAGCAACACTGTTTTCCTCCTATAAGAACATTTGCTCAGCTTTTTGATTTCCAGTGTTTCCAGTTGCCATATCAACCTGAGAAATCTGCCTAGCAATTGACAGCATATTTTTCAACAGAAGATTTAAAAATTTAGTTGCATCAGCTCCAGCATCTGATTGCTGGGATTTCACTTCATCTTATTTTATTTTACTCCTAGTATTTGCTTTCCAAGCCACGTTAGCAGATGACCAAGGATCCCCACCCTCCCTTTGACCAGGCACATCTCAGGTTCAGCAGTCCACGCGTAGAAGTTGGGCACCAGGTCAAAATGCAGCAGACATCAGTAGCAGGGATAAAGCTTGAGGGACACATCCTTCTCGGGTGGCAGGCTGCGAAAGGCCACGAGCATCAACAGAAACACTCTGGCTTAAGCTAAGAGGCAACTTCAGCTTTTGCGCTGCTCTGAAGGGCAGGTGCAGGAGGCGGAGTGGAGGGCAGGGAGGTTGCTCCTGGCTTTGCCGCTGGACAGTGTGTTGGCGTTTTTGGACCTGCATCCACCCCCGTCTCCCTCCCAGCACCGTCGGGGTGGGGAGGAGCAGCGTGGGGAGGGAGCCTGCACCCATTCCCGATGGTAGGCCAGGACCTCCATGTCCCCCCATCTGTCCATCCATGTCCTCCCTCCAGCCCATCCCTGGCCATTCATGGGTCACTGGTGTAAATGGGGACTGAATCTGCCCCAGTGCAGATGAATCTGCAGGGACTTTTCTGTGGTGAATATATTGTTTGGTTTGTTGTGGGTTTGTGGTGGGTTCTTTTTTTTCTTTAAAAGGAATAAGAATGGAAAACAAGAAAGTCAAAAAGCCCTGAATCTTTACCTTTTTAAAGTGGAGACACCGCCACAGCGGGACATAATGGCTCGCTGTGGTGGTGGTTTGCCTGAGAGCCTGGAGATTTATGTAATGAGAAACACAATTCCTGCAAAGAACATTGTTAAATCTTTTCAAAATTTCAGCTATAAGCCATTTTATTGCTAATAATATGGCTAGATTCTCCTTTTGAAGAATCTGGGAATGTTTGACAAGAGGGGAAAATGGAGAGGACTTGAGGCTCCGTAATCTGTATTTTCCATTTACCTTGCTTGAAGCTTGAACAACACATGTGCCACAAATGATTTGTTTATTCCTAAGCGCCCCCAAGGAGCCCAGTCTCCTTTCTCAGGCATATAATGGCTATTCAAATGAAAGCTTTAATAGATTGTTGCAGATCTGATATCAATGCAGCAAGAGAAAGAGATATGCAAATATTCAAAATTAAACAAACTAGCTCCTGCCCTTTGCCTTTGGAGGTGCAGTCTCAAATCTGGATGGTGTCACCAATGCAATGAGTTTGTTAGACTCAGCTCTCTGGAGAAGTAGTTCCTTTTTTCTTTTTTCTTCTGCTTTGCCTCACAAAGCTGTCGCATTGTTGAAGGTATTTTCTGTCTGTAGCACTCGTGAGTAAGGAGAGCCCCAACCGTGGCTGAAATCCATGATGTGTTCTGATTTGAGACCGAGGAACGCTGGTAGGAGAAGCTCCTGCTGTGCTGGTTTGCTCCACATCTTCTTAGACCAAGGCCCTTAACCTCCATGCCTTTCCCTGGGCATTTCCCCATAGAGTAGAAACAAGTTTGGAAGAGTGACACAGTCAAAAGCTTGCAGAGAGTAGAGCTGTAGTTCAATTTGGGGCTACGGTCTAAACAATATTTGGTTCTGTCCACACTGCGATACAGATTAGGGGCTTCACTGGTTCTTAACACAGCCCGCGTTCCTCTTTCCCTCCCTGTAATGTGTGTGGGAGCTGGGCCCAAAAACCACTTCAAAAATGTAAAAATAACATGTCATCCACCTAACCATTGAAACTGTGCCAGCAGCTACTGTGTGCATTGAACAGCAGGGAAAAATAGTAATTTTACATCAAAAACACCATAAAAGTTTTCAGTGTCTTCTAGGCTCTTGTAAAACTGCTATTATCTTGTCCAACCCCCAAGGCTTTTCACACAATTATCAATTATGCTGCGTGGATTTCAAAAACGGCAGCGTCTGAAGCACGGGCCGCGTGGCAGATCGCACAGGCAGCGGCGGCAGCGGGGCTGTGCCCGGTCGGCAGGAGGTCCCCATGCACCTCAGCCGTGACGAGGCTGCCGGCCCGGAGCATCCCTCTGCCTCCGTGGCCTTCCTATCTTCTGTGCTCTGAGCACAAGAGCCTTGAAGCAAGGCTTGCCTCTTGCTCCATCATTACTGCTGATCAACCACATGTTCCCAGCAATGATGGGTGGGGCTCAACCTAATATATATATTTCTCCAGATATACATATAAACATCTAGAAAAGCCCTTGCTACAGTATGAGCAATTAGAAATGAAGACAGAGCCCAATGCCCAGCAGCAAGCATGAGAAGGACCTTGCTTCAGTTGGGGTATGTGGAGAGTCTTCGGGCTGTAATGGGGACCAGACTATGTTGGAAGTAGTGTGGGAAGGTGGGTTAGCATCTCAGAGACTTGATGCTCTGCTTCATTAACGGTAGCCAAGGCACCTTGGGGTTTGGGGGGTGGAGGATCTGATGAGGGCAGATGAGGAAGAGAGCTTCAGAAAATAAACTCTCAACTTTAATTTAGCTAGTCGTTTATTTCAGAAGCAAGGAGGGAAATGTCCAACAGCCCAAATGATAGGGTAAAGAAGATCTTCCCATACAAGTGTGAACAGTATCATACAGAAATGTTCCTCAAAACTGTATTTTGTGAGAGCGCTTGGAGCCATAGCCAAATCCCATATTTGAATGTGGCTAGACAGTTGGTTTCTACTTGTAATTAAAGGCGATCTTTGAAAACCATGGCCATGTTTAAACACGAACTGGGCCGTAAGCTTCTTATGGGCTGTGGTTACCAGAAAAAAAAGGCTGACTCACAGTGGGAGAGGATTGGCTTGGAACGTTCCCATGCAACCCTCCCCGCTTTCCGAAGGGGCCCAGCCTGTTCCTAGAGATCCTGGACACCCCGCGCTCCCATAGACTTCCCTTGACACTCGCAGGTCGTTAGTATTTCTGAAAGACCGACCTAAGGGCTTCGGACGAGAGGCGTTTCTTTTGGCCTGTCAGCAGTGCAAATGAGAAGAAAGAAAATGGACTTCTCTGAAGTTTTTCCAAAATGCATGCCCAATTCAAACAGATTCGTCCAGTTTCCTTGCAAGCGTGAGTTCCAGATCACAGCTAAGTCTAGCACAAACTGCCCTAATACCATCGCCAACTGCATCATTTCTTCATCGAGCCCTTGCTAAACAGTGTACAGAAGCAGCTTGGTACAGGAATTTTCCAATTAAGCATTTTCTAATTCAGAAATATTCATTAAAAACTGATACATCTTGTGGGAAGCTCTTGGTTTTGGCATATCTCATTTTCAATTTAAAACATTTTACTTGGTCAGCATTTTATAATGAAAGATATTCTTTTTCAGATAGAAACACGTGATTCTATAGGAAAAATATATTAAGGAAAAAATAATATTTAAGCATGAACTAATGCCAAAATGTTTCATTAAGATCCAAGCAGCATCTAACCAGTTTTTGTTTCTTTCAGACTACTGGTTTTCAGAAATTGAGATTGCCATTTCTGGTCCTATTTGAGATTGGGGAGAAAATGTGAAATTCTGAAATCTTTGCAACACTGGAAACAGTTTTCCACCAAGCTCTCCTCAGATGGGATTGCAGAAATTCTTCTGTGTTCTCCTTCCTCCCTGGCTCCGTTACCATGCAATTCTGTTCACGCTGTTCTCCAAGACAAAATCTGAGCCAGGCTGAGATTTATGCTGATGGTGAGTGCCTGCCTTTCTTTTTTTCTTTCTTTAAATAAAACAATTTCCTAAGGCATTGAAATGGGGCTGATAAAAAGCAGCTTTTAAAATTCATTTTAGGAAATAGTTTGAAAGCAGACCATAAAGTCTCGTAACTGTAGGTTTGCCCTTAATTGTACCTCACTGACAGCCCATTTTCCTTCTGCCCTGCAACCAGTCTCCTTTTTCTTTAAGAGCAAAACATACTGTATGCGACTTCTGAAAGGTTTGTGGGGTTTCACGCCAATTGGACAAGATCCGTAGGTAAACAGTGTCACCTAGTGGCTAGACGGCACCAATTTTCCCAAACTGGGAAAGAAGTTTTTCCATTTTGTCCTAGAAAAATATTATTTCAAGTCGGAAAGAGCCCTGTACTGAGAAGTGGGATTGTTTCCAAATCGCTGCAGAACCGAAGATGCACGATGCGGTGGCCAGCACTGCGCTGCAATACGTCACCGCACGGGCACCCATCCAGTCACACCAGCGGGCACAAAAGGGGAGAACCAGTTCTCCATCCCAGTGCCTGAACAGCGCAAGGTTAAGGCAGCACAGCGTGACACCCTTGATTCCTGGGTGTGTAAAGGTGTGCTGGGCTCCACGGCGTCTCCTGCCCCGCCAGCTGCCCCTCTCCGGGCACAGAAAACAAGAGGATGTCAGTAGGTGCCTCTGCCGTGCGATCAGCTGAGGCTCCCGAGCAGTAAAAGTAAAAAATCGCAAAGTACTTGGGGTGAGAGATTTGGCAGAGAGCATCTGAATGCTGGAGAAAGAGTATAAGCGCCATGGAAAAATTTCTCATCCTGAGAGGGTGGGATGATGACTTTGGGGATGTGGTGGTAGGTATCTATGAGAAAAGCTGCCTAGAGAGAGCAGGAGATATGATAAGGCTTGAAGAGTCTTCTGAGTTGGAAGTAACAGGTTGGAAATTCAGGGCACGATAGCCTCAATCAAGGGTAAAATGCTCCAGAAGGAAGGATATGCCCCTGAAAACTAAACTGAGACTGGATATCCTGAAGACCACGTACAGTACTAGGTTTCTGCCTTCTAACTAACTTGCTGCCAGGATCCTTTGGAGTCAAGCTGAATTTGAACCAAAGCACTGGAGGAAGAAATTAATATAAACAGAGTTGAGCCAAGAATTATGGAGTTCAGTTCTTCAGGTTTTATAAACATCTTGGGGGAAAAAAAAAAAAGTAGAATTCAAGCAACAAAGGTGAGAACTCAGGTAACTCGGTTTCTAAACAACAGAAATATGGGCATTCAGCTGACTTTGTGCAGGGTGGGTGGGAGAGTGGAGGTTTTGTGATCCCCTCTCACGGACCCCTCTTCTTCCTCCTCCTGCAAGGCCACCACTGCAGTTTGTGAGCAGATCCTGGGAGCAGGCTTGGACATCTCAACTCTGTAGTTACAATTGCATCTGTTTTTTTCTGAAAATTCCTCTAATATCCGTACTCCTTTCCTCACACCTTAATGAGCTGCTTCCCCTACAGCTCCTCCTGACGGGGCAGCGAGGGCACAGCGCTGAGGGGCAGGGGAGACGGTGAGGACCCTGTCAGTGGGAGCAGGGAGCTCATCCTGCCTCATATGTTGGGGCAAGGTGGTTCTCTGCTGTTATCACCCAGTGCAGGCAGCTGTGGTCCCTTGGCTGTTGCAGGATGATGGGATCATAAAATAATTCACGTGGGAAAGGATTTGGGGAGGTTTCCAGAGGTTTCCTCAAAGCAGGGTCATCCGAGACCAGGACAGGCTGCTCAGCGCAAACCTCAGAGAATGGAGAGAGAGAGCAGAACTTTTCTGGGCAACCTGTTCCAAAGCTTGACTGTCCTCATGGTGATATAGTTTTTCCTTGTATCTAGTCAGAACCACTCTTCTTCTGATTTATATCTGTTGTCTCTTATCCATGTCCACCATGTGCATGTCTACCATGCGCATGTCTACCATGCACCCCTGGGCTGGTTTCTCTTGCTGAAATCTGTGGATTTGCTGTCTCAGTCAACTACTCTGCCTGTAATTAAAGCAAGCCCTGCCAAGAGCTCTGTCTTCAGTTACATGGCCCTGACACAGGCAAAACCATGATTTCACTGGCTTCATTCATGACGTGCCTAAGAGTCGCTGAGATCAGAATGGGGGGCTGCATGTTCCCTATGGAAAATTCTTCCCAGCATGCTGGATCTAATTGAAAAATGCATTTGTGCAGTGGTAGAGTGTGGGGACTTCAGCCATGGACCTGCTGTGGTCTGCAAAACCAAGCCCGTCTCGTTCAGGGGTCTGACAGGAGATAATACAGGACACAGAAAGGGGCAGGAGTACAAGCCATCGAGATCTTGGAGGCACATTGAAAAAGAACCTGAAGGAGAGGAAAAGCATGGTTCCAGAGGCGGCTCTTCCCTGTCCAAGAGGCAGCAGGCAGGAAAATGTGGAAGTGCCTGTCTGAAAGCTCAATAGTTGCCCTGCAGGATATTATCAGCTGCTTCTTAACGTCGAGACCAGTCGTGAAGAAGAGGAGGATTGTGTGAGGTGGCGAGGAAGAGAAAGATGAAAAGGGGTATGACCTGCCTGACCTGCAGGCCCTGTATCATCAGCCCCCAGCGTGCTGGCTGTGGGAGCACTCTCCGACTGAACGTTTAGACCCAGGACTTACGTTGACATGGATTTGGTCAAAGCAATAAGCCAGAGCATTTTGGAGAATGTATGAATGAATGTTAGAATTGTAGTCAAAATGATAAATATCTAATTTTCATAGTTCAGGAAACCTGAACTCTAGCACTTAATTACCTTCCAAATAAAAGGAAAATATGGATTGATTTTTATGGCAAGTTGTTCTGCTAAGTTTGTGTTTGGCCTCTGTTTTCTTCATTTTTGTCACGTACCAAATGGGTGGTCTGTCATTCTCCAAAACGGTGAAAGTGATTATCAGGAAAAGCCCAGGGAGCT
Organism: Platalea leucorodia; assembly: GCF_965183815.1. Classification (NCBI taxonomy): domain Eukaryota; kingdom Metazoa; phylum Chordata; class Aves; order Pelecaniformes; family Threskiornithidae; genus Platalea; species Platalea leucorodia. The sequence continues at coordinate 557,531 of NC_138830.1, read as the reverse complement.
CTGTATACAGGCAAGATAAAATATGCTGCAAGTCAGGACACTTTCTCACCTGAGTATACACATCTGTTTCCAAAACAAACACCGGCATAACTGTATTTGGTCTGTTTGGTGCGGTCTTCCTTCAAACTATTTCATTTTTCTTTCTCGTACTAGTCTTCTTGGACCAGTTCCCACTGATCGAATCAGAGGAAGACACCATCTTCTACTGGTCCTCGCTGTGGGCATCGGCTGCTATGGACTTAGCACTTTGATTACTCTGTGCCTCGGTTTACTCCTCCATTAATGTAAGTTCTGCACTGACTTTCCACAGTGCTTTTATTCTTGGGATCTCAGAGCTCTTTTCTTAGCTACCCTCTCTCAGATAGTCAAATCATTACTAAATCAGATGCTTTTCATTTTTCCCTTCTCAAAGAGAAGGCGATACTGATTCCTTTGCTCATTACAGTGTACATGGGGAGGAATCCTGTTGAGCTCAGTGATACTACAAGACGTAAAAGCAGCGTGTGAGGTCAGAATCTTCCCACGTGAGTTACAAGTGCAAAAGAAAAACAGGGAGCAAAAAGCCTGGATGGATCAAGGATCCCACTCCTGGGAACAACGGAAGGAAGAAATAGAAGTAGCACCTGGAAAATGCTGCTCTCGTCAAGAGAGGCCTCCTCCCCTGTAAAATATCTGTTAATGCTAATATTAAACAAATAGAAATTCACCTATTCTGTGGAATCCTCTTTTGCCTCTTTACAAAGACACTCATAGTAAAGCCTGGGCTTTATTTTTAACAATAATAGGAAAAGAAACTCTTGTTCCACCAGGAAATCATAATTTCTTCAGCCAACGTCTAGTCTGAAGTCTGAGGAGAGCTGACATATCTCCATAACGGTGTGTAATGACAGCCCAGACATCTTAACGTTCTCAGCCTGGATCCCTCCCTGCTGTCAGCAAACGCGTTGGATGCTCTCGCTTGGCCTCCTGGCTGCGCACGCTCCCGTATCCGTGTGCGGTGATGGCGCCGTGCCGAGCCCGGGGCAGGCTGCCAGCTCCCCCGGGGACGCAGGTACTGCGTAACGGGGGGGTTTACCAGGCGGCGGCCTAAAGCTGAGAGTGCTCTTGCCTGCATACAAAATTCCCTTCTGTCTGCGATAGCAGCACACACGAGTGCTCCTAAGCCCCATTTGGACCCGTTTATACACACATATGCCAAATGGCAGGAGAAGAAGATTGCGTGGGCAAACGCCATTGCCAGAAAGGCAAATTGCATTGCTCAGGTAGATGAGGAACCTCTGGCAGCTGGGAAAGGATATAAAAATATGATCACATTAACATCCATCCCTCAGGCTGGCTGGGCAAAGGAAGATCCAGGGCAAGCAGCAAGCTGAGGAAGTGGGCTGGTCGTGAAACACCGTGTGTGCGTGTCTACGTGCGCAAAGTACAAAGTTTCCAACCCAGCAAAAACAGCTGGGTTGGAAACTTCCCATTCCTTTTCTCTTTTAATGTGAAATCAGGCTTCAGAGTTAACAAAAGTATTGTCTGCAATGGTCTTTTTTATTTATAAAACAATATTTCTAGACAGCATATTCTGTTTCTGAGTTGCAGAGAAAAGTTAGAAAATCTGCACTTGGCTTGCTTTTAAGCATGTCCTTGCTTTAAAAGGTTAAACTCTCCCACTTCGTTGACGTGCTGTTTTCAGTATCCATTGCCGGTCTCCAGTAGTTCGATCTGATATTCTGAGGGAAAATAAGCCTTTTCTCACCTGCTCTAGGAATGTGGGCCATGGAGGACGTCTGTTGACTCCAGCTCCAGTAACATGGTCCATGATACAGTGGGAAGGCAGCGCCACAACACAATATATCAGCTCTAAGAAGAAGGGGTGGAGGGAGAGGATGTAAGTGTGTATCCTCTGCCTGAATATTAAAAATGCAGCAGCTAGTGCTGTAGTAAGGGAGGTCATCTTTTATCCATTTGAATGATGAGTGCACAAGAAAAGTGAGACACAAGACTTACAAGCTGTCTGCATCCCGTCCTTCAAGGTGGCCTCATCCGCTAAGCAGTCACATTCCTGAGTACTGGGGAAATCTGAGGAGCTAATAGTTTCCTCTGACTCAAAAGCAAAACAGCAAAGCAAAACCAAAACAAAAAACACCCAGCGTGTTTCTGAAGCTCCCTGTTTAAATCTGCTTCCCCGTGTGCATAGGATTTGTTTATATTATAAGCCATTTCTCAGGGTGATTCAGCTTAGGGCATCGGGTAGTGTGAGGCTTGAGGACTTCAGCAAATTTGAAGGGAGAGCCTGGAGGAACTAGGAAAGACTCCATGTTTCCTCAGCTTCCCTCCCAGCTGCCCATTCAGATTTTCCAGGAGTGCTATGAAACAAGCTTTTTATCTCCATCACCAGTTCACGTCCAGTCCTGGAGGTGGTCATGCCTTTCCTTGAGAAAACATCTGGGAGCTTTGAGAGCTGAATGGCAGGGGCCATTCAGTGGCACCTCCAAAACGTTAGCAGATCTCAGGTCATTTTCACATGAAACAGCCGTGTGAAACCCCCCACTGCTTCTGGCTTTACTGGTTTAAGGCCGGCTGCTTGCAGACCCTAATTTGCCCTCTTGTTCCTTGGGGCGGGCTACCAGGGTAGGACATTAATGAGGCGAGGAGGAGGAGGTGGCACCACTTCTGTGCCTGTAGGCCTTCAGTCTCCAATGGTTTCATTCCAGCACCTTTCCCCACGGTAAATGCAGTGGAGATTCTTGTTCGTATTCTAAAGGCAGCACTAAATGGGATGTTTTAAGCTGAGAATATTTTCCCGGCTCCTGGAAAGGGTTAGACACACAGCTCTGAGGTGGGCCGAGTGTGTGATTGCCATCAAACTAAGCAGCCGTGTTCAGCTTGTCTTGGATTTCTTTATATGAGACAGGGGATGATTCATAAAAGGAAATGCTGAGGCCACACAGGTTGTCAAGTCTCTAGTCTAACCAGGTGTAATGACTGAGGATTTGCAGGCGAGCTGCAGTTAAGGCAAAGAATAACAGATCACGGGTCAAATCCATCCCTGATGCAACGCCACCATCTTCAGTAAGAGTTACTTACCCCATGTGAATCTGGCCCCATGTTCCTCACTCATAAAATAAAGCAAGATCCCTCCTGCAGCAGAATCAATTGGAAAAGGGAGAAGGAAAAAATGCTTCTTTCTAACCCACATTAAAAATAATCGCTTTTTTTGTTGCACAATGGGCAGAGAAAACCAGTCCTACTAGACACCACAGTACAATTTCCTCAGCATGTCACAGGGGGAAAAAAAATGACATAACCAAGAGGTCTCTTTCATCTCTGCTCAGTTCTAAACAGCACAGGGAAGGGGGGAAAGCACATCTAGATATCTAGATATCTCTCTATATCTCTATGTCTATCTATCTATCTATCTATATATCTATAGAGATATCTAGATGAGCTTTCCCCTCTTCCCTGTATCTGTATCTATAAGCTGTATCTATATCTAGATATATAGCTATGGATAACTGTATCTATATAGTTAGATATATTTGTGCTTCCTAGGTTGATTATGTCACCAGTGTGAGATCTGGAGGTATTCAGGAGGAATTTTGCACAGAGTTATTTAGAAAAAACTATGATATTCCGTCTGTTGATTAGACCTGTTGTTTAAAAATAGTACAATATATCTGTTTTAAAAGCCTGCTAGAGTTTTCACTGCTGCGTCTTGTTTTCTGTCTCAGCTTTTTCTTCCCATTTGGCAGGTCTGTTGTGTATGTGAGCTCTATGGGAATGCAGAAAAGCCACCTGAGGGAGAAAATTGCTAATCACTAAAAATTACTAATCATTCTTTCACACTAAACAAATCCCACTGAGAGGTTTTTAGTTACACAAAGGTGGATTTTTTTTCTTTCCCCTTTTCGCTCTTTCCTCCAGCTAATGATACAGATGTGCAAAATACAGGATATCACATCCTACTACGCATTAGCTGCAGCATTTTCATGTGATAAGATCTAGGTCTGAGTCAAAAATAAAAGCACAATAGCCTAAAAATTTTCTAATGCACACCACTAGCACTTTGCAACCAAAATGGCAGGAAAAACAGCTCAGACAGTCATAGAGCAATCTCTCCGAGGTTAGTTGTATTCCAGCAGCGGTGAGGTCCCCTTGCTGAGACTGTGGCCCCTGTGCGCTTGCCGCCTAAAAGAGTTTACAACGTAAAGAGATGAGGCAGAAGGTTGGAAGAGAAAGATACAATTTGCTCTGCAACTCCAATGACTGGGTAACTGTCTGAAACTGGGCGGCGAGGAATTCACCATAAAGGAAAAAAACCAGTGGCAGCCCTGCCTGTATTTAATTATGCCATTAATGTATATTTAAAAAAAAATAAGAATCAAGCTATATATCTTTGCTCACTCTATTCCACTTTGGGCCTCAGAGCACAGCTAAGCACCTTCTGCTGACCAGAGGGCGGCATATTTGGTCACTCCCTCAGCCTCTTTGGAAAATGCTTCAAGCTTTGGCTTTCCCAGCGCATTCGGGGCAGCCGGGGTTTCCGCAGGCTCAGCCGCTGCACCACAGCCCTGCAGGGGCCATCTCCCAGGGCTGCAGCGTTCCTGTTTCCCACCTGAACAGACAGAAAATGAAGGCGACAAAATTACCTTTGTTTTCAGTCCATTTCAGTCCATCATCAACGATTTTATTGTGACACGGTTATGGATGCTCCATCGCTGAAGAGGGTCTCTTTAATTTATGTTGACACATTATGGTTTGATTCTTTGGACCGAATTTAGGCCTGCTGTAAGCAAGCTGATCCCAGGTACGTAATACTTGGAATAGATTTTTATTTCCACCCCGTTCCCCTGTTTTTTCGCTGTATCCATGAACACAGGAGACATCATCTAAACCAAACCAAACAGAAGTGCAATGTTTTCTATCACTGCTGTAAAGTACTCTGGAACTCACCTTTTTGTGTCAGCTGTGCCTATTCAGGTTGCAAAACACGAGACCCTCTCCAGAGCATTTTTACTACACTCATAAAGAAATAATGGAAAACCAAGAATGGTTCCTAGAGAAAGGATGCCACGAGGCGTAAGCAATGTCTAGCTACAGGTCCACCCCTAATCTCTTCCCTGCACAGAACAAAGTAGGACAGTGCACCTAAAATCCATCTATTTTATAACCAGACTGGCTGCTGCTTTGCTGTGGTGATGAGCAGTGATACTTAAATGCTGTCGCTGAGCTTTGGGATTAACACCTTGTGGGAAGCAGCTGCGAGGAGCTGGCACCGCTCGGCTCTGCGGCTGTCCGGGAGCGCAGCAGCGGGCACCGCCGCTCTCTGTTCCTGCAGATTGCCTTGCTTTGTGCTTTCCAAGTCACTAAGTCTTTTGCCTTGAAATATTTTGTCTCTAGAGAAGACACACCGGAATCTTCTGAAGCAGGACACGGCATTACGTAAGTTTGATGTTTTGACACACTGATATTTTTAAGCTTCCATAACTTACTGAATTCCACCCAAGTTTGTAGTTTCAATACCTCAGAAACATCATCTGTCCGTCAGTTTTAGGCTTCCTCAGAAAGACTTATTATTTCCATTGCTCCATGCCCCAGGGGTCCCTCCGACGGAGCCTCCATGGAGCATACTTCGCATGAGAGGCCGGTGATGACTGCAGACTTTCTCAAAAGTCAATATAAAGACTGTGCTGTAAAGCTGCTGTTTTGTGGCCAAAACACGGCCCTGCCTTTATCAACCAGTGATAGCTACTGGCATCTGCAGGAGACCACAGTGTTGCAATGAGGTGGGTTAGTACTAATTACAAGGTGTTTATTCAGTCCAAGTAAAATACACAGCAGTTTACTCATTAGCACCCAAAATAGCACATTGAATTGGAGCAATATGTTATACAAATAGGGGGTTACAGCTAAGCAGGGTGCTTAACTGTTTACAGTTAATTTATAGTTACCTAAGGTGCTCATTTACCTTGGTAAGAGCATACATCCACAACAGCAACTTCCTAAGAGAAGGATTTCACCACGCTTTAGAGAAGTGTAGATGCTAGGTCTTCTCTCGTGTTATCTGACCTTATCGGCATTAATGTGTTTGCAATAGGAAAAGATGCTTTTCCTTTGCCCAGGTATGGTTAAAATGGCCTTTCTCGACTCAGCTTTTCTTCAGCTGACCATCTAATAACTAAAGCACAGTAAAAATTTAGTCTATTTACCTATGAGGATGTTATGGGAGGCAGCGTCGAAAGCCTTGCTGAAGTCAAGGTAGACGACATCCACTGCTCTCCCCTCGTCTGCCCAGGCAGTCATGTCATCATAGAAGGCTATCAGATTGGTCAAAATGACTGAGGAAGAGGCAGACCAATAGAAAAAGAGGGCGTTGGTCTTGTTAACCCACAGGTGAGGTAACTTTCTGCCTATCAGGATGCTGGAGAGGCTATAAAAGGAGGAAAAGAGAGGGAAGACATTTCTGTCAGAAGTGAGCATGTAAGAGTAATTTTAGACAAAAAGGGAACTCAGGTAAGAGTTATTGTATGCAATTTAATTCACTTGGTTTGCAGTAAAAAAAAAAGTAGTTGCTATTTGGATTCTAATCTATTATCTTTTTTTGACAATGGTTTTACTTCTCTTGGTCTGAGACACATTTCTGGAGTGAACTCTGATTTCTAGAGTTGTGGAGCTTTGTTTTGCTCTTTCTCAGGTAGGAGACGATGCTGCTCTGGTGGGATAACATTGGCTGTCTGCCAGATGCCCACCAAGCTGCTCTCTCACTCCTCAACAGGGCGGGGGGCGAAAATGAGATGTAAAAGCTCATGGGTTGAGAGAAAGACAGGGAGGTAGAGTGCCCATTAGCATCACTAGCAAAACGGAAGGAATTAATTTGGGGGGAAAATTAATTTATTGCCAATTAAAAAATAGAGTAGGAAAGTGAGAAACAAGAACACCTTCCCCACCCCACCCCTTCTTCCCAGGCTCAGCCTCACTCCTTTGTTCCCGACCCTGCTGCCTCCTTGCCCCACAAGCGGCACAGGGGGTGGGGGCTTGTGGTCAGTTCGCACCGCTTTGGCTCTGCCACTCCTTCCTTGCGCTTTTCCCCGGCTCCACCGCGGGGTCCCTCCCGCAGGCTGCCGTCCCGCAGAAACTGCTCCGCTGTGGGTGCTTTCCCACGGGCTGCAGTTCTTCAAGAACTGCTCCAGCGTGGGTCCCTTCCACGGGGTGCATCAGTCCTTCAGGAACGGACGGCTCCAGCGTGGGTCCCCCGCGGGCCACAGTTCCTGCTGAAAAACCTGCTCCTGTGTGGGCTCTCCACGGGCTGCAGCTCCCTTCGGGGCACATCCGTCTGCTGCAGTGTGGGTATCTGCTCCGATGTGGTCCTTCGTGGGCTGCAGGGGGACAACCTGTTTCACCATGGTTTTGTCAATGGGGAAAAAAAGAAGAACGTGAAACCTTGTACATATCTGTTCTGTATTTCTGCTTGACTGCGTTTATTGCGTGTTTGTAAGCAAGCTCATTTTATCAGCTGGTTTTTTCTTATTAGGTGTTCATACTAACAGGGATTGCTACACAGTGAAATCTCATCAGTATTCTGGCTTTTTAGTATCACTGGTCACTCTGCCCTAACCCTAGATGTATGCGCTGAATAACCACATTGTTCGTTTATAATGTCCTTGGCTTTTCTATAGCCTTGTCCCTATGACATTACTTGTGGACACAGTGGGCTGGATTGAAGACAGTGAAGTTGAAAGTGGTGATGTATGCAGCTATGTAACTGTGAGAAGAAATGTATTGATTCCACATACTTCCTTTTCTAACCTGCTGTAAGGTGTTTCATCATGCAGGACATCATGGAGATCTTGTATTTGTTACTTAACATACATTGAAAGGTCTGACTTCTCTTTCTTGCTGGCTTTCTGAATGGAAAAAGCTGTTGTTAACATGTCTTGCGTGTCAGAGATCAGGCTGCTTGTGATAGCTTACGAAGCTTTGAACGTATCTAGTAATAGAGAGGAATGGCAAACTGTTATATTAATGTAGCTGAAGCACAAAAAGTGAAACTATTGACCTCGCTAGCTCTGCATTTGGGGCAAATGTTACTGCAGTGAACAGAGTAACTTTAACCAGCATTAAATACAAGTTGTTTTGAATTTTTTTTTTTATGTTTTGCTCTGGTATAGATAAATAGGAATGCCTGAGAAGGGCTGGGCGAAACGCTAAAGATAGTTGCAATTTTGCAAACGTCAGGAATTTTTTTGGTAAAAACTTTACTTTCAGACAAAGAGGCCAATAATGAAATAGAAGCAAAAATTATTGCTATGGGTTCGTATGTCACTGAAAAAGCCTCTGTTACTCAGCTTCCTTTTCTGAAATAATGTTCTTCTAAATCGACCAACCAAACAAAAAGCCTTTGCTCTCGCTCTTGCCTGGCACGGCTTTGCTGTGCCCTGAGCAGAACCAGCAGGTATCCAGCAGGCGACCCAGCACAGCTCCTGACCTCCCTCAGGCAGGGGGTCCCATGAGTTACACCGGCTGGCTCCTGGACTGTCCAAAGACACTGCAAAAACATGTGGCAGGAGACGTTAATAAGCTTGTGTTGAGAGGTATGTATGAGCTACAGGGAGAAGCCGAGTGCTCAGTGGCTTTCCATTCTTTTCACCCAAATGCACTATCAAAATCAGCCTTGCAGGGCAGTGTGGGGGAAGATAGGGCTTATCAATGGGCTGTTTCCAGGCTCAGGGAGGTTATGTGCCTGCCCAAGGCCCTCATTCCGTGGAAGCGATTCCTGCCATAGTTCATTTACGCGGCCTTTCCACTGCATGCCGCACCGCGTTTGCTGGCACGGCTGCCGCCCCGGCAGGGGATAAGGCCGCTGGGGGCAGAGGCACCGAGGCACCACGCTCAGCCAGCCGTGGGTTTGCGTGCCTTGCATCGCCCCGTGCAGCCGAGAACAACTGCCCTCTGCCTTTTCCTTGCCCATGGACGCGAGCCCAGCGCCGGTCCCCAGTCCCGCGCCGAGTCTCTTGAAGCAGCCTCCTTTCACCCCGCCGGCGCCCGGCTTCCTCGGGGCGCCGCGGAGCGGGGCGCGTTCGGGGGAAGCCCGTGCCGTGGCCATTAGCGCTGCGCCGACAGCAGCCTCTGCGGATAACGAGAAGCCCTTCTGCCTCGCTGCTATTAAACTGCTGCCTTTTCACGAGAGGAATCCTGAATTCTTCCTCAAACCTAAACAAAAAAGCGAGCCTTTTATTCGTTTCATCATTATCTAGGGCTGCCACATTCAAATGATTCTCCAGCAGTCCCTTCATTTCCGAGTGCACATGTCGAGAAGGGATTGGAAGCCTTTTGATTAAGAATAAGAGGTGATGACACTACAACCAGTGCAGGGTTGTCATCATTACCGTGTACCTGCACTTCCACAGAGCTCTCGCTCTGGGTTGCCTCTGATATAAAGCTGCTGTACTCTGTGCCCTAATTGAATGGAACTATTTTATAAACACGCATTCCCTGAATCCCAGAAAAGATCCTTTTAGAGGGGAAGATATGGGGAGGGTGGTGGGGAGGTGGGGAGCTAGATGGGCTCAGTTCCTGGCAGACCAATTTTGTCTGAGAGAGAGGTTTCTTTGTTCCCTGCAAAACTGCTTGTCGTCTACGAGCGGATATCGTGGGGTTTTTTCCCTACAAGTCAAATGAATGATCTGACCACCCACTTTTAATCCTGTGATTTTCTGCTTTTGGCCTGGATTACAAGTCACCTGTGGCCACCTTTAGCTCGTAGCAGGCTGCAAGTTTACACAAGGCGCCTTAGGGAAAACATCCGTTCCTCCCTGGCCCCAGTTGTTGACTGTTCGTGTCTGATAATTTAACTGTCTGACTTGGTCACAGTAACGACCTTCGGGTAGCAACACAGGGAAGAAACCTGCCGTCTACCCGCCAGGATGCTCTCATCTGTCTCATGAGATTGTGTTCACGTGTACATCCCAAATCCCCACCGCTTCTCGCAGGAGCGACGCGGCGTTAAGCAGCGTCCCTCTTTTCAAGTGCTCCGTGCTCTGGAATCTCCACTGGTGATTTACTGTTTTCCAGGGTAACTTTTAAGTGCTGATTTTGACCGATATTCCTGTCCTGGCTATTTCTCTGTTCCCGTGCGATATAATTGCAGCTGTGGCAGTGAGAAGTGCTGTGCCTGAGCCTTGAAGGATGCAGTATCTGTGCTGGGCCAGTGCCTTCTTGGAAACTGGTCCCCCAGTTGCAGTTCAATAGTTAAACTAATCCTCTGCTATCTGTGTGTTTAAAGGTGAAAGGCTTTTATTGTTAAACAAGCTTTCCCTGGAGCCTACGTTTTAGTAAGAATACTCTAAAACTGCTATATGAAATTGTATTAACAGACAACAACATTCCAGCCAATTCCTGGTACGATTTCAATAGCTATGTATGAAATTTACTGCATAAGGGATGTTGAGTTAAAAGTGGTCAGAGGAGTTACTTTTATCTTGGCTTACAGATAGCATTACATTTACACCTGAACGCAGGGTGAATTATCAACCAGAGGAGTTGAGAAGGAATCTCTTTTCTCCAGGAATGGCAATTATATTTGATTAGGTACATGGGAGCTTTTTCCTCTCCTGGCCAAGGAGCTGAGGGCAGTGCTTTGAAGACACCCAGCCTCATGATCAAGGTGTAAAGCATGATGACAAATGTGAAGTTCCTGCAGGGTCAGAGTCAGCTACAATAGTTCAGGGGATAGGGCATCGGACTGGGACTTAAGAGGCTTGACTTGACTGCCCTGCTCCGCCACTGGGCTGCAGGACAAATCACTTCCTTTCTCTGCCACAGTTTCCTTATCTGCGAAATGGTGGTAATGAGCCTTTCTTCCTCATTTCTCTCTATAATCGCTCTAAGAGCTGCAGGTAAAACGTGCTAGACAAGCACTTGGTATTACTGTGTTTGATTTGTGGGATTTTTCTGTGTGATATCCTCACGCAAGGGGTTGTTTCAGATTTGCGCACAGGAGCTCAAGGACCGTGGTGTTTGTCATCCTGCTGTTAACAGCTCTTCCCTGAAATCGTTTGGATGTAGAGGCGGTACTCTGGTTTTGTTTTTGTTAGGATATCTGTGGCCTGCAATCTTAGTGCAACAGGATTTGCTAGTCAAGCATAGCCCTCGAACAAAAGCACCCGGAGGATGTGCCTTTTCAGATGCTCTCCTTTGCACAACACACCCCCTGTCCTTTTGCCTCTGGGCTCTGCTGGTCCCCTGTTGAGAGGCCTCCGTGCCTGTGGTCGTCAACAGTTTGCCAAGATGATGATGAGGGGGAGGAGGAAAAAATCCCCTTGACATGTGTAGTAACCTAAGCCTCATTCCAAATGTGTTTGCTTAAGCATTGCTAAGGGTTCCCTCCTTCCCGTCCCCATCGCGTCTCCCCTCAGCCCCGCTTTGTCCCCGGAGGGGAGGAGGCTGCTGGAGGGGGGGGGTCCTGCGGCGGGGGCTGCTGCGGTCTGGGCACTGTCGGGCAGCGCGCGCAGAGTCCTGGTCACCGGCTCCCCTTGCTAAAGAAATGCATTGGGATGAAGAGCCCTAATTGTGAGGTGATACCCACCGAGTGTCAGAGCAGGCGGGGTGTGCGTGACGCCTTTCGTTTGGGTCACTGGAAGTGACGGATGCCGGAGGACGGTAGAATAGTTCCTGCTGAAACCCGAGAGGCTGCCTGTGTTGGCGGATGTCACCCAGTGCTCGGCAAATGCATTCAGATGAAATCGCTGCGATCTTGGGTTTCAGGCCTAAGTGACCACTGCAGGCAGCAGTAGTTCCTGCCTGTGGAATAAACATTTGCTGAACGCACTTCAGCATAACAACACTTTGTGCAGCAAGCAATCGCTCATCACCCTCTGCCCCTTCTCACTGCTGCGACAACCCAAACGCTACCCAGACCACAACTATGTCAATCTCTCCTAGGAGTGTTTTACTAAGAAATTGCTGAATTTCACTTCCCTTGACCAGAATTCAGGGTGCAATATTTGCTTGTTGAGTGTATTTGAGTTTGCTGTACTGCTTTTCCCCATCTGTCCCTTGGAGCTGGAAAGCAGGGCACTAATGGGAGATGCAGGACATGCAGCCTTTCCACCAGTGTAATAAGCTTGGTGTTATCAGTGACCTGAAATATGGAATGGCTTGTCCAAGGCCATATGTTTCCTTGCCTTCGCCACCTCTCCAGCTCATCTGCTGAACACCATTAGCATTTTGGGGTCGGAGCTGTACAATGCAGATCACTTATCCAGTGCTGTGGGATGTGAGATCTCACTCTGATACGATGAGGTTTTTTTAGTGGCAGATCAATTTTCAGGAGGTGCAATGGGTGTACCTTTTCTTGGCAGAAAACATCGCTTGCAGAGTGAGGACTGGAGCCAAGTCTCTGGACCCCTGGCCCAGCATGCCATCTGCAATGGGACCTTGTTCTGGGGCTGGAGCTCCATGATGCTACCATGCATTTATGCAGGAGGACTGCTTGCAGTAAGAGATGAAGGGGTCTGCTTTGTAAAGACGAAGCTGCACCTGTAAAACCCTTGTAACAAAGTGTGGACGATGGACAATATTATGACTTCACGATTATGAAGATGACAAAAATGGAGAAGTGTTTCTCTTGCATTTCATCAGGCCTTTCTGCAGTATTTAACTCTGGAATCAGATTTCTCCTCCTGTTTTCAAAATTTATAGAGCCAACCATGAAATTAGGGTCGTGTCAACTGGAAATAAGGAAGCATTTGACTTTGACACTAAAATTAATTAAACTGTTATTACATTGATCTCTACAGCATCTGTTCCACTTGTATGCAGAAATGCTAGTGTGCGCTACGGGGCCATTTCATACTGGTGGAATTGGATGCTGTGATCAGCCATATGCTGATAAAATTATTCTTTTGTCAGCACGTCTGCCTGGAATTGCTTCAGGAGCTGGAAACATTCAAAGCAACAATGCTGAGCGCTGAGTGCTTAAGATTGCTGATGTGAAAGGGACTTTTGGTCTCGTTCCATACTCCACGCACACTCCGTGCCTCATACAGAGGCTGGCAAGCTTGTTCCTGTGTAAGCCTCTAAAAATGGGCTTTTAGAGCACTGGTGCTTTGAGACCAAACTTTGTTTACTGAATGGGGTATCACTTGTTTGCAAAGCTCCGTCCAACTCTAGTCCAGTTGAATCCGGTAGTTCTGTGGCCGCTTTGGGGGGACTGGGTCAGACCCCAGAGAAGTCAGGGTAGAAGAAAGCGGACAAAACCCCTGCTGACTGTGTCAGGTGGAAGGTAGAGGTAATTAGGCTGGTTTGTTGGATGGTCCTTGATGACCTGTCGGTATTATGCTTGTGCAGCTCATAGATAGATCAGTCACAGGCACCAAATTCCATCAGAATATAAAAGGTTTGTGTGGCAAACGAGAGCGCTGCATTCACGCTTTGCCTTCCTCTGTGGCTTGCATCCAGAATTTGCAATGAGTCCCTGTTTCACTACACACGACGAATGTGAGATTTGTCAGGTGCTGGGAGGGGAACTGGAAAGCAGAAGAATGAAGCAGCCATTGCAGTGGTTTGTAGAGCAACGACAGAGGAACTGTCTCAGTCCGGCGGCTATCTGCATTCCTCCCAGCGTGGTCAGCATTGCACGTGGAGCCCTGCAGGGAAAAGAAAGCATGCTGGTGACATGGGCCAAATCCGTCCATGGCTAAAGATACCCTGATGATGAGCAGAGCCTCATCTGACTGTCTGGCTACTGTCCATATCTGTAATTAGTCCCTAAATATGCACCTGAAACACAGCTGTTGGAACCTTTTTTCAGGAAAAGTGGCTATTTAAAAATGGGTGTTGTGTTGAAGAATTTTCTTTTCAGTAGTTTCTGTTTACAGTTGAAAGCAATTCTCTTCAAGCCTTGAAAAGGATGTAATTATTTGCTTTTACAATTAAAGCCATAAAAGCAGCTAGCTATTGTTGCATGCTCCTTGAAAACATGCTATCGCTTTTGATGACCGTGATATTATTAATCAGTTAATTATCATCGCTGGATTAAAATAAAAATGCCCAAGTAAACACAAACGCCTTCTCTTTAAGGAATTCATCTGAACGCTTCTGAGCTTGCCCGTGTGCTGTTGAGCACTGGCTAGGGCTGTGCCGTACCTCTGTGCACGACCGCCACGCTCTGGCACGCAACGTCTGCAGGCACAACGTCTGCAGGCACAGCCTGCAGCTCTGGAAGCGTGCAAGCCCCTGGACGGGTGGTGCTTTGTAACAACTCCATCAGATGTCACCACAAGGTATTTGTCTGTCCGCGAGGGCCAGCTAAGTGATGAGCTGACACAGCTACTCGCTGGATGGGTCACTGGCAAAACAGACAGGTTCAAAAATTTAAGACATTTGTTCCAACTCCTCCCGAATGTCTTGCTGCTTTGTTCAGCTGCCAGCTCAGTTGTCTTGTGCAGGCAAAATAACACACGTTGGCACTTAAAACAAGCTGTTTGAAAATGGCCGGTCAACCCATAGTGGGCATAAATACTGAATTTTGTTTGTCTGGAGGGGGATTTTTCTGGCCTTCCTAGGGCTGTTTGCTGCCTCCAGTAGAGCGGAAAGGCAAGGCAGCCCCATCCTCCATGCTGAGCGCTGCGGGTGTCCACACCTGCACCTGGGCCACCTGATAAATATTTTAAGTTTCTTCACTCTGGCCTCAATTTTGTGTCCTGTTTTCACAGGTGTAGGAAAATCCACATCAGCCCGCGAAGCTGGTTTTAAGAGACAGATGTAGTTTTTCTGTCTCCAGAAGTGCAGCTATCTGAACCCACACTGAAATGGGAAATCTGGTTTTGTCACGTTGCGTTTCAGACTCCCATCTCCTTTACTCAAGCAGGATTTGTGTGACCTATAGCCAAGGGATAGCTTGGTGGTTTAAAAAACATTAGTGGTAATGTCCTAGCCCTGTAGGTAAGTCAAATGAGTGTTATGGTTGCAAGCTATAACAAGCCATAAAAGCTAATGCCCAAAGACAGTAACAAGAAGTACCAAAGACCTATGGTGGAGCTGATGGCTGAAGAAATGGACAGCCCAGTCTTGTTACAGCACAAGGAAAAAGCTGATCTGCTTTTCCTAATTAAAACTGCAATTGGCACTCAGTTAGGAGGCTTAAGAGTTGCTTTCCATTTAAAATCTAATTTTTTTGAGAATTGCCCTAACGATGCGCTACATCAAAGTTCCGTAAGCGCCTGCTTTCTTGAATTGCCTCCTCTGCACCCATGCGTGCGATTCTCTCTTGAAGTGGTAATGGCTGGTGATGACAGCTAAGGGACGGGCGCAAGCTGATCCCGCTGGCCAAAACAGTTGCATAGATGGAAGATTTATCAGAAAATTTATCAAACGCATCACTACTTACTTCCATGTGTTGGTGAGCATGGTTGAAAGCTCACCAGATGGCCTTATTTTGATGAAGAGCCTGTATGCTCCACTGCAGTATTTTAGCAGCCCTGCCCTCAAGACTGCTGAGACTCCTTGAAGTTACACAAGCCTACGGATGCCAGCAGCTCTGCAATCACAAGCCACGGCTCTGCACTCCGGCTAATTACTGCTGAAGTCAAAGGCAGCCGGATTATTTCCTGCCAGAAAGTGCTTGAGCTGCAGCGGAATGCATTCTGTGTGCCGACCCGTCTGTGTGAGTTTTACTGTTTTCCATCCTGAATGCTGAAACTGAGGCCGAACAGAAATGAAGCGACTTGCCAGCGGCTGAACGGAGAGGCACAGGCCACAGGGGGACAGAGGCGGGGCTGGTGGCTCCCAAGATACATTCATCAGTTGGCAGATTGCTCTGTCCTACCGGCATGCATTGCCGGGAAAATTAACTACCTAAATGAGATGATTTTGAAAGGACTTTTTTTAGCATCTCCCTCAGCTGGTTTTTTGGTAGAGGAAAATATGGGATGTTAGCCAAAACTATGTATTCCTGTAATGGCCAAATGTTATTCAAGCACCAGTGCTAAGAGGAGCGGGATTTGGCCTTGTCTGTTTGCCCTGTGCTCTTCTCTCTGCTCTATACTACTCGATGCTGGATCAGGGATTACTCCCCACTGTTCAGAAAACAGGAGAGGTACGTTCACATGAGCAGCTCTAAAACTCACTGAATTCATTGTTAATTAGGAAGGGGCAGAGGAGAGAGCCCTGTCTCTAACTCCCTTGCTGAATTCTTGCAAGAAAAAGTCCAGCCTCAAGTGTATTTAAATTTTTACTGCCAAGGTAAATCCTTGCACGAAAAAATCTTACAATGGAAATGCTGACAGGTCCTTAGCTATAGCAGCAGTCTCTGCCATAATAAAGATATTGCATGTTATCAATAATCCTCTTTTTGCCTGAATCCCTGTCTTTCTAAAGAGAAAGGGCTTACTGACTGGGCAAATCTATTTATAAATTTTGTCTTGGCACAAGAGGAACATATCCACAATGCAGTGGGGATCTGGGGAGGCAGCTGGTCTGACGGCACGCAAGCAGCAAGCCGAGTGTCAGAGCAGGGCACTCAAATTTTCTCTCATTCCTCTGAAAGCGGGAGTGGGGGGAATTAAGAAGGAAAAAAAGCTTTCCTTTGAACAAGGCAGGGTCAGAGGAGTTACAAAAGATTGAGTAAACTGTCACACTTAGCTCACTGAAGAGCTTTGAAGGGCTTTCACATACTACTCGCCATTGGATGGAGTCATCTGAACTGGGAACCAGGGTGCGCGTGTACTTACACCGTACAGAGGCACACGCGCCGCGGCAGCCCAGGCTGATAAGAATAGCTCCTCCTGGGGTTTGAGGGTGCTTTGCTTTGAATAAAATGAGGGAAGGGTAAAGCTGGAAGGAAAAGAGATAAGATCTCAAGGAGGACACTCACTTTTTCCCCCCCTCTGTGCCATGTTTAAAGGATGTTTTTCTTTGAATATGCTGTGGTGGATTTCACATCTGCTCACTTCTAAGCAAAGTCTTACAGAGAAGATGTTGGATTTATTTCATCAACAGCATAAACTGGAAAAAAGGTTGAAGTCCTGTCATTTACCATCTTTTCACATTAATGATATTCCAGTAGAAACTGGACTTTTTCCTTTCAAATGGTGAGAAATAGAGGTGACAATGCTGCTTCATGTTCCTGTACACCTGCAGCTGAGCAGGACCAAATAATTGTCGTATTTCCCCAGGTCCTTGGCCCATTTCTAACCAGCGTGATAGAGAAGAAAGCCACTTAGATGTTTATTAAGTGACCACGTTCCTGCGAGCACCGGGGCTTGCTTTCTCCTTCCTGTAGTTACTTTTCACAATTCTTTGTATGCATAGCATCAACGCTGCATATGCACAAACACGGAGCTCCTGCGTGCTATGAGTCACCACCTTAACTCTGCCTGCAGGCTTTCATTACAATGCTTCACAACCCTTCTGTACGTGGTCTCCTTCTGGAAACACTCAGCCGTTGATAGAGAAACATTTCGCTCGTATTGACGGGGCTGACAAAACGATGTGGTAACGAAGTGTGTGTAGAAGTAGAAAGGGGTGCACCGAAAGGGCGCGCGGTCTGAGCGGCACAGCTCTGCTAACGGTAAGACGGGTGTTTGGGCGGAGGGGAGGACGCGTGCTCTTAGCTTTGCTTCTCATTTTCCGGCAGCTGTGTTGCTTCGCAAATCCCACAAGTGCTTCACAACAAAGTACTTTATGTATTAGTATACCTTGGGCAGGATTTCTTTTTAAAGAGCTCACTGTTGTCCTAGCAATGTTTGATTTCAGGCCAGGGATGAATGGTTTTGAAAATCCCACTCTGAATGTATATGGCCGTCCTCTATTACATGGATGTCAAATTTTCCTCTTCTTATACCCAAAGGCTAAAGTTTACTCAAAGCAGAACAGCAAGGATCACATTGCTCTCGTCAAAATAGCTTACAATGTGCAACCAATAAGTAGGTCACTTATCTGAATGGGATACTGTATAAGTAGCATGTTTGCCACAAGAGACGTATGAGTGAGTCCCCTATGGTGTGTACATAATAGTCTGTCGGTCTGATTCAATTCCCACAGATGTTTAAACTAGACCTTGGTTTAAATGGAGATGGATCAAGGGGTATGCATCACGTATGAACTATGGATGTGTCTTTTTCCACAAGGGCTCACTGAAGTAACCGGGGATGTCACAAAAGGCCAAAATTGATTGTATAAGTTCCCTTTCAGTCTTCACAAGCTATTCGAATGATCCAGACATATTTCTCCAGAAAATGCAGGGTATGCCGGGGAGGAGGGTCATGCATGTGGCAGCGTTAGCTCGGGACATCCATGAACTGTTCAAATCCCGCAGGTGACCCAACTCTGACCTTTTTAGCGACTAAAGAGACACGAGTGTTTCTTTTACGTTTCTGTCTTCATTCTCGGCTGGCTTTGGCAGAGCGGCTCAAAGTTATGGGGAAGATGATAAAGACAAAATTCCCAATTAAAGCAAAGAAATACTGAAAATCTTGCTGGAGAGGCTGTAATTCGGGCAACTGCCTGCTGACTGCCTTTGCTAATGGAGCACATTACATCCAACAGCCCTAGCCTGGGAAGGGAGTCGCGCTTTGGGGCCCGGGAGCTGCTAAGCTTCCCTTCCAGCACTGTGCATTTTGGCAGCGCTGGAGAAAATCTCCCTCCCTCTGCAGTGAAATTCCATCTAGGGAAGCGCACGACCCAACGCGTTTCAGCTTAAGCTGTGACATGGCTTACGTGAAGATAACCTTTGACTGCAAGGACCCAGGAAAGCGCTCGCCACGGGAGTCCTCCAGCCAAAATCCCAGCGCCCAGTTTGCTTCCCTCTGAGTTTTGAAGACTGTAACTATAATTAGGAGGTGCCTTTGATGGATTCCACCAACACCTCTTCTCCCAGAGGACAAAAGTCAGGCTTGTGGCTAGTGGGAGATCAACTGTGAAAGCCGAGACTCCAACTGTATTGCACGGAAAACCATAAAGAAGGGGACAGCGTCATCATTAATTTAAAACTATTTACAGTGCTGATAACATGACACAGAGAAAGGACTGGCACTGAGAAAGGATTGTTCTGCAGGGACAAGTTAGTTCTTCCACAGTTCTCATTACAGGAATTGCCTTGCTCTGGAGGACTGTTATTCAACAGCAAAGTACAACATTTTCAAGTGATTTTAAAAAAACAAACACAAGAAAAAACAGCCCTCGTTGCCCTTTGTGTAGTGGCATATGTTCAAAGTCTGGTCGGCCAATCCAGGGTAGAAGAGTTGAGCACTGAACAGAACTGAACAAGCCCAGGCTGCCTGGCTGTACACGCTCTGCAGCTATCCATTTTTTTCAAGGGGACAGGAGGTGCATGTGGATTTATTCCCCTGGGTATCCAGGCTTATCTGCTTTCAACCAACATAAAAAGGAAGAAAAATGATGTGCCTTATTAGATGCTCTGTATATACCTCCCTGACTGGGCCCTCACTCCTCACCTTGCTGTAGCTCCCCCTACTAGCAGCACAGGGTTGATACAGGTCTACCGTCTGCCCTTGGTCTTTGCACAAAATTTCAGTGCTGAAAACTGAGCTTAAACCAACTCTTCTCGTGAAGGTGTAAAATTAATTGCGATTTTCCTTCTCTTGCCTGTACTAAGGTACTTCACTTCAAGGAGCACCCTTTAAATCTGTGTACAGGAACCCTGGGTGCCATCACCACAAATGCTATGTGGTGTGTTACAGAGCAGGCACGCATGACCTTCATTAGATGGCAGATTTCCACATGAAAATGAACATTAGCAATTTCGGCCTCAAAAACGCTTCTGAAAACAGTTAAAAGGCACTGAGAGCAATAAAATATTAATCATTGGCAGTTTTAAGAAGGTAAAAGCACTTCCCAAGGGGCATCTTGTGGTGCTACAGCCTTGCCTTATGCACAGTTTCCTACCTCTCACTTCCTTCCTCATTAGGTTGGCATTGGGATAAAAGCGCAGAATGGGTCAGGAGGTCCCATTCCAAGTAATTAGACAGTTGCTTCTTTTATCTAAGTGTACCTTGTTAAAGTATATCAGTGTCAGCAAGGTTAATTGGAACTTTAATACATAATTGATGCTAATTTATGGCCCTTTTTGTTCCAGGATGCTCATGCGGACCCTAAAGTCAGGATACAGTTTTCTTGTTATTAATTATATACTGAAAACCAATATCCTGTTGGGAGGAGACCCACAACTTATTATAGCTGCATAGCTTTTCTGCCCCTAAACCCCTTCGCTCACTAGTGTTTCATGTTTTTTTAAAAAGCTCATACTTAGCC
Source organism: Platalea leucorodia (assembly GCF_965183815.1). Taxonomy (NCBI): domain Eukaryota; kingdom Metazoa; phylum Chordata; class Aves; order Pelecaniformes; family Threskiornithidae; genus Platalea; species Platalea leucorodia. The sequence continues at coordinate 537,269 of NC_138830.1, read as the reverse complement.
TCAGCATAAAATAAATGTAAATGTTTATTTCTGCTTTCACCAGTCAGCTTTCCTCAGCTCAGTGGAAACGCTCTTCAGTTGTGCTGCTGTGAGCAGGGCAGGCTCCAACGCTGTAGCGGACACTGTTGCTCCCACAAAATGCTTTTCCTCCCCAAGCTGACAAAATACCCATGAAGAGAGAAGTAAACGCTATCGCTGCCTTTTAATGAATTTGCAGGGTGAGGCCAGGGCTGCGCGTTGCTTTGCCGGGTGGACGCTACTGCGAAGGAGACAGCTGGAGAGGCAAACGAGGCTGGGTACCGTGCACCCTTGAGGCACGTTGTTTTCACTGCCCGAGGTTTGGACCGCCCGGGGGCAGCAGCTCCCCCCAAACAGGAGTATTTAGCGCAGCCGGAGAACTGAGCTTCTCACGGTGATATTTCATCCGAGGCACCCGGGAGCCTCAAACTTTGTCCTTCGTCCCATGGCGACCAGGAAGGGCAGCAGAGGAGGCGTGGGTCACTCGGCAGTTCCCACGTAAGATAGACGGGGAGCTGCTTAGGAAAATCATGGGGGGTATAGGATGGCCTGTTCATTCGTTCTCCTTATGCTCTGCACATCTCGGATTCAACGTCTATGGGCTTTCAGTGCTTGTGCAGGCAAAATGTGAAGAATACTCTTCCTTCTTGTCAGTTTAGCTGAGAGTTTAGATTTTTTTTGTCAAAAGTCGTCTTCTAGCACCTAAGTATAGCAGGGGTTGCACAAAAAATATGGTGTTATCAGACGCCCCTGCTTAGACATATCCCAAAATAATGCCATTTCTGGGCTTAATGATGGTCCGTCAAGTACGCTGGAAGTTCACCCGCTCCTGTACATTGCCAGATACTCGAACCGGTTAGATCTGATACGTGTACCACTGGTTCCTCCTCTAATTTGCTCCTCGGTTCATTTTGTTCTCTGGAAACCAGATGTGGCATAACATGATAACATACCTGTAGTGCGCTATGCTGGAACATGACACAACATGTGTCAAGTTTCTTTTGAACCTTTCTGAGATCAGGTATCAGTCAAAAGGAGGTCATTTTAATTATCAATGATTAATTAATTAGATGATTGTTGGACAGATGAATCCAAAGATTGTATAGCACTCTTGATCAGTGTCTGTAACACAGAAGAAAAATTAAGATTTTTAAGTTGAATGAATGGAAAGAGTGGTGCTCAAAATTTCAGCTACTCGTGTGAGATTTGTGTAGCATTTCAGAGAGCTGAAAGTGATGATGTGAAGTAGCATCTGTCAGTACAACCTCATGAAGAGTGGCAAATAATTAGGGATCAGTCTGCATTTTAGAAATTACTTCTTGATGTAAAGATATTCCTACGCCTTTTGGGGTTTTGTTTCTATATGTCCAAGCTGAACTATTTTTATTCACGCTGCTATTTAGGGATTTGAGTGCAGCGCAAAGCTGGTCTGTGCCAGCAGTGCTTGCCCAGTTATCCCACGTGGATTCTCCTGCTGATGCTGCCGGCCGGTTTGGCTGGGGACCTGTAGGACAGAGTGATCCTGTTCAAACTGAAGGCAGCACTGATCACAGAAGGCAAGGCACAGACATTGGGATGGAGAAGTTTTGGCAGCAGAAAAATTGCTTCAGTCAGATCTGTTGTTTTTAATGATGTCTCGTGTGTTCTGCAGCTCCGTATGTGCCGGGGCCCCGAGGGCACTAATGGTCCTTGCTGGCCCCGAGCTGGCCAGTGGCCCCATTTCAGCGCAATAGTGTGTACACATCTCCAGCGCCCATGCGCCCAATATTGTACATAACCTAAAGTGCTGCCGACCTTTGATATAAGATCAGTGCCTTTGGTAGAACAGCCTTTTGGAGACCAGTTTACCCAGGTGGGAGGTGAGGGGATGTTAACTCTCTGCTTTCCTCAGTATTTCAGCTGATGCAGCGTTGCTCTTGCATCACGTGAAATGTTTGCGTCAGACAAAGGTACGGTGCAGGTCACCGCGAGAGGGAGCGTGGGGAAAGCCTGGAGGTCGGTCGTGGCTCCCAGCAGGAACAGAGAAATACGGAGGTACCAGTGAGCTCCAGCTGCTGCAAAGCAATGAGGGTTTGGGCCTTTCCGTAACAAAACTGCATTTGTGAGTGCCTGCTCAACAGGAATTGTGTTAGCAACTGTGGCAAAGAGGAAAGAGGGTTTGGCAAGTTGATTGGGCTCACTCTTGCCTGGATGGCTCGATCGGCCAGTGTTTAACACGTCAGCCTCCACGTGACTATAACCACTTGAACCAGCTTCCTCGCACTCGGTGCTGCCTGGGTGCCAGAATCTCTCCAGGGAGTTTTGGGAGCTCTGGGTAAGACGGCACCTTGAGCAGCCTGATAACTGGCGTGGCGTTGCACTGTACCTTGCTATAGAGGGTTTTACGTGTGGCATGGACTGGGTGCTCTTGGCAAATTAAAGGTGCAGTTCGGTATTCAGGGGTTTTTATTTAAGGAATAATATGAATACACAGAAGCATGCTTTCCAAGGAGAGTGAGACTGAGACAAATACCACTAAAAACTGAAGCAATCTTGAGGCTACAAAGATTGCACGAATATCTCCCTTGGCTTTTTCTCTCCTTATTCTTTCCTGTCTGAGGATTTCACGAGAGAGGACTGAGTGGAATCGATTAACCTCACAGAAACTCCAGCAAGACTTAATATTCTCAAAGGAAGGTCACTAGGTTTCGGTTTGTGCCAGCACTCGCTGTCCTGAGGTATTGAAGGCTGGGGAGCTGGAAGTGAACCTTGGTCTCCAGCAAAGGAACTAGAGAAATCTGCCAAGCGATTTGAATGGAAACTGATGTGGCAGTAATTTTTTTTCTTTTTTTCGAAGTTGCTCCTGTTTTCAGGACCGTGCTCACCTCAGAAGGGAGGCTGGGAATAACGCTTCACACGGCTGATTGTTACTGCTTTGGTGGCACAAATAAGCAGAACGGGGAAGGCAGCGAGTGCATTAGGGCAGGGGGAATAAAGACGCGTTTCTAACCTCTCGCAGCAATAGGCAGCAGGGCACATAATGAGCTCTGCTCGCTGGGGCAAACTAAAGGAGTTTCCCCACCTCCCTCCCGATGCCGCATCTACCCGTGCCCCGTGCAGAGCAGTCAGCCAGCGTTAGCAGCAGACAACCCTGTCTTATTAAGCGCGGGGTCTGATTTTAGTTTTTTTTTTAGTTGGATTTGATTGGAGGATTTTATTCTCCCTAAAGGGTGACTGAGAAACCTGCGGGCCATCAACTTGGATGGAGTTGGCTGGGATTTTTTCAAAGTCGGGCCAGAAACTGTCCCTTATCTCCACTGTAGCTGCAGCAAGGCTCCTCAGGTGAGGAGCCAGTGCTGGAGTAAACAGCCCTTCGGAAAAACAAAGCCCCTGTTTCCCTGAAAACGTCTGCAGTAATTAAAAGCAAGGAGTGGTCTGAGGCAGAGGCTTGGCGTGACAGGCAGGCTGGTGGCGGGAGCTCCCCTCCGCTCAGGCATTTCGCAGCTCTTGTGAGGCCGCCTGCTCGTCCCCACTGCTTTCTGCACCTTAGGTACTGCTTTCAGTTAAAAGAATAATGATAATGAGAATACTATCAACTCACCAGTCTCTTTAAGACAAAGAATGTGCAAAAAGTACCTCAAGGTCGCCTGTTTCTAACCAGCCCCCCCAAGAAGCCCAAGGATTTTTTATTTTTTTTTAGGAAGCGAATGTAGAAAACAGGGGGGTTCACTTACTAATAAACAGTTGACTCCAGCAGTGACTGAACAAAACTGGCTAATCAGAGCTCCCTCAGGAGGGCCAGCAGAATTGGGAAGGGCACCACTGCTCATACCAGGAAAGTAGCTCCTTCTATAGCTCCATCACCGGCTAGAAACACTTAAACAAAATGAGAAATACTCTCCAGCCTGGTCCCCAGCCCCAGGAGCAGCCCTTCCCAACTGCCACTCCGCCTGCGGAGGTCCTTTCTGGCTGTTAGACATGTTTTGATTTTTTTACCTCAGGGGCACTTAAATTATGAGGCTGTACTTGCCACACATAGCAGATGCTGCTCCCTGGGGTTTTTAGCTGCTTGGATTTTAAATCATGCTGCTGCTGCAAACTAATTAGGTCTTTTTTTTTGTATGTGTGTGTTGTTTTCCTGGTCAGAAGAGTCCAGTGGATGTTTCTGCTTGAGCTGTTCTGCTACTTGTTGCAATGTATTTGCACTAATGGGCACTGATTGCACTGAGGATGCTACAGGCATCCAAAACCGCCTTGTGCTTTAGTATGAAGGGGTACCGTGCGACGCAGCAGATGCTGGCTTTGCAACTCTAAAATATTCAGGCATTATACATCGCCCCTTCAAAGCCGTTCAGATTAAGTCAGTAGAGATGTCCTTTATTTCAGACTCACAAGTTTCTGTTGTAAGCATCGCTGCATGTGTCGCAGAGCAGTGGTTTTAAAATCTTAGCCTTCAAAAAGAGACGAATGGGATTGGGGTTTTATTGAGTCTATGTCGACAAGCTTAGGCTGTAAGTACTTTCTGACACCTATGACTGTGTTTGGCTCCAAAATAAAATGTCTCCTGAAGACATTCCTGGGAAATGCCTACTGAAACGCTGCGTAAGCCTCGCGCGTCCTCCAGGTGTGCTGAGCTCCCCAGAGAGTTTGCAGCTGCTGTGTGCAAACCCCAAGTTAAGGAGCAGATCTACCTTTCCCCAGCGTCCCAGTGCGCGCCGCAGCCGCGCTCGGTGCCCGGTGACGGCGGGGAGCGCGGGGCCCGGTGGCGTTTGCTGCGCAGCCCGCAGCCGCCCCAGCCTGCAGCTCCCTTCAGCGGGCCGACGGCGCGGTGCAGCGCCTCGGGGCTTGGCTCCCAGGGCCTTCCGACCGCGGCCGCTTGCTCCCAGTACGAAACACCGCTACCCGACCCCGTTCCCTGTCCGTGTAGAACTGTTAACATAAACCCCGTTTTTCAGCAGTGTTGACACAAATCTTAAAACAAAGTCTCTGTTAAAGACGGGGACGGATGCCAGCTCTCCCAACTTCCACCCGGTAACCAAAAGACCACCCTTTCCACTTGCAATAGTCTGCTTAGCAAAAACCTGGACTCCTTTGTTGGTTGTAAATCTGGACCTGAACCCCCCAGCTGAGCTGGCTCTCCCGCTTGACTTGGAAAGCGAGTGCCTCTTTCATGCGAGCTCATAGAGCTGGGACTGCGGTAACATCAAACAGCTCCTTCCTTGGTCAAGTGGGTTGCAAAAACAAATGTGCTCTGTTGCTGTGTGCCTCCAGCCCAGGGCAGCGGAAGACCTGAAGACCCCAGTATTTATCTGCAGGGAGCAAAAGAGGCCATCTGAGGCGGTGACAGGTGGAAGGGAAGGAGTTGTCTCCTCTCTCCACAAGGCATGAATTACCCTGTCGCTACAAGGACACACCGTAGGCTCTTACATCTCAAGTGCTGAGCGTGTGACACGCTTCTTTCACCTTCCCTCTCCCCGCTTACTGCGGTGCCTGCATCTCGGCCATTTGGAGCACCATACCGTATGGTCTCTCTCCCCCTTCTTGACCCCATGGGCAGACTGTGCTGATGTCTCTGGACAAGCAGGACAGGCTGTAGGACAGCAATGTCAACGATGAGTCCTTGGAACTAGACGGGCTGTCTCTGGCATGTGACCTCTGCCTCCCTGAGCCCGTGCGTTGGGGGTGGATGCTAACTCCAGCCCTTCCCGCACGCCATGGCTGGCTGCGTGGTGAGGTGAGGTGGGCAGATAGCAAGGCTGTGCTCCAGCCCATCCCCAGCAACTCCGGTACATCGTCACCAAGTCCTTGAGCTGATGATGTAGAGTCCTTTTGGTTGTACATCTGAATATTGGGGGAAAATTGTTACAAGCCTGATCCTTTGTAACTTACATTGCCTACTGAGGGCACCGAGAAGCTCCCAAGGAGTCACCTGCTGCTGCAAAGCCTTGACATACAACTTACAAACCATGACACAAGTCTGGAATTAAAAGTGCTTGTTAAGAGCTATGTGAATGGCCAGAGCAACTATGAATGGAAATATGGACAATAAAAACCTGACTGAGTTACACTTCTGCACATAAAAAGCTTGAATTTCAAAAATCTTACATTGGTTTTTTCAGGTTATCATAAAAAAATGCCCTTCTAAGATTTCTTTCCCCCATAGAGCCCATGCAAATTTTAGATTTGCATCCATTATTCATGGGAGCTGTTTTATTTTTATTGGGTTTTTTTTCTGTGTGAGTGAAGTCATCTTTATATAAGAGCTAGTATTCGGCCTGAACCGCCAGGTGATGAGTATTACTTACACGTCTGTCTTGTATTTGTTTCTTCTTATTTTTACACACGCCTTTCCAATCCCTTACCTTGAGTCTAGCATGCCAAATGTGCTGGCCTTGCTGAAGTTCAGCCTTCCCATCACCCACTAAAGTTCACGCTGCAGTGTATGGCATCAGTGATTTTTAAGGAAGTAATCTATACCACTGATAATAAATATTCAAAGGGCACTGATAAGTTTCTCTTCCCTGAAAGTATGTCTCGACAAGGAGAATGCAAGTCTAGTCTCCATATCCACTCAGTATAGATAAAGGAAAACCAGTGGCCTGGGTTGCTGGCAGCCTGCACTGAGCTGGGGCTGACGGCCTGTCTGCCAAATGTTTGATTTCAGTATCAACTGCTTCGGCTGTCTGGTCCCCAAGGGTTTTTTTCTTTATCATCCTTCAGTGTGATGTGATGGAAACATACTGATAACATGCAGGCATATTAGAGTAAATATGCGAATTTGAACCCCCCGTATTATAGAAATTGTTGCGTTTTATGAGAAGCTAAAGAATGAATGGCTTCCTTGGGCGCAGGGGCCAGGGCCTGGCTTTGGATGAGAATCTGAATTTCCCAAGTCCCAGGAGCGGTCAGGTCTCGTCTCCGAGCTCTTGGCTTGCAGCGCGCTTTGCGGAAGAGGAGTTGTGTGGGGTAGCACATTCGATGCATGTGCAGAAAATCAGTAGCGAGTCTAATTGGTGGCTTTGAATGATGGGGGAGCCGGCAGGAGAGAGCAGGAGATAAGATCTTCCATAAACTTGTTTTGTTTAATTCCATGGTTTTGAACATGTGGTCTATCGACTCCTCACGAGCATTTAAATTACATTTCCTAGTGACACTGAGGGATGCGTTATTAATGCAGGATGGTGGGAGGTGTGTTCACAAATCCGTTTATCAGATAATGGGATTAACGCGCATACCTCCCGAGCGCTGCTTTAAAAAACTTACTTCTAAATCTACATATTCAGCGACTACAGCAGCCACATTCCAGCACAACAAATGAAAGTGCTGGACAAGCATTTTGAAGGCCTTCTCTCACGGTTCTGATAATACGGCGGCAGCCCGAAAGGGGGACAAGCTCTCCTGCTACCGCGTCGGTTGGAGGACGTGAGCTTCTGAGCTCCTGATAAAGTGAAACAAAGGCAGAGGAGATTGCAGCTGCGTTTGAAGCAGAAACGAGCAACACCGAAACACTGAAGGGCACCGTCCTGGCTGTACCAGCATCTCCTTTTCTTCCAGCGTCAGCGGGAGACAGAACGGGCCCAGGCAGGGAAGGGGAAAGATGCAGATGATTTAAAGACAGAATCAGACCTAAACTTCCCAGTTAACTTCTGCTGTGTCCTAGATAGGTCTGGCGATGCCACAGCCTATGTCTGTTTGTGTGCACCGGACTATTATGACTTTTTGTGGTTTTACTTCTTATCCCACCCATATTCTATATTTTTTTCTACTCTCTACTATATTCTTTGTAGTTAACTGCTTTTTTAATACGTAAATTGTGGTTTGATGTGTTCTTTTCCTGAAGTCTCACCTCTAGAAGCAGTTCTTTGAGTTTAGAATATGATCAACCCTGTGTTTTTACTATTGTGAGCATTTTACGTCTATTTCACAAGAAAAGTACAAGCAAATGCATCAGAGAGGGATTCTCTATGAGAACTAGCAGAACACTGTTCTGCTTGTGCAGGGACATGTACCTTACTTAGCACGAACTTCTGGGCTGTAGGTAGCCAACCACAAAGTTTCTTGAAAAGCTATTTCCATAAGCAAATACAGTTTATTCCAAACTTTATCATCTTTCTCTCTCTCTAAAACATTCCTTGAAGGGGAAGAGAGTATGCTTTTTTTTCAGGAAAAGAATTGCAAGTTTCTCTTCATCTTTGTTGGTAGAGACACAGCCAAAACTCCTCAAGCTGACACCGCCGAACCTGTAAGTGCTGTAAGGACAACCTGCAGCTTTGTGGCACCAGCCTTTACAGCGCGCTCTTTGCTTGTTTCGTTCTTGCAAAGCAGGGACGAAGGAGCAGTTTCAATATGCAAAGAACATCCCACCACTTGCAGAATGAGCTGGTTGCTGCATCCTGGCTTTGGCAGGAAAGCACTGCTAACTGTCCCCCCCCATACGACTTGCTGCTGCTTCTTACTCCCCTGCTGCAGCTCCTAGCCCAGCCCCATGGTGCTGGCAGTGCGGGCAGGCACGGGGGGAGGCATTTCTTACCCTGACTTTGCTGCTGAAGCCAACACAGCCAGCACGCTCTAAGTCTAATACACTCACGGTGGACGTGTTAATGTCCACCTACCGAAGAACATGCACAAATTTAAAGATTAGCAATAACACAGCAAAGTATATTGTGAGATAGGATACGGAGTTTTATGGAGGAAAAGGATTAGCAGCTATTTCAAAAAGCCGCTGCAGTAAAGGAAGTGCTGAGATTTTAATAACCTAAGGTATTAAGTTTTTATCTCCATTTTTCTAAAGCTCTGCATCAAGGTTTTTTTGGAGCCATAGGGAGGATTTACACACACGCATCATCTACTAATGGAATCTGGAAGCCAAGCAGAAACTCTGGGCATCTTGGGACAAGCTGGGCCCAAACCTAGTGCTTCTTCTCTTTATACAAGTCCAGGGTGCAGGCTGGGCCATGGCCCTGTTAGGAGTCACGGTTCCGTTTTGGCTCCTAACCTTCAAATGTCAAGGTAGCCTGGATCTGTGCGAGTCCAGCACACGAATTCATTTCTTTGGACCAAGTAGAACGTAGAAAGGTACACACTGTTTACTCTTCTTTTGCTGCTGCAAGGCCAAAATTGGAAAGAATCAGCCTGGCATCAGTACGGGATCCAGAAGAAAACATCTTTATTGCAAGCACTCAGCTGTGACACTTGCAGTGTGTGACTGTGTGTTCCTTCCACAACGCTTCAGGGATCTTTGCCTTAAAAAAAATTTCTGGTAATGGCACTAAAAAAGTGTAACTATTAGAGTACGCCAAGCTGCTGCTGTCCATGTTCATGAGGAGACTTCCCTCTCTGACTTATCCTCAGGAAAAACCTGTATGCAAAGTGAGAGGAATGTGTTAAAAGACTGTACAGTTTCATGACCCAATGCTGAAGAGAACTGCTCTGACTTCAGGAGCAAAAGATATGTAATATCTTTATGAGGCTAAAATACAATTATTACAGATTAATCCTGTATTAATCATTGGGTTATATCCTGGTACACATGCATTCTGTGTCCAAAGGAACCAATAAGGAAAATTTCTGGGGAAAAACCCTTGTCCGGTTGGATTTTTTAATTGAAGGCAGACTTTTTGAAGCATCACACGTAACTGAGGCGCTTAGCTGAGTGTCTGGGCCCAGCGAGATAAATAGCGCAGCAGTAAGCAGAGGTGGCAATAGATGAATAAAGAGGGACAGGAACGCTGGCCGTGGCTGTGCGGGGTTGGCTCTCCACAGCCTGCAGCACGGCGTAAGCGGGTGCTCCCGGTGCCGCCTGGCAGAGCGGCCTCAGAGGCCTCCATCTTCGTCCCGCGTTGGGCCAGCTGAGCAAGGTGCGAGCTGCCGTCGCGCCTGCGCCTGCTGGAAAACCCAATCATCGCTTACCGACCTTCGTGCCGCCCTCAGCGGACGGCTGCTCGGTTCATGTCCTGGCGAGGCGAGCCTGGCTACAGGGATACGTTCCCAGAGCCGGCGGGACGCCTGTGCCGTTGGACTTTGTCCTCCTGGTGTCCCGCGGGTGCCAGGAGAAGGCGGCCTGCAGAGACTGCGTCCCTGCCTGTGAGGGGCGGGTGCCGCCCCGCGCTGGCGGGGCAAAAGCTTTGCCTTAGCCCTCCTTGGCGCTGCTTGCGTGGTCTGCCTGCGCCGCTCTGCACATGGCCTCTGGCGGGGGAGGACTGTAGGCAGCAGCCAGAACACACCAGACGCTCAAGGCGGATACGGCAGGAGCAATGGAGAGTAAAATATACGTGCAGGGAGCTGAAATCCGTAAATCCTAGCAGGGAGTCAGTCACCTTTTCCCTTTTTTTTTCTAGCCACAACCTGTTTTCTCCGTTGCGATTATACCCCGACTCCCTCCCAAAGAGAAAAGGGAACGCCCGCCCCGGGGGATCGGGCCCGGGATCGGGCCCGGGATCGGGCCCGGGATCGGGCCCGTTCCCGCAGCGCAGGCCGCTGCCGCCCGGCCCGCGGGTGGCCAGCAGGTGGCGCTGCAGCACCGCCCCGCCGCAGGGCCCCGGCGCTGGGCGAAGGGCGCCGCTCTCCGCCCGGCCGGAACCACGGCCGCAAGCGGTTCCCGGGCGGACAGCCAGGGGCCCGGCGAGCGGCTGCCCGTCAGCCTTCCCGACGTCCCACGCTCGCTTGCAGAGCACCATCACTCGGATACATAATGAGGCAGCGGGCACGTCTTTCAGTGGTTTTATTTTGGAAGTCTGCGGTGCAGCTGTGTTCCCGCACGAGCTTTGGCTGTACGGTTTGGGAAGGTAACTTCAAACAGGGCTGGTCTCCGTTCTGGTCCAGCGCCGTCCGAGGGCGGCTCGCCGGGGTCCCCGGGCCCCTGGTGATGCTGGCATCGCGCGGGGCCACGGTGCACGCTAGCCCCGCGGCTCCCTACGGCACGGCTCACGGCAGCGCTGACGCTCAGCGCAAAGGGCGCTGGGCAGGTACGGAGACGGCTCTGCGAGGGGCTCTGCGAGGGCCAGACTGATAGCCACTGACATGGTGCGGGAGCCTGATGGGAACGAGAAGCTTAACTGTGTTGCCTGAAAAAAAAATAAAAAAATCTGATTTTACTGCCCACAAAGAAAAGAAAAAAACCATCCCTTTCCTTGTATCTTCCGAAAATCAGCAATAAGCCTACTGGGTATTTTTCTGAGCTTTAAAAACTGTGTCTGTGCCCGTCTCAACCTTGGCATACGCTAATGTCAACTGGTTTTATACTGTGTATTTGTACTTCCATGAGTGAAATCTTAAAGCTCTCTGAAAGGGAAAGGAGTTTCTGTTAGCAAGGGAATGACCAGCTGCAGAAGCGATTCAGTGCTCGGGGAAGTAAAGCTTAAAGGGAAGCTGCTGATTTTCCCAGACCTGGGCCTCTCTACATCGCTGAAGGAATAATAAATCAGTCTTTTTAAACAAGCTCACACAAGTGAAAAAATGTGACTGTTTCCCTCCCATACAGGTAAAAGCTGAGAACTTGTTTGTTTAACTGAAATGGTCCTCTCCAAAGAATTGTTTCCCCTCTACAGTTAGGGAAAACTGTGTTACTCATCTGTATTCATCTGTGCCTACATTAAATCTGTGAGGTAATGCTATGGGGAAGCGATGCTCCTGTGATTCTCAGCAATTGTGACTACAGGACTGAACGCCCTCGGCAGGACTGAGCCCACCTGGCTGGCTCCCGTCAGCCTGTACACATCCAGCTCAGCCTGGGTAGACTGAAACGTCTTGTAAATCACAGTAACGCCGACGGGAAGCCTGCGTAACTGGCGGGTGCACTGAGCAAGCACGATTCCTTAGGGAAACATCAGATAGTAAATATTATTTCCAGGCTATTTTGTTCTAAATCAAAGCTCTAGTTGCTAGGCAATTTAGCAGCCTTAAAATTCAAGATGCTTCTCAAGCTGAATTTTACCGATCATCATTAAACTCTGCAGAAGAGGTGTTTTCCTTTCTCCTGAGCAAGAGATTTGGAAACTTGCTGTTGACATAGCAGTCATCCTGCTGCAAACGAAGATTTCTGCCAAAACTGCATCAGACACCCTTGAAAGCCCCGGCACGTCTGCGAGCTTGACGCGCGGCCCACCTCGCAGCCTTCCGCAGGCGCCGGCGCAGCTCCATGTGGGTGTCAGTTTTCCGACTCCGCTTGCAAAGTGCTTAATTGTGATGGAGCCCCAGACGATCAGCCTGTTGTGCACGTCCTCCCCAGCGAAGGGCGGCCTCGTGACTGGCTCCTGTTACATCAGCTCCCCCAAGGTACCGATCGCAGCGATAAATAACGTGTGCTGGGGACTTCCCAAAGTGATGGGTGGCTTTTTAGAGCCTGCCTCTGTCGCAGGCTTCGGTCATAAAAGGCATTGCCTTTTTTCTTCTCTTGGTCTCTGGTTATTTTGAAAGTGTGTTTTGTTTCCAAAGCTAATGGCGACATTGTTTGCTTGCCAGTCAGCTGGTTGGCCATTGTTCTTTTAAATCGGGGGGATTTAAACTGACACTCTCTGGAAAAAACAGAACTTTACAACTGGACTCAAACAGATAAGGGCAGTGAGAAATGCCACTCGGTGTTGCAAGAGGGCTGCTTTTAAAACGGTCTGCAGTTGCAGTGGAAAAAGAGGTTGTCTGGCAGCCGGTAACGTAGCGATCCACCCGACGTTTTGATTATGCTGTTATAGCTGGTTTGTCAAGGGCGCCTGAGGAGCCAGCTCGCGCGCCAGAAAAGCGAGGGAACAGTTATCCCGCGAATGCTCAGAAACAAACGTATCGCCGTTTCAGGGTCATCTCCCCAGTGCTGTTTTGCATTTCCAAGACTCATTTCTGAAGGGAAAAGTACTTGGACAGTATTGTTCAGCTTTGGCGCTTTCAAAAGCATCTCAATGGGTTAGATGCCAGATCAACAAGACTGAGGCTCGCCATATGAACTGAGCATCTGAAAGCCAAGGAGGCAAACGCGTTTAGGACTGAAGTCAGAAAAAGTCCAAGATTTGTTCAAAAGGAGACAAGAACTCTATCACGTACCCAGAACGCGTCCTCCCCACGGAGTGCAGGAGCTGTCAGACAGACATCTCCTGTCTGACTATTTAAAGCATTCTCACGCTCCTGGTTTTTTCCTATTTGTATGCACAGAGGGGGACAGAGAAGGGTGCTTCTGTTTTCAAATGAGGCTGGAACGGGAGAGTAGAAGAGCATGCCTAGTGCTCCCAAACCCTTTTTATCTTGCATCTTTCCATCTGCCTGCCTGCAGTAATGATAACACCCACAGGGATCTGCACCTCTCAGCTGGACAGGGGAAGTCCAAGCACGGCAGGGAGAGACACACAGCTTCAGAGCACACCATGGATGTGAGTGCCCGGCTCAGGGGAGCACAGACCGGAGATGTCGACTTGAGGAGTTAAAGGTGGGGAACAATTCACCCTTGGGGACGAGGATCCAGGTACAACAGCAGTGCTAAGGATGAATGTGGAAGTCAGAGAGAGTCAGTGAAAAACTTGTAGCCAAAGCCGCCTAGAAGGTTTTGGGCGCTGGGCTGTGTCTCTTCAAAGGCTGCCATCTCCTCCGGAGGGGAGCGCTTCATCTCGCGATCCGTGCGTTAGCTTGTCAGCCGCATTCATACTCTGCCCTCCCACGCTCAGCAGTGAATTTCTGAACCCGCTAATGCTCCTGTTTTCACATGTATTTCCTTATTATTTTCCTGAGAGATGAATCTCTCTTGTCACTTCACTTCAGGCTACGCTGTAAGTTGTTTTTTTGTTCTGTTATTCTCTGTAAGTGCTGGTGTGTAACTGAGCTGTCACAAGAACAAATCGGCAAAATAATTGTCTCTGACGGGGTATCCACACCATGTAACGCCCAGTGCCTGGCACAGATATTTAAACTAGCCAGAAAAACTGCTCTGAATCACAGAAAGGCTTTGATTTTTGAATGTGTCGTAGGTCTGAGTGTTACCTCCTCATCTTGTCTTGCCCTCAAGGTCCCTCTCCTACCCCACCGGCTTGGAGGCAGCCTTTGCCTTGCCACTGTGCAAGATGGAGAAGTCATGACCACTGTCTCAACACAAGCCTCCCCCTGCCCACCACCAGAGCCATGCGTACTGGCTCCAATTCACAGCCAGGGATGGGGCTAAGCATCTGATTTAGAGGTAGGGCTGGCTCAGTCCAGATGGGCTGGTGGGGCTCCTGCTGCAGGCTGTCCACCTGCCCGCGCTGCCTGGATGCTGGGATGGGTTGTGGGTGAGCTCCAGCCCAGCTGCAGCCTCCAGCTCAGCACTGCAAAGCCAGGCAGAACTGGTGATACTGGGGAAGATGTGAGAAACTGCACTTTTTACACAGGCATCTTATTTAGGCACACAAAAATTGGCTGTCTGATTACATGCTGGTTTGCAATTTGTCCTGTTCTCCCCTCGCTTTGATCTTAGAAGGAACAAAGACTAAATTTTATGAAGTGTGTTCAAGTATTTAACTATGCAATTAGAGGCTGCAATTTGAAAGTCCCACTAATTGCCTGTCTGCACCATTAGCCATTTAAATAGTTTAAAAATCTATCCCCTCAGTACTTGACCCTGTTTCATAGAGCAACTTCCTTCCACTTGGGCACCCAGCCAGTACTCTGGGTGCGAAGGCAAGTGAGTAACGTGGTGCAGGGGATTCTGCCTTTAAAAAAACCAGAGTTTCTCCTGCAGCTGTGGGGTTTCTTTCTCCTCCCATTTCACCTGCAGCCACTGCGTCCTCACTCCTGCAGACAGACTGACTCTAGCCATGAGCAAGGGAAATATGTGGCAGTAACAGAGAGTATATCTGTACTGGAAGGGATGGTTAAGAAATAGAAACAAAGCCTTAAGGTTCCTTTTCCCCCCACCTTCAAAACTACCACCCTGCAGAATAGCCAAGGTTGACAACAACTACAATGTCCAAACATGCTGCCTAATCCCGCCATCAGATTACAAGGCAGGCTCCCTCACTGCGTCCCTTGTTCTTAGTCTCCTTCCCTAAGCTGCTGCTGACTATTTTGGAACACTGACTCAGGCCAGCTCTTCATATATATGTATTTATATCTATTTTCATATGTGATCGCTTTATGGCTGTCCTCGATAGATTCAAGAAAGCCATCAACCTCAGACAAGATTTATTAAAGGTTTTAAATTAGCACTTTTGTTTAGATAACGTAATGGTTATGTTAACAGTATATATTGATGAGGAGAGAATTGTACCCAAGATTCATGTATGAAGATATGTAATTTCAGAGTAGCTCAAAATTTGTAGTTAATACCATGTATAGAGAGACGTAAGGATTTGTGATTGTTCTTAGGTAGACTTTAGTACTAGAAAACTGCAAGCTACTAGCTAATTATCACTCTTACTAAATGTCTGTCTGAGTGCAGAATACAGCTTATGAGCTTTAAAGCTTGCACTAATCAAGAAGCAAGATCAGCCACTGATGTAGGTCACTTACAGCTGAGGTGATACATAGCTGCTCCTCATTGATGTTACCACCTGATCATTCATATTGATGAAATAAAAAGTTACAGTTCTACGATCTGAAGTAGGGGAATAATTACATTTTGATTATTAGAAAGTCAGTCACCAGTCCCATTTGCACAAACCCTCAAGCAGATGAAAGGACAGAAAAACTAAATGTATTCAATGATGCATCATCTGAATTGTATTGCTTATAAAGAGTACTGGAGCTTCCATATAAAGTCTTAATTGCTGTAATATTGTTATTTTAACCACAATTATTGATTTATATTGCAGAAATACTTAGAGGCATGTAGTCACTGGGCTGTGGGCTGTTGAGGGGGAATCTTTCTATATCTCTCCTTTGCTTATGCAATGCAGAGATGATCCAACGCTTTTATGGAACAAAGACCTGGGACACACATCTCAGTTGAGCATCCTAACCACCATATGATGTAAAACAGCCTCTCTTTCTGTCCCAGTGATTTTTTTTCATTCACTGAAAAACTGTTTCAGTAGGCAGGCTGCATCCCACAGGACACTGTTGCTTGATAGTCAGAGCTTTCTCCCAGAACAGAAGTGATGCAGATTCAGGTCTGCCTTTCCCTCCTGGCTCAGGCTGCTCTCTGCACTTGGTTTCTAAGGATATCCCCCGTTAAGTGCTCAACATGCTTAGAAGAGAGACCTTGGACTGAGGCACAGAAATGAGTAAGAAAGACATTAGAGTATGTCAAGCAGCTGCAGAGTGACTCCGCATCCTTCTGTGAGCTACTGAGCTGCCAATTCCTACTTACCTTGGTTCCCAGGGAACGCAACTGCATTGTTTTTACGTATTTTTCATATTATGAAAACTGTTGCCATAGAAGTTTACAAACTTTTGTGCATGTTAATCATCATTTGTAGTTGATATTTATATCCTGGTTCTCCTTTCACTTGTGCTGGTGTAACTGGGGAGTGGTTTGGTGAGAGCAGGTCCAGAGCAGATGTAGATCAGCACAGCACTGCTCATTTATAACGTGGGACACAGTTCATCGTAGCTGTAGCTCTGCCCCAGTAGAGTTATACCAAAGTACAGCATTATGGTTCAGTTCTTGAATTCAATACCATAACTGACATCTAAAAACTTACAAATGGAGGCAAGTACCCCGTAGCTGTGAGGTCTAGGGCTACTTAGCACAAGTATAGAAGGAGCATATTGCAGGAAGAATATAAAAGGATTGAGAGTTTATTAAAGCTTAGAAAGTCATTCACACTCTCTCCTTGGATTACTTGGACGTGTATTTTAATACTCTCTTCTTTCTAGTTTAAGTAACATTGAGGTCATGAACCAAAGTAGCAAAAGCAAGAAAGTTCACAGTTAATGGTGACGCCGTCCTTAACTTGCCCCGAGCTGGAAAGGTGCCTTCATGGCACAGCAGAGTAAGGACACGGCCGCAAACTTAACTCGTGTTTTGCCTCTGGCAGTGTACAGCACAAGTGTAAAATAACTTAAAACGCTTGGTTTTGGTTGAGAAGCAGGACCAGTGAACAAATGTCTGAAAGGGGCTGCTAGAGACAGAACCAGTTTCTAATGCTCAGGTCTTTACTTAGTGGTGCTGTCCTGGCTCGGCAGCTATGGAATAACGTGGCCAGGGTCACAGAAGCACGCGAAGGCTTGGTCTGCCATTCCTTGCGCTTACCAGTGATGGTTTTCCATGGAGCGCAGTGAGTACTGGGTTAGACCCAAAACTAATTAATTTTCCAATAGCTTGTTCTAGAAGTTATTTTTAGTTTATCCTGACCTAGCTGCATTGTCATTTTGTTAAGAGCACGTTGATAAAGTAATTCAATCAGACGACGTACTAGTACACAGCAGAATCCATAAAGCAACATCTTGTGTAACAAGAGATGTGACAAGGGTTATCAGGTAGGAGCTATCGTTTCCCTCTGTGGTATTGAGCTCATCGTACGAGATTCCGGGTGACATTAAATGATCACGTTTCATGGGTTCTGACTAAACACTTGCCAAGGATGATAAACCTTAATTCTTGCTTTTAGCTGTCTCTGGTGTAAGGGCACATCTCTGACTTGGAGAAACCCATTCCATTTTCCAAGCCCCTGCACCAGGAGGTTTGCAAAGCAGTCGCTGCCTGAAGATCTTACCATGTGGCAAACAGCCTTTTCTTTCTCCCAGCTCCATTCCTGGAACTGGCTGCAGTTGTTTAGAGACAGCTTTTTGTTTTCCACGGAACTTGAGCTGTTGCTGATCCCAATATGGAAAGTCACGGTGCAAGTTTTAAGGTGGAAAATTTGGCCTTACTCCTTTTAACAATTTGCTTAGGCCGTGATTTTCAAATCAGACTGCCTAGACGTAGCTCTCTAACAAAAGTCTTTCGAATCCATCTGCAAGGATTTGAGCAGCAATTGCCCATGTGTTGATGTGGCCTTCCTGGCAGGAGATACCGCACGTCAAGGAGGGCACGAGCCCCTAATTCAGGGGCTCCAGTTCATGCTGTGGTACCACCACAGGCAATCTAGATTGATGATTTCTGCTGGATCAGCAGTGGGAATAACAGAGCCTGAAGTTAAGCATCTGCTTGAAGTTATGCATGATACCAAACTGGCACCTTAAATCTGCACTGAGGCCTCTTAACATAAAGCTGAGTGCCTTGGCAAGCTTATGTCCACATGAATCATAAATCCTGGTGACACAACCCCTTTAAGAAGAGCAGTAAGAGCTGAAGCCTCCTTAGTGGAAGCAATCTGCTTTGTTTTGTTCCAGTGCAGCCAGAATACTTGGAAAATCTTTCTGTCGTTCTGCGTTCTCTCCCGTTATCAGAGTTTCTAAAACAGCATGGTTCAGTCAATATTCTTTTAACTAGCTTGTTACTTTATCTGGTTAGTCTTTTTAGGGGCTATCCGCTTGCCTAGGGAAGTCTGTGTGGTTTGATTTTATTTTTATTCTGAATGACTGCAGTCATCTGGCTGTTTATGTGAATGATTAAAGTCTTTGAAAGCCCTGATGGATTTTTTTACTCCCTCATTCCCATTACATTCCAGATTTCTGCAAACGCAGACAAACGTACATCACTTTGTTAAAACAAAGGCTATTGTTAAACAGTAAATTAACTAAACTCAACTATAGGACTTCTACTATAATGACAGACTAACGAGCCAAGTAATTTGAGTGATATAAATAAGGAATGGCCAGAAAGTGAGGGAGGCTGTAACAGAGTCCATTATAATAAGAGACTGAGTTTACCGAAGCCTTTCAGCAGAGCGATTATTTTATAATGAGCCTTATGAGCAAAGGCCCTGGGCTTGAGCCTGCTTGTGCCTCTGTATTGCCATAACAGGAGAGCCCTGTCAGCGTTAGTGGGATCTGGTTCTCCTGAGTCCCGGTAGAACCGGAGGGGAATCCAGTCGCATGGCTGATGCCGCTCCTTGGTAGTGCCTTTCGACCTGGAGTGCAAACCCAGGCTGGATTTCATGCGAAAGAACCATTTACGTACGCTGCCCGGCTCGGACGCGGCCCTGGCAGGGGCGGTAGCGTGGGAAAGGGCCCCCAGCTTGGAGCTGCACAGCGGGACGAAAGCACCACTTGCGTGGGAGAGGGTAACACGGGAATCAGGGGAGTAGCAAGATGGGATTTGAAGTGGGAGGCTTGGTGGAAAGGACGGTATTAAACTGTCTTGCCTCTGAGATGAGGCAGTATGATGCATTTATAGTATGTGTATATACATCGGTTTTGCGGAGCTTGTTCATAGATTTTGGAGCATCAGAGTACAGGAACTAAATGGGCATGGGCACTGGATGTGACACTGAGGGTGTAGCACCAGGTGAGCAGGACACTTTAGGGATTATCATCTATATTTGAAGAATTGAATGGATCTCATTCCACAGCACCAAGCCCTATACAAACATATTCCAGGACAGAGAAACGTTTCTATTACATTGCCTCTCATAACAAGCAGTTAGGCTTGGTATATGGATTTCTTTAAGACACTGTCTTCCTTGCAGAGCAGCGTGACGTGGTGCGAGACACAGGACCAGACCAGGAAAAGGAAATCCTGCCAAGGTGGGATTATGTCCAGGATTTCTATTCATACAGCCTGAGCTGGAGATGTGTTGATAGAGAGTAGTCCCTGCTATCCCTGCATGAGCTCTTCCTTAGCCAATGTTAAACATTTTTCCTAGCGTACTGGCTGCCAGCAAGTGGCACAGGATACTATAACGACTTTTCACTGCTGTCTCAGATTTTCCTGACAATGATTTTTGACTGTGCTTACTTGTGCCTGTGTTGGAAGAAGAGGATGTAAATCAGAGAGTTTTAGCTGTTCTGTTGTTCAGTTCTGTATTCAGGTTTTAAATAAGCTCATGCCTATAAAAGTGCCCTTGTTGCTGTCACCCGTGTTTGGCTTCCAAGCTACATACCATCACTGAAATTTATAGATATTGTGCGGCTTACAGATGCTTTGTGGAGATTTTTGAGGAACTGTGACTGTATGTGAGTGGAAATGGTGTTCAGGGCCCAGAAACAAAGAACAGGCAGAGTCAGAGCAGTTTCTTGTGAGCATAATGGCTGGAAGTTTAAAGCCATTTAAAAATGGCTGGAAGAGTCTCCTGAATTATTTTGGGCATTGCAGAGTAAACAATCATGCCCCATTTGTACAGTCTATGACATGGTAAGAACAGAAATTCATCACCTCAGTCCTGAGATCTCCTTGAGCGGGTTGATGCCATTAAGATTCACGTTAGCTTTTCGGTGTGCCGCTGAGCACCGTGAACCAAAGACACGCGGTGCTGGTGAGAATGATCCACAGAGGAGGACCAGTGAACGTCAGACTTAGAGCCAATGTCTCTCTGGGTTTTGCTTTCCCCCAAAGCTGAATATTGTGTCATCCTCTTCTGTTTAGATGCTGAATGCCACCAGGAAGCGGTCTGTCCTCCCAGGACGTTTCTGAGTTCTCAGAAATGACCCGAGAGCTGTTTGGACCTTGCTGGGGCAAGCAAATAGACATCAATGCTTTTACAAAAATACATACGATGGGCACTTTTTTTTGTCTGATTCTTCACTGTGCTCTAAACTGAAAAAAAGATCTCCTCCTGGTAATATCCTTCAGATATTTGTACCAAGTATCTGAAAACGTAGCTTGAGAAATACTGATAATGCTGATTAGTCCAGCTTATTGCACAGGAATATTTGTGCTTTACAAATACTGACCACTCTTCTCGGGAATGGTTCAGCTTGCTTTTGATTACAGTTTCCAGCCACATTGAATTCTTCCCTGTAGCAGGTGCAGATGAGTATGAGACCTGAAACACAGAGCAGCAACGTGCTTCTTGGGGAAATGGCAAGTGACTATATAATTTACTCAGTAGTGTATTGCTACTTATAATTATTGCTAATTAAAAAAAAAAATCAGCACAAATTGCATGACAGCACTGTGTAAGATGGGTATAGAGATAAAACATGAATACAACCCCTATCTTGTAGGTTGGCAAATGAAGTGTAAAATGCTATTGTTTGTTTACTGACTGCCTAAGCATGTGATGAACGACTATCTCTGCCTCAAGAGGTAGCCCAAGGTTTCCAGTGGTATCAGTCTTCCTGTTGGCGATTCATTTGTGCAAACAGTGGAAAGCTGAGCATGTAACCATGAAGGCAATTACCCGATTACTTCTCTGCCCCTGCAAAATGGTGTTGTTTCTCCATCCCCTTTCAAAACTCAGGGCTGCACTGGAGCGAGCCCGGGAGGGCGAGCCCCCCTCCAGCCTGAGCAGGACGGGGCAGGCCCAGAGCCGCGGTCGCGCCTGTAAACCTCTCCGCTGCGAATCGCTGCCTCCTGGCAGCAATACTTCAGCGAACACACGGGCAGCGGGAGGAGAAGCCGGATGCACCGCGGCGCGTCCAGGGCTGCCGAGGGGCGGGAGCGACCCGTCGTCCTCCCAGGCGGCGGTTGCGTGTATCTCCGCGTCAGGAGACTGTGGGACAGGGTTGTTTTTAGGGTGCGACATCCTTTTTCTGCTTCCTGCGCAGAGGCGCGAGGAAGCCGCAGGGGTGAGGCTTCACCCCGGCTCGCACCAGAGCTGCAGCAGCAAGCTGCGCCTCTGAAAAACATGAAGGCCCGGGCCTCCTCTAGGCTCTCCGTGCTGGTCCAGCTACTGGCAAACTCGATGGGGACGCTGGTCTGGGCAGCAACAGATAAATAAATAAGAAAGTCAGGTGTGAGCCTGATGGGTGTCCGAGTCCTTTCCCACCCCCGGCGCAAGACGAGAGCGGAGCAGCAGCGGGGTGGGGAGGGCCGAGTGCCCGGGGCAGCTCCCGCCACCTGAACCCAGCCGCGAAACCGCCGCGTCGCGCTCATCCCCGGGGGCTCAGCTCACAGCACCTCGGCCCGGCGCTCTGGGAAGAGCCCCCCTCTCTCCCTGCACCACGCAGCACCCTGAAGAGTATTTCACCTCGGAAACGCCATGGCGCGAGGTCTCCGCAAAAGCCCCTCGGCACCGTGCACCGCACGGGAGCCGCGCCACGGTGGCATGAGATCCCCGGTTTTGCCGGGACGTGCCAGGTAGCATCACTGTTTTCCCACACCAAGCAGTTACACTCAAGCATCGTTTTGCCTTCGCAGGTGCTTCTTTCTTTCTGATTTTGATCTATGATATTTTATTCATTCCGCTTCTGGCCCCCTGGTTCCCCACAAAGCACCGCCTGTCTGCAAACCAAGCTGGAGGAGTCAACTGAGCTCTGGAAAACAAAGCAAGCTCCCAGTGAAAATTGTGGAAAGCTTAATCCGTTTAGTGGGTTAACACCGAGGTGCAGTGGTGACCAGACAGTAGATTGTAAATATTTACATAAATAAGGTATCTGATAGTATTGGACTCTCTAAAGTACAAGGGACTCCTAAATCCAGCGGGTACCTTAAATCAGATTCAGGTTAAAGTCTTGCCTCCGTTTTTAACAAAGTGATTGGATACTGCGACAGCTTCGTAAGGGAGGGCTGGGCTCCTCCTCATTTGCAGTCATTAAGTAAAGAACTGGTTGTCTTTTTTCTGTTGAGGAATAAAAATGTCTAGTTTCACCAAAAAGTAGGGCCTGCCTATGGGAGGTACTGAGTGAAACTGCCTGGCTGGTGGCAGGAAGAAGGTTAGACTAGAAGGTCTGACTGGCCTGTGAATCTACAGGATCATTAACTACTAAAATAAATGCTTTAAAATTAATTTAGCAATTACCCAGCAGCTCTTGAAGAGGGACTTAAAAAGCGAACTGTGGAAAAGTCATGAAAACAACATTATGACAAGACAAAGCCCTAGTCTCCCAACTCACCAGGCCATTGAGGCCCCAATGGGAAGACTGGAATGGCTCATTTTCCTACAATCTGCACAATGGATCGTCACTTCTCGATGCGTGAGAAGTACCTCAGAAGAGCACCTCTGTGTGGCAGATCTGCCCACTGGGGCAAATATACCAAAGATTTACAATTTTATTCTGTACGGTCTATGTCAAGTGTTGTTAATTTTAGTGAGAACCAGAGAAGTTAAATTTCACCTGCCATTTGAACAAAATGGAAAGCCATAAGCAACAGGTGACTAAAATAATAGAATATTTTGTGGCATTTATAGGAACATCTATAGCCTTTCCTTTAATAGCAGCGTTGGAAGGATGGGAACTAGTTGTCCCTCAGGAAACACACTGCTGGTGTAGCCAGCTCACAGCCCTATGGACTAAATATGAATAAAAAATGCAAACAAATACAAATAATTATTTGACCATACTAGCTTTCTTCTGGAACTCGGTTTGGTGCTAAAATAATATGCGCCCCATTAACTTTGGTCCTGAATGCTCCTGGTTTGCCTGGTCCTTGCTTGTGTAGCTGAGTGCCTGCAGGAGCATCACTGGAGCCCCAGGATGATGGAGAGATTCATTCCCACGGACCTGTTACAACTGATCTCCCAGGAGACTGACTCTCCCTATCCACACATCATTTCCTTCCTTTTCACGCTCCAATTCAAGCTCTGATGTTCAGCCTCTATTAAAACTGAAAAAAAAATGATTAATTATTCTCCAGGAAATAGGGATCTCCTGTGGGATTGTATTTTTTTATATTACTCTTAACCTAGCAGCATCGTTACATTGCCACCAGAGT
Organism: Platalea leucorodia; assembly: GCF_965183815.1. Taxonomy (NCBI): domain Eukaryota; kingdom Metazoa; phylum Chordata; class Aves; order Pelecaniformes; family Threskiornithidae; genus Platalea; species Platalea leucorodia. The sequence continues at coordinate 513,682 of NC_138830.1, read as the reverse complement.
GGAAATGTATACAGTACAGCCTGCAGCCTTAGCTATCTGATCTTATATAGTACAGTCTACCCGTGTACCAATTTGTAACATGGCCAAAGCCTTGTGAAAGCATCCCCATGTGTAGAATTACATCTGTGTCATATTTATTTAATGATAGATTTGCTAATACAGCACCTGCTAAACAGAAGTGCGGACTGCGTTGAAATCAATCACCGTATGCAAACTGCTTCTAGCAAATGGGATATCTGCCCAGTTTCTTTCTAGCCAGACAGTTGAGTATAGTTGTAACTATGCATATCTCTGTGTGTTTAGTCATCTTTTTTAACATAGCTAATAACCTTGACTGTAAGATATTGGACACATATTAAATGTTTTTCTCTTTCTACTGTGTTTAATTAAAGGAAAACTGGTGCCCTCTCTGGACTTGGAACCAAACTGCTGGGAAGTCAGTGGCCGTCAGGAGTCAGGGCCTCCACGTAATTCGGGAGAAAATTCAGTTTGCAGCTAGAGCTCTAGCTAAAGCTAGAGTTTCTTCTAAGTCTTTGTGTGCATGTCCTTGGAGATGGATGTAGAGGTCTGAGCTTGAAAAGGCCGTGTTGGGGTTACCGCTTTCTGGTGATGCTTTCCTGGGACGCTTGTGGCTGCAATGCAGTACGGTGGGCCCTGAGCTGCCGTCAGACCGGGGTGCCGTCTGCTCACTCTCCACATCAGATATGCCTTTGGGCGCGTGCCTGAGGGAAAATCCCTCTCCTCAGTGGTGTGTTGACCTGAAACAGCCCCAGGGGAGGGAAGCATGTCTGGGAACCCAGGGGCCTCATTCTCACCCCTTTTACATCCCTGTTGTAACCCCACTGGCTTACCTAGACTTCTTCCTGGACGACTACCGCTCCGAAACACCTCTGAAATACATAAACAAACACTTGTCTCTACAAACTTCAACGGAGTCTCCTTGCTTTGGAAAACTGTCTTATTTAATTTGTGGTTTTAATTCTCACTTGGAAGCTGGAAGTACTTGAGCTATAAAAGGAGCTTTGTGCACTTGATGCAGCTGATTTGATTTCCACCATGAACAATATATTGATCATTATTTGCAGGAGTATGTCTTGAATATTTCTGATTAAAGTGTCCGCCAGAAAGATGTTCTAAAAGTTGAGGTAACCAAAAGAAATCTGGGGGTTTTTAAGGCACTGGTATAACGTTATTTATGTTGTATTAAATAAATATAACATTAATGATAATTAATTAATGGTTAATTATTAATTCAATCGTATACTATCAAAGACTGACATGGGGTTAATACTGGCCATCACTGGAGGGAGAGCCAGAATCCTTCCATGATTGCTATTAATGTCTTTTCTTCATGGTTCTGGATGAAAAATAAAGCGGGCATAAAACCTGACAGTGTTTCTTTAGCTTTACAGGTAACTTTCATATTGGTGTCACAGGCTCTCACCGTCATAAATCAAACAAGATGGTACATCAGTTCCTTTCTGTATGCACTTCTCGCTTTTTGGTTAAAAGACCATTTTTCAGACGTGCCGAGAATGAAAGCTTTAGCTACTCAAATATTGGAGAGCTTTTCTGTAACAGCAGATACCAACAGAATAACTGTTGCTCAGCTGTATGCCATCATTGTCACTATAAAGGGCACTGGCAACTGCAGAATACCTGACAAACTGACAACTTGACAGGGACACGAGATGGTGAATTAATCTACCTTGGCAGAAGGCTGTTGGTGAATATTTAAGTAGGTTAATAGTCAACATTGGAACCCTGCAACCAAATACAGGTTGGCAGCAGAAGAGAACAGGTAAAACTGATATCTAAATTATACTGTTAATAGTGTGCTTCAATCTCAGAATGAAAATCAGATTCTCAAATCTGAAATAAAAGAGTTAATAATCTTTCCTTACAGATTCTTTTCTGAGCAACAGCCTTTTCTATCAAAAGAAGGATTTTTTCCTTTAATTTATGTGTGCCTTTACACAGGCAAATCCCCAGTTCCTTATTTAGCTCAAAGATACATGTGTTCCAATAGGAAGATAGGTAAGTTCAAGAAAGAAAAATCTATTAAGAATAAATAAACCCTATCTGGATTGGTTTTGATAAATTTTGAACATGTCCATGAGTCCCTCAATTTCTCTGGTCTTTCTCGCAAAACATCATGAGAAATGCCTGCTGGGCTGGCCACGTATGACAGACAGACAAGAACAAATCTCTTTGGGGTGGCTTTCATGGCGGTGTTACAGCCAAGATTTGTGTTCCTGAGGGTAGCATCAATCCAAGACCAGAGCTGGAATAAAATGAGAAGAAGTGAAACAGGAGCATAAGGAAGGTTACCAACCACGTAGATGATCTAACCTCAGCTGTTAACTGCTGTACTTTCTGGGTCACCTGCAGTATCTTTTTGGCAACGTGCAGAAGGGCTAACTCAGCTGGCACCGCATACATTCACCTTGCCCAATATCATTAAAAATGTACAAGTTGGAGAATGCATTTTGTCCATATCGCTTTCAGGTACGTTCAGGTGGCATTTCTCCAAAGGGCTAACACAGTCCAACGGGAATTGTTTTAGCCATCTGTGTGCTCTGTAATGAAGTCTCTGACTAACCCAGAATCCTGTTTATCTCGAGAAAGGCTCCAGGGTAGCCATGCAAGCCGGGTGCACTGGAAACTATCTGTTTTCTAAGGACAACTCAAATGCGGGTTCATAATAAGAGCTAGTGCTGGTCAAATCCATTTGCATTGGGAAAATGGAATGACGGTTCTTGTGGGAATCTGGTCTGGGTCCAATACAAATCAGTGTTTTCATTCAGCATTCAGATTAGGGAGTGCTCTGTTGTTATATTTGCAGACAATACCAGGCTGAGAGGCACTTTTAAGGAGAGGTTCCAAATTCAAATAATCTTGGTAAACTAGATAAATAGTCTGCATGGTGCTAAAAAAAAAATGATCAATTAAAAAAATAGGAATTATTTAAGAATAATAAATTGCATGAGTATTAGATACAAAGTTACTGATTTGGCCTGCGGGAAAAAGAAGTTTAAAATGTCATAGCAGAGCATATATTGACCAGTAGTCAACGGTGTAATTAGCTATGGGGGAAAAAAAACACCGTATTTTGTTATGGGTTATACAAATGTATGCAAGATATGTGAAATGATTTTTCCACTCTGTGCAGCACAGGTAAGGCCTTCCTCAGTTGAAGCACTGGCCCTGTTTGGTACTCAGCAATTTGGAAAGGAGGTGGCCAACTGGTAAAAGCCCAGGTGAGAGCAACAAAAATAACCACAGATTTTATGAGCAAAACTTGAGTAAACTGGGTGTTCGTCAGGTTAAGGAAAAAGGACTATGTTCAGATAGTACAAAGCTATTGCTCACTATTGTTCCTCATATTTGGGCCAGGATAAGAAGCAAAAAATTTACCTTCTGGTGAAGAAGATCTAGGTTAGAGGTTCAGAAAAACTTAATGCTTGGGGGGGGCTGTTGAGCCTTTTAATGGATTTTTCGGAGCAGCTGGATGACCAGGACTGGCTGGTGCAGCAGGCCCTGCCTCGGGCAGAGGGTGGGGCTGGAAGACTGCTGCCCATTTTACTTTCTAGAAGAGTTGCTTAACTCACAACTGATGTCAGTGATATTGAAGTATCTGATTATGTTTTTGTGGAATCAGCAAAACTGGGGATGAGCAAAACAAAAGGAAATACAGTTACTTAAAAAACATGAAACACTATTGTTTTGCTTGCTATTGCTCGTCATCCAATAACCTACGCTCGAGTACTGTATGCTGGGCTGTTGCCTTACATTTTAGCACGGGATTGTACTACCTGCCATGAAATCTGTAAATTATCAAGTGGCTAGTAAATCCATCATTCAAGAAGCTTTACTGTTAACCATAATCTCATATTGGATTTGAAGTCTTCATATAATTAATACAAGCAATCCTGTCACCATCACTATCGTTGTGATGCTATAGTCCTGGTTGTGACAGCAGCATGACTTGCGCGGAAGTGCAACGGCAGTAATTAAACCAATAGATACAACTGGAAAAGACGACAGACGCCTGAGCCCTTATTTCCACTGAGAGGCACTAAGTTTTTGACTGCACGTGTTGTTTTAGCCTCTGACCACATAATGTTATATATCACGTCACCAAAGGTTAGTTATGCAAGGTAAAACTTAGTTAATCTGTGTGGATTCCACAGAAAGAATTACTATAAATATAAGTTTCAATTTGTAAATACATTTACAGTGATTGTGTTGGGTTTCTTCCACATATATTTTAGCCAACAGATTCATGGGCAGGCATGGTAGTAAAAAAAAAATAAAAAAATTGGAGAATATTTGCAGGACTCACTCACCAATTTATAAATGTGAATATTCTCTGCTTAAGAACGCGTTCTGTTTTAGCAAGCAAGAAGTAGAAGGAATAACATGTCAAATGTGAAACAGCTCATTCTTTCAGTACTTCCAAAGAATAATTTCGGTAACATTTACAGAGCAGAGATAAGCCTCCAGTGGCCTAGCACTGTTCCCACTCAAGTCAATGAAAAGCCTGCCATTTATTTCAGCTGGACAATCTCACAGCTATTTTAGTAATTAGGTTCATGTAATTAATTAATTACATAAAATTATAAGCAATTTGTAGACAAATACAAAGAAATTAAATTAACTGCATAAAGTACATGCTGTGAACCACTCCGCTGCAATACTTATCTTTTGCTATTGTGCACCCTTAGAAATATTCCAATTAAAAGATACAGTTCAATAAAAGGGACTTTTTTGTAAAAATTAAGAATAATAATTGTCATAAGATTATTTAATTGCTGTGTGGATTATTTTACACAGTTTATGGTGAATTTTATGAAGCTGGTAAATTCCAAAACATCTTCTGGAAATATATCACAAAACACAATGCCTAGTGCTCTCGCCCTTGTTTGTCTGAGTCCAGCCTTGAAATCCGTACAGCATCCTGTCCCTCCTGGCCATTTTTCACTCAGCCCGTGAAATAACTTCTTATTATACCAGTGGCACAAATCCCAGGGTAAAATCAGAAACAGGGTCAGGCTGCCCACAGAGAATTTAGTGCTCCAAAGCTAGAACCGATTTATGACCAACAACTAGTTTGTTTATAGCGATCTTCGATATCTTCTGGCTACTCTGAATTACGCATTGTTGACGTACCCTCAGCCAACCTTTACTGACATTAACGAAACGTTGAAAACAACAGATATTCAACTAAGGACAGAGGAAAAAATGTTTAAAGACCTCTAGGTTTGTTCCAATAGGTGCCTCAACAGGGTGAGGCTTCACATCCTATAGGGCTGGGCGGCAGTACAGCGATAGCACCGCTGAAGTACCTTTCTGTGATCAAGCATACAGCACAATAAGGAAGCCGGCAGAAGGCTAAAAACCAGACCTCTCATTCCATTAGCGTCATTATCAACTAAAACTGTATGCTTTCAGAAACAGACAGGAGATTGGGAAACAAAAATAAAAATATGCAGGGAAATCACAAAATATGGGAGATTTATAGATTTACAGCTGCAGCAGGCCTAGATGGAGAAGGTGAGACAGCAGAAAAGGGATTAGGATTAGGATTGCTTATGCATTTATATAACGTTTGTCCTAAATTTGATTACAGTACTCAGTAAAATGAGAGCTCAGTATTCATCATGCACAGCAAAAAAATTCACATCAGCGTCATGATTTACATTTGCAAAAATAATTAGGAATCATTTGTAAAATGCTTTAATTATGTTAATCAGCCACTGTTTTGCTATACTTTGAAGACATAAAGCATTGTAGGAACTTCAGTCAGAGCAGCCATACGTTTCTTTGTCTCATATGGCTGCAGGAACATCATCTGTCATGTTCACAGCTATTTTTTTTTTGTCCCTGCATGGTAGATTATTGCACCCTACTTCTAGAATACTAGGCCACAAATGGATTTTTAAAATAAAATAAATAAATACATATATATACACGCACACTCAAGTTTTGAGTACCCAGTTTCAGATTTATAAAGCTTGAGTTTAAGAAGTGCTAAACACTTCCTGTGATTTTATTCATTACTGTAGTTAGTTCTGAGGTTTGACTCTGAAATTACAGATTTTTGAAGTTCTGAGCCTACGTGACTTTTCTTGAAGCTTAGCCACAAGTGGAACGTGACGGTGTTGTGGTATCGGTAGTACCATGATCTGTCATTAGACTATACATATACTCTTTCTGTATGATATACAACTTGTGCTAAAAATCATCTTTTAGTTATGGTACTCCATCCTAAAGGCCAGTAAAGTCTCATTCCCCAAGAGTAGTCTATATAACCCCACTTTACTATGTTTACCCCAAAATAAAGAGGGGGAAAAAAAAAAACCCAACCCCACCCCTTTTTGTGATTGCTATGCAAAAACACCAGTGTACATTGGTGCTAACCGAAACTAAACCACACCGTGCTGCGTCCGGGGGTGAGGAGAGCGTGCCTGACGTGCACGCAGCAGCACAGGGCGCAGCACAGGACGGGGGCTCCCGGGGGGCAGGGGGCGGTGGGGGATCCCCAGACTGACAGGCCAGGATCTATCCCACCACCCTAGCGAGGGAGCAGGGCCAGCCTGGAGATGGTGGCCACGTTCAATCAAGAGACCAGATCGTCAGTTTATGGTGACGGAGCCTAAATGAGACCAGGTCCAGATCAACAGGTCCACGGCCGGGCAGGGCTGGAGACTGGCACCCCATGGTGTCGTTGGGGCAGGATGGGCAGCCCCAGGCTGCTGAAATGGAGCCCCCAGCCCCACGGACAGGATGGGGAGAGGGTCTGCTGAGGTCCACAAAGGTCCATTAGCACCCTCAGGGCCCTGGCAGGGTGAGGGAGGTGAGCAGCTGTTTGGAGACAGCATGGCATTGCTGGTGGACACACCTACGCTTCTTGGGAGATCCGCCTGGAGCTACGGAGTGTGTTATTAGCACACGTGTTGGCACTTGGTTGAGGTAGGAAGGACGGTGGTGCTTAAGAGACTGAAGATACTCATTCTGAGATGCAGACAGGTCCCATAGCAAATATCAGCTGGAGATGTGATTAATTTACAATTTCTGAAGTGCCAAAAACTTGACTGTAAACACTGTATTGGAAGGAAGAAGTGGTTTTGCCAGCTTATTCTGTTTGGCAAATGCTTTTGCTAAACCCTTTTGCTGTATAAAATGCACCCCTCTCAGAAAAAATTGCTTTTACAGCTGTACTAATGAACAGCCTCAAGAGTGTTAAGTGCAAGCTAGTGATTTTGTCTTGGTCTGTGAGACCTTCCCATACCCGCTGATATATCGGAAACCTGTGTTCGTGGCCAACATTGGCAAAGCTCTTTTATTTTGTCCTTTACAGCCCAAGGTGGCTGTATCAGTTTTAGATGAGGCACTGAAATTTTCTGTGCCTCTCCAAGGTGTCTGTCTTGCCCCTCCAAGCTGTCTCTGCCTCGTTTGCTGAGGCATATGCGTAACGCAGACACACTGGAGCCCTGTGCTTTGTCACGGACGTGCCCGAGTGAGGAGTAACCATTACTCTTTAAGACACCTGTACAAAGCAGGTACAGCGTTAGAGTCACCCTCCACCAGTTAAATCTCTCGCACTCTTGAGAAAGGGACAAACTCACTGACACTGTCACTGACCATTGATGCACAAGCTTAAATGGTGGGGAGTTGATGGGGAGCGATGAATTAAGGCACTCCTAAATTGTTTTGCCTTTATCCTTGGAGGAGTTGAGAGAAGGGAAGAGCCTTGAAGAGGAGCCTGTGTGACCACAGCTCATTGCTGCTGGAAGCAGTAAGATCCATAGGCACCCAAGTCAGGTTTTCAGCGTTCAAGCTGGCTACAACCCAGCCAACAGCACAGCAAGGAACACCTTGAGGAATAGCTGCTTCATGACTTGAGTGTGGTATAGGGACATCTAAGCTAGCTTTATATGCGCTAGCTCAAATACTAGAAAAGCTGAGCCCTGGAAACATAAAAAATATATATCATATAGGTGTACCTTTAATTATGACAAGCTTACTTCATATCTAAATCCCACTGAGATTTAGTAACAAAGCTTTTTCCTGCTTATGTGACTTGTAAAGTCTGAAGCAGAAGGTACTCTCAGAAAACCTATATCAAATTCAGTAGTTTGTCCTCCAAGACACGGGAAACGGAGGTCCTGCGTGAGGGTGTTTGAAATCCTACCTCCCGCTACCTGCAGAACGTCCCATACAGTAGATGTTACCCTATTTTGAAATAAGCTATGAAGCCAAAAGAGAGCGTGTACAGCCACGAACAGGATTCCTATGTTCCTTTCCCACAAAGATCTCAAACTTCTTTCCAAAGTAACATCCCTAGGTGTGTACGTGTTTGTATTGCAGTTGTCACGGCAATGTCCTAGGAGGCTCGTGTCAAGAGACCTAGATACTAGTCCCTGTGTTTATTCTCCAGAATTCAATCTTTCATTAGCCACTCAGTGGTCTCACCTGAGATGCTACAAAGCAGAAAAAAGCTTCCCCATAGAATATATTATGAGTGTTTATTAAGAAATCCCAACATTGAGATGCATCCTTTTCTGCCTGGCAATTTTTTACAAGGTCTAACCATGAGGTTATGAGTATGTCCAATAATCACCTGAACATCTAAATTAGAAAGGTAAATTGTTACAACAGGGCCAGTATAAGCATTAAATAGTTGGAAAAGTGTATTTTTATAAATCATTAAATAAAGAGACTGGAGAAAAAAAATCACATTTTATAAGGATATCCATGTTTATAATACAAAATAGCAAAATGATGTCACTGTCCAGGATATAATAGCAATTAACTGGCTAATCTTAACACATTTCCTCACAACACCCTGTTTTACAAGATGGTGAGTCCTCCGGTTTCCATCAAGACAGGGCCATTGGAGATGTTCCAACCCTTATGAGCCATGGGTTCAAAATTTAGCTCTTCCTTTACAAAAAAAAAAAAAAAAAAGAAAGAAAAAAAAGGGCATGAACAACCAGAGTTTTATTCTTCATCCTGGTCATACTCAGCTTCATGAAGATAAGGGATGGCTTGTAAACATTTCCTGTTTCCTCTAATCTTGGACTGCTTCCCTAGGGAAAAAAAAAAGGCAGTTCTAGAGAAAGCCACAAGCCAAACATTACGGCTTACAGGCAACACATAATTAAAAAGTTAACAGTGAGGCTGAAAGGGAGGATGAACTGTAACATTTTCCACAGCTTGCTGTTATCCTGGGGCCTTGCAAACTGGGTAGCACTGGCCCTCAGCTCTCGGACTTGCGCTCAGCAGGCCAGGCTGTTTCACACAGCCAGGAGAGCCTGCGCGCGCAGGGCATCTTTCCGTGGAGTGTGGTGCAGTGCAAAGTCCTCCGTGGGCACGCAGGGGACCTGCCAGGTTTGACCTTCTGCATGCCGCACGGAGCCCCTAACCTGGCGCTCCGGGATCCGGCTCCGGTGAGCTCAATGTGGTGGGCAGAAGTTGAAGCTCTACACTGTAAACAAAGCTTTCAAGTGAAAAGAAAAAAACAATAACAGAGAGGTGAGGTTTTATGTCAGGATCCAGGTTTTAGCAATTGAGAGAATGGGTAAGTAGAAGAAATAACAAAATAACACACTATTGTGTAGACCCAGTAAGCATCTTGGAAATGTCACCTTGTGCATCCTGTAATTTAATCTGATCTTATTTCTTGCAGGGCACAAAAAGGGAATAACAATCCAGACACAAGGTTTTCCTTTAAAAAGCTCAGTTCGTTTTCTAACTCTTTTACTTTTTCCCTGAAGACCGGTTGCTCTAGACAAGAATCCACATGTGTGTTTAGATGAAGGGCCTGAAAAATCAGCCACTGATTATCTATATATAAGTGGTGCTTCAGCCAGTAATTGAATGCCTGTGGAATAAAGGTGCCTTGAAGCTTTTACATTTGTGTACACATTTTTGTATCAGATGTGTCCTCATCTTGCTAAACAAACATCTGAAATCACTGCCCTCATAGATACCTAACTGGAAAGCTTGGAGTCTCATCAAGAAAGCCTAGGCGATGGGTTAAACCTAACCTTCATATCAGAAGGTGACTTGTTTCTTCAGCAGTTGCTTGATTTTCTGTATAAGCCAGCTGTGCGAATTCAGGTGAGGCTTCGGGGCAATATTTTAAATTGGGATCTCTGATATGGGGATCTTAATTTTTAATACAGTTGACCTTTGATTTCAGAAGTTCTGGAGTATTATTGACTAATCAATATCTGGCTTGGCTGCTCTGCTTCAATTTTTCTCTTCTGAAAACTATTTACTTCTCAAGGGTGAGATGAAACTTCATAAATGTCTAGTGTGGGCTTTTGAACAATTTCAAAGGTGCAAAGTTTTACTAGCCAGAATGCTAGGCAAGGATATTACTCTGGTGGAATTTTGCTGTGTATTGGAAAAGGAATGCGGTCAGACCCTTCTGCTGCACACAGCAAAATAACTTCATCCTGTCAATATACTTTCATCCACTAAAATATATACTTTTTAAAGTGAAAAATATAAACTGCAGGGTTCAAATCACTTGTAAATTGCTTCCAAGTTGTGTCTGGTGAAATAGTATCATTACAGCAACGTGGAAGAGGAAGCGCAAAGTAGCTTTATGTAACATAACTGCAAGCCGTGGACGTAGAGGCTTGCAGAAAGCGCAGCTCATACTGGAATTTGGCAGGGACACGGCGACAAATATACTCGGACTTCAGAGAAACGGCACGCGATTTTTCGCGTGTAGCGGTCAGGACCCTGTTCTACATCTGATGATAAAGGAGGAGCACAAGAATATCGAGCGTACCAGTTAAGCTTCTGGCTTAAGGCCGCTCTCAGGCAACGTGCCATCGCCATGAAATCACTCTGTTATTTTAGACTTCACATTAGATGAATAGGGTAGCGCAAGCTGTTTGAAACTCATCTTTGATGTATTTAAATGTTTTGAAATAATGCGTAGCATTTAATACAGAGTTTTGCTAACATTAGCTTCCCTAAGTGCCTGATGAAATCTTACTCCCCACTGTTTTATTTTTCTAATTAAACGTAGGTGCTTAAACCACCAGCATTCACCACACGATTCAGTTGTTCAGACGTTGTATCATCTATCTTAAATCCTGAATTATGTTCTAAATTTCTCACTGAATGCTAAAAACTACATTAGCTCTATGGCAGATACGATTATGATTCGTTGCTATATATCACAATTACGTGGAAACAAATGGGAACGGCAGGAATAGTACTGATCCTCATACGCAAAAAGACTTCTCTTCAGGTCAGCGTCAAAGTTGCCATTGACTTCACTGACAACAGTATTCGGTCACAAATACTCGGGTATTTACTGCTTAAAATAATCTCCTTTAGTTCTTAGCCACGCAGGCCCAGAAGCTGCAGACTTGTATCGGTGTGTGTTTGAAGCTGAACACTGCTTTGTTTTCCTAAGTAGTAGCTGTTTTCAGAGCAAAAGGGAAGATTTCAAGGCCATCGCCACCTGACAAGACCGCACGACACCCGGTTGGAACCAAACCGCAATTCAGGGCAGGGCTGCCAGCAGCAGGAGAGCTGCGCCAGGTCCTCCCAGCACCTGCTCCCTGCTTTGGGATGTCTCCACGCTGCGCGCTTGCTTTTTCAGTTTAAATCAGTGGTTATCATCAGGCCTATCTTTTTAAAAGCCTTTATTCCAACATGCGCGTGTTTTGTCTTTTTTTACGAGAGAGCAAAGATAAAAATCACGCAGTTGTGAAGCAGCTTCCCTTCACCAGAGAAGGGGGGTCTCCGAGGCGCCGAGGCCGGGCTGACGGGCCCGGGGACCCGACGGCTGCCAGCGCCGCTCCCGCCTGGGGAGGCGGGGACTCTTCCAGGCCGCCCCTGCCCACGTCCCCGTCGGAGGCCGCTCGGGCTCGGGGCCCCCCGCCCCCGGACGGCCCTGGTGCTCCGGACGCGGCACCACGGGGCAGCGCAGGCGGCAGGACCGGCGAGCCGCCCCCGCCAGGGCCGCGCCGGAGCAGGGCCCCGCGCCCGCCTCCCCCCGCCGCCATCCCGCCCCTCCCCGCTTCCCGCCCTCAGACGTCACTTCCCGGGGGCGGGCGGCAGCGCGGGGCGTCCGCGGCGGCCCTGTGATGGCGGCGGCGCGGCGCCGCGGGGGCTGTGCCGCTCCGCAACCGGCGTCGGGCCCCTGCGCCGTGGCGAGGAGCCGCGGCGGGCGGCTGGCCTGAGGCGGCGGCACTGCCGAGGGGGCCCCGCCGCGGGCGCCGCGACCCGCGCCGCCGGGGATGTTGCGGTGGGTCCGGCAGCAGCTGGTAGGTGCCTCCCGCCGCCGTGGGGCGGGGAGGGCGCGGCGCCGGGCCGCGGCCGGGGGCTTCCCCTGCACCCCACGGGCCCCGGGGCCGCCCGGCCCCGCGCCTCGCCCCGGCCTTGCAGGGCCGCCGCGTCCCGCTGCCTCTGCCCGGGCGCTGCGGCCCGGGGTTCCCCGGGGGAAGCGGGGGTGCGGGCGGCCGGGCTGAGCGGGAGCAGGGCCCGAGCCTGTGAGGGAGGAGAGTCCTCCCCGTGCCGGGGGCGGGCAGGCGCGGGGCTGGGGCACCCGCAGGCTTCCCTGGGGTCGTTACTGTCGTTTTTTAAAATTTTCATTTTAAGGCGTATCGGAGGTTCCGGGTTTTTGGGGTTGTTTCCCCTCCTTGAAGCCACGTTGACAGAGAGGAAGGCGCGCTCCCTTGCCTGTGCCCCGCTTGGGGCAGGGCTCCCCAAACTTCTTTCCAGGGAGCAGTGACGGTGCCTTTTTCTGCGGACCGAGGCTTCAGGGTTTGCTCCCTCCCTCCCTCCTCCGCCTTGCGAAACCTTTCGGGGCTCTTTCCCCCCTGCGCGCCCGTCTCGTTCGTTGCCCGGTGCCCGAGGCCGTGCAGCCGCTGCCGCCGCGCCGGTGCCGGGGCTCCCAGAGTGACGGGAAAGAGGAGAAAAACATCCGTGAGAGGCTCTTCGCCGGGGGAGCCACTCGAAAGAGGCTGCGGGCAGAGGCTGCCTCCCTCTGAACGGGCGCTGCTCGGTGTGGCTGTGCTACAGCGGGGGCAGACCGGCCGGCCGGGGCTGCGGTGTCTGTGCTGCTGTAGCAGGGGGGTACCTCCAGTTTGGCTGTTTTGATTCGGGTGTTGGCCAGCTTCCTGCCCCCTCCAGCGTTATTTCTCTTGCATTTTCTCAAAGGGAGAAATTCCTTTTAAACGATGTGTTTACAAACTTACTTTTTCCATTCATGGGAGTTACCTTGCATCACAGGTGTTGCCCAGGTTAGTACAAGAACTTACATTAGTTAGGTGTTTATATTTTAATGGTTAAAGCTTCTGTCTCACTAATGACTTGTTTAATTTGTTGTGTCGCTTTTTTAAAAAAAAGATTTTTTTTAAAAAATTTTTTTCCTCATTTTCTTCCCCTACCTCCTTTCCCATGGCCCATAGATTTTTCCAAGATCCGTGTCTGAAGCACAGAGCTTGTGGCGATGGTCTCAGCGCCGGCTTGACTGTGCTCACTAGTTCGGTGTGACACCAAGAGTTGTTGACCTGCAAATTAATTGCTCTGTCTGAGCTCTGGCTGCATTCTTCTGTTCTGTTACAGTCACGCACATGTTTTTTAGAATAAAGCCTGTTTGGTGGAACATAGCTGTCATTTTTTCCCCTTGAAGGTGGCTTGAGGTTTGTGTGTGTGGTTTTTAAAGCAGCATTATGTTGTCTTCTGTAGAGTTTAGATTAGGACTGCATCAGTGCTAGGAATTAATGTATCAAACGTGGTTGCTTTTCCCCCTGTGAGTACACTGACCAGCTTTCCTGAAATACGTTTGCCCTTAATAGAAAACAAAAGCTTAGGGTAACAAGATAAGCAATAAACCTAGCACTAAGGGGGTTTTATTCTTCTAAAGGAAAGTGTTTGATGGGAAAATAATTTTAAAACTTGCACGAGTTTTGGCAGGGAGGGATTAGTGTAGTAGAACAACAGGATAATAAAGAGTCAAGATGCTTGAACAGACATTTAAATATGGTACTAAGGAAAAAAATATTGCAACGATACATGTTTTGTGTTTTGTTTTCTATAAACCTCACTGTTTGATGTTAATGGCTTGGTTGTTTCACAGCTCATAAAGATGAAAAATGGCCTTGGTAGGTATCACACTGCATGTTTCTTCTGAGGGACACTCGGACAACTCACCCCTGTGTGTAATCGTTGGTTTAACATAGATCCCACCATACATTCACTTCTTCATATGTCCGTGATGTTTAGTTTCTGAAAGAATGTCAAAGGGCTGAGAAAATAATCAGAGCGAGTGGGAAGAGTGGGGTGGCAGAAATAGTTGAATCAAAGGGTGGCAAAATCTGTGTCTGATTTATTTCTGATAGGAGAAGAGAAGAATGTGTGGGTTTGGATGCCTTTAGAGCGTGTATTTGTACCTGCGCTTGATGTGGCAACAGGTTTTGTAAAAAGTGTTCTCTTCCCTACAGGAGGGTTGGAGCCAGGCAAATATGTGGGAGTGATTTAAGTGGGATGTCGTAGTAGTACAAAAGAAAAACGTTGGTGTGCAAAAATGTTGGAAAGTAGTAAGGGGTTGGGGAAGCGGGGAGGGGCTGGTACTTTGCTGAAGGTGCTTTTAGGCCGTTAAGTGCTCTCTGTGTGAAACCAACCGATGTTTTGCAACTTCTTGTTTGTTTAAGATGACAGTATTCCATACACTAATTAATGAGGTGGTCTTGAGCGTATATCATCTTGAACTTGTGTTCTCAAGAGTTGTAAAAGGGAAAATGAAGCAGGTGGTCTTAGAAGTAAGTGATGAGAGAACCTGGTATGGAATTCAAATTATTTCAGCTAAGTTCTTTAAGTGGTGACTTTGCTGTGCTTTAGTCTGTGAGGATCTGTGCGTGCCTGTTACAGCTGCATAAAGGGATGACTAGGCCTCTGAGAACAGGAGGCGTGCTGAGAATGTCAGACTTTCTTCGTCCTTATTACGGTCGTACAAGTCCAAAACAATTTTCTGAGGTGTTATTTGTCTTTTCAGTGATTTGTTGTATTACAGAAGTTGGTGACAGTGATAGTGTTGCTCGGTCTTCAGTGCCTATGTGGCACTCTCTTACAAGCTGTCAGTTTGTTTTGGCATCATGGCCTTCAGTCTGCTTTGTTTGCTCAGAAACAATTAACACCACCCTACACAGACAGTTTATCAGTGTCGGTTCACCTAATGCTGTCCCCTACTAAATAAGTGTAGTAAGTCATTAACAGCATGCAACTTTCTAGTTAATATTATTGTATGATAATATCATTATGTCGCTAATAGTTGGAAGTGCTTAGGTTTTAGTAATAAAATATATGTAGAGACAAATGGAGTACGGTTCATTGCTTTGAGTAAAATGCCCTGATGTATTTCAAAGACAAGCTCTGAGCAGGAAGGATGCCCGAGTCCCAGCTCTGTTACCTTGGGCTCTCAGAAAGCCAGCAGGCACGTGGGTTGGCTGAGGGTTGCATAACACCACGGGCACAGCCAGCTCTGCTTGAAAAAAACAACCGGGTAAACAACAGTTGATAGGAAGCATCGTTAATATTCAGGAATAGTACACTCCATTTTATTTGCATTTCCAAATATGATGGGTTAGACTGCACAGCTGATCTGTGTACAGCAGAGTGCTGTTGTGGCTCTCCTGGTCCCGTTTGTGCAGTACCAATACAAAACAAGAGTACAAAGTGGCATTTTGTAATGCTCAGTGACTTGCTGTGCCACTTCTAGTCCGATAGATTTGTGACATTGTTTGGACTCTGCTGATGGTGTAACGTGGAGCGTGGGAGCTGTTGCAGTGGTATTAACAGAAAGTAATGACAACTTCCATTGTCTGGCAAGGAGGTCTTCAAAAATTGTGACAGAATACCTTTGTATGTATAAATGATCTTAGCTGCATCATTTTGAACTGTTAGTCCTGTCAAGTGAAGAAGGGTCTCTGGATTTCCCTTCTAGTTGCTATTACGTAGAGTTTGAGCCCGTTGATCTGTTATCTAACAGTGCAGTGATGTACAAAAGATACTGCATGGAGAAAACCTAAGAGCTACCTGCCTGGTCCCTCCTTTACACATGACAGTTCAAGAGAAGCAGAATTACACTGTATTTGGCAGAGTATCTTCTTCCTACAATTTAAGAACCTGAATGGTGGTGTGCACTGACAGCAACTTTCATGCTATGCAGAGCAAGGTATTCAGGCAATGCAGCTTTGGTATTTAACTGGAAGTCAAAGACAAAATGTGTAAATTAATTCCTTTGGATCAATGGCTTTTAACTGGAAAACTTAGTTACCAGGCTATTTTATTTTGTGGTTATAGGAAGGTTCAGCTTGGGAGGGACATCAGGAGTTCGTCTAGTCCAAAAGTCCTACGTAGCCTGCGCTGAGAGGTGATCACAGGGTTTTCCCTGTTTTGTGTTGGTTGTCCCTGTCACACCCCACAGCCCCCCGCCCGCCCCGGGCAATATCTGTAGGAGTGTTCTTGTTCGTTTTTTGGATGCATACTAATGAAAAGTTTCTTCTACTAATAAGGGAAATGTCCTCGAATAGGTTCGTACTAGAGGACTGTGTGTTTGGGACGTTATTCCCTTTCCTTCCAGGTGTTGGTATCTGTTAAGGTGTTCGGAGAGGGGCGGGCGGTATTCTGTGGTAACTTGCGGTATTGGCATTCGGAACAAGGTGGACAGCCTTTGATCTCATTGTTTGCACTGACACGTGTGTGTTAATCTTTTTAATCATTTTATAGAATTGAACCAATGCAGTTGCTTCTTTTTTTGCCCCCAAAGAATTCCCTGCATTTTTTGAACACTGAAAGTACTTTGAACTAATCCAATGACTGAGAATTGTAACTTCCGAAATCACATTGCTTTTCTGGAGCACAGTTTGCCCCCTCTTTTCTTACTTGTCATTGAAGCCTGTTCCCCTTTTTGGCTAAAATTAAATGGGTGTTTGTTATTGTGTACTAGAAAAATAAATGCGTATTTGCTCAAAAGAGTTCCTCTGGTTCAGGCTGCCCAGCTGATACCTTCTGTATTGTCACCGAAGGATCAGTGAGATGCGTGTTAGAACAGCCCAAAGGTTGCACGGCTTTGGTTAGAGTAGTTTGCGAACTGGGGTTTAACGACCCTCCTCATGTCACTTCACACAGGAGAAAATGTGGCCCTCTTTTTTTGCTAGAGATATTCTGTGATCTGCTGGACTAGTCCTCCCACTGTGTTTGGGTCTTTTAACCTTGTTTTCTTTTTATATTCTGTGACTGCTGAAGGCTAATACATTTGCAGCACAGTGTGTTCCAAGGCGTGCAGAACCTGGCCCTGTCTTCAGCCAGCTGTCCCTTCCAAACGGAGACATCCGTTGGGTCCTGTGTGTAATTTTTAAATCTTACCTCATAAAAATTAAACTCTAAATTTAAAAATTGCCTACCAAAACCTCATCAAACCAGTCTTGACCCTGTTTCTTTCAAAGACCATTTTAAAAATGGGAAAATCAGGGTTGTCTGATGTGCTGCCTTTCCGTGAGACTTGGATGTTTGACCTGTATCTTGTCCCATTCTTTTTTTTTTTTTTTTTTTTTTTCTTAGCCACGAGCCTTTTAAGCAGCCAATTTTTATTGTGCCAAACTTCCACTTGTCACGCAATAATATGACCATTTCATTGACTGGGTGATATTCCTGCACTAACAGGGTCCTGCTCCCTTAATAGTTACTGTCTATTTGTTTTATGTGACTGAGGGAGAAAAGTATTATTTTGTTGACAAAGGGCAAAAGCTTTTTGTGTTCTGGTCAGTGTTATCTGGTGGGATGGAAAGATGGTTGGGATGGATGCCTCTTTGTTTGTTGCTAAGAGATTGCCTCTGAACTCTCATCAGAAGGTAAAATTCCTAATCTAAGGCAAGTAAATATGTGCTGAATTTAATAACGTTCAACATGTGTTTTGGATATCACTGGTATTTGTTTTTCTAGTTTTGGATGGGTTGGCTGAATTCATTAAAACTTTTATTTGCTTTCTTCTGGGGTGGAGAGATAGGAGTTGTAAGGGAAAAATATAATAATGTGTTTAAATGTCATTAAAAACATTGTGACTTGTGCCTTTCACTCGTGATCTGCCCTCTGTTTTTCTTTATTGTGTCGTGGTGTGCTCAGTAGTTATGACTGGTTTTGTAACTATTTCACCAGGAAAAAGGTATCTACAGTATACCTCTAAAAAAAAAATCCTTTAATTTCTAACACAAAATCTGTTTGTAAGCCAACAGATAAGAACTGCAGCAAAATAGATATGACAAAGTGCCTCTGTAAACGCAAGGACCTATCTTCCAGCTAAACACAGGTGACGTATTTGCAGCTAGGCTTTTTTTTATACAAACCTCACTTCAACTGCTGTTGAAAAAAAAACACTTAGCAGTAGCACAGGCCGTGGTAGAAAAGAGAGAAAGTAGGACCGACAGCTACACAGTGATTTAAAAAACAAAACCCTGCAACTCCTTGGCCTCCCACATACTGTGACTTAAGAGGATTTTTTTTCTTGTTTACTTTGAGTAAAAATAAGCATGGGAAAGGAGAACTTTCCTGTAAATGGGAAGGAGACATAATGATGTACACAAAAGGGAAGCTGTTTGTTTTTATCCTGAAATATTACACCGGGGAAAGAAGTTTTATATGGTTTATACCACAAAGGGGTTTTTTTTTTTTTTGTTATATGTTGTTACATTTTGTTACTCTTTTACTATCCCTTTGCACATTTTTGTGCTAGTTTTATGGATGGCTGTGCTAATTTTTGCAGATATTTACGTATCTGTTTGGAAAAAGAATTGCAACAAAACAGAAAGAAAGCTTAATATTTAGCAGGCTTTAAGGATAAACTAGTTTGTAGATATGTCCGAAAGCAGGACATTAAACTGATACTTAGATCATAAATCAAGTTTGAAATGGAATTAAAACTTAGTGATATTCGATGAGCGGAGTAGACTCAAAACTGTAATGTTAAGTTTTACAGAGGAGGCTTTATCGAAGCACGGTAAGAGGAAGAGGCAGACAGTTCTAGCGATGAACTAAATCCTCTTCCCATTACATTTGTTGAGCAACAACTGTCGGAGCAATTGTCAGTATAATTTTGGCACACATTTTGAAAAAGGCTTAAGATTTATTATATAGGGGTGGTTCTGGGGGAAGAATTTTTTGAAAAGTTTTTATTTCATACTGAAGGAATATGTGAATTAGACTTGCAGTGCAGGAGCTGATCAGCCTAAGTAGTTATTGCCTACTAGAACCAATCTAAATATTGAAAACAGTGGGTTTCAATATTCGTATGGGATAATGGTCATATGAGTAGCCCCGAACAGCAGCCCTTCATGCTTGCGTAAAATAGTTTTATAAATGACTCTTCAGAGCAGTGGTTAAACAGCATTTCATTTCATAGCATTTCATAGTGTGACTTTGTTTAGTAACTGCTATTTCTGTGTGATTGATTATTGCACAATTGTAGCACTTCCCATGTTCAAAGTACTTTATATATTTTTAGCAGGATTCTTAAAAGTGGCTATTGATTTTTGAGATCTCAATTCTTATTTTGTAAAATATGATGCCCTGTAGTTGCCTCCTGATGGGTGTTGGGGTATTTTAAAATTAAGCAGCGTACCTAAATCTCTGTTAAAATTCTTCACTACTAACAGAAACCGGACATGTCATAACAGTCTTAGAGCGCTATGTTAGAAAGCCTAACTTGCCTGCTCAGCTCGCTTTTCCTTTCTGATTTTATTGATGTGCAAGACCAGTATGTTTGGCATCAGTCACCTGAAGAGAGAAACTGGCACGGGGAAGTATGTTACCAGTGAATGAGGCCAGTTTAGCTGGATTGTTATTTTTGCAGATAAATAAGGAGAAGATGATGGCTTTTTAAATTTTAAGTAGGGATTTTCCCAAGTTATTTCTGTGGGCATTTTGACAAATAAGGTAAGATAAGAACAACTTGAGCCGTATGTAACTAGGACTTTGTTGCAAGCACCGCAGTGACTTTTCTAAATACAGTACTAGGCATTTTTTTAACTTCGTGAAAGGAAGGATTATTGCTTCGTGACTTCTCAGGCCTTCTTTCCTAGAGTGTTTGTTCTCACAAAATAATGTAGTCTGGTTATAGGTCTTTTAGGAGGTTGCAACGTGATTTGTTATCAGATATTTTAAACAACCGTGGATATAGTAAGTGGGAAGAGGAAGTTGCGTGAATGGTGCATGACTTTTAATACTGTTTTATTTCTTTATTGCAGTGATATTTAAAAGAGGAGGGACAAATTGCATGGCACTATGTAAACCTCAGGGTGCTTCAGCTGATTCACTACCTCCGTTGTTAGAGCAGTGTTTAAAATTGCTGCGAGAGGCTGTTTCTTGCTTCACGCTAACCTTTGACATGACAAATTCAGTTTGACTACTGCCCGGTTATATGACTGAAAGAATTATTGGCTGACTGTTTTGAAGACAAATTTACACAGACTTCTGAAAATGTGCATGGAGTGTGAATCTTATCTGGCAAAGGGAGAAGTATTGCCTGTATGCTCAGAACGAAATCCAAAGGAAGAAAATCCATTTCTTCAAAGCACCTTTAATCAAAATATATCTTGCCAGCAGCAGAATAGCAGGCCCTTGGGCGCTCTGCCAGGAAGTCTGGTGGTCTGTTTCTGCGGCCGCGGTCAGTCAGTCACCTCCCGAGGAAAAAGGCTTCCTGAGACCGAGTTTTCTTCTGTTTATTAGGCTTTTTAACTAGTGCGTGGTGTCCAAAGGGCTTTTGGGGGAACTACTCCTTTCCTTAGCAGTGTTCAGTGTGGTTTTTGAAAGGAGGAAGAGGCGCTAGTTGAGACTTCCTTCTTTCAAAGCCCTTTCACTGAGCACTGGTCACATAGCAGAAGTTCTTTTAGCAAACATTATTTTGCTTTTTTTCCTGTAAATGCGATGAATGATGAATAAGAAACACTGGGACATCATGTTAAAGTATACTAGCTTTATGCAAATCATAAGCAAAAATTGCTTGTCAGATGATTTGTAATTATCGGTGCAGGTACCGCAAAGCTTGAAACAGCAGTTGGTTGGTTGTGTGCTGGTCTGGTGTCACTAATCCCCGCTGGAAGATCTGCAGGTGCCCGCTTCTCGCTGCTGTAGAGTGTGTGGGGAGGGGACATGCATGTGTGCTGCCTTGAGTTAAGCTTTTTAATGGTGACGTTTAAGAAATAAGAGTCTGCAGTAGATAGTGTATATTGTATCAACAAGCTGACTGAGAAAGCTCTTTTTCTTTCTTATTTGTTTATGCTTGCAGGTGTTGAGAGGGCAGGCACAGTTCTTTCTTTTCATAGTTCTGTTCTTTTTTTGTAGTGCTGCTTCTCCTTTGCTTGCTCTGCCTGTTTCTCTAGTTGCCTAATTCGTTGATCATGCTAATAATGGTTCCTCAGCAGCAATATAAAACTCTTCTTCCACACTGTGCCCTTTTGTTATACCACCAGGCTGTTGGCATGACCATGCAATTGTTTTAGGGAACCGATACATTAAAAAAAAAATAAAAAACAACTGGGAAAATGGTGGGGTTGCGGTTGGATCAGTTTCCCAGTTCGCTTTACCATATGGCTGCATGGGCAGTTCTCCTAGCACAATGGTGGAGATGGAGGCAAAATGCAGGAAGGGGTTATTTGGAGGAGAGGTGGCTGTTGAAGCCCGTTTCTTTCATGAAAGAAGTAACATCGCTGTCAAAAATTTCTCCTCAGTTCCCCAGGATATGTTTTCTATGCTGTTTTGAAGGAGCCTAATTATTACACAGAGAATGTCTTTGTCTAACTTTCAGAACACTAATGAAATCACTGCTGAAGAGGTTCAGTCAAAATTACTTTTACTTTGGTTAGTGTCATTACAAATTTATCAAAAAAAACAAAAACCAACAAAAAAAAAACCAAAAAACAAACTACAAATCACTTTCTTTCTTTCTTTCTTTCTTTCTTTCTTTCTTTCTTTCTCTTTTTTTTTTCCCCAAAAAAGTTATTTTGGTTTGTGCTTTATAAATCAGCATGGCTCAAACATCTGTGTGTTGTATGTAAATGGCATTCGTTTAGACTATTTTCAAAAACAAACATGTCAAGTTTGTCTGGGTGCAAAATTTCTATTGGGGACGAGCGCATTGAAGATATGAGAGCTGTATTCCAGGGGTAGATAATGCCTGGTTTATGTTGATAAATCAGCTGAATGGTTGAACTTTAGCCAGTAAATCTAGATGTAATTTGCAGCATGAAAGGGGAAAAGAATCAAACTGTTTGTTTGTTTGTTTCTTAATCTTGTGGTCATGTCTTATTTATTTACAGTTGATTCATGTAATACGCCTGATTAAGAAGCCTTAAATATCAGGTTTTGTAATAAACTCAGCTTTATTTGTCACGAAGTCAATGATCTAGGCACTTAGGTAGAAATCACTTCACTAGATAACTGCAGGAGGACTAACTTTTGTTGAAAGATACTGGTGACAACTGAATCTTTTTGCAAGACTCAAAATTTAAGTTAGGGATTCTCTCTATTTAGCTGCAGAAATCCTTTGACAAGGGTATGTTACCCTAGTTTTGCAGCTGAGTTCGATAATGACATTAGAAAGAGAAAGAACTGTCTAATAAGTGAAATTAGGAAACTGCTTTCTGCATGTCTTTGTTGGCTTGCATATAGGTGCTACGCAAAATCCCTTCGCTGGGCAGAAATTTGGACTACCAGTCAGTTTTGTGTCAGGAACAAGATCTGTGACCAGCCCCATAGTTACAGAAAAATTAAAGGCATTTCAATTCTTGAACAATTAAGTTTAACGTCTGTGCAGAATTTTCGTTGGAGAGATGTGTAATTAAAATTTCTCTGGAAGATCTGCTTGGTTGCAGTCTCACCAGCTAATTATGTGGTGACAGGGTTCTTAGGTAATTTCAAATGATCTTTCATAGTTCCAGACACGAAACTTGGGAAACCTGGGTGCTGTTCCCAGCTCCGACACTTCTTTCCTGCTGTGCCTGCAGTCAGGTCACTGAGGCGGTCAAGGATGTGTCCTTTTCCAGCCATAGCTCCGACAGCTTGAAGAGGTTCTTGTCCCCAGCCTGCCTTGCTCGGGCATTGCCATCTCCACAGATCTGCTGACTGCGCAGCTTTTACACTTTCCCCATGACAAATTTCAACAAAAGAGTTAAATGTGTATAGACGGCAATTTTAAGCTGTGTCAGCTCCACAACTGCCCCCATAAACTGCTATGGCCTGAGGTTCTGATTTGGAAAATAGATGCCTCGTTTTTAATCAGTTGGGTCTGCTTCAGTGGAGGTATTCTGCCCTGATGGAAGTGCTTGTGCAGGTAGGCTGGAGTTGAGGTTAGGCTTGTTGTATGGAGGGCTTTACGCTTCATAATAAAAACGTCATTAAACTCATCAACTTTCAGGTGCTCGGATAGTGGCCTAAAAGGGGCGTATAAATACTTCGGAAAAATTCAGTGATACCTTAGTCGCTCTGAAATTTTTCGTTTATCTTTTACTAACTTTCAGCGATTGGCATGGAGATTAGCATTTATCACCATCGGAAGACTGCCAGTTGCTTTCTTTGCTTCTTCTGTTTTTTCCCCTGCTTTGCATCTGTTTGGTTTAGAGTGGGATTTTTTCAGGCTGTGGAGTGTAACTTTCCAAAGTGAGGGTGTCTGGCATTTTGTGAGTGCCAGACATTTTCTGAGATAGAAGAGCTGTGTACCTAGTCTTACTAATTAAGCTCATTTTTTCTTGCTTGCAAAACGCTTTTATTGTGGCATCTTCTGGGTTGAAATGATGTGTCACTAATGTCAGATATCCAAAATGCTTCTACTACAAACATTGTTCTCTTTTTAAATTTTGTGTCAGCATTTAACAGGTACATTTTTTTCTTCTTACATTCATGCTTGTATTTATTTTCTTGAAGTTGTATTTCTTAAGTTGTGAACAGTTCCTTTCTTTTGCTTTTGGCATGCTATATATTCTTTCCAGTCCTTTCCCCTATCTACTTTTTGTCTCCCTGCTCCACTCTTTATCTTTAAACAAGCTTTCGCACTGGAGCGTGTGACTCGAGCAGCCTTCCACTGCTTGTCATCTAAAGTTTATTCTCCTTCAAAGCTCTTTGGAAAATCACCCTTCCTTTCTTTCTCCCGTCTTTCTTCTGGACCTCTTCCTTTCTGAAACAGAATGCTTCTGTAGGAATGATGCCAAATACGAAAATTTGTATGTTTGAGAGGATTTTTTAAGTATTCCTTTACTTTAAAATGACACCATCCTGAATGTGAACATACCTAATGCCCCGTGTTAAAGAACTTTTATCGATTGAAGAAAATTCTTGGTTGGTTATCCCAGCCATGTTTATGCAGCTCGTTGTGCTCGCTGTTCGCCACCCTCTGTAGTTAACTGGTGCAGAAGTACCTTCTGTTGGAGTGCTGTGGGGTGTCGGTTTTTACTTGACACGAGTCAAGGCCGGAGCCTGGTTTCACAAGTGGAGCAGTACACCTGCAAAGGTAGTTTCCTCACCTCCAGTAATGGAACTGGTAATGCCCTTTCTACCTGTTTCATCAGCTGGGCTTCCACTTGGCACCAAAGACCAAGGAGACGTTGTGTATGCAGCACAAAGTCGGCTCTAAGATGAGGACTGTCTGACGCTCACGCTGAAATTCACCGCTTCCTGGACAGTCATTGATTCCCTGGCGAACAACTTAACCGTTCCAAATCTAATTTCACTAGTTTGGTCCATGACTTAAAGCTTTTTGTTTCTTGTTTTAGTAATTTTCTTGGCCTGTTGTCTGAATTATTACTGTTTTCCTGTCTTGCTTGTCGTCTCTTGCCATCACCTGCTTCTCCAGGTCAGGACATTACAGCTAGGAAGGGTTCTGGTGAGTCATGTAGCCCCAGGAAAGGCTCAATTAAAGATAGACTTGAATGACCTAGATATATAAGCCCTTGTATTACAGAGAGATTGCAACCTTCCCAAGTGACTTATTTTGGTTTTTAATTATTCCTTTCCATAAGAAAGGAATTTTTGTTTGTTTTTCTGATATCCAAACTAAATTTTCCTAGCTGTAACTTAAGCCTGCTTCTGTTCTTCTTTTGTCCTTCAGATTACCCCTTTTCTCGGTAGAAGAGTCTTCTATATATCGGAAGATGTGCTAGTATATCCCAAGTTTCCTCTCCTCTAGGCTAAATGACCCTAACTTGTTTGCTCTTTGCTTTTCAGATTGTTTAGCCTTGTGCTATATATCGTGTTTGCAGGATCTCTTGTGGCTCATGTTCCACTGCTCTGGATGCTGTCCAGTTGGTTCACAGTGCTTCAACTGTGGCTCCCACTCCTCCCCAGCCTCCTTAGTACTGAAGGCCCTTTTCCCAATGGGACGAAATTACTGGCTCACATTCACCCTGTGATCAGCGATAGCCTTGGATAGCCTTTTGATCTTTTTCTACAGAACTCCTATACAGGCTTTTGTTCTCTTCATGTAGAGGCAGTTAATCGTGTCTAACTGCTGTAACTTTGCAGATGACACCACCTCAGGACTGCAAGAACACCACATGACAAGAAAAAAATTCAAGATCTGGTGGTGTCGTCTGCAACGTTAACACCTGTATTCCCCTTCCCCTTGCAGAAGCAGTTGATGAAAATACTGACCATTAGACCCGAAACAGGTCTTTGGTTCCAAGGGACCTCACTCAGATCTTGTGTTTTGGCAGGAAACTATTGATAAGTATGTTTGGGTATCTTTTTTTTTTAATGAGTTTGCTTTCAGTGTTTCTGCCACTCATGTATGAATTGGTGGTAATGGCAGGGAATCATATTTGAGGTGAGACAAAATGTTAGTTCTTGGAGATAGAACTTGCTTGGAGAAATGCTATTGTCTAGTCAGATGCATATGCCGTTGTTTTTAAGCTGGTGAGAATCTTTTCAAAATCCGGTTATCACGGCGTGCTAGTATGACTTGTTTGTTTTGACCTTTTACTTCTCTCATAATCTGTTTTATTAAGGTTATCATGAGCATGGCTGTGAGGTTTTGTATATGTTTTCATCTCCATTTCTATTTCTTCTTTTTTAAGTTTCACAGGGCTTCAAGTTTGCATGATAGCAAGTATTCTCTATCCTTTTTGAGACTTAGGATTTTTTCTTTCATTTTCCAGAATGAGTACACAACCTTAAAATTGAGATTGCCGCCCCCCCCAATTTTTGAAAATTCTCTGGACACAGCAGACTTTAATTTACACATTAATTTTGTTTCCCATTCAAAAGCTGCTATTCTAAAACAGTTCTTTGATATCTGGATATAATTTTTCAGCATAAAGACAACAATTTTACAAAACTACAGTTAATTAAATAGTCTTGATAAGCTTTTTTTTTTTGTGTGTTTTAGGGTTTTGACCCACCGCATCAAAGCGATACAAGAACTATTTATATAGCAAATCGTTTTCCCCAGCATGGCCATTATGTTCCTCAGAAGTTTGCAGACAACAGAATCATATCATCCAAGGTAAGGAACCAATTTGTCATGGGAAAACCACTTGATATGTTACTTAAGAAGTTGTGTAGCGAATGTGCGTGTGTGTATTACATCTAATGGTGGATACACAATATTGAAAATGAAACAAGCTCTAAACTTTTTTGAAGAAAAAGCTAGGTTGCTTCCTGTGTAGTTTTTCTCCTGCTCTCATCCCTCTTTCCTCAGAACCGCCCTAAGTACAGAACAATTAAGCATGTTGGTCAGAATTTCTGAAGAAAATTAGGTTTTAGACCAGTGTTGCATGTGTCTGGATGTGATGCATAGAACCACTTAAAAGGAAGGATGAAGCTGGTTGTGAGGATTTATAAAATAGCCAAATTGTAAACTAGTACCCTGCATAAAATAAATCAGCAATGGACTGCGGTTGCAGATTCCCTCCTAGTGTGACCTTGGATTGGAATCAGTAGAACTGATGGTGGGGGTGTGTCTTGTCGCTGTAGTGTAGGAGGGAAAGTTACAGCTGCAAGAATTAATTTCCTCCCCGCTAGCCAGGATGCAAGCAGCCAAATGACTCCAGCTGCTCCTGTCCCAGTTGGTAGGAGAACATTTAAAACTTTGACTGTAAAGGCAATGCAGTTCCTACCCCTGCTTCCCTGCTAGCTGTACCTAAAAAAACAAAATAAAATTGGATACAGCAGTTCTGTGTGGGAGTAGGGCAAGACCAGAAGAAGGTTTGAGGGAGGGGATGTAAAATGAAAAGATTTAGGTTAAGAGAGTTTAATGGGAAGGGAACTGAATTTCATTGAAAAATCGTTCAGTATGTCATAACTGTTCTTCTCTCTCTCCCTTTTTTCCCCTTCAGTATACAGTGTGGAATTTTGTTCCAAAAAACTTATTTGAGCAGTTCAGAAGAGTAGCCAACTTTTATTTTCTGATTATATTTTTGGTTCAGGTAAGTTGAATAATACTCAGGAAATTGCAATTTATGTTGTAAATTCTGCCGCTGATTTTTGTTCTATGAATTCAAGTTCTCTACTTACATATTCTGTCTATAAAAACAACACATTTCCAGCCCCTCTGGGAAAGTAACGCAACTTTAAAAAGAACTATGTCCAAATTTAAGTACTGTCCTTGGGTTTTATCTTTGTGAATGCTAATATATTTAAGTGTGCAGCTTCAAAATCCTTTGCACTGCCAGCACAGGGACTCAACTGTCTGCCTCAAAATACAATTTAAAAACTGTTAAGTTAATAATAAAATTCCAAAGAAGTTTTTTGATTTTTGTGGCCATCGGTGGTGTTTGAATAAACCAGGAGTTTTGCTCTGTGTGTTTTTAAGTGCCTCTTGGACACTAGTGTGCAGAAATGCAGACATTCAAGTTCACTTGCATCGAATTGGGCAGTATGCTTGCTTTTGAGCTGAGCATAGATTATTGTATATTCTCATTGTAGGTGGAATCTTGCTTTTGTAAAGCAACACACTATTGTCACACAGTTCTAATATCCTCAAATTCAATTTGTTCAGATACAACGAACACAAAAAAATTTACAGCTAGGATTGACAGTTTGTCCATTTGGAAGACAGTTGATACAGTATAGGTCAGAAATATTACTGTGGCTTTTGTAGAATAGTATATTTCTTCTAATTAAAGAACATCCACAAGTATATTAAAAGTATGACAGTCTAAATTTTCTGTGATCTTTGCACCTCCAACTCTGCAATTGTACTTGAATTCTGTTGAGCTACTGCAGACTTAGATGAAGGGTAAGTGAGAGAAAGGTTTTAAGGAGAGATAATAGCTTTTGAAAGACCAATTAATATCTGAGACGCAGACAAGATTTTGGGGTACACAAACTTTTCTTTCAGTATGAAATAGAATGCTTTGAACATGTACAGCCCTCCACAGTGATTAACCAACATTTACAGTACGTATCTGAAAAAGATGGTACCTCATTTGACAAAAAATGGGAATAGTGAAGAGTTCCTAAGATTTGTCTGTGATTGTGCAAGATGTAGCAGGGCCAGTTCTGCAATTTTTAATCCATTGCCTCCTGTGTCCCTTGCTCTTGTTCTTTCACGTTTAGAAAGAATGAACTTTCTAATGGGCTGAAAATTCCTGTGTTGGGAGTTACTAAAGTCATATACTTCTAACTTAGTCTAAAAGAATATGTTGCCCGTCCCATCTTCCTAGTTAAGAATATTGACTTTGTCATTCGTGTTATGATGTTTCATGCTGTTTAACATATTGTAGCATGAGGAAGATGCGGGCATGCTGGAGATGGAACATAAATGCTACTTACTGTAACCACAGGCGGTGTTGCGTTTTTAAAGCTTTTGTTTCTTTTTAATGCAAATTTACTCTTTAGTTCAATTTTGAGTCGCGTTCCTTTCAAACTGTTAGACTTCAGTAATATCTAAATGTGATGTCTATGAACAAGTACGGATGTAAAGGCGGAACTTCTATCCAGAGTAATCCTGTTCTCTCAGTTCGTGACTCAAGCGGATGCCCTAGTTTGCATGGGAAATGTCTTGTCTATATGTCTGTATTCTTGGAAACCGAACAGAAGAAAAGCTGCAGTCATTTTTGTTCATTTGTTAGAATGGAATTCTGTTTTTATTCAAATCCCATTTGGAAGTTCATTAATATCTAGTATTTTTTCTTTTTATAAAGCAAAGGTGCCTTTAAAAGTTGATCACCATGGTATCCTGTCTGTCATATGAATCTGATGTGACCAAGATGCAGTGTCTGTCATTACCACCCTGTTCCACTGGGGATGACAGGGCTGGGGCAAGTTCTCATTGTGTGATTTTAAACGTGCAGCACAATCCAGTCCACGTTGTTCACCTCACATTTGCATGCTGGAAACATGGTGCCAGACTGCATTTTGGTCGCGCGAGGCTCCACACCAGTTGTGTGATGGATGCGTGTCCAGCTGTGTAGCCGGCTAAGGGCCGTGGTGTTCCGGTGAAAGAGGCAAAAGGAGCAGGCTGCCGTGACAGTGCCACCAGCACAAAACTTGCTGCGTTTTCACATATGAGCCTCTCTTGAGAAAGGAGAGTGTAGATGGCAGAAATGTCATGGTTAACCCTATTCAGCCAAAAATCAGATGCTTTTGGCATGGGTTTTCTTGGACAACATGCTGCCAAGCTGAAACTGCAATGCTGCAGTTGAAGAACAGACAATATTGCAGGCTAGATCTGATTTTTGTTGTGTTCTATAAATTGTATGTGTTTCAGTGGGGAAAAAAATAGCTCATGCACGTGTTGTAAGGTGGCATAATCTGTTTTCTCTATGAGGTTCTTGGCTCTTAACAGAGTAAACTTCATGTACGATTGTTTTGTTTTGTGTTTTTTTTCTTTAACGGTTCCCAAAGCAATGCCATAAATCTAAGGTAAAGTGGATCAAATCAATGTCCATGGTTTTGAATATGTTTTCTTTACAACACTTGACCATGTTGTTGTTTTTCCTGCAGCAGAGGAGAAACACTAACATCCCCCCCACATACAGAATTTTAGTGTATACACTGCACTTTTGGCATGACAGCAATAATAGCACAAATTGTAAAAATTGCATGTTAACTTGGGGGAACCAGAAAGGAGCAGTCTAAGAAAGAGTGTTCTCTAATATCTAATAACTGTGGGAAAGAACTATTTTTAACTTTATTGTCACTTCTGAAGTGGATGTTATTATACTGTACATTGCTGTTAAGCAGTAGATTGTATAGAGTATTGAAACAGCTTCACGAGATGTAGGTTTCCTTCCTTTGTAAAATATTTTTGAATTCATCTTTGCAGGATGAAAGCATATCTTCCTTTTGCTAAGGACTCTTAAAATTGGCACATGTATTACAAATGTGATTAAGTCCGCTGTATGCCCTAGAACCTTTGTTTGCATCATTATTGACGTGTATTATTTAGGTGTCAGGAATTGAGTTTTGGTCCAGAAATACTGTAGGAAGTGCAGTAAAAATACTCACAGTTCGTAATGAGGAATTTGGAACACAGTTGTCATCTTGCTTCATTGGGGATTTTTTTGAAAGTACAATTGTAAAAATAAAATTGGGGCTAATTTTCACATTTTCTTCTCTTTTAGCTCATGATAGATACCCCTACCAGTCCTATTACCAGTGGATTGCCATTATTCTTCGTCATAACTGTGACAGCCATAAAACAGGTAAAGGGGACAAATCTTGTAGCATGAAGTCTGTCAAAGGTAAAGTTACTTAACAAAGTCTGAGCAGGATAATGTTTGGATAGTGAAAATAAATTAAAAAGGTGTCATTTTTAGAAAGGATTTTGTATTCAATGTTTCTTCTTAGATGCTTGAACTTGAGCATTTTGGTTAGTTGTCAAGCGCTTAGTGACTCACTGTGGTACTCTTAAATGGACAGTGAATGACTATCAGACAGAATTTTTGTCTAAACATTACATGTCACTTGTTGTAAGACCTTTTCTGAAAGCTTCTCGCTTATTCCTTTGGCACATCTTGCTGCATATTAAAACCAATCCTCCGATTTGACACACTGAGAAGGGAGCTTGGGTAGATGAAGCAATGGTGGAATCCACGTTTGTCAGTAGTTAAAAGGCAAATTTTGCCCCAAGGAGTATGTTTCGTGGCGTAAAATAATCCTGTACCAGGTAAAGGTCCAGTTTAGAAAGCTTCTGGTTTTGTTTTTTCTTTGGTTGCCTAAAACATTTTGGGGTGCTTTATAGCACTTTAAATAAGAAAAATCTTCTAAGTATAAGTTTAACAGAAACCTTGTTCAGGCATCATACTACATCCTACTAAGACCTAGAACCCCGGAAAGAGAATGTTAAAAGAAAAAAAAAAAAGGGAAAGAAAATCAATCTCCTGTTTTCTTTAAACCCTTGACGTGAGAGGAGAAAGAAACAAGCACATAAATAGAGTTGATGTGGATAGAAACTATAATCTCTTCTGCAGGGAGGTAGTTTTCAGGAACTGTCCCCTTCAAAGGGTTTGACAGTGCTGTCTGGGGAAGAGACGCAGTCATAGCAACTGAAAAGTAAGCAGGAGACTGTTACGGAGCTACAGCTGGAATTTCAATTTGTCTTCTGTGCCAGTAAGACCCAAAGCCACCCTGAAATAGGGCAAAAGTAAAAATAGCTCTAGCTTTCAAGCGGATAGAATGGTGTTTGGAGCAGGGGGGATCTTAATGCTGGAGTAATACTTGAACTAACATTCATCTTGTTGCTGTGCAGTTTGTATATGTAGAGTGCCCTAATCCTATTCAATTGCAGTGATTATAATCACATGTTAAGAGCTGTAGTCATAAGCAGGCAATGGAAGATATCCCTTAAAGCTGTGTGAATGGAAGGATTGTGCAATTTAGTTATAAATACTAGATTTTTTTTTTTTCCAGAAAGAAGTTGGACTTGTATAGGTCTGAAATAATCCAAAATAATCTCTTACCACCTTGTTTCCAGATGTCCAATCTTGTATTGGGAAATCTTAAGTATCTTACCATCAATTGCAAAGAATAGAGATTCTGGCATTCCTTCTAGTATCAAATCATTCATGACTTGCCAAGCATCAAGAGGTTTTTGTGATTGTCTCAATATCTGTCCAAGGACTGTTGGAACCACCTAAACTGACCTAATGGACTCTTGTGTTTATCCTACCTGCTGCAAAGTAGGCAAACGGTATTCACAAGCTGCTACCTTGGAAAGACGATGCAGTGTGCTAGTTCCGACAGACTGCCCTTGGACAAGGAAGAAAGATGAATCTTCTGTTGGAATGCAGAGGGGAAAACCCCCAGTACGGTGTCACAACCAGCTCCCGTTTTCTCTCAAACCAGAAGTGGAATAGGAGGCAGATTTTAGGGGAAGACACCCCTTTTGAAAGCCGCAGGGCACTGGTTCTACACAAAGTTACGTCAGGGTAAATGTTAAACCGTAACTTAGTAGTCTCTCAAAAGATGAAGGGGAAGAAGAGAAGCATTAACTGTACGCGGGTTTGAGAAGCTTAGCGGTGGGTGGAAAAACTCTCCCCTGCTTCCAGAAAGCCAGTTAAAGTGACACCTCTAGCAAACCTTGAAACTCAGCCTTATTTTAATCTTGGCCAAGGAGACAGAACTTTTTCTTCTTAGAAGTGTAATTGCACCTAGGTCAGAAGAAGGACATGCAAGACTGCAAAGTGATGCAACTGATGCTGTGTCATTTTCTCTATCTCGTTAGCCAGAGCGCTTTCCTCCTTATGCCTGTGAAGATGTGTGTGCAGCCCTCAGAGGAGTCCAAAATTAAAAAATAAAAACAATAAAACAAAAATTAAAGTTAAAAAAAAAAAAACAAACCAAAATACAACAAAATAAAGGTATTTCCTAAGGAACTTCAGGGAACTTAGTCCATTTCAATAAGCTCATAGGTATTTAGCAAACAAGCTGAGTGGACACAGATGTTTACATGATTGTCAGGTAAATTAGAAACAACTACTTTGCAGGTTTTGATTAAATACAGACCTAAACTGAGAATGAAAAACCTGGTGATACAATAATTTCATTTTGTCCTTTTCTCGAGTACATTGATGCAGTTATTTAAGCACAACTTAAGAATATAATTTAATTGAGGGATTTTAATCTTTAGTTTCTGTTCATGCAATTAAGCAACATTCATCTTTCTTTTTAACAATATTTTTGCAATATTTGCAAGTGAGGATAAGGAACTTGCTGAAAAATGCCGCAGTAGGTAAATTTGGGGGGAATTTAAACTGACCACAGTAAGTTGGCTCTTAAGAATTCCCTGGTGTGAGGCTTTACCCTTGTGTTGTAGGCAGTAGGTGTCAGATGGAGAAGGCAGTGAAATCTGTACTTTCTAAAGAAGGTGAATTTCAGTTCTTTGCCAAATGCCCATATTGCTCAGCTGTTCAGGTTTATGAGACAAATGCCCCAAGGCTACTGGATGTTAGTTAAATCCTTGTTTTCTTCTGTCAGTCACCTTTAACAAGGAGCTGTAGGTACTGACTCTTGATGCTTTTTCACACTGATTAGGAAGTGCTCTTACAGAGTCTTACTTAGGGATTTTAGGATTCTGATTTCCCAGTAGCTCTCTGTGTGGCTGCTATTGCTACACACTCACTAATTATTTATTTCTAAGCAGTTGGCATATAAAGCTTCCCTCTTTTTTTTTTTTTTTTAACCCTAGGTAGTGCAGTTGTGCTGTCCTTTCTCTTTTGTGCTAGTAACAGTAGAGGTGCATGAAGCTAGAACTACAAAACTATACTTTTAACATGCTAAATTCATCACAGAACTTTCCTCCAAACTCCAATCAACTGCAGAATTCTCCAAACTGCATCTGCATCAGTACTCTTTGTGTTATGACGTTCATATATAATGTCTGTAGCGTTCTAGGGTGAGTTGGGACTATGCCTGCTGTTTCAGAGGGCCCCCTCCTTCTGTCTGCAAACTTCCAAGGAAGTGGTTTTAACTCTTTTCACCTTTTTTATACCTACAGAAAAGCATTTTAGGAAGCGTCTCCCTTATTGCAAATCAGTTGTAGAAGTCTTGCCAGGATGTAAGAGGCAGTTGAACTGCTGCATAGACTGATCCACTTTTTGTGCTTGCTCGTGAGGCTTTCCAAACGGTACCGAGACTTGGGGATCAGAGATCATGCTATTGACAATCGTGCTGTTAGATTAAATAGGCAAAGTATTAATAGCTTAGGAAAATAGGAGGGGATAGTATACCTGTATTCACTCTCGTGAGTACTTGCATGTGTGCGCATGGGATAAAGGGTGCTTAAAGAGGTGCTGAATATCGGGTAACGGAATGCTGCTTAATTTATCCATTGAACTCAGTTGCTGCAAGCTGTTGCATTAGGACTCGCAAAGAACTAAAACTTTGAGACATCTTTTCTTGCTATACAGAGCTGATGTGTGAACAGCATATCATACAAAACTAAGAAATTAAGATGTCATGCATAGGCTATGACAGGAGCTATAAGAAGTGCTATATGTATGACATGAGGAAGTAATTTCAGTCTGTTACTTTTCTTTAAAAAACAAAACAAAACCATAAGAGAGGCTGGGGGTGACTGTTCCCAGTTTTGTGGTATATGACTCCATATAGATAAAAGATGGAATGAGTGTTCATCTCGCCTGCAGAGAATGCCACTGCCTGTTTGTTTTAACAGGACTTGGGACTGTTCGACTTTCTTCACCACTGTTGCTACTTTATTTGCCTTTACTTATTTGTGTAAAGTGCATAAAAATTAAGAGGTTTCCCAGGTTCTTGAGTAACAGCTGTAGCAGAAACTCAAGAGAAGTTAGTAACTGTATTCAAGCTATGCAGCAAGTAATTTGAAGCACATTTGCTTAGAAGATACTTGTTATGCTTTTAAGTTTCTTGCTTAAAAAGTAAATTTGTATGTTTTCCACAGGGTTATGAAGACTGGCTACGACATAAAGCAGACAATGAAGTCAACGGTGCTCCGGTTTATGTCGTTCGAAGTGGTGGCCTTGTAAAAACTAGATCTAAAAACATTCGGGTATGTGCCTAAGGACAAATTGAAAATTGTGTTTCTATTGCATAGCTAAAACTCTTGTTTCATTACTAATCATCATGGCCTGTTTCATCGTGATATGGTAACAATGCTGAAATGAATTCTTCTCTTTTAAAACTCTATTTGTACACTTCTCCTTTGTGTTCCCTTCATTAGGTGGGGGACATTGTCAGAGTAGCCAAAGATGAGACTTTTCCTGTTGATCTGGTGCTTCTGTCATCTGATCGAGTCGACGGTTCATGCCATGTTACTACCGCAAGTTTGGATGGAGAGACCAATCTTAAGGTCTGGGATACTGCTATGAGATAGAACGGAGTTGACTTGCAATGCCATTTTTATTTCAGCCTGTTGGAATACCGCCCCCCCGCCCCGTAGGCCTGTATCACTAACTTAATGGACACTGTTTTACAGACGCATGTCGCCGTCCCAGAAACGGCAGTGTTACAGTCTGTTGCCAACCTGGACAAACTTGTAGCTGTTATAGAATGTCAGCAGCCAGAAGCAGATCTATACAGGTATCACTTTATTAGTAAATATTTTGAAATTAAATCAAAATGAAGTGTTTAATATTAGGAATGTTATGGGTCTTGCTGGGATTAAAATAGCTTCAGACATCTGCTTAAATTTTAGGTTTTAATAGTTAGCATAAGTGCTTATACGTATGTACTTACTGAAAGTCACAAGTGACAAGTTAAATTTGAGTATTTCAGTAGAAAATCGGAAATTATAGGATAATGTTTACCTTTTGTATTTTAATCGTGGCACTTACGTACATTTCTGTTCTAAGCAGTAAACTTGTTTCCAGATTTTAAAAAATTAAATGGCCTGTGAGTCTGCGTGGGTTGGAGAAAGAGTTGTATAAGGTTCTGCCAGGAGATTTCAGTACTATATAGTATATCTTTTTTTAATGGAATTAACTCAAACCACAGCAAATTGTTGTAAGCTTATGTTAATTCTAAGGATATGTGTTGGTCACGTTTATTTTGATTACGCTCAAGAGAAGATTTGCACTCCATTCTTCAGCAGCAAAAATTTAGATTAAAAACAGTTGTATCTGAGTGTGCTTCATTTCAGCTTTTAACATCAGCAAGCAATGCCCTAGACTCTGTAAAACAGCACCATAGGTAACAAAAGCTGTGTTCCTATCCAAGTTTCTCCTGAATCGTATGACAGAAAATGGTAGCTGTAGTAGTTTTCAAAATCCAAGTATATCACAGCAGCTATCCTTAAGTAAGCTTTGGGATCTTTGTGAAATATTAAATTCCTGAAAACTAAGATACTTAGTTTGAAGAGCTGTTCAAATATTTGATCCGTAGTTCAGTTTGTAGAGAACATCAAGTTAAGATACAATTACTATGGAAGTTTATTTCCCTATTTGTAGCTGGGGTCATGCTAAATACGCAAGTGTCAAATTTTAAAAGCAGAGTAGATTGGCTTTATTAAGTGAAAAATTACTGTTTCTGGTAGATAATATGCTAACTTACATTTGTTGAGGAATTATTTCTTACTGAAACATCAAGAAGTTACAATCTGTTTTAACTGAGTAAGAAATATAATCTTTTGTGGTTTTATTAGTGAAATCTAATAGGCTTTCTCAAACGACTTCTTTTCAAGGATAAATGTTTCTGCTGTTAAATCTCTTGTAAAATTATTAGCAGTGTTGCCATATTGTTTTCGTTTGATTGTTAATAAAAGTTGATTGTTTTGTATTTGTGAACCATTAATGACTTTTTTGTAAATGTAGAGGAGGGTTTTTTTTACATTTTTGAGTCTTTATGTAGATATTTCTAACACATGGCCATCTTTCATAGATTTGTTGGAAGAATAACGATAAGTCAACAAACTGAAGAAATCGTACGGTAAGTAAAATTTTATAAGATTAATGTTTAGAACTGATGGAGGTGGTTAAAATCATGACCATCGCAGGAAAGAGTTAGTTCAATATACGAAAGGGAGAGTATTTTTACTGAAAGTATCAATTGTAGCTGCATACTTCAGCTGGAGATGAGAAAAAGTTAGTGGAAGTAAGTTCATTACTACCCAGTTTTTTGGATTTAATAGGACAATTCTGGAAAATGTGGCTGTTCTGAAGGGGGTAATTTTTAGGCAGTGGTAATCAGCTGGTAACTTTGTTGCTATTTGTTACTTAAAACATTTATTGATCGTAAACATTTTCCAGTGGCATATTATGTAGACTACAACAGATCCCCTGTCATCTGTTCATCAGAGGCACTGAGCAGGTGCTTTTGCAGTTGAAATTCCTAGAAATTATTGGTCTATTTTCACAAAGCCTCTGCTACAAATTTGTAGCTTTTAGTATATATTTCAAACTACCATACTACCTGGACTGTAAAGATAAGTGCTTACATCTGTAATAGTCAACACATAATTGTGTGCTCATAAAGCTATGTGCGTATAATCATGTGCTCACAGCCTTTCCCTGTGCAGTCATAGCAAGTAGCATACACCTAAACACATGTGAAAATAGAAAAATAAAGATGTGAAGCCACTTACAGACCTATGTGTGTACTTCCTCAGGAGATTGCTAATTGCAGGTTGGCCCCAGCTTAGCAGCCAAGCATCCACTCAGATGCTTAACTTCCCACCACCACAACGGGACAGGAGAGAAAGCAGGAAAAACAGGAGTGAGAAAAGTCATGGTTTGAAATAAAGACAGGGAAATCACTCACAAGAAATGTCCGGATTTGCAGGACTATTTAGCGTGCCAGCTATTTAATTGTTTTCTCTTGAGAGCTGTTGATAATCAAGCTTTCAAAAAACTTGGTCACCTCTTCCTCAAAATGTGAAGTGCTGTGTCATGATGTATAAATGTGTGACAGAAACAGGTAAATCTGTTACGATTCTTTCACTCTTCTGATGTCCAAAATGTTATCCTTTACACATTTTTTTCGTGAAATTTCTACCTGAATCAAATATTAAAGCAGTATTCTTTCCCATGTAATGTGTGCTTTCAGTCTGAAGAACCGAAAGTCTTTCAATCTGAGAGCCTCCTATGAGGCTGGCAAACATCTGTCAGTTTTAGATAGGAGTAACACGGAGTTCGGAGTGAATCAATGATTTGTCAAGGGTTTTGCAAGAAATACAGGGAT
This sequence comes from Platalea leucorodia, assembly GCF_965183815.1. Classification (NCBI taxonomy): domain Eukaryota; kingdom Metazoa; phylum Chordata; class Aves; order Pelecaniformes; family Threskiornithidae; genus Platalea; species Platalea leucorodia. The sequence goes on along the minus strand of NC_138830.1, from coordinate 475,564 downwards.
GTAGAAGGCAGATCACTTGGCCCCGAGTCCAATGCCTCAGCCACCCCCACACACTGCCCCCACCACCCCCAAACCCCGCAAAAACCCACTCAGCTGTTTTCTGAGGTTGCTTTATGTGCTACTTCACTTAGAGCTTTGCAGAATTCATTACTGCCAAGCTTGACAGGTTCAGCTTTGGGATAATCTATCAAAATAATTTATTTGGCAACATATAACAGAGCCAGTTTAAAGGGAGTGTGAAAAATAATTGCAAGTTCTGACTGCTGGTGGAGCTGTATCTTCTGACTGTCAAAGATAAACTTGTCTAGTCCATGTTGCACTGATGCAGGTTTTGTATGTTGGGTTTGTCAGACTGGTTTTACAAACCAAAAATACTTGAATCCAGAAATATACATTAGGTTTCTTACAAGAAAAGGTTAAACGCTTGAGCATTTAGTCCCTTTTAGTTCAATTTTTCAGTTAAATTTTGAGTCTAGCCTAACACATTAACATCTGTATGGGTAATTTAAAGAACCTATCATAATCCGTGTGTATAATTGGTGCACACAGTATTTGTGATGGTTAAACGTTTAACTGTGGGAGGTGGGGGGTGAGGTTGGGGTGGGGTTTTTTGAGTAACTCCGCATTATGCTTTCAAAGGAACTTCAAGTACAAGAACTTTGTTTATGTAATAGCGATCAGGGACTGCTTGTGGTACAGCTAAGGGAAAAGTAAGACAAACCCAAGGGCCTGTATGCTGTAGCACTTAGTATATGAGCTTTAATTCTTGTGCTTATACCCAGTATGTCAGCCTGGCCACTGCAGTTGTTCAGTTTCTGCTTTCATTGGAAACACTGGCAAGAATAGTGGATGCACCTTGTTTGCTTGTTTGTTTGTTTTCTTTCAAACCAACCCTGCTGGCAGTTTCTAAAGATGATACAGCCACTGGAGTAGAACATGGGGCTCTAACCTTATATGAACCTTGATTCTAACTGGACCTTTGTTTTCACAGCGCTGTTTACAGTTAACTTAGCCAATGAAATTAATGTGTTATCGTGGTGTGATAGACGCGAGGAAGAAACATTTATGAAATTTTACTCATGTGTTAGGAAGCAGAACTTGCACTGTTGTGGTGGTGGCGTGTCCATCTAGTTGTTTGTTTCTCTGGTATGAATAGCTTTTGAACTTGCAAGATCATTTCAGTTTGACAGAGAGGTAGAAGTCAGACAGGTGAAATAGCCAAACCTAGAATAGCAGTCCTGTTGCTCTGGGAACTCAACAGGTTTTTTGCCTGCTGGCTTCTCAAGTAACTTGCAGGTCTCTCTGAACCAGCCATTTGGTATATTTATCTCAGCCACTAATTATGGGGTATTGAACAGTGGTGGGAGAGTACGGCAGTGACCAAAGGAGACGTGAAAGCAAACTGAGGGCTCTGTGGAGATGCGTGGGTGAGGAGTGGTAAAAGGGGCAAGAGGATTGAAGGTGGACCTAAACGAGGATGGGGTTGGAGTTGTTGCAGCGGGAGTTCATAGGGGATATAGGACAACTTTGCGTAGGAAACTGGATTTCACTAGTCCTACAGAATCAGAACAACTAATTTTTAAATGCTGATATGTCTATTTCTTTTTAGACCTCTTGGGCCTGAAAGTCTCTTACTTCGTGGAGCAAGATTAAAAAACACTAAAGAAATATTTGGTTTGTAGCCATCTAAATATTTAAAGAGTATTCTCTTCTTAAAACATGTTGATGAACTGTGGTTTAATTCTACTTGCAGTGAAGAAATTGTAATAATCTTGCTGACTGTTACCTGAGGGGATATGATTATAGATGAAAGTAATGATATTATACTGAAGAATGTCTAAGGATATAAAGTTCCAGCTCTGCTCTGTGAAAATATTTGAAGTGGTTTGATAAGGGAGTAATTTAACTTCAATGGATGAATGACTGTCATTACTGTTACCCATTGTTCAAGATTTTCTCCTGAGATTTACCATTCTGATTTCCATAAAATACATATTGAAGAGCAGTACAGTCATAATAACGAACAGTGTTTTAGTAGGTGTTAAAATTACTTCAATGGTACTGTTTTGCTATAGCAGAATATTGCAAATACTTACAAAATACTGTCTCACCATTGTACTGAAGTAAACACAAAAGTAATATCACCTCTTGATTGTATCCTATGTCTCTTGAAACAAAAAATTCTGCAAATTGTATATATGCAGAAAATAAAGTACAACTCTTTGTTCCCCCCCCTTCCTTCCCAGGTGTTGCAGTGTATACAGGTATGGAGACAAAGATGGCATTAAATTACAAGAGTAAATCTCAGAAACGGTCAGCAGTAGAAAAGTATGTTTATTTTCTGATATCTTTCTTACTTGTAGAGTTTTAACTTAGTTTTTCCTCGGTAACTTCTTTCAGTAGTGTATAAAGTTGAAATACCCAAGTTTAGAAAGGAGTAAAGCAGAAAAAGTTAGTTTGGGAGGCTTGTTTTTTGAGATACATTTTGAGAATGATAGGTGAAATGCTGCTTGAACCAGGTGCTCAGAGATGGTTTTCACAACGGTCCCAGCCTCTGCTGTTCTCTGCATCCTTTGCTGTAAAACTGCATCATGCCTTTGAAGAGGATGGATTGAAATGAAGTCTTAATTGCTTACGAATCTTTGACCTGGTAGTATTTGATATAATGGAAAATAGCTTTGTTTCATGTAGTCTAAAGGATATAGTCTATCCCAATATGTTTTTGCAGCAAGTCCTGCTTCTAGCACAAGTCACAGGCTGTTTTAAAAATCTTTGCTCGTAGTTATGGGATAGGTGTTATTATAAGAGATTTATATGTTGAGCCTCGTGAATTGTTTTAAAAGGAAAAGGACTTCTGATACATTGCCTTTATTCCAGTTGCTAAAAATCTGAGATAGATAGCCTCCCGGCATTCTTTTGCAAACGTGGGATTGATTATTCTTCTATAGCCAGATACAAACAGAACTGTAGGGTGCACAAGAAAAGTTCAGTCATCAAAGCAAGGGGTGGAAAGATGGTCTGGCTAGCATTACAGAATATAGAGGCAAGTTTGACTGTATCCTGGTATAGCATGGCCTGGCTTAAGTAATCAGATGCACATGGTAGTGCTCTTCTAACTGAAGAAAAAGGTGCAGCCTTGGATTTCCACTGAGGTGGTTTGTACTGCCTTCACAGCCTTGCTAGATAGGCAGGGAAGAAGAGGAGAAGTCGGCCCCAAAATCTTGGACAACAGGTGTGACACAAGTCAGCTGTTGGGATGTTCTTGCACCTTAATCTAGTCTTCATATTGCTATATGTAGAGTATATCTTAGTCAGATGTAGGGTTTCTTTTCACTTCTGTTGCCTGCTTGTCACATAGAAACTTTATATCCATAGCGAACACAGGATAAATTTTTTAAAAAATTGTCCAGTAAGTTTCTGATCAATTCATGTAACCACAGTGTGTCAACAGATTAAGTAAAATAAACTGAATTTGTTTTTGTTTTTTTTTTAACCCCTTTGTAGGTCCATGAATTCCTTTTTGATTATTTATCTAATAATCCTCCTCTTTGAAGCCATTCTGAGCACTATTTTAAAGTATGCATGGCAAGCTGAAGAAAAATGGGATGAGCCTTGGTATAATGAAAAAACGGAGCATGAAAGAAACAGCAGTAAGGTAATATACTTCTACCCAGTTGCGTATCTGAGGAACCCTCAACCACTATATACTGAATGTGATATTTATTATGCCTCTGTTCTTGGATATAGGTGTAACTTCCACGTGATCTGCTTGCAAGCCTGTGAGCTGTTGTCTCAGTATTTTTGAGAGAGTTAGTCCTATGTAGCCTCACCCTTGTGTTAGAAAGATCTTACCTCTGCTACTCGTTGGACTTTTTCTTCCTTTATGAAAAGACCAAGCTTTTTGAAAATTTGGGGGTTTGTTAGAGCATATTTCTGATGTTCTGTGTTCTTATTATAGTTATTGTTCTTTTGGATGTCTTTTGTCATTCCTTAAATGACAAGAGGAGGAGGATGGCTGTTGTTGGCATGTTCCGTTGCAGTGATTTCAGAGTTCAGGCATTTTGGACATTCTGCGATGTTGAGATTGTTCAGACAACTTTGTAAGGCTGTAATTTTGCTCAAGTTCCTGCTTGCCTTCTCACTTCTCTGTAGAGACTGGAGGGATACTTCTTTGAACTGTTCCTTAAATCTGCAGTTCTGAGAAGTGTCTTTTTTTATCATTCTGTATTTTTCTGTGTTTTGTTTAATTTTTTTTATTTCTGTCCGAGTCCGCCTTCTTCCAAAGCAGTTCAGGAGCTTGCTGGAGCTGATTCTAAGTAGAGGGGATTTTCAAAGCACAGAAGAATTGGAAATCCAGTTTCCACGCGTGATATGGTGTCAGAGGTTTAACACCCGCACCCCCCGCCGCCGTCTCCCACAGAGTTGAGAATTGAATGTGCTCACTAGGTGCCATGTTTGCAAAAAGGTCCAAATCCCAAGTCAGGAGAGTTCTGTTCTGCTTCACAAGTCGAGTGAAATACCTAGTCGTTCAGGAAGGAAAAAGAAGTAATTCGAGAATGCCTTTGATTCAAGGAAAGTTAAATGTGTACTGGCACTTCAGTAGAACATGCAGCTTTCTCAGAAGCTTGTCATGCAAAGTGTTTTTGTGGTTTAACTGGAAAAATATCTTTATCTCAACACTGTGTTCTATTTAAAATTATTAAGTGAGGTTATCACTACAGTTACCAAAACCTTCTCAATGTATTCTAAAATAATCTTATCTAGAAGTGTCACTGTTGAAAAGTACCAAATGAATTTTAAAGTTTTCAAATTGTTTAATGGCTTTTACTTTTAGTACCTGCACCCACTTAACGCACTTTCAACTGTTCGAAGTGGTTAGCCAAGTAAATTCTTGGCTCCTTTTAATTGGAAGTAGTTGCTATGTAAGTTAGACTAGCCTGTGGAGACTTTTCAGTTGCGAATAGAATCAGCATAAGTATTTACTCAATCTTTCCATTCCCTTACCGTTGCCTTCAGGAGCATGCAGAGCCATCTGTGTTTCTGCGATGTCCCTCTCCTCCTATCATGTCTTTGTTTTTCTCTCTCCCTTCTTTACTTCCACGATCTGCTCTGCATTTCTCAGTGTGCTGACATCCTTCCTTGGAGTGCTTTCTGTTCATCTGTCTTGTGTTGTGCAGATTGTTATTTAATAGACAGTGCTTGAAGACGCTTGCTAACCTTAGTAATTGTCATTTCTTCTCAGTGTATCTTCTCTTACATGAATTACTGCTCTCAGTCTTTACCTGTCTTTTCTGGTTTAGTTTGGAAGATCTCTTAAGGCACAGAACTTCCTGAGTTTTTGTCAGACGCCTTAATTATTGGTACTGACTTTTATTAAGTAACTACAGCAACACTCCCTAATTAGGAATAACAGACCTTATTTAGCTTTGCCAACTGTTGACTACTTTTATACTCCCTTCCTTCAAAATGTTTTCCTACGCCAATATCTGGTAGAGTTGAAAGAGATGTCCCAGTTTTTCTCAGCTCTAATCTCTCTTGCTCAATATTGAAGTGTTGGTAAGAGTCTTCCCAAAGTACAATTTAGTATTGAGTTTGTTGTGCAAATGAAAAAGAGACTTCAAAGAGACTGTAATGTTGCATTTTAGAGTTTGTTAAAATTGTCACACCTCACAAAGAGAAATTTCTGTCCCATTACATAGCTGTTTACCTGAAATGTATGCGTCAAGTACAGTGATTTGAAGAGGCGCAAAAGAAGCCTGTGCCATCGAAACCCACACGGTCTCGTTCTTGTCGTGTAGTCTGGATCACCCATGTCGCTGGGGAATGCCAGGAGAAAGGAACCCTCTTGTCACTCTGCTGTCCTAAAGCAACACGGACTACTTGCAGTATTCCTCTAACAACGCGGAATATCAGTTGTTTGCCTTCACCGTTTATGGTTCCTTAGAAAAGCTATGAATGATGCTGTTTGATGGAATGGGGAACATGTTAGTTTTTTCAGACCCAACTCTTTCAAGAGACCTGTTTGAAAACAGAATCACAATGACAGTTAATATTAATTGGCAGCCCTCCTGACAGATTCAGTAGAAAGGACAAAAATTAACGAACTTGAGAATTGAAACATCCAGTCATAGCTTACGGCAGTCTTTTTGCATCAGTCTGAAGGCGCGTTACTGGGGCAACTTGGAAATGCCTGCATCGTCGATGTGTGTGTTGTCTCGCTCGTGTACGTGGGACTTGGTCTCCTCCGGCTCTGTCAATTTGTCATTTTTCATGCATATGGAAACCTAATTAAGTAACCATGTTTCACCTGATCACTGCAGTAATCTTTACGTTTTCTCTTTTTGTCTTGTAGATTCTGAGATTTATTTCAGATTTTCTTGCTTTTCTGGTACTTTACAATTTTATCATACCCATTTCACTTTATGTGACTGTTGAGATGCAGAAATTCCTTGGATCTTTTTTTATTGGCTGGGATCTTGACCTCTATCACGAAGAAACAAACCAGAGAGCACAAGTAAATACTTCAGATCTCAATGAGGAATTGGGACAGGTAGAGTAAAAAATGTGCTGTTTCTTCTTTTTTTCTTTTTTTTGTTTTTGTTTTACTTTCTATTTTCTACTTCTTTGTTAATATTAAAATTCATTACTGCAGACTTTTTGTTGGTTGCGCTTTGATTTCCGATTAGTTTAAAAATAAGGTATAAATATCTGATGGCAGAAATTAAAAATTTTACATGATCAAAGAAAGATGTGTAGTGGAGAGTGTGAGTTGAGATTTCCCCCCCCCCCCCCAACAAATACATTGCAACTCCAAGTCTGTTTTTTGTTTTATTTTACAAAAGGTAGAGTATGTGTTTACAGACAAAACTGGTACATTAACTGAAAATGAGATGCAGTTTCGGGAGTGCTCCATTAATGGCATAAAGTACCAAGAGGTCAATGGTAAACTAACTCCAGAGGGGTTTTCTGAAGATTCTCCAGATGGAAATAGGCATAGTTTGGTAAGACTTTTTTTTTTCTTCCCCCATTAGGCATCCTAAATAGAAAGTGTTTTGTTTCAGAGAAATAAACTTCTAGGATTAGCATTTTTTTAAAAAATCAGAATTTCTGAATAGTTTGAAGCTATTAAGTGTTACTGAGCAAATAATATTTATTAAACATGTTGAGATGCGATTATTTAACATGGAATACTTGGCAGATTTTTAAGTAAAAACATTTTTTTATTAAGTATGTTCAAAACTGGGTTGATATGTAAATGTTACAAGTAAAGTTTTTTCTTTCTTATAGATGAAAGAGGAAGAACTCTTCTTGAAAGCAGTTTGTCTTTGTCATACAGTGCAAATCAATGCAGATCAAACAGATGGTGCTGATGGTCCTTGGCACGCCAATGGAATAGCATCCCCATTGGAGTATTATGCTTCTTCACCAGATGAGAAAGCTTTAGTTGAAGCTGCAAGCCGGTGAGTTGTACCGCCAAAACTATCTAATGTAGAAATTGCCTACTAGGGCAGGCAATTTGTGGTAAAAGCAACCTTAAAAACGGCACAGAAAGATTGTAAAGCCCAGGGCCTAGCACTCTGTTTACTATGAAAACATACAAAAATAAAATACACAAAAACCTAGGCATATTACAAAGCGATGATTTAAAATATTCATGGAAATCCCTGAGAAATTATAATGGAGAGAGTATGTTGCTATTAAAACATCGTAGAAAGTGGGCATTCTTCATTTTCTTGGGAAACAGAGAGCAGTAATGGGGTGTAAGAGTCCCTCTCTCTTTTCTCTCCCCCTGCCCCCCTGCCCCAATCAATAGGCATTATGTCTAAAGTGATGATTAAATGTATATATTCTTTTCCTTTTAGGGTTGGAGTAGTATTTACTGGAACTAGTGGTGACAGTATGGAAGTAAAAAGTCTCGGAAAGCCAGAAAGGTATTTGGTTTTATTCTTTCTTTTGAAGGACAGAACAGTAGGGAAGAGTAATATAATGTTTTCCTCTTAATCCTCTCTGTTCGTAAGAAATCCTTGCCTTTCCTCAGCGTGCTGCTCTTAATGCTTTTCCCTTGATGTCTTCAAGACAGCTTGCATCTTATTCCTTACCAATTGAAACTGAGATGCAAGAATTTTGTGTGAGTTACTCTGTGTAGGTGTGTATTATAATAGTTTGTATCTTTGTTTGTATCAAAGGTTGAGACTGTAGTAGAGTTGGAAAACTGGATTGCTTATTCAAGTCTTACAGTTTGTGCTTTCAGCTCTAGAAGTCCCCAGAATCAGTCTCACGTATGCATAATCTAATTACATACGTTAAGCTTTCCCAAAATGAGTAGAAATATTATTGATAACTGTACATCTGCGGTATGTCATAACACCTTTTATCCATTTATCTGTGTCAGTTAGTAGGCAGTACTTCAAATGTAAATGTCTAATTTTCTAAACTAGTGGTAACATAACGAAAAATAGTCCAGTTATCAGGGAACAGACACTCTTTTTTGACTGTGTAGATTGTTTAAAAGTGTTAGAAATAAAATGTAGTTTTCCAAGTTATATGCGAAGTAATGATAGAAGGATAAAGGAATAGGTAGGAGCTGATTGTAATCTCCAGATGTAAAGCGAGTGTTCAGGAAAGTATTCCTATTGGTAGGAGAACCTTTTATTCTTATAGAATGGAATTAGATATGTTTAAAGTGATGAAAAGCAATCAACTGCACAAACACCAATAACAGTGATTGTTGCTCAACAGTGGTAAGACTACTTTTAGAGTTTCTATATAAAAATGACACTTCGGGGAAAGCTCTGTAGGGTAAGAGCATATTTATAAGTAATTGTCTTTGGAAATTTATTTCTAAAAATGTTTTCTTCTCCTTCCCTCTTCTATTAAAACACAAAATACAGGTATAAATTGCTTCATGTTTTGGAGTTTGATCCAAACCGCAGACGAATGAGTGTCATTGTAGAGAGTCCCTCAGGTAAGTGATCAGAAGTTGCACAAGCTGCAGCTGAGAACTTCTTAAATATTGTGTATTCTTAATGTCTGTTCTAATTTACTTTTTAGGGGAAAAGCTTTTATTCACGAAGGGAGCAGAATCTTCCATTCTTCCTCGTAGTAAGAGTGGAGAAATAGACAAAACGAGGATACATGTGGATGAATTTGCTTTGGTAAGTGTATAGGCTTGCCCAGCTGATCAGAAGAAAATTCTTCCAGTACAAATTCTATGACTTGAAGTGAACAAATTGCAGGTAACACCTTTTTGTTACGTTAGAATCTTGGCTACTCTGAATGGAGTCTTTTATTTTCTCACAGAAAGGACTAAGAACTTTGTGTGTAGCCTACAGAAGATTCACACCTGAGGAGTATCAAGAAGTTGGCAAACGCCTTCATGAGGCCAGGACTGCCTTACAACAACGGGAAGAAAGATTAGCAGATGTATTCAACTTCATAGAAAGGGATCTGGAATTACTTGGGGCTACAGGAGTAGAAGACAAGTATGCAATGGAGTTTCTGCTAACTACACTCAAAAACATAGCGAGTTTAGGATTTATAACTGAAATATGATGTATGCCATGAAAAACTCTCCCGCCATGACCAAAAGTTCTGTGCTATTCTTGTTTAGTGTGTTTACCACTCTTTGGTTTGAGGAGCATTCAAAACACGCATTGTACCAACAGATTTTGGCTTAGTAACAATGACATACAGTGGACTTCATCAGGAGAGATTCAGTGTACGTGAAATGGAATAATTGCCATAACTATTTAGGGTAATGGCCAATTCCTTGGGAAGACTTCTGTACGTAGCTACTTAACAAAGCATTCTGCTTGCGTAGTGTGTATTCTCTAAGTCAGAGGGTGTATGGTACGCTGGAGCGTACAGATGGAGCACTTAGAAGCTTTTCACCTACCACAGAGATAGTAATTGTTGTAGACTGTTTTAAAGCTTCTCAAATGCAGCAGTGGTGCCCAATTTAAATTAAGATATGCTTATTACAAATTTTTAATCACTTAGCAGGATTGAAGTTCAGTTTTTGTTTCATCAAGGCCTTCGTTTTATTGCTGGTAACAGAAAGTCATCTGCCAGACTATGATTCTCTGAAAATATATGTAACATTGGAAATACAGTCTTAAATCATCATGACAGTGAGGTTACAGGAATAACATGGAGTTACAGTGTGAGCTCTTTTTTGTAAAGTGTTTGATTGGTTATTTAAGATTTTTCTTGTTTCTAGACTGCAGGAGAAAGTCCAAGAAACTATAGAAGCACTCAGGTTGGCTGGTATCAAAGTGTGGGTACTCACCGGAGATAAGCACGAAACGGCTGTTAGTGTCAGTTTATCGTGTGGACACTTTCATAGAACCATGAACATCCTTGAGCTTGTGCAGCACAAGTCGGACAGTACGTGCGCAGAGCAACTGAGGCAGCTAGCCAAGAGGTAAAAATACCTGAGATGTCGTTATCTCGGTGATGATCTTAGCTTGGTTGTCTTTTATTTTCGGATTTTATGACAATCTCTTTGATGTATGTGCCAAACACATGAAGTTGCCTTTTTAGAAATTTATTTATTAATAAGAGGCTTGAAGAAGCAGTCTGGCTAGCAAGCTAAATTCTTTGTTTGTTGTATGGGCAACTGCATAGTTCATAACAAAATTTAAATTTTTCTGTCACACCAATACAAAGCCAACATGTTTGTCCCTGAATAGAATAAAGGAAGACCATGTTATCCAGCATGGACTGGTTGTGGATGGCACCAGCCTCTCTCTTGCACTCAGGGAACATGAGAAACTGTTCATGGAAGTTTGCAAAAACTGTTCTGCAGTGTTGTGCTGTCGCATGGCACCCCTTCAGAAAGCAAAGGTAAGTGAGAATATAATCAGGATTGTCTTGTAAGTATTTTTATCATGCTTTGAGGAGGCGAGGATTTCTGGAACTGCTTTGCTTGTTTGCCTGACCTTTTGTGTGACTTTTGAATCGTTGTTAAATTAAGTTGATCTGGAGTAGTTTGCTCAGAAGTTTCTATGTGCATTTGTGAAAATTTGCAAGCGGATGGAGGAGAGTCAGAATACTGCCACCATGCAAGAAAAAGGCTCATCTTTACTCATCCTCTTGAGCCTCCTGTAAGGCAGTAGCTATCCTGATCACCTGCATGCTTTTGCATTGCCTGTTCCCTCACTTCTCAAAACCAGAGAAGCAAAATTGAAAATTCATGAAGCTGTAGGGAAAAAAAAGTGCTTCTCTAAACATCTAAAAAATACCCAAGTTTGAGGAGGAAGTAGAAGGGAAGGGAGGCTGAGGCCTAGTCTCCAGAGGAGGTTTGCCTTAATGCTCTCTTCGAAGAGCCTTTTTCCTTCACATGTACTTAATTTTACTCAAATACAGATCAGATAAAATTCAAATTCAGATTATGTGGTTTGTCTTTTTTTTTTTTTAATTCTAGAAAGCTAAGCTCCTGAAGAGCTATAATATTTATTCTTTCCTTTTGAAATTTTCTTTCTTCACTTTATGCTTATCTTCCTTTTTTTTTTTTACTAATATTCAATTATATACCTCTATTGGAGTATTTTTTAATTTATTACACTTTTAGCTTATCTGTATGCTTTAAAGGCTTTTTGCCTGTATTTCCAGTAAATATTAAACCTCCAGTAATATTAAACCTCTGAAAGAGCACTGGTGCCCACTCTATTTTTGCACCTTGTCAAAAAGAAAAGGAAAAAAGACATCTTTTTACCTTAAAGCACTAGGAATCCCTTACGAGAGGCACTAGACGTGCAAAAGAGGGCAGGCTGTTTTACTGTCGCGTGAGTGACCTGTTTTGAGGTCACTCTTCCTGCTTCCAGCACTCAGCCAGAGTTGTAATGTGGGCTTCAGAATCACTTCATCGTAAAACTGTATAAAACTTGGTATAATATTAGTTTCAATAAAATGTTAAAAGGAAGTTGTTCGTGACTGCTATGAGAAAAACAGTTTGTTGGATGTGTCTACTTTTATGTACACTCTTTCGGCTGAAGTTTTTGCCATCCCCTCTCTTTAAGGTGTAGTTATTTGCCTGTGTTGTATCCTTGTTCTTATTTTGTCATTTAACTTGATTTATAACGTGTCTTGTACTGCCAAATTTGACAGCTAGCAGCCATTAATGCTTTCCTTAATTCTTATCCTGTTCAGCAGATAATCTCCATTATTTCCTGTGTTTTGCCATGGAGTACAGTAAAACCTAATTTTGATGGCAGTGACTCTTTAAACGCTGAAGTATATAAATCACTGAGAGAACGGCCGTACCGCGTGGGAAGGAAGGGCGGGAAGGAGGCGTGTGGCAGCCCATTCTAGCCTTGCGTTTGATTCTCTGCTGTAGGCATGCTTTTCTTGAGGTTTATTCCAGGGTTAAGCTGGAACTCGGCTTAATATTTCCTGCATCTTTTCCTTTAATTTTAATGCTTGTTAGCAGTCTCGCTACTTATTTTTGTATATTTTTTGGCTCGGAAACCTTTTTAAACATCTTTCATGTCAGTCATTCAGAGCTGCTGCTGATTGTTGTTGCTAAAATTTGCCAGAGGATTTGTCTTGACCTTTTTGCGTAGATTTTTGTCTGTCTAAATTACCACAGTCTTCAGTGTCTCGTGAGGACGGATCCGGGTGACACACTGCAGCCTTGCTACCTCTTAAAGGCTGCTTACTAAGATCAAATGCTAAATGTACTTGAAATAATTACCCCTTAGGAATGGGGAACCTTTAAACTTGAATATTCAATACCTGCAGTCAGGGAATGTATTCCCACAATCAGGTGGATTTCCCTGATCTGTGGACTGTATTTAAGCCCTGTTGTGTTCCTCGGGTGAAGCGAGTCACCGCTCCTCTGAAGCAATGCACTGACACTGCCAGCTAAACTCAATTATTCAAATACAGTTGTTTGTGTCTCTTTACCTGGTGCAGTGGTTGCTCTGTTGATATTTCCACATTGGGTTTTCTGGAACTTTGGGGGGAAAATGCAGTATTTTTTCATAGATAATATTTTTTATTTTTAGAAAGCCTTCTGGATCTGCATTTACATCTTTACCTCTGCAGCCCCTTTACGACTGAATTAGTGATGCTTCTACCTTTAGTTAGAGCTCTCTGGGACTTTAATGAATTACTAATTCTCCTTAACCAAAAACCTCATCTAACTAACTCCTCTCTCTTTAGAATATTGCTGGCACTTACATTAAAGGTCTGTCTCCTTTCTGGGAAGAGCGGGATATCACTGCTCTTCTTTTGAGGATTTTAGAGGATTTTGTATATAAACAATTTTTTTCCTTCTTTCTGTCATATCTTCTTCTGTGACTTTTCCAACTGAGAATACCCATTGGTGATAATGAAGTTGCTTTAAAAAGAAACTGTTTTCCTTAATAACAGCATGGATCTTTGAGCTAATACATTGTTTTTTCAGGTTCCTCTTTTACACTGATTAGTTCCATTAATTGAAAATGTGAAGAATCTGGGCATGTCTGCTAAAGGGCATCAAGTCTGGATTACTCCCTGAGTAAATTTTCAGTTCTAACTTTTACTTGACTGTTTTGCATGATAAAGCACCAAATTAAGAGTTGTAAAAGAACATCTAAATAAGAGCAGCAAAATAAGCTCAAGGCAGGCATAACATTTAAATAAGGTTTGTGCCCCAGAGCAAGCAGCTTTTCTAAAGGAGCAATGGATTTGCGTGTGTGATATGCCAAAGATTTTTTTTTTTTTTTACCCAAGCGTTCACATTCATAAAACATATTAATTATATTTACAGGTAGGTGACTAACTAACATACTTGGGAATTAGCGGCATGGTTTGTAGATAGTCTATCTGTCTAATCTGAAAAAATTCTACCCTTTTTTTTTCCCCAGGTTGTGCGACTGTTAAAAACGTCTCCAGAGAAGCCTATAACATTGGCGATCGGTGATGGTGCTAATGATGTGAGCATGATACAAGAAGCGCATGTTGGCATAGGTAACTTCCAGAAAAGATAAAGGCAAATAAGATGCAAATTTTAGTAGAGGATTAGATCATGAATAGTGGTTATAAACAGATAAACTTCTAACGTTTTTGCACCTGTGAATGACAGGGTGTTAATCTGAGTCACCTGTTGTAGCGGAGTTTTAGTGAAGTTTAAAAATTAAGGCTGTTTGCTTTCAGAAGTCTTCGGTTTAACGTGTAGTCTGCCAATAATCAGAGGTGCTGCTTAATGCTGCCTTAAGAACAGCAAAGATTCTCTGTAACCAGAATCTCAGAAGTACTCTGCTTCAGCTGTTGGAAGTGGATATCTCTAACTTCAGACGTTGGCAGGCTCTGAGTTCCTGTGTAAACTTGACCTTTAAAACTTTCTTTGTGCTGAACTGCCACTGTTTGCACCAGGTCCGTGTCACTGTAGAAATGTCATTTGTGCCTAGTTTGTCTTTGAGGAGAAGGCTTTCATTATATCTCTTGAGAGACTGTTATTGATTCTCAGCTAAGCTTGGTGGTTTTCTCTGCTTATATTGTTTTCAGTTATCTGTCCAGGACCTTCTTTAAACTTTTTTTTCTGCTGTGTTATATGACTGAGTACCAAACATACATATAACTAAATTGGTACCCATCACATAGCGTTTCGGTATTTCCTTTACTGACTTTGGTGGATGGTATTTGTTACAATAGTACGTGCTGAAGTTCTTACATAAGGTGTTGGTATATCAGGATATTCAATCTGTCACCCTTTGTGATTAAAAAGGTAAATGTAATGTTTAGCATGTAAATCATGTGGCCGTGATTTTTAAGACCATGGGTATAGCCTGCTTGAGAAGGTTACAGGCCAATAGCAAATGATGCTTTATTCTACAGCTAGTTTGTCAACTAACTGAAGCTTATTAAAGAAAAATTATCTGAGTTTTTATTGTAATTTGTAGCATATTAGACATTACATGTACCTTGGTTAGAACTAGCAAGTCTTTGCCATGGAGGGTGCTGCGACCTTTAGACTTTTTTTTTTTTTTTTTTTTTTTTCAAAAGCAACCAGCACTTTTAAATGTCTGTTTTTCAGGAATCCTGGGCTGCTTTTCTTCTGTAAAAGAGCACTTTTTGTTCTCTGTGTATGCTTATCCTAATCTTAATAATAGTTTTAGAAATGAATTCGTGTTCAGCTGTGACAAGTGAGAAGCATTGTCAGCCCATCAGATTAAGTAATCTGCTATTGTAAGAACAGCATTCTTTTATTCTGCTGTTGAGTATAGGTCATACGTTATTCCCAGAAAGTACTGTAAGAAAAACCTCTCTGAAGTAAAACATACTAAGTAAATTGATAATTGATGATGGATTGGTTTGGGCATTGTATGTCTTCCCATAAATCTTTTCTTAAGTATAGCTTATGGAAATAGTCTTTTTTTTTTTTTTTTTTTTCTTTAATTGCATCAGTATTAAACGAGCAGTTTCCCTTAGTTGTAGGTGTCAGGAATAATGCCTTCTTTTGGAACCGAAAGTTGCTGAATTCTTTACAATGTTGAAATGCAGGAATACAGAACTGTAGCTTCAGGTGCATGTTGTTGGGTTTTTTGAACTTTATTTTTTATAACGTTTAACCTGTTTTCTGGTTTGTTTCCCAAATATTACAGGAATCATGGGCAAGGAAGGAAGACAAGCTGTAAGAAACAGTGACTATGCAATAGCACGGTTTAAATTCCTCTCCAAGTTGCTTTTTGTTCATGGGCACTTTTACTATATTAGAATAGCAACCCTTGTACAGTACTTTTTTTATAAGGTAAGTCTTCAAGGAGTGCCAGTGAAGTTCACAGAAAAATATGTAACTTTTTCCCAGCAAGAAATTTTTCTCAGATTTAACATTTTTGCTTGGAACAGGTTAGATATCTCTGTTCAAACATGTTTTCTGGGCTTTTTTTTTTTTATGTTTTACAACCAAATGCAGTAGTTTAACTGTGAAATTGTGTAGTACTTCCACCAAGACATAGGTTTTAAATACCGCAATGAGTTTGCCTAGGCTGAGAGGCAGATGCGTGTGCTCTCTGAAAGCAGTATTACTAGCTTGAAATTAAATGCATTCTTTAGCAAGATGTAAAAGTATAACCTTTTTTGTTAATTGATTTTAATATGAACCAAATCCATTTATCTTTCTTAAAAGGAAAAAGGAGCACGGGAAGTAGTTGAGGGAGGGTGTGTGGGGAGGGGGCACGCTCTTTGCCGGCAGGCTCACCTCAAGAAAACTTAACAGTCCCAGCCTTGGCTTAAGAAATCCTGAGGTGAAACAGTGCAAGGGAAGCAAGCACCAGGGACTGAGCTCTCCCCAGGTGCCTCTCGGGGAAGTCTGGGCATGGAGCAGCAGGGTGAGCTCAAGCAAAATGCTAGAGGGAGGAGTGGGGGCACGCCTGGGAGCTGGATCCTGGGCTGAGGTGTTTGAAATGCTAATGTCTGTTTTGGTGTTTTACTTGATCATCGGTTTTGATAAGAAGTCAAAATTCACTATCTTACTTGAAATTTATCTGAGATTCTAGCATTGGCACCAAGCCACTTCTTCTGTTGTTTGCTTTCATGTAAAGGTAACAGCATGGTGCTGGGTTTTGGTTTCCGTTTTGTCTGCTCCCATGCAGAAAGCTCACATGATCAGGGCACAGGCTTTCTTGAATGAAATGTGGAAACTATTCTGCAATGAAATGCTTAAAAAGAAACTGAGGGGAAAATGGATGGGTTTCTCCTCCTTTAACACTACTTGTACTCCCATAATGAGACGTGTTCATCAAGCACATATAATTAAGTTTACGTTTTTCAGGTTCATTGTCCCAAAGGACAAACAAAATAATACATTCTCGAGCAAAGCATATTGCTTCACTTTGCCGAGTAAAATGCTGAAATACTTCATGCTCTCCCTTTGTATTTTTACCAGCTTGTAAAAGTTAGCAGTTTCTTTTAGGGTTGTGAGGCGTATACTGAGGATTAACTATTATTTCCTTCACTTCTCTTTTTTCAGAATGTGTGCTTTATTACACCACAATTTTTATATCAGTTCTTCTGTTTGTTTTCACAACAAGTAAGTATTGGATGCCTTACATCTTGGTGAACGTGTATGAAACGCTCAGGGTAAATAACTAAAAAAATGGGAAAGAACTACACAGGAGCAGCACAGATTTTACACTTAACAAATACCCAGGTTAGAAATGTTTGATAGCTTGACGTTACTAGGTGGTTATGTGAGTATAGCTTTTTTTCTAACTAGTAATTAATGATTTGTTGCTGCTATTAGCGTGCTAATAAATTTTAATAAATAAACCCAACTTTTTTCTTTACAAGACTGAAAATAATTTTTGTTTCTGTTTTCAGACACTCTATGACAGTGTATACCTGACTTTGTACAATATTTGTTTCACTTCCTTGCCTGTCCTCATATACAGTCTTTTTGAACAGCACGTGCATCCGCATGTATTACAGAGTAAACCTGTGCTCTATCGGTATGTATATCTTACACGTATTGTCACAGTAGCACATCACCATCCCCAATGGTATTTAAAAGACGTGTAGATGTGGCACTTAGGGACATGGTTTAGTGGTGGACTTGGCAGTGTTAGGTTTACGGTTGGACTCGATGATCTTGAAGGTCTTCTCCAACCTAAATGATTCTATGATTCTGTCATTTAGAACAACAGCGGCACCTGCAGAAGTCTGAACTTGCTGTTATGCATTCCTATAGTATTTCTATCTGTAATTTATGCAATTTTTAGTAACTATCTTGACGAGGAAGAACTGCAGCTACATAGTTTTCATCCTAAAAGTTAATTAACATGAGTATTTTAAGAGAAGCATCTTTTTATGTCAGTCATGTTAAGACTGGAAGAGAACTGAGCACTTGGTCAGCTTACATGGTTGGCAGCCTTCTCCTCCATTACATGCAGGAGGTGAAAGTCACTCAGAAATTAAAAACTAGGACACTGTGCTTAGGGGAATCACCGCAAAAAATGCTTTACTAAGAGAGGAGGTGATTTCCTGTAGAATTAGATGTCCTCCCAGTGGTAGCATGTTGCACTGCATACTGCTTTTTGGAGAAAAAAGTATGTTTTGTTTTGTTTTGTTTTTTTTTAAAAAAAGTGTCTTAGATGTTTCTCTTTTCCTAAAGTTTTTTTAAGCAGAACAAGGGGCAAGTATCAGGAGATGTGGCTTTTTTCTTCCTCTTGCAATTCCACCTCCAGGGAGAAGAATTCTAGTTTGTGCTATTCTGAATTTGACCCATTAGAGCGGGACCCTTGCCATTGGTGATCCCTGCGTAAAGCAGAGGCAAATCATGAGAGCTCAGAGTTCTTTTTTTGCCCATGATTTATGTATTTTTTTTATATGTCAGCATTTGTTAAATGTATCTTGGTGCAGTTGAAAGTTATATTTATTCAAAGCAGTAGCAGTCATGCAATGTGAATAGCTGATGGGTTATACAAAGACAATCTGAAATCCAAAATCTGTTTTATTTCTGCAGAGACATCAGTAAAAATGCCCATCTAGGGTATAAACCATTTCTTTACTGGACCATCTTGGGCTTCTTTCATGCCTTTGTTTTCTTTTATGGCTCATATCTTCTAATGGGAGAAGACACTTCTCTGCTGGGAAATGGCCAGGTACAATATCATAAGAATTATTTTACCACTGTATTTTTGGTGATATTTCTTAATGTTGTTTTGAAAAATCCTCTTGTGTCAGAAAAATCTTAAGTTGTGTGGTTTTTTTTTTTTTTGTTTGTTTGTTTTTTTGTTTTTTTTTTTTTTAATTTTTATGAACTACATAATTACCAAAGATGCTTTGCCAATATTCGTGTGTGCTCTCAAGAGTAACATTTCTTAGTGGGGAAACTGTAAGACATGTTGTCAGAAAGCATGTGTTCTTGAAGAACGTATCTTTCAAGATAATAAATGCATAATGGTTGTCTTAAACTTTGTTTTATTTTGTATACTGTCTTTGTCAAAATCATATGTCATAAATTCAGTAAATGAGAATTTATATTCATTCATTCAAAACTCATTTTGAGTTGGACTTAATTGCAGTGTCAAACAATGGCTTCTCTTTAGCATCTGTTATAAAATTAGGCTTAAATCTGAAAGTTGCCAAAAGTCTTAAAGCTTCTTCTGAAAATGTATTATTTTAATTACTCAGAATTTTTAAAAATTAAGTGGTGCAAGCTGCTTTTAAATTATACTTTGTATTCAATAAATAGGACTATCTTAATGAAATCATCAAATACTAATTTGACACTTTCTATTTTAAAGATGTTATAGTTAACAGGAGAAATTATATACAAAAAACTCTAAAGCTTGGATGAAACCCGTGCAAGTCTGCTTCCTCGTTTCCCCAGTTCTGAGTTGGTTAACCCAATTTCGAACAATTAGATACTGATTTTTCTCTATAAAACTGTTACGGGCAGCGATGCAAAAATACCTTTGCTTCTCTCGTTGTGCCATTCTTACTACCGACATGAAATGCTTGCTGATTCTCGTGTAGTGCTTGGTAGAGGTGCAAGTTACGGCACAAGGCACAACCATAGCGTCACGTTGTATTCACAGCGGTCACCTGGTGATAGGGAGTGGGCATGAGCTCGGGAAGTGTAGCCAAAAAAGGGATTTCCATTTAATGATGGCCAGACAATGGCCAGAATTGTCTTGAGTGACTAAAATCGGAGAGCGTGCCAGCGGGTGGTTAGCATCCCTGCAGAGAAGGGAGCAGTAACGGGGCAGTGGTGCGGCTAGCTGGAGTACTTGTTTCCTCGTGAGATGTTTGATAACAACATTAAAATAGTTGTGCTTTAGACTGAAATGTCTCTTACAGCTGAGGTACGAGTGTGTCCTCTCTTGGCGTTTGTTACAAGCCGTGTGACTTTGAAGTTCTTGTGAATTGGTAAAGGACCTCCAGTACTCTTCTAATGACGTAATTTTACACTATGAATCCGTGCGTTTCTGTGCATCTGTCTTAGTTGCCAAAGCAAGCACCTCACTTCACAATTGCTTAGTAAATGTCCGCAAGGCAGCAACGGATGTGTTTTCATTGTATTTAGTAACAAATGTTTAGTTTGGGGAACAGATTATATTCCATAAGTCTAGACCAGTGTTTTAATGTAGACTTTATGGAGAAGGTTCTTTTAATGGTTTCTTGTATAAATTAACCTCAAGATTCTTTAAATATACGTAGTGAATGAGCATACTGGAAAGAAAGCTTTCAAATGCCCTTTGGCTTCTCACATTTTCTGTGATGTGACTTCTAAAAATAAAAAAAGTCTTAGAATTTATTTGGAGTTGCTCTCTACCTCTCTGTGTTTGCTAGAAGATGGTTAGTGGAACAGGTAGAACTGTGTGTTGCAGTGAAATATCTGCGGCGCGTAAAGTATGTTGCAAATTGAACGCGTGCCTGAAAAAGCCAAAGTTACGGGCAAGAGAAGCGGGTGTACTGCTGAAGTGCTTTCTCGTGAGGGGTCCTCGAGAAGCCGTCGCCTCGTGTGAATGTGTGATGCAGGGTGCTGTTGGTGCAAGGCCTCACGTTTCCGTTCCCAGTTCTCAGTTCGGAGCAAAGCAGAATAGAAGAGACTGTAAACACTTTGTTAATGCTGGTGGTTTGTTAGACTTACCTCGACACATTGTGCAACAACTTGATCTTCTAGTTCTTTTTTCTCCCCCCTTTTTCATGCTGTGCATGTCGTCAGATATTGAAACCTAACAGGCAAATGGTAAGAGTTGAGAAGAGGAGGAGATACAAAATATTGTATCTGTTACTTCGCAGGATTAAAGGATGCAGCATCCACAGTGTAAACGTGTTCAAAAATAAAATGGTGGCAAGAACCTGTTCAGGTTTTGCATTGTAGCTCTGTGACCATTGAGAGCAGCGTTAGCAAAGACACTTTCTTTCACGGGTCCCTCAGGAGCAGTAGCCTAATTTTACTTCAAGATTATTATTGCAGCAGTTAACGGCAAGCATGTTGCTTGTTTAAACATTACTATCGGCGTGAAAAGTAAATAGAAGGCTTCAGAAGATGTGTTTTAACAAAGATCTTTAAAATTATCGGTAAATCCAGACTCACGGCTGCCTCGGTTTTGTACCTTGTGTAAAGATGAGGAAGGCAGTTGTGAGATCTGTCACTAGACTGTTGGGATTTTTTTTGTCAGAGCTCTGCAACAAGGTCTACAACTGTGCGAATCCCAGTTTCGTGCCTCTGTGCTGTACTAACAAATCAACTCTAGGATGACTTCTGATTGCCTGTCCGCATGTGGTACCTTTCTCCTTGCTTGCTTAGTTTGCTACCGGTAAATACCAAGTTGAGGGTTTGGTCATCGTTCAGTATGTCAGTGGCAAAAATGGCTACAAAACAGCAATGTCCACAGTTTCGGCACCCAGGCTGCTTACAAGAGCCGAGGAGTTGGACCTGTTGTAGAATGGCAGTGTGTGTCTGAGTAGCATGTGTGTAGATAGATGACAAACTCGGCATCCCTGCTTGGTTGTCAGAGCTGAGATTTTGTTGTTGTAGAACTTGTTCAGAGTTTTCATAGTTTAATTTACATGGGCAAGAGAATACAAAAGCGACAGATACAGTGTTTTAGAATTGAAGCTTAATTTTGTGTTTATTAGCCTTGAAACAAAGTGTCTTTTCCTTAGAATTTTCTTCGAAAAATACAATGGCACCATTATTTTTGAATTGTAAAATTGTGCTTGGGTTAAAAAGTGAACTTTCAGGTGATGCTGCATGTTAAAAATGATCTGGAAATGTTTCAACTCGGTGTTTTGCACTTATGTTAAAGTGAATACCTTCCACCCAACACTTGCTTTCTATTGGATGCTTGTACTTAGTTGATCAAATTGATATCTTCATTTTCCTGTCACTTCATGTTACTGTTTTGGACTTTCTTCATATTTCATGTAGCCTTCATGGTGATTTGTTTTGAACCAAGAAGGAAGGTGACTTGTGGATTGTTAATTTTGCTCTTATCATAAGCTGTATTTTTTTTCTAGTAGTTTGTGTTGTACCCTTCTTGCTTTTTCGCAATATTAGTTGTTACAAGCTTATGTCCACAGACTTGTTTCATTAGTATAGTTGACTTGAGAAGAATCTAACTTAGGGTGAATGCTCTTAACTGATTTTTGTTTTTTTTTCTTCCATGATTTTTGTCTTGCCATTTTCTTAGATGTTTGGAAACTGGACATTTGGTACTTTGGTCTTCACCGTTATGGTTATAACGGTTACAATGAAGGTATGATGATATACTAATTACCCTCTGTGTTTGGTTATGTAGGCAAATATGTAATAGAGCAATAATGTAAAATTGATTCAAAAGTTATACAGAAGTAATTGATTCTTGAGGATTCCAGATAAATTATTTTTCAGCGTTGGTTAAAATTTTTCCTTTTGCGTGTTACAACAATATTTAGTGTTTGAGCTGGAAGTTCCTAAGTACGTTCAGACCAGTATTTATTATTTTCTGTGAACTGGGGGGAAAAAGGAAGTTCATTCATGTTATCTTTGTTTTAGATGGCACTGGAAACTCACTTCTGGACATGGATAAACCATTTTGTTACTTGGGGATCCATTGTATTTTATTTCCTATTCTCCTTGTTTTATGGGGGAATTATCTGGTGAGTGATTTCCCCCCCCTCCTTTCTATAGCACATATGATTGTTAAAGCTATGAAAAAACACTGAAGTATTATGTTCTACCATGTTGCTCTGAATTTTGTGACAGGTGTCGGAAAATAAATTTTTAACCTTAGAGCGGCCACTCGCTTTTGGTGATTCTTTCAGAAATTTGGGCAATGCTCTTAAGCTGTCCTGTGCTCGAGGACAGAAATTACTTCTTTCTGACAGCTTGTGACTATGAAGGCATTTTTGTTTTTAAAAAGTAGATAGGTTCCCAAAGGTGCTGTGTAATAGGTAAATGTTTACAACAGAAATAGATGCTGGGGTTTGAGTCAGTAAAGTGATGTATTTTCGCTTGTATTTGGGGGTCTTGGAGGGATAGGATGGTGATTGATTTCCTGCAACGCAATTTAAAACTAAACCAGAACATTTCCTCCCAAAGTTCGGTACCCTCCTGCCCCAGAGTTTCTTTCCAGGTCAGTTCCAACAGATTGCTAGACTTCTTCACGGACACCGCAATTGTAACTCTGCATCCTGAGAGACTTGGTGCTTGATGTAAAATAAGATACACTTGAGCCTGCCTGTGCTGTACTTTTTGTTTCTAGAAGTTCCTTTTAGTAATTGCCACTTCTTTTAACTTTTCAGGCCATTTTTACATACCCAGGACATGTACTTTGTATTTGTTCAGCTGTTGTCAAGTGGTTCTGCTTGGTTTGCCATAATCCTCATAGTAGTTGCTTGTTTGTTTCTTGATGTTGTGAAGAAAGTGCTGTACAGACATCTACAACCAACAAGTACTGAAAAAGCTCAGGTAATGTTATGCTTTTGTATCCAACTTGATCAATAGTTAAAAGAACACATTTGTTAAAATCTGTCTTGTAAACTAATTACTTTCCTGTGATATTTAATTATGCTCTTATGCTCCTGTCATGTTTAATGCGTAAAAGTGTTCTCATTTCAAAAGGTAATTGTTAATTTAAAATCATGAAAATGAGGACACCGTTTTACAAGGAAATAACATTTATGTTTAAGTAATTGATATTAGCAATAGTAGAATTATTTATAAAGGGGTCACTCAGTCTTTTGCATCTCAGCTTGCAACTGATGAGAGGATCATGCTACACATTTTTGTACTGCATTAAAGATGGTAACTTATTCTCATTTTTGTCTAGGTATTAGAAGCTCTCTCTTCAACTAATTGGCACTGAATAGTTCTTAAAATGCGATGAAAACAATAATTTTAAAAATTACTTTAGTAGGACTTGTTTTGATTAGTATTTCTTAATTCTTGATCATATCATATGCCATGTATTTGATTGTTGATTATGTAATTAAAGATAATTACCCATGTGGCATTTTCATAAATTCATAGAAGAGGTCTAAAGATATGCTGTGATAATAGAATCTCCCTTTTGCCTGACACGGGTTACAAAAACTCCTTGAAATCATTCTGTTGAAATTAGGCTGTCTTTTAGGTAAATATCTCATCTATGTTTGAGTGTTTTCTTCTTTTTAGTGACAGTTATGGAGAGGTCATCCTGACCCATTGTTCTAATAGTTACTGTCTCTGGTTTCAGTTTTCAGCTTTTTATCTTTTTATACTTTTTCTGCTAAACTGAAAAGCCTTCTATTAAAAATTTTTTGTTTTATTCATGGTTAGGTTTGTGATCAAGCTAATTTTCTCACTGATAAGTAGATTGGACTTGCATCCCTTGTCAAAAAGGTTATTTTCCAGTCTTTTAATCATTATGGTATTTCTCCTGTAATCTTCACCATTCCTCAACCTCATCTTGAATTTTGGATTTCACCAGTGGACACACTATTCCAGCACAGCATACGTCGGTGCCAAGTATGGAAATAATGACTCCCCCAGCTGTATTCAGTTTACAAAATAATATGCATCAATAACCTGTTATCTTCTGCATCTTTTTCTCATCTGCGAGTGATTATGTTGGTTTCTTCCAGGTCATTGATGAGAAGTCAAATAGCACAGGGCCAAAAAAAATGAAAGTGAATGAAGAATGCAGTTGACAAAGATATCCCGTATACAGTTATGTTCTGAAACCCGTTAGAAGTTTTTAGTCTGTTTGTGTGCCATACTGATTTTGTGGTGTCCTAGTTGCTTAATTCAAATTACACTGAGCTATGTGCCATACAGAACTCTTAACTGCATTACATCAATACTGTTAACTTATGCATCTAACCTTGTCGTTTCTTTGATGTAAGTACATGCTGATTTACTTGAATTATATTACCCTTCTAATTTGTGTGTTAAAAAACCCACGTGAGACATTCTCTTAATTTGCCTAGGGTCAACATCATGCAGACAAACCTATTGCCAGCCAGAATATCCCATTAGTCCCTTTTCAAAACTGGAATATTAGCTGCTTTTTCCAGTCTTGGAATTTAGTAGCTAAAAGCCAAGGTAAATAACCACGAGCTTTCAGAAAACTGTTGAGCTAGACCTGATAAGACTCTTGATTGCATGTTACTGCACTTTTTGGATTAGAGAGTCTTGAGAAGAAATTCTATAGGTAATGATAGTTACTTATCTTTTTTTTCCCTTCAAAAACTAGTGGCAATATTTATTGAGCACTTCCCTTTCCTTCCTTCCTGTGCATCAGCTGTTTCTCTTTGGCAGTGTATCAGTATGGGGGTTGAGGTTTCTCGTGTTCCTAAAGTTCTTGAATTAAAAATCAAAAAGCCCACATCTTTTTTCCCTAGCCTTATCCGTATACTTGTTGCATTCTCTTGCTTTCTGAATCAATTCTAAAGAATTTCCAGGTTCGGTTTGCTTCCATTGCAGTTGTGTTGTTGAGAACACAGTTGGACTTCTTATTCTTAAGAAAGAATCTTGATGAATGTCTAACAGCTTGATTTATAGCCATGAGGACTTTGCTTTGTGCATCTCTTAGTCATCTTTTTTTTTTTTTTTCCCCCCTCCTTATTCCCATTCTACTTTGCCATTTGACAGTGTCAGCATTAGGGTCTATGTTTACCAAAATACTGTCTTTTTCTGAAAACACTTAATGCCTGATATTGCAAAGTTGAGGTATCTAAAATCTGATTTGACCTGAAGTGCTTCAGCAGCCAGTCAGTGGTTTCTCTGTGTGTGTCTGATAATGAAATCATAGTTAAAAATGTATTTGCGAAAAGAAGGCATCTGTTTGTTGCTTTCTTGAGGTTTAATTCGTTGAAATTTTCCCACCCTTACTTCTAATGGGACAGTCAGCCCCACTGAACTTCATCGGCTGCTCTTGTAGTGAGGAAGGAGACAAAGTGAACAGATGACCAACTTGGCACGTTTCTTGTCAACAAGTGACAGAATGCTTCTTTCATGACTGTACCTCAAGAGATTTGTTTAAAATTTCTAGTAAATATTTTTCTTTCCGTTTCAAAGCAGAGGAGAGGACTCTGACTTTCACATAGAATGAGCTTGCAGAATGTCTTTGTCCTAAAAGCTGAGGAATTTTCTGTGGACGTCATTCAAAGAACAAATATGGAACTTTGTATATTGCCTTTTTAAATGCAGTTTTTGTAGTGTAGGTGCGCCCTCTGTATAACTGAATATTTTTAATTATTCATTTTTAATTGTAAGACTAAGTATATTTGCATATTGAGGGAAAGAAAAAGTTTAGTTTACAGTTACTAAGTTTTTATCAGGGCAAGATAAATTGTTACATGAACCAGTCACTAATTTTTTCAGTCACAGCTATTTAAGTTATTTGTTTCTGTCCTCCATCATTTAAATTCTAAAATATTCCAAGGAGCAGTGAGCAAAACACAGGTTTCTCAGCTGAAAATGCTTGCCCCTATTGTTTTAATCTTTCAGAAACTAAGAGCACACTGGTTGTGCAAGTTACCCAGTTAGTGATCTGAATTCACTGTATCTGTAGGCGTCTGCCTTACTCTACTGAGTATATGGTTTTATATCTTTTATTTAGTATAAGGTCATAGTGTCAACAGCCAAGCTGTCTCTCATCAGTTGGCTGTTACATGTAACTAATTTATTCAGAAGAGAGCAAAGAAATTTAACTGGTATGAGAGAGAAACACTTGAGAAATTCTGGTAAAGATAAACTTTTAAATGTAAATATTGTTCTGTGTCACAACAACAAGAAAAAAAAAATCTATCTGTTCCGTTTTGGGAAGTCCGTATAGTAAAACTTGGCCAGGCAAGCATGAGTTGACTTTTATAGAGGGATGGGTTTGGTTAACTCTACTGTCCTTAATGCGCTTAGGGTGTAATTTTTTTTTCCTGTGTTCCAAGTTTTTTTGCTGGCCTTAAGCATAGTAAGATGGATTTTCTTTGACTTTGATCCGTTGCCCTGAAGTAGCTTCTGGGTAATTTCTGACTATAAGTCTGTTACAGAAACATATAGGAGGAAGTGAACAGTAAGGTAAATCTGAATCAAAAGATAAATCTTCAGGTAAATATAAATCACAGCACTGTTGAGGGCAGAAGGTAATAGTGAATAAAGATGTCTGGTAAAGCATAGATGTAAAAGTGTATAGGCCTTTTTTCTCAGTATGAAAGCTAAGGTACACTCAAGAACGGTCCTACCAAAAAATAACTGGCTGTGATGATCCCAGGAGCTGTCCTGCAGGTACCAGGCTTGTGTTCTGTATATGATGTGTATTCCACTTAAATAACAATGTCTTGTCCTGTGTCTTTCTCTTAGAAAATTGCTGCTGCTACTTACTGACATGTATGTTCCATCCCTTCTCTGTCCAATTGTAGATGTACTCCAACAGAGTTGCTTTAAGTGACGAGTTCATCGCACTGCAGCCATTGTCCAGGGCAAGGAATCAGCTGAGCAAAATTAGGTAGAGTAGGAGGGACAGTTCCTCATCAACTCTTGTGCATGCTGGAGGTGAACTAACCAGTGCTGAGAGAGATGGGAAGAGGCATGAATATTAGTGGGTTGAGAGAGCAATACCTGTAGTGCAGATACATTCAGTTTGGTTATTTCTTGGCTTTGCTCTGTGTTTTTGAGCCAAATGCTTCTCCTAAGTAGCATGTGTTGGACGTGCTTTTTTAGGAAAAAACATCCCTAGCATGATGCTCAACTTTGAGAATACAGATCTAGCTCTTCTTGCATCCATTTTTAAATAATCACAGTTTCTAGCATGGTTATAATGCTTTTAATTTTTTATGATCAAAATTAACAGTGCTTTTTGCATGTTGGATAATTTCAGCTTCATAAGGCCGTGACAGGAAGGTCCATGTATTTCAGGCAGCAATTTCTTGCGAGTTGTTTGCCCATTTTAATTTGCTTTCACTTGTGTTGAAAGGGCAGAAAATGTTTTAAGTTCGGGTGCGTACATACACTTGTGCGGCTAAGGCTTTTTGTGTTTGTTTTGTGCATCTATAAAGTGAGTGTTGTTTGTTTTCAATGTGTATGGATACGTATTCCTAAAGGCATTTGGCTACAAAGTCCTAGAAAATTATTCCAAAAAAGATCAAAGTGTACTTGTGTCTGTGTAGGTGAACCATCGTGATTCTGAAACCCTTCAAATGCACTGAGTTCAGTACACTAAATGCTATCAAATGCTGATGCTCATTTGTAAGACTAAAACATTCATATGCATAAAAAATGCCTCAACCTGTTTGATGTTTTATCCCACCCTTATCTACTTCTATATTCTATAGCAAGAATTAATGCAAAGAACTGAGTCCTTTTAAATATTTAAGGTGACTGTGTTGTTTAAAAACATGCAAATAGGTGCTAGAAGAACCAACCAACCTACGTGCTTGGGGCCTAATTGCTCTTTGTTTACCTGAGGGCAAGTAGGAGATGGGACGCTGACATTGTAAACGATTAGCAGAGAATTTTTAGTGGTTAATTGAAAGAGATGGTACAAGTCCTTGGGGGGGGGGGGGGGGGAAGAGCAAAGCTTTGTATTTCCTGTGAGAGTGTGCTATACCTTTGCAAGGCAAAACTAAAGTGGCTATTGTGTTCAGCTGTTAGTTGTCCCACTGAAACATAGCAGCTTAGATTTCCAAACACCCCAGGGAGGTAGTGGTGGGTTTGGTTTGTTTTAAATTCAGCGTGTCCCAGCTTTAAAACGGGCAAACTGCAGTATACCTCTTGAATTTTAGTAAACTTAGCAACATATTGGGGAGATTCCTCTGCAAAAGCTTTTACAAGTTAGCTTTTCAAATCCTTGGTTTATCAGTGTCATGTAAATAAGTTACCTCTTTAAAACTTCGGATAAATATATTTCCAGTAAACCTCTGTTTTCTCACTGAATTATTAAAGTGAATTACGTGGTGCATCATATCTACACCAAAGATAACAAGAGATTATAACAATTTTAAGAGATTATATATTTATAACGAGATTCTGTTAAACTTTCTAAATATAAACACGTTTTAAGGGTTATGCAACTGGATGGTGAAAGAAAAATAAAGCTGTCTAGGAATGCAGCACTGTAGTTATTAACATACTAAAAGCAGGAGAATGCTTGCTAACTTGAGGGGATTTTCTTCATATTACACTTCGGGAAGGGGTTGAAAAAAATGGGAAGTTTGTTTTTTTCCGTAAGTAACAAATGATTATGCAAATCCAGTTCTCTGCGTGTCAGGAGTTTTACACTTGAGCGTCTAATAGGAAGGTACAGAAGCACTGAGTGCCTTATAGCGTGCGGTTGAAGTTGTGAAGCGCAGCAAGAAAGAAACACGGATTTGGGCTTCTCCAGTTCTTTATTTGTAGTCTTTGGACAAAGTTCAGAAGCTATCCTGTGGATCCTTACCGAAAATAGTACAAAGGAAAATCAGTGAATAGATGGAAACTACTCACCTCACTATACTAAATAAAAACGAATTTGGGGCGAAGGCCATGGGTTAGTTTCTGTGGTGTCCAGGGCACCTGTTTTCCAAAAGCAAGGAAAAGCGTAGGAACACGCAACAAAGCAGCCGTGGGCAGCGAATTCTGCCCACACCCCTTGGTACCTGCCCGCCCAGCGGCTGCGTCCTTTGTGACGGCAGAGTGCCTGCAGGTTGATGAGCAGACTTTGGCCCTTTTTTCTTGTTTGTTAAATGTACAATAAAAACCTGGAAAGGAGTATAGCAGCAGGTTAAACCGAGTTATGCCTTCTTCTGCAGATGGGCTTATGTCCTGTTGATGTACAAAGGAGAACACCTTTATGAATGCAAATGAAAAGACAAGTATAATGTTGTTATCAATTGTGTGTCTGTAGGCTTCACAGTGTGCAGAAAATGTTCACGTTCATATTAAGTACATTTATAATGTACAGTTAAGAGCTTTGAGGGGGGTCTTCTAAGTGTCCGTGTGATTCCTGTAAGTCAAACGCAGTCTTGCGTGTGTGCCTGTTAAACCTTTGCCTCTGAACTTCACTGTCGCTGCTGTAACTTGGGGTGGAGAGGAGACGGGGCAGCCCGGGTCCGGTGCAGGCTTTGCCTTCAGCTGGGGACTGAGCGAGTGCTGCCGCTTGCCTCGGAGCTCGCTCTCCTCTTCTGGGGACATCTGGAATGGGGTGCTAACTGGGCCCCGTTGCATCTCGTTTCAGTTTTCCCTTTGTAAACAAAGTTCTGTGTGTGTGTATGTATGTATACATGTCTCTGTGCTTTATAAGAACTGTCAGAAATCTTAAGCCACATGTGAGAAGTGTTGCTCGGACAGATGTTTTAATTCTACTTACTGATGGGATTAACTGCGTTTATAGAGTTTTTACCTTTGGACAGTGTGTTACGACTGTACGCAATACTATGTAAAACACAAGAGAGGTTTTTATTTACAGGGAAGGCTGTCAGTGCGTAACGGTGTATCTGGGACTCTCCCACTGTAGCGTTTGCCTTAGCACAGCCGAGACCCTGTTCTTGCCCCGTCCGCAGGCCCATGGGTCTGTCCTCGCCTTGTTCTCCCTTCATCTCCGTGCAGATCTGCTTTCTTAGCTGTCTCCAGAACCCCAGGCTTCTGGCCCTGCCTTTACAGCCTTCATGGCTTGTCTGTATTTTTTCCTCTAGGTACTGTTTCATAGGATTCCCCTTCTAATAGCTTTCGTATCTGACCCAGCCCGGCCACGCAGAAGGCGAGTAGACGGGGTTCTGTTCCTTTTACAGCATGTTTTCTGTAAGGAACGTATGATTTCCAGAAAGACTATTCAAGTGCAAACGTGCATTCGCACTAGCAAAGTATACCAGAACATCTTAATATGCTAAACTTTGAACAAGGGTACTCTCTTCCTTTACAGGTTTGTATATTGTGTTAGCATAGCGTAGTGCTGATCTGCTAGCTAATCTGTAGAATCTATCACAGGAAGAGGGAATAAGTGAGAGAAGAATAGAATATTTCATATTTATCTTCAGTCACAAAAGTGCACATATTTACTTACCTGAAGATATGTCTGATGACTTTGCAATAATGAAATAATTTGGCATTTGTAGGTTTATTTGACTCAAAGAGATGAAGAGTAGAAAAACTAGAAAAATGTTGAAAACGTAAGTGCCAGTGAAGTTGTTAGATGTCAACATTCTTATATTTTCTTTTAAAATTTTAAATCTAATTGTTTGGGATTTTGCTATACAATATATTAAGGGATAAAGAAAGCGAGCTTTACAGTAGGGAGCAAGTTTTAACTTAATTGTGGAACAGTAATAACCATCTCGGATTTTCTGACGTGTCCACGTGGCATCAGGCACGTTGGCAGCTAGGACCTGGGCTCAGGAGAATACGCTGTAGTGCTCTTAACTTGATGTACAGGATTAAATACATTTCCTGTTCAACAAAGTCCCAACTCTATATTTCAGTGTGATTAAATGTTTAGTTGAAATGTCTGTCTTGTGGCATATAGAATACCCTTTAATAAGACAAACAAACTGCAATGGTCCTTTCTATGAGAAGGGGGAAAACAAATAAAACTCCAAAATTTGAAGCCAAAAATCTGAAAATTTGAAATAGATTTCAAATTTGTTGGGTTTTCCCCTTTTGTAGTCTATGGTGCACAAAAAGACTGAACACTTCTAATACTTGTGCACTGCTAAGCCGTGTTTGATCCACCCATTAACTTGAAAAAATTGCCTCTCTACTTTGTAAATATGCCTTGTTCTATCAAGAACAGACCTGTAAAACGAAAGTTCATATAAAAATGGTAACTGTTTTAAAGCAATGCAAGCATGGTGCTTTATAAGATTTGTTGCTTTTCTGTCCTTCTAGATGGAAGAAGATAAGGGTTCAGTCAGCTCAGCATGTGACTTTGCTGAAAGCAGGCACAGAGGGGAGGACAATAGGCAACTGCTA
This sequence comes from Platalea leucorodia, assembly GCF_965183815.1. Classification (NCBI taxonomy): domain Eukaryota; kingdom Metazoa; phylum Chordata; class Aves; order Pelecaniformes; family Threskiornithidae; genus Platalea; species Platalea leucorodia. The sequence continues at coordinate 443,727 of NC_138830.1, read as the reverse complement.
GATCCATCTAGCCTACCCGACAGTTCTTACGTTCACTAGGTAGTACTCCCGCTCTACCCTAATGTGTGTGTATATATATATATTTTTTTTTTTTTTTATCTATCTCATTTAGACAGTCATGGAGCCATCTCCAAAATATCCATATTTTTGGTATCTACAAGAAAATTTGCATCATAGTATGTGGGTTTGATTTTTCCATATCCAGCTGAATCATTCTTTTAATTCTGCACTACAGTTGCTTTTTGATTTATTACATGAAATGATTTAATTATTATATAAAGTATTATGTTTATCGTGATCCCGGATCTTACCTTATGAATATACTTTACTTTATTTGCAGCCCAAATATGAATAATATCAGATATTTCTCTCTACTTATTAATTTTTTTAAAGCATTGTCTCTCCTGCCTTTTGTTTCCTGAGGGTTTGTTTCAGGTCTTCAGAGACCATTATGCTCTACTGCCTTACCATGCCAGGTTTACTTTGATATAAAACTATGATGCTAATTGTCTGCCACAGAGAGAAAAGTGAGAAAAGGGACTCTTTAGTATAATATAAGTATCTTCCTTCCAGGTAGTGGATATAAATATAAAAATCCATGTTCGCCAGGCAGTGATACACAATATATCTACACATAAAATTGAATTTATTTTTATGTTGTCCTTAATGCTCTCCTAGTATTACTTTACACTTAACTGTGGGTTTGATAAAACATAAATGTTGCTTCCAGGCTTATGTAAGGTCATGTTTGCTGTTTTTTAAAAAAGGGTAATATTAACTTTTCCCTAAATTGTGGTTCAAGCATGATCCTAGCTTTTTGTGAGTATCTAACTTGAGAAGAACAAAGGAGATTCTAGTGAAGAAGAGACACCAGCCCTCCAGAGTCCGGAGCTGAGGGTTCAGTCCTTAGAAGCTAGTTTGGGCTACTCTTGGTTCCTCTTTCTGCCAGTCTTTGAATAATATCTAGGACTGGTGGCTCCCAGGTCAGCAGATTCGAGGGGGAAAAAAGTCTGGTCCCTCGGATCCTACACACAACCACTGTAATATGACCTCTTGCAGTAACTTCAAAGGTATTACTTGGTCTGCTTCAATGTAATGGATGAACTCTTTGAAATCCGAAGTGTAGGAACGTTGAGTTTGTTTTGTATCGCTGTGAGCACAGCGGTGAAGACCAGCGCATGTGTAGCGGGGCGCTTGCTTTCTGACCTCCTAGTAGGAGCTCCTTCTGCTCTGTGTAATTTCTTGCCTGACGGGCTGTGCGCGCAGTATGCAGTGGCTGCGAAGGTCGTGTTTGCTCGTGCTGCGGCGCTGCGAATTGTGCTGCTCCTAATGACGGTATCGGCTGTGACAGTACCATTGTGACTAGGTGTGATGGTCATCAGTAAGGGCATTCAGGGACTCAGGCTCTGTTGAGATGTGTTTTGTTTTGGTTTTGTTTTAATCAAAACCCCTTTTAGACCTGTCAGTCGCAATGCTTCTGCTCCTGTCTCTCAGGTATTTACAGAAGTTCATTGTCGTAGTAAACGTTCATTTTTTGTCCAGAAGGCCTCCCAAATGGGTGCGAGTTAGTCAGAAGCGTGTGTTCTGCCTGCCCTCGTTCACCTCCAAGGTGCAGCAACTGAATCAAGGGTTTCGGTTTGTAACGCTTTCTGTAAGTTCATGCCGCTGTTAACTGACCATCCTGCGAGCATCCCGTTACGCGGTGTGACGGGGAGATCTGGAGGGACCACGGAGAGTGCGGAACAGAGCTGAGGAAGGGGCAGGCATAGGATAAGACGCATGGAAACGCCTGTTTTGCCTGTGTGCTCCCTCCTTGTCCTACCAGTTGGGATTTTTCTTTTGGATTTCCAGATGCCTCTTGTTTCTGTTAGCTGCCTCCTCGTTGTAGTACAGGAATTGCTCTGTTACGAAGCTGTAATCTGTCAAGTTGCCTGTTTTGGGGGATTAGGAAGGAATGTATCCACTTGTAGTAAACCATTGCCATAGGAAACTCCGAGGTTCTTTGCTTTCCTTGCAGTGCTGGGCAAGTGTGGGTGGCATGAAAGAAATGGGGGTTGGAAACCAAAGTCTTTAGACAACAGTCAGCGACCTTTGGTCTCGTGGTGAAAAGTCGGGGGAAGCTCTTAAGTGAGTTGTGTTCTATCATAGACTAAGATGCCTCCTCCCAGATTTCTTCATTCACTGGTGTCCGAGTGTGAGGTGAGGATAATGGATGCTTATATTTAGCCTGTGTGTTTGGCACTTGCTTGACAGGATGCTCTCGTGAGGAGTTTCAAATTAAACGAAAAAGCATCCACACACTCCACACTTCTGTTTCCTTTTGGAAAGGATACCAAAGTCAGTTTTGGGTGGTCTCTCGCCAGCAGTGCTAGATTTCAGTGAGATTTTAGTTATGCTGTGGTTGACAAGTGTGCAAAAACAATATAGAGGAGCACACTGATAGATGGCACTTAACTTAAACCCATACATCTCTGTATTACTACTTCCATTTTGTTTGGGTCTTTTTCTCACCTACAAAGAATGAACAGTAGAAAGTTTATTATGCTAATGTTGAATTATTCTTCATGCTGGCACGAACGTGGCCAAACCTTTCCAACATCAGCCTTGTTTGCATTTAGATAAAAGATATTCACAGAATCAGGAATGTGCTTTTGTTCCTTACCAAGCCAAGGGTATCTATGGTAGTGATATAATGTAAATTATTATAGGAAGCTGCATTCTACACTTCTTGAGGAAAAATTATTACTTGGGGTCGGGTTGCTGCATTGTATTCTGCAGCCCTGGTCTGAAGCTTTCTCTTGATAGATTTCCCTTAAAATAGGGCAGACCTGCAGCTTGTATAAATTGTTATACCTCCACTGAGGTTAATCAGGGCATCACAGCTTAAACTGCATGATGCTCTGCTCCAGAGACTCACTGTAGCTGTAATGCAGAGAATTGCTAACCCATTTCCAACATTAAGTGGAGATGGTGCTAAACGGTTTCCATACGCTCACCAAGGCTGCATTTAGACCTCAGGAAGATCAAATTTTAGTGTATATAGACCTTAGGAAGGGAAATGGTAGTCTTATTCATCATTGTAGTTCTCCTATAAAATTGAAAAATATTCAACACTCTAACTTTAAGAAAACCTGCTTTTCCTAAGTGTTTTCTGATAACATCTTCATTGCTAGAATCTGTGAGCACTGATTTTTCTTTTTTTTTTTTATTTTTTTTTATTTCTTCCTTCCAGCTTACTGAGGCAGGTTCAGGTATCAACTGCTTGGACTCCGTGTGCTGCTTCTCAGGTGGGGAAACAGCATGCACATCTGTTAGAAGAATGCTGGAACGACTAATGGGAAGATGCACTCCAACCCGGGTCAACAGGTGTGGCATTTCTCTCAATAGCCTTTGCTGCAGACGATTCTCCTATAAACTGGAACCTGATGAGCCTGCAGCGATAGATGTCTAGCAAACCAGCTGCAGGTTTTGCTTATCTAAGTAGGAAATGCAACTCTTTATTGTACTTTTTTCATCCTAAAAGATTAGTTTCTTGTTTCTTTTTGAGTGCTTTCTTTTGGGATGGGGAGGGGGGGAAAACAGTTTTCAAAAGATTTCTGTTAAAACGTTTAGTTTGGCTTACTGCAAGTTCTTGTGTTGTATCTATCGTAATTTCTCTTGATTTGTACATTCCTCTCTTTAGAAAATCAAGCCTTGCTGCTGTTTTTGTTCTCCTTTTTATGATTATTTTTTTGCCTTCACGAATCAGGAGTTGTTTGTAAAGTCGAAAGACTTTTCCCTTTGGTTCTTGATGTACAACCTCCAAATATTTACCTTGGAGCTTGCGTTACTCCTGAAGATCTACACAAGGCTCACATTCCCCCCCTAACATATAACTTCATTGTTAGAAGGAGAGTCTTTAAATCTTTCAGCCATTGATTGATATGAAGATGAAATATTTTTGTAGTATAACTTTTATAATCTATTTCTAAAATCAGAGTAATTGACAGAACAGAGCCTTCAGGTTCTAAGAATTTTAAATGTTTTTTCAGTTCTAGAAGGTATCTTGTCAAAATCACGTGTGCCGTTCCAAAGTATGTGCTAAATAAACCTTCTTCCTTCACAAACCACGTGTGAAACAAACCTCAGTGGGAATAAAGCACGTTAGAGTAATCAAATCTGTTTAAGGAGCAATGCTGCTGTTGCAGTCAGCGTAACTGTGAGAAAAACTCTTACTAAATCTGCTAATGTGCCATCTCCCCATTTCCAAATAAAGAGGGATAGCTAACAAACATGGAAATATTTGGGGGTAAAAATAAAAGTAGTCTTTTGTACATCGTAATCTCTCGGTCCCTGAATGATATCATGGTCCTTCGTCGGTCAAAAGGCAAACCTGAAAAAGGTGCACTTCACGCGTTTTCAAGGAAACTCATTTTGTATTTGAACGACTCTGTCTCTTTTGGTTAAAGATCGTGATATCATTCATTCGGTATAAAATCTTGTGTGGGTAATTTTCACTGGCGAGCTTTGTCAGTTCTGATTCTGCCTTTAGGTATTGACTTGGTATGTAGTACCTCTCTGTTCTGAACCTTGTGTTGAACACGGTGTCTGTGGTTTCAGTCAGTTTCTCTCCTCTGGCTTGCTTATGAGATTTATTCAACGTTTCTACAAATCTAGGGTATGATTATGCAAAATGTTTCATTCCATATGAAAAATGAACTGTTATGATTAAGTACATTTTAAATTCAAACTCTTGCTGTATAGAAAGCGGGCATGATGTATAAAATAAACAATTTCATAGAATTTTTAATCTACAAGGTGAGCATTTAATTGGTCTAAAAATCAACACGTTGGTAGCAGTTTCTCTAAGTTTTTGGGGGTTTTTCCCACTTCTCTGTAAAACTGTGCTTTCCAAATGAGGAACTTCTCATGCTACTTTTTTTCATTTATTGTTATCTAATTAGGGCAGATTTTTAGTTAACGTTTGCCTTAGTAACATGTAGTCTTATAAGGTAGGTATTCTGTGTTTTGTTTTCTGCAATGCATTTACATTTTTACAATTTCCTCTTTTTTCACTCAATTTTTCTTTCTTTAAGAACTTAGAAACATTTATGGAAGATAACTCATATTTGACAGAATATTAAAGGCTTTTTGAAGACTCCTTTTTCTCAGGTTTCTTGTCTGCTTACCTCATGTAATTTTCAGAGAAAGTTCCATCTAGCTGAGTAATTCTAGAGTTGTTAGAACACGAAGTTAGTGTTATGTGTAATGAATGTGCCAAACGATCCTGGTGCTACGCTAAGGACTTGAAGTTTTGTAGTTTTTGCTTCTGCCTCTGGTTGAAATTACTCTGAACCATCTTCTAGTTTCACTTAAATTTATGTACAGTACAATTAGAAAAGACTTTTTTTTTTTTAAATTTCCGTCTTACTTGCTTTCTTCAATGACTTCAGTTCCTTCCAGTCAGCATTGGTACTTAAAATCTAGTCTAAAAGTCAAGGTACTAAGCCTGTTTCTTCCCCTGTGCTTTCCTAGTAATACGTCAAAGTCTTTGTTTATTTTTTAATGTACTGATCGCTTAAATCACATGAGGCAGTTAAAAGTTGTGAAATGCAGAAGGTATAGTTAAGAAATGTATTTGGTGATTTAAAAATGCTTGTAAAACTGTTTAGCCTTTGTTCACGAGCTGGAGCTGCTTTGATTTTTACCTAAAGCTGATTTCTTCAGCAGATTGCACAGTCCCAAACAGGATGGTCTTTTGCATGCTTGTGCTTTATAAAACAGCTTCTTATTCAACCAGGAGGTAGCTGCACATTATTTTTGTTGAATGAAGTGATGCTTATAAATATGTTGTCTGTGAGAGTGCCGTAGAATGAAGAGCACTATTCTAAGTAACGTTGCTGTAGCTAGCTTGTGTTGTATTCTGTGCTCCTGATATTCTGTCAAATATGATATTCTGTCAAATACAATAACTGAACGTGAAATCAAACACGGTATCAAATTTTGATAGAAACTTTGATGAATCAAAGTTGTACAAATGCTTGGAGTAGCGGGTCACAGGAATATAGTCTTTTGTACTTAATTTACTGCTTGTAAAATGTATTCGAGAAGTATTTTCTATAGCTTCCTTCACCAGTTAGCATATAAAATGTGTGTTGTGGTATGATAAAATGCATTTTTGTCTGTCTGTTCCATTAAATTGTCTTGTCTGTCAACTTGTCAGTCACTAAAATATTAAGAATGCTGGATCACGTACATTCTTGTGCAGTAGGATTCATTACCAAATTGTTCAGATCTCCCATTCGTGGTACTTGTGTCAAGGCATCGCATGTAAAAGTTCTAAAGAAACAGCAGATTTCTGACAGAGGCAAATTTGGAGGATCAGTTCGTTATATTTTGATTTCCTGCCTTCCAACCTGCTGGTTTTCAGCTTTTCAGATACAGTCCTATAATACTGTTCAACCAAGAACAGTATTTCTTCTAAGGAGTAATCTGTCCTTAAGAGAAAGACATTGCGAGATCCCATCGGACTCTAAAGCTGTGACGTTAGGTAGTTTTCCTGATGCCTTAAATTTTAACTTAAATTTAACAGTAGGGGATGAAATAGATCCATGGCTGTAGATAAGTTTTGCCTAGCCGTAGCTTGGGACAGCATGGATGTTTGAGACTAGAACACCGGTACACCGGGTTGCCGTGGCTGGCTCTGCACACCACAAGGCTGGACTGGAATGACCTTAGGCTGGACCAAATTGTGGCATTCACAGTGCCTCGACTTACACGTGCAGCGTTCAGATCTTCCTTGAGGCACGACATTAAAACTTTAGTCGTAAAACTGGCATACAAACCTCTGGTCATTTTAGTTCATAGTGATGAACGTATCTGTAGCTGTGAGTAAACTTTGCCAGAAAGGTAAACATAGAATTGTTGATTCCGTAGTTGGCATGACTAATGGCAGTATATTTTCAAAGGTTTGAATGAATTGCAGGTGCCTACGTGAAATTAATAATTAGCCTTTTAAAGAGTTACATTTGCCTAATCTCATAACACTTTTATCTTTTGCTTTCATAGACTTTTCTCCTCACCTCTAGATTGTAAGTTCCCAGTCAGCCAAACTTTTCTTTTATTGTTACTTTAGATCATGGAGTTCATCGGATCCCTTCTATGCCAACGACAGAAGCATCTTGACTCTCTCCACAATGGACTCACCCACTTGTTAACAGGGACATTTGTAGATGCCTTGTGGAAGCCATGGGGTGCTCACACACCTGTAGCAGGCGCTGAAGCGATTCAGTGCTGCATCCCTGCCCTAGAAAAGACTGGCAGGACCTCTCAGAACGAGCCGTGGCTCGTCTTGTGGGCTAGCATAAGTCACCTGGACAGTGATCGCTTCCAATATTTTTTTCTAATTATATCCACAAATTGCTATATAATTTTTATTTGTAAGGAACGCTTTTACTTCTGACCGTTTAATCTTTTTTTGTTACCATATGAGCAGATTGGAATCCTGCGTTTGATACTTGGGACCTCACTGTAGCACAGCGGCAAAATCTTTCTCCTCCCAAATCCGAGCGATCTGAATAGAACTGAATAGAACTGAATTTGCCCAATGAAACTTTTAAAAATTGCGTTGTTCATGACGACCCTTCACTTTAAACACACGCGTTAATTTTGAGCTGTCTCTTACAGACGCTGTCTTAGCAGTTTACAAATCGATTTTGTTATTCCCATGGCTGGTTACTATATTCTATAAGCAATCAGTTTAGTAATTTTTGAGAGTTAAATCCAATTCAGATATTTATGCTGGTGTATGAATGGCAGTATATTAAAGTCATTGCTGTGAAAAACACTTTTACAAATCAATAATTTGGAATAATAAGGGATATAACAGTTCACTGTTCTCTTACAGTATAATTCAGAAGCCAGTCATCTTTTATTATGCCCTGTGTGTCTTGTTAACAATTCTTGATCTTGACGTGGAAAAATGTGTAAGAATTGGTGGCTTGTGCAGAAGTCTCACTAGCGTAATTTTTTTGGAATTATTAATCCATTTAAAGTTGGGGAATTTTTGCATGTTGTATTCTTTTTCATGTATTTATATTTGGTCATGTTGTATTTTGAAGATACAATTAACTAATTCATTATCTTCCTATATCTGAAGGATCTGAGACATTGATGGCAATGTTTTGAGACCTAAGTATGCCAATAAAAACGGATTGCGCGGATGGAGCTGTGAATGGTACGTCTTGCAGGTGCATCTCCTGTCCCAGTACAGACGTGTCCGCACGCTTGGGGCTGGGTGGCGGCACTTGCCTGCTCATTCGGCTCGGCTGACTGAACCTGTTGGTCGCCTTTAGATGCGGGAGGTAAAGTGGAGGTGCTGCTACCAGGGACAGCCGTAGACATTGCCCTAGGTACGGCAGGTTGTATGGCTGGAGGCTGGTAAAAACGCTGCTGCTTTGGGCCCTTGTTTGGGAATCCGGTTGGAAGCCAGTCTCTGACACGGGAGTCCCATCAGTAATTGGAAGAATTTTCCTGTCAGACAGCTGAGGATGTAAAGCTGCATATTAAAATTATCTCTGGTGGAATAAACTGTAAATCGAATACAGACTGTAAGTAGCACCGACAAGAACTTCTTTAACAAAGATGTGGTTAAGCGTAGGATTTGGGCAAAACCAGTATTAGCTGCTTTCACCCTGCCTGCACAAGTTTCCACTGTTGGCTTAAGTGCTGTCTCCCAAGCAAATTAGATGGCAAATACTTTTTATTTCATAATTCAGGCAGGCACATCTTACCCTCCTGGTGTGGCACCTCGGCGGGGCCTGGGCTGCTGCCAGAGGAGTTGACCCTCTTGCTAGGGACATCCCGGGTCCGGGAGGAGGAGGTGTTCAAGAGGGCCGGCTGCCCTTGTATCAAATGCTCCGGCTGTTCCTTACCTAGAAGCAGCTCTGCCGTTCGTTATCCTTGACAGTTCATTATCCTTGTTCGTGACTTTGCCCAGTATTGTTTCAGTTCTCCTTTGGAACTTTATTTTTGCATTGATGACTGGAAGGCCGCAGATAGTGCAGGATTTTCAAGATCTCGTTGTTCAAGGCAACGTTTGTGTAGTAAAGAAATTGTCATTGCAGCCTCGTTTGGAAACTCGTAGTGAGGTGAACACGCAGTGCCTGAGGTTTTTGTCCCACTGGCATAGGTGAAGACCAGTTCACAAAGTGATTAAGCAGCTTTAAAAAGGAATTATGAAAACAGAAGAAGCAAAATCAAAATATAGCAAATTTTCCTTTTAAATAAGTGTTCATAGTTCATATCTGTGTCATGCCTTCAAATGCGTAAGGGCAGCGAAGCTTAAGCTTGAGGATGGCAGTGGTCCGCTAGATCCCCCATCGAGCGTCGGGCGGGTTAGGCATGCGGGCAGGGAGCCCGACGCCTGACCGCGCGGGCCGGAGCCCGCTTCCCGGGCGGAGGCGGGTGCGGTGGTGGTCCTCTCTCCAGCCCCAGGGAGCTTCTCCAGGTAGGCGGTAGTAACAGAGTACACTTGGGTTTCACCCACTCTTTATATATCATATATATATACACACACACACACCCCCACCCCTATATATATATATATATATACACACTCACTTTATATATCATGTATGTAATATTAAATCTGGTTTTAAAATAATGATTTTCTTCTTAGTAGTTTCTCATTCTAAGAGTCGTCATGCTGCCAGGGATATCTAGGAAATAAAGAATTTTTTGAAATACTCTGATCAGATATCTGCTGTTTAGCTGCATCTTTTATGTCGAAGCCCCCGTGTTCCCCTGTGCAGAAGTCGGTGTTTGTCGCGGTCAGCCCTGCGGTTCCCGCCCCGCGGGCAGCCTGCGGCGGTGTCGCCTCCCCGCCTGCGGTGAGCTGTCCTCTACCGGCGTCGCTGCCGGCCGCTGCTGCGGCGCAGAGGCTGCGCCGCGCAGCCCCGCTCCGAGCGTTCAGATGGGCTCCGCTCTGTAAGCGTGTGTGCTTTGGCCTTGCCCACACAAATGTGTTAATGACATTTGCACAAAAGAACAGGCCTGTATTTGAAGAGTAATTGACGTTCGTTATGTGTTTCTTCAAAACCTTCCATCTCCTCCCCTCCCTCTTCCCCTGCTTTCCCCTTCCCCAGTGTCTGTAAGGTTACCGAAGAAGCATGCATTTAAACAGTTCAGGAAGAACTTGAGAATCCATCTGTCTGCCAAGGTATATTTTTCTATTTGCAGTAAAGCTAAATCAGTAATTTCTTATGTAGTAAGAACGTAGAATTGGTTTGCGTAAGACCAGATTTTTTGGTCTGGCAGATATTTTGGAGGGAAGAAGTGACTGTGGTTTTGTACTGATGTCGCAAATCTTTTAAAACTACTTCTATTGAAGGAAGAAAGGTTTTGTGTCTGTATTTGACAGCTCAAGTGTGTGAAACCATTCACTGCGCGTGGGTCTCTGTAGAATCCTTCGCGAAGGAGAGCGAAGACTGCGGCTGAGTCCCTGCGGCGCCAGCGCCCCTCTCTGCCGCGGGGTGCGGATGGGCGAGGGAGAACTTGCCCAGAGGCAACGTCTCAGAATCGCCTCTCCGCCTTGCAGGCCCCGAGGTACGGCGAAACGCCGACAGACGCCCCGAGGTAAACGCGGGAGCGGTGTGCGGTCACTTCGCTACGCAGCCTCCCTGCAGAAGCACCTTCTCCATAGCCGCCGGCAGGGCAGGACCGAGTTCTCGGCAAAGTTCTTGTTCTGGGACGAACGGCCTTGGGTTTTGTTACTTAGAAAAACGTCATTTTAGTTGCCAGACTTGGGCTTTTTAAAGGGTGCAGTGGCAAAGATTAAGTGGGAAGATGCTCTGAATTGTTTCACAAACTAAAATGCAAATATTCTGCTTAAAGTATTCTGTACATTCTTAAGGTGAGGAGGGGGAGGGGGAACGAAATGCAAAGGAAGGAGTGCTGAAAACTTTGGCTTTACGTTTTCAGAATGATTTCTTGTTTGCTAGTGCAAAAGATGATTTGAGAAAAGATTATGCAACCTAGGATGCGTATTAGGCAACTGTAATTTCTTACTGGAAACCTTTGGTAATGCTTTCAAACACAGGTTTTTTTTATGACAGTATAACTAACTTCTATATTGGAAAATCTCATTTTTACCAGTGTTAGAAATGTCTCAAAGCTGTCGTCTACATTATTTTTAATAGCTTTGTCTGATGCTTCTGTACTTCTAAATACTAGTGATTTTGGTGAAATTCAGTGTTCAAAAGTGCCCAGTCATAGTGTGCTTCTGAACCGCCTGTCTGGAGCCTCCCTCCTCCCGGGCGCAGGGTGCCCAGCGGCCTCGCCTCGCCGCGCCGCCGGCGCTGGCCTGGGGGAGCCGCGCCTGGAGCCGGGCGCAGCCCTCGGCCTGGACGGGTTTTAGCCTTCTTTCTGTCCCTGCATTATTTCCCAGCTGGGCTTTCTTCTTTGCAGACCTGGGGTTTTTCTGTGAATGTGTTCACTGTTGGTTGGTTTGTGCGTTCTTTGCTTCTGTTCTTTGCTTCCCGCGGCAGGGTTTGTCTGGTTCCTGCTCCTGTCGGAACGGCTCGCTTTGTGCCAGGAGGAGGAAGGAGGGGATGCTCCTGGCGACCTCCGCTCTTCCCGTCAGTCGTCTTAGAAGCGCATTTGCATCGGTATTTGCAAGGCTTCTGCTTTCCGTAGTTTTTTCCCTGCTTGTAGAGGCATCAGAAATGACTCAACAGCGAGCCCTCGCCTGCTGCCAGGCCTCGGTGGCTTTCCTTGAGAGGAAAGTTCTCATCGCTTGGAAGTATTCGCCGTGCTCTAGCTCCGGCCGCGCTCTGGTGCTGTGTTGCCACCAGTACAGATAGCCGTTGTCGCTGTAGCTAGGACTTGTTTGTTGTTTCCCGTTTGTATGAATGCACAGGCGTGACCAGCAGCGGCGGGGCGGCTGGAGACGCCTCTGCGTGCGGCGAAGGGGAGAGCCCCGCGCTGCGGGGCACGGAGCAGGGCTTGTCGGAGGGAGGCCCCTGCTGCGCCGGGGTTCGTCCTCGGCGGTGGTAAAGGAAATGAATTTCATACAGCAGTGGGTTCTCAACCTCTTCATGTTTTGGCAGTGGGATAAAAGATAATCCATGGGGCGTGCAGTTTAGAAAGGGGAAAACGGTTAAAAATGAGACCGACTCTCAGGTATAAATAAGGTATCATTTTTGCAGCGAAGACTGTATTTTCACAATGCCCAGTTACGGTCCCGTGAGAGATTTCAGGTTCCAGGCATCCAAAAATAACAAATATCTGCTCTCCTGTTTTTTCACTGAAGTGTGATCAAGTTCTGCTGCTTTTCTGAAGAAAAATACGTGAATGCTCTCATCTCTGCAAGCAGTACCTTTTCAAAGATGTCGATCCTTAACTTCAGGCAAGTAAGGGGCGTTGACAGCTGGAAACCGTAGCAATAATTAGCACCGAGAATTCCGGACCTCAGACACTGTGGCTGCCGCGTGTTATTATTGATTCTCTGCCAGCGAGTCGGTGTGCTTGCTTCTGGTACAGCTGGGGCAGTAGCAGTTGTCTTAAAAATGGTTTATGAAAATTATATTTATTAAATAAAACTTTCAGTTCCAGCTGAGTCATTGTTTCAGTTACGTAAAGGTTGGAGAAGAGCGGCGCCGCTGCTCCTCGCACCCAGCACCACGCGGGGCTGGAGAGGGCCAAGGGCGAGGCAGAGCGGCCCCCGCCTCGCTCACTCGCGCGCGCACGCTCGCACACACTCACATGCACCCGCGCACACTCTCGTGCACACTCACACGAACTCTCACACACTTACACACACTCACTCTCATGCACGCACTCACACTCACTCTCACATGCTCTCACACACGCACTCGCTCACGCTCTCGCGCACACACGCTCTCACACACTCGGCCCACACACTCATTCGCCCACTCCTCACGCGCGCTCCCGTGGGCGCTCGCACTCTCACGCACTCACACTCTCGCACACAGGCTCACTCTCCCACACTCTCATGAACTCTCTCCCACAACGCTCACACACTCTTACACATTCACACACGCTCACACGCACTCACACGCACCCATTCTCACACGCAGTCTCATGTACTCACGCACTCACGCACACGCTCTCACACACACATTCACACACGCGCTCTCACGCACTCTCTGCACTCATTCTCGCGCATGCACTCACACTCTCACTCGCACTCACAAACTCTCACACGCACTCTTACACTCACACGTGTGCAAGGCGGGGGTGCCTCCGGCCGCTCCCGCGGGGCAGGGCGCTGCCACGGGCCGCGCGTTGCGATTCCCGCCCGGGCTTCGGCCCCGTCTCTGCACCAGCAAACGTCGTCGGTCAGCGGGCAGCCGCCTGTTCCTGATCCGAGGTGCAGGGTCGTCATTCCCGCCCCGGGAGCTCGGCGTGACGTTTTGTGCTCTAGAGACGCAGGAGTGAGTGCGCAAGGGAACCCGCTGCAACGCTACGTACACCAGCGTTCCTTGGCTTCCAGAAGCGGGCAGCCGACCTCCGGGCCGTTCCCATGCCCAGGGTGCAGGCGGCTCTTCGAACTGGCAGGAGAAAACGCCCCGTTTCTGACCGAGACGACGACAGGCGGATAGCGTGTGAGCAAGCATTTCACAGTGGGGGCCACCCTCTGGGAGCTCAGAGGCCTGAATGGCACCACGCCTTTAAAAACCGAAGGTAGTCAGCGTTCCATACCTGAAAGCTACAGAGACTTCTGGCAGCATTTAAATAAAGCGTGAATGACAGAAGTTTACTAAATGCATTCTTAAAAAATTATATTTTTCTTAAATAAGTATTTCTCAGTGTGGATTTCATTGTAAAACAGTCTTGAAGCAAGCTGTAAGTTACTTATGAACAGGCCGATCACTCAGAGTCACCCAGGTACGTAGCCTGCAACCGCATTTAAAGAACGCGCGCGCTGTGTGAGGCGTCCTCCTCCCGGGCCGGGCAGCGGCCGCGCGGGGCGGCTGGGAAAGATGGGCTCCGGCTGCCGCTTGCGCGCACTCGGAGGCCCGAGGCTGCAGCCGTCCTCCGCTCCCCCCCGACTTACCGACAGCCTGTGGTTGATGCCGAAGACAAGGAGCCCACGCTTGCTTTTTTCCCCTGCTTAAAAACACGTTCCAGACATCAGCCTGACACGGCATTCCCCGACCCAATGCATGAGAAGACGTAGTCGTGGCGATTTCACTGGAGCTTTATTGCCTCTGTTGGTCATGAGAGGGATTGTAAGAAGTTACATTTCAACTTACAGAGATATGTAAATGATGGATTTTTTACTAAATATAATCTCGAGATTAAGTGTTTTATATCAGGGCACTTCTAATTTTGTACATATTTAATGTATAAAAACAGGTTACAAACTTGATGTTCGCCTTCTTTTTTTCTTGACATTTGGCAAAATTAAACTGATCCATTTAGGGGAGATCATCAAATTGAGGACATAAGCACTTACGAATTAAAGCAATCCAAGTCAGCAACTGTCTGCATTCTTAAAAAAAAAGAAAAACCACACAAATATATAAAGGAAAAAACACATGGCCACATCTGAGCATGTTTCAATACAAAATATTCCCTGTAACCGGGCATTTTGTCCCCAGAACAACACCCTGTTCAATCAATGTTTCTTTCGACTTCAGTCGCTCATTTTGAAAAACTTCTAAGATGCCATCATAGCACAAATAACCCTTTTCTGCAACATAATTAGTCAAAGTTTTATGTATTTCTTTATAATTACACAGTAATTATACGCGTGTAGTACCAAACTGATGACAACACTATTTTGTTGAAAAGCTCTCGCCCTCAGAAGGAATACGCGTTCAAACACGGCGGCGTCCCGCCCCGGCGCCCTGTGAGGGGCAAGCTGTGCTGGGGCAAAAAGCCAGCCCGCCCCCGCTGCAGGCTCGGCCGGCTTGGGCTGAGCCATCCCCAAGGGCCCCGGGGCACGGGACAGCCCCCAGCGGGAGCCCCGCGGCGCCTTCTGCCACCCCCTCCTCAGGTCAAGTCCCCGTTCATATTTACACGACCCCCAGAAGGGAAAGACTGACAGCAGCACCACCCCGGCGTGGGCACGGCCGGTCCCCGCCGCTGGAGAAAGTCTGCCGTGGTTTTGGGGCGCGGTGTTCTTGAAATAACCGCACGACTGGATTCTCCTAAAAGAGCGCTGCTCTAAAGGGCGCTAGTCGTACGCCACCTTCAGGGAATACAAATAAAAAATTTTAGCAGTTTAAGAGTCAATTTTTTCCTAAAATACTTTTCGTGTTCTGCTGTTCAGTGCAAGTACCAATTACTCATGTCAACAATAATTAATTCTGGCCTTACAACGGGACTACTTAGAGCACGGACTTACTTAAACCTCTGTCCTTACTGGTAACTCTATGGAGCTTGGTATTTTCCGGATTGTTTAACAGCGTAGTATTTATCAAGTCTCTTCACAGGTAACTAAGTGAGAAGTGAAAGACCATGTTTGTTTAGCACAGAAGCAGCTCAAGAGCTCCTGTAATATTAAAAATAAAGAAGAACTGCACCTGATAAAACCTGAAGAACCCAAATGCTTTAGTTAAATGCAGTAAGAAAGACAGTAAGTAGTAGTGATGGATCAACCAAATAATTTAAGCAAACAAAGCCAGTGCAGTATTTTAGATCTGATCTGTGCTTGTTTGGGAAAGCTTTACTCTTAGTCTCTGTATTTGGCAACCACGGTGATATGTCAATTTAAGGAAAACTCAACAAAATAATTTAAAAAAATGGGTGTCATCCTTAATAACGGCAGTACCTATATGTTATAACGATTTAACTTCCTTCTCAGGATAATGGTTTCAAAACCCAGAGTCACATCAAACTCACCAGCTTCTTGTACAACAGGGCCATTTGTTTCATCATACCTCAACCATAAATATTCCCTGTCTCAATTTAAAATACTGGATTGTGTAGCAAACATTTAAGACACAAATTCAGTATATTCAAGTTTTAGATTTCCACAGAAATGAAAAACCTTTCTTTGACAGACAGAGAAGCATGTCAAAACTGTCATGAAATTTGATTTCTTGGATATAACCTAGAGAATATTAGATTCTCTCATGATGCACACAGCTTATCTCAATGACGCTCACTGAAGGCTGACCATAACATTAAACACGGGTGCTTTAAGCGCACAGCAGTTGTGTCGTGCTTCGGCTGTTCTCACAGTCAGTCGCTGTACAATCAAACCATTCAGATAGGCACCTAGATACCCCAGTAGCAACAACCTTGGGTTTTCTTGGTTATTTCTGTAATTGTTTTTCCCAGATACTCAAACTCACTTAGACAATACCTGTACTTTTCCAGAAAAGAAAAAAAAAATATCAGACCCAGTACGCTTAAATATATCACTCTTCCAGGAAGTGCTATCAATACAGTCTTTGCAACTAGCCCCAAGTGTATATTTAAGGATTCTTTTAAAAACTGTTTTGATGTTGATCTGTATAATTCGGATGCCATACAACAGTTGTCTGATGATGACCAGCATTGTGCTTTATGTGAAACCAGAAACCTCAAAATAATCATAAAGCTTCTAGGACTTATGGGAGATGAAACTAGGGTGGTCCACCAAAAAAAAAAAAAAAAATCCATGATGAAATCCACAATGTTGGAATTTTAACGGGCAAGAGTGGTCCAGACTAGAAGAAAAGCCCAAACCACCAGTAGAAGAATGAAATATGATATGGTCCAAGATGTATCCTTAAAGGTTTGTCTCAACCCCCAGCCATATTGTGAGGATTGATCTTCAGTTCAGTCCAGCCAGCAGAAATTGACTGTGCAATTTTCCATTTCAGGTATTTGTACAGACTATGTACACGCTAGAAGGGTCCTTTAGTGCTACACTGTCGTACTTTTTGTCCCAGCAATTTGAGGGCGTGCAAATTCCACAAAGTCATCAATAAGAACTGGCCATGCCCCTAAAAGGAAAAAAAGACCAGAACGTAAGAACTCGGTTCAACAAGGCATTCTTTTTAAAGCTTCAGATCTAAACAAGTGATTTACTTTCCAGTCGTAACTAGGCATAGTTTCAAGCAAAAAATTGTAATCCAATTTTCTTGCTTGAAATTTAAGAGCTGGTTAAAGATTTCTACTTCCTTTAAGCCCAGTTAATAAATATCCCTTTCAAGGGTTGTGCTTCTTCACCCTCCTGACCAAAAAAAGAAGGAAAAAATTAAAAAAAAAGCTGACAAAAATTCTAGCTTAAAAGTGTCCTGGTTTCAGCACCAGAACTCGATCCCCAGGATGGCAATAGCCGCTTAAAAAACGTGGAACAGTGGATGAAGCAGTCTGTGCTGCACACAGCAGCGGATCTTAACATACTGCAGCATCTGCTGCTCACAGTTTGATTTTGCACGAATGCAGTGCTCATCCGTTACAATCGGCACGCTTAGCCGTACCTCAAAACAACAAAAGGCACTCCGATAGCCAGCAACACGGTATCATGCCCTGGAAGGCTGGTATTACGCTATATATCCCCTTCTGTATTCCTTATCAAGAGGCAGCTAAAACGCGTATCAATATTGTACATATTATGGGCAGCCGTACCCAAAGAGGTCCCCAGTCATGTGCATGATGGTCATGTGAAGGTTAAAAATAGTTGTGGGATGGTTTTCTTCCCCCCTTAAAATATTTTTATTCCAAATCATTAAAACATGCTTTCTGCCTTTAATCTTTCTAAACTACACTGATTTATTGTGGGCAGCAGCCCCTTTGCTCAGCGATAAGGGAATGAGAACTGTCCATAATTTATTTAATAAGTTGTAGAAGTTTGCTCCCCTCTCTCTGGAAGCATCAGAAGTTTACAGTTTCCTCCACTCACTGAACTGATCTGCCACCAACGCCTGAAGGTAATTAGCTGTTCTTGGCTACAGGTGGACTGGAAGAGGAAAGGTCAATACACAAGTTTACAAGAAACACATTTGGTAGGAAATAACTTAGGTTTAGTAATCCCTGTATGCTGCCAGCTTCACTTTAATATTATTACATGTCCAGTCTTCACATAAACTGAAGCAACCAAACTTAAAAAACGATTCTCAGCTAAGAAATGCAATAACCAGAGGACCCTTGGAAGAAATGCACAGGCCATGAATCAGTTACTGGGTTGAAGATGCCAAAAACCGCGCTGACAGAGAATGTGTTTTTTAAACGGACAAATACCAGGGTTTGTCTCAATAATAAGGAATTAGTATCTGAGCTCAGACAGAAGTAAAAAAGCAAATGGACTTAAGGAAGTTTCA
Source organism: Platalea leucorodia (assembly GCF_965183815.1). Lineage (NCBI taxonomy): Eukaryota > Metazoa > Chordata > Aves > Pelecaniformes > Threskiornithidae > Platalea > Platalea leucorodia. The sequence continues at coordinate 425,467 of NC_138830.1, read as the reverse complement.
GCATTTCTTTTTTAAACTGCAGTGATAAGCAGACGGTAACAACATGCACTGGAGTAGCTCTAACTGGACTTTAGCTCAGCAGTGATATTCCAATTATGCTGTTATTAGACAGCCGTGCCAAAGCAGATATGCAGTAGTACGTGCAGCATAAAACACAGTCAGAAGATAACGAAAGAAAATGGAAACGTTTACCTTCCTCATCATAGTTAGACATATCATCTGCTATCATTGTACTAAAGTCTAGAAGAAGGTTCCAGGTATCCTTAGGAATTGATCTTTTATGATGTTCCTGTTTGGAGGGGTGGAAAATGTATACTTTAAAAAAAAAAAATAAATTAAAAGCCTTTATACACATTCATTTTTACTGTCTTGGACACATCCATTTCCCCAAAACTTCTTTCTCTTGTACACACTACAAAGTGCAGTACCGGGGATCTGGGTCAAAAAAGTCTATTATTTCATCTACTCAGTAATTGAAACTTATTTATCTTCCAAGCTTTGAAATTACTGCAGTCCAGTTTAGGTAAAGATTTAAACTTACCAACAAAAATTTGTTCCACAAGTCTAGAAATTTAAATCTTCCATTAAGTACTAAATTCCAGTAGGCAATGGCCATTTCTAAATCTGTAATATTAAAATATATTACTCTTAGAGACATACATTTCAAATATATCATCTCCAGAGGTATCTAAGATGAACCATATATTCATAAAGGTGAAAAGAGTAATCTAACGCAAATATACACATGGATCCTTTACAAAAAGGCAACGATAAATAAAGTGTTACACAAATATTTGATAAATTTCGACACTATCACTTGAATATAGAACTGAAAATTGCCCATATTAATACCTAGCATATCCAAAGCACGCATATGCCTTTTGCTATCTAACAATAATTTAATTAAGATTCGGTGAAATATTTTTGTCTTAGAAATGCTATTGACTCGAAAAGAAAACATGTAGTATTTTGTAGCAAGATCTGCTTTAATTTTTTTTAATATATAAACTACAATTTACATAAAACTAGCTTTTTATGATTTCATTTTTAGAGCAACCTTGTTACAGGTGCTGGCTTTGTAACATGGCTTTTGTCAAGTATTCATTTCTGCAATCGGATTTCCTTTTGAAAAAAACTTTAAGTACGGTACAAGCAGATGGTTGATGGTTGGTTGGTTTGTTGGTGGTCTTTTTTTGGTTGGGCTGGGTTTTTTTTTGTTGGCTTGGGTTTTTTTCCTCCCCAAAGACTCCTGCTAAGTTCTTGCTTGTTTTGACTCTGTCTCTCAGGATGACTGAGAAACCTGAACCGACCCAGTTCAGGAACAACCCGCTGCTTGCCAGGCACCAGCGTGCTGCCGTCGGCAGCGGGTGCTGTTAGCGCGGCACTTAGAGGCTGGTTAGTCTGGCACGTAAGGAAAAAACCAAAAAACCTCACCTCCCTGGTATTTGCCGAAGGCTAAACTGACACGCATTTACTGTTTATTAGTGGCGTACAGTAACATGTTAGCTGATAAAAGAAATTTATGTATCTGAGCTCTAAATCTCTACCTAGCGTGATCCCCATTCCCAGGACCTGCAAGGACCTCTGTACTGTATCACAAATGCTACCAACTGTGATCTTTCTGAATTCCGTACCCATCACCACGTACACACAGTAACCCCAAAAGGCCACCTAGTTAAGTGACCTCTTTTTTAACAAAAGCCTATATATTTTGCAGTCTAGCAAATCTCTCCTTCCATAAACAACCCTCTCGTGAGAGCAGAGAAGAGGCACATGATCAACCGCACCTCGGGGAAAAAAAGAAAGAGAAAAAAATCTGACAGGACAAGAAAACCACTCCCTTCCCCCAGATGCCCAGGCTATTTAAAAAAACAGGGAGGTGGACCTTAGAGGTGAAACCAACAGCAAACAAAACAAAGCAAGAACTCGGCATTGCTGGAGGGAAAATAGATGGTGATGGGGGGAGTTTATGAATTGTTTAGTATCTTTGATATTAAAAGTTCTCCTCGAACAGCACATTCACATTATAATGCTTCCTGACCAAAGTAAAGAATAAAGTTTGTGGAGGATTTTCCAGCAGCTGCAAAGGGGTGTGATTTCAAACGCGTTAAGTTTGAGTTTTGAAAAGCAGGGACTAATTAAACCGAAGTCACTACTCCTCAGTAAATAAGCTATATACGAAAATGACAACTTATTAAAGAGTGCAAAGGCTAGGTATCTCTCTTTAACAGAAGGTTCTGATGCAAAAATAGGCACTTCAGCTTTCAACTAAAACTGCTGCCTTCCTAAAAATGAATAGATACGAACTTCAGATTAAGCTGATCAGGTGCTCAAGGAAACAGATGAGAAAACCAAGTTTTATTTATTTGTGATGCATTAACAGCAGGCATAGTAAAAAATGCAAGGTCATCAAATTGCTGCGTATTTATAGTGGTTTATAAACAAACTGTGCATTTCGACATGCTTATACAATTCTGAGATTATTCTTGTGGGTAAGCAAAGGCCTTTACAAAACAGACCTCGGGATGCTGCAACCTCAAAGTCATTATGTGAGTCCAAACATGTAAAGCACGAAGACATAAAGCCTTCGGACAAACTGTATGTTGTAAAAGAAATTTTATTAAATCACAAAATTCGAGAGTAAAGATATAATTTTAGGTTTTCATAAGAAAGTGAAAGAATGCTCAAGAAAGTCCTCATGGATCAAATATTAAAGTCTCAAAATATAAGCTCCATTTTGAGTTTTATCCAGCGAGATGCAAGAAAAGAAAACAATGATGTTCGAGATGAACATCAGCTAACAGGTATTCTCAAAATGATACGCAGGTATCACAAGAAGTTTTAAGACATCCACAGTACTTACACCGTAGTAAGGAACTACGCAGAGGAAATGCCTTTCCAGAACTGTGCCTGAACTACTGCACAACGTTTGGAAGATTAGAGACCAATATACATTAAAATCAATTTGCAAGTTCCCACAAGCAGTTATTTAGACACTCCAAAATTAATTGCCTCACTAGGAGCACTTGCTTTTCAGCACTGTACTTCTCCCAGTATTCTTTTGCTTCAGGGTTTCCAGAATTATTCTGCCCTATCGTAAATTCATGCCTAGAACTGTGTATTTATTGGCACCAAAAGGGTTGGTAAGCATCCATATTTTAAGCTTAGTTCTACATCACTTCCAGACCCAGACTGGAGGGAAGGAAAAAAAAAAAAAAAACCAAACACCCTTACACTATGTATATGCTGTATGAATCTGAGAAAACTATTTGTGTCTTTGTCACTGCTAGCGCTTAACCTGCATAAAGAAGCTTTAAGATGAACGAGAAATAAAGCAAGGGACTTGGTTTTCCTGGTAAATAATTTTTACTGAAGTCTGTTCCACCTGGGATACTCAAGACTCATTTCCATAAAGGACTAGGGGGAAAAAAAAAAAATTGAGAAAAAGAATGCAAGTCTTCCTTATACCTTAGAAATATGGAGAAGAAAATAAGAGGCAAGTACTACATCAAACAGTTCTGTTATTCTTAAGTTTTGAGAAAATATAATTAAAAATGAACAGGTAATTATGATATCATAGTGATTTGTCATTTCACTTTTACCACCTTACAGGGATTCTGCAAAATACTCCTTGTTGTGTGAAGCTGTTTAAAGATTAAAAACGACATACAAATGTTACACCAGTAACCATAAAAAAACAAACAAAAAAACCAAAAACAAACAAAACAAAACAAAAAAAAAAACCACCACCCTGCACCCTGCAACTGTTCACACTGCAGAACTGATTCCACACTGACACTCTCCATAACCTAACTTCTGTCCTCTCACAATTCAATTACTGTCCACATTTTCCTTGTTGTAGCAGCCTAAAAAAATTGATATGACTTTCTACAAGAAATAAGAATCGGCCCATTCATTGATTTGCAGGATTCAGATCTGACTACGTGCGTGCACAAGTATTTTTACAGAGTTTAGCAGTGCTCTTTTAGCTTCTTCAAAGACAATGAAACTCACAATCCAAGTGAAAACAAAAAATAGGATACAGAAAGATGTTAAAGAATGACACAGAGTCGAAACTAAGACACGGAGCTTTTGCTTATTTACTTATTTTTCAATATCCTTTTTAAACCAGAAGTTGGTCTGCATATAAAAGACAACAAAACCAAAGCAGAATGCTCATCTTTCCACAGCGCACGAATGCAAAGCTGGTCAGTGGCAGTCAGTTTAAGGCATTTTCATTACTGAGAAAAATAAATTCACAAGCTGCCAAGGAAGAACCTTTCAGTATTTTATTTCTTCTCAAAAGTAGGACAGTTAACTTAACAGTTACAGAGTCATGAAATACTAGTTATGGTTAATATCTCAGCTACACTGTATATAAATGAATATGCATTCTGCTTGAAAGAAATTTTTGTTCCCTCATCTTTGCTGTTTTGAATAGACAGATCTACAGTTTCTTCATTTAGTTCCATCTGAACTGTGCTGTTCTGTCACGTTTTTGGTGGTGTTTTTTGTTTTCCAAAAAATAATTATTTTTAATAAGCGATTCCTCCATTCCACCTGTTATACTAATCAAAAGCACAATCAGCAGAAGAAGAGCTCCGAAATAATGAAAAAACAACATTCAGTGAGATGGGGGGGGGGGGGGGGGGGGGGCTGTAGGTAGGCACCTATTGCCAACAGCACAACAACAGGCATCAAGCCCAGGATACAGAAATCGATTTGTACTATTCCTATTCTATTTTGCCAAGAAATCTGCAAGCATTTTTGGTGTTCCAAGAGACTAGACAAGTGTACTTACATGGAATCGGTTTTACAGCTTATATTTATCCTAAAAGTGAAAATTCAATTAATCTGTTCAGTGCTGCAAATTCTAAGTGGTATAATTATGCCTTCAAAATAAGACCATAATCCATTGTGCTTGCTAAGAATTGCACACACTCTTAGTGAAAGAATAAACCCTCTCTCATAAAATTTTGTAGTCTGTACTAATGATGCAGATATTTCTATCAATTTGAACCCCTTAAATTGACATCTATCTTTCACAACAGAGAGCTGTATTTTATCCCACGGATGGCTCTTTCAGACTCACTGGATCACAATAATATTTTCACTTACTGCTCTAATCAGTAATTTCCCATATTTACGAACAAATGTTTATGATTAAGAATACATACCTAAACCTTTCTGTCCTGGATTCTTTGCGAAGTTGAAAGTAAACTGATAGAAATCCTTAAATCTTCCTGGCTCTTTTAATTCTTGTTCCATTTTAGGAATCTGGGCCTTCAGTTTTTCTATGCTGTCACATCTGCATTTTAAAAAGCATGTTTATTTGTGTATTATTCATTTTGCCATAAAATACGAGTTATAACTTAAACAAAAATTTATAAAATTTTTGTGGAATACAATACGATTATCAAAACAAAACTCAGGAAGCCTTTAATTAGTCAAACAAAGAAATGAAATTGTCGTATTTCTTCACATTGCCATTTGCACATACTAGCTGATGCATCAGATTCTATAATCCACAACATTTTTAGAAAAATGTGATAAAGACTACTACATTCTCATAGGGCAGAGAAAACCCAGGTATGCTAGACTGCAGGCCAACATCCTTGCTTCACCTACCTGAGTAGCTCTATGGCAACTAACTGAAATACTCACACAACCAAAGCAAGTAGTGCTCAGAGTTGCTTCCCTTTTTTTGGTCACTAAGCATCTAGCACATAGACAGCAGGTGCATTTTTACAGAGGCAGACAAGTGATGCTAGACTTTGAAAAGTCTCCGAAGTCTGAAGGGACAATGTGATTGTGACTTCCCTAAAACAGGGCTGCTTCACCATACATGCCAGTTTCTGACCCTGGACTACACTGTCAGTGTGTAATACTTACTGCACACTTACCCTAGCTCAGTCATTCCATCCATGAATTCCAGCTTTGAAAATTCACACTGTGTGGCAGCTCGGAATTTCCATGCAATGATGAGTACAGTAATGCTGGCTGGGTCAAGAGCTAGATCATCACAGAACTGCTGTATACCATCTATACCAATTTTATTTTCATCTTGAGGATCTTTGGGATATAAAAGTAAGTATCAAGAAAAAGAGATCTTTTGAAAAAGCTAATTTATTCAACATGAGTATATAAGATAAGCAAACATTTTCAAGAAGCCATTTTTAGGATCAGCCCTTATAAGTGGATATTTTAAAAACAAAATTAAATTAGTATTTTCAATGGTTAAGCTTTAACAATTGAAGAAGTTACTACAATAAAGCCTCCCATACAATGAAGCTTATGGTATTTTTATGGGAGAGACAAAAGCACCACACAAACATTTGTTTTCTGCTTAATAACATGCATGATATTCTGACTCATTCCGTACAGAGAACAATGGTCCTTTCCCACCAGCAGACTTAATTATTGGCATCTTTGGTAAGACTGCCGATCTGCGTACCATTATCAACAATCCCGCAGTGTCCATTTGCAAGCTGTACTGATACGATTATCAAATCTGCCCATACGCTACTAAGTCAACATTAGTTTTATGCATTTTCTGGCATCACCAGCAGGCATGGATTGGACATGGGAACCTCCAAGAGGAAAGTTATGCTGCCCCATTACCGATTCCAAGTCAGCCAGGCACACTCCTCTTTCCACGAAGGAATCAACATCTGGTCTGGAAGTGAGATGCTCACATTTCAAGTGCACTAACAAAGATCTACTAATGCAAGCCAACAAAGACTTCAGGAAAATGGTATTTGGATTACGCGTGCATATGAGAACTGACAGAAAATGTAGCACTCATTTTTAGGTTTTTTTAAAGTGCTAAAACACAGAATTTGTTCTACTGTACTGAATCCACTTTACTATTTGTGGTAGGATATCATCAGTTGAACACTGGCTATATAACAAATAGAGAGACTTTGTTTTCTTTTCCGCTCTGATAATAAGCACAAGGTGAATAAAAATTAAGGTAGAATCCATCCTTGGTATGCAACCTTTCGCTTTGTCAGGAGCAAGTCCTGAGTGACACGCTTTCCCCAGAAGAATCACCTAAAATTCACATTAATCATTACAGTTACTCACTGTACACACAATTCCAGCTCCAGACCCTAACCTTGTATAAATGTACACATATTTAGGGCACGTAAAGCAACTGCATGTAATCCGTGTGAAGCAGAAGCCTACATACGTTCCCCTTTTAACTTGTATTACTAGTAATAGAAAAACACAGCCGAAAGAGACGGTTAAGATTTCCAAGCACAAGAGCACAGCCGCAATGATACACTGTAATTAAGAATACATACCTACAACTAGGAAATAAGCCTGAAACTCAGGGTACTCACCTTTGTATCTGTTATATAGTTGCTCTAACTTCTTTCTGTCCAATGATCCTTTAACACTCTCTCGTATATAAAGTTCAGGATTTTGGAAAAAGTTGTCTGTTGCAACATCTAACTTCCAGTCATTTTGAGACAGACAACTCACCGCTGTCTTTTCACTAGATTGTGTGAAGACCATAAACTGACGCACTTTATCCTTCTGTGATGATTTCAACTTGTTCTAGTAAAAACAGACAATACTGTAACTAGAAATGTTTTACTGGACAAAAAAAAGAAAAAAATCATCGGTATTGTCAATATTTTTAAATCAGTACCTTTTATAATTTTCCCAAGCAATTAGAAGACTTTCTCTAACTGCTGCAGCAGTTAGACACTCAAACCAACACTTATTTTCTTTCTTTCTTTGTTTAAATTTAAACTTACCTTCATTCTAGGTACTTTACATTGTAACAAAACTGAGTTAAATCACCACAAAAATCATGCTGGCAAAGCAACCACAGAAATAAAAAAATGGGTATTCTTATTGCATATTTGGAGGGAGAGCTGAAGGGCATATCAAATTCATATACAGCTGTAAGATGGGACACCTTTCTATTTAAACCAATTTTTGTTTTTTAAAAAGAAAAAAAGCATTCTCCTCTTAATACAAGAACGCTACACCTACCAAAAAAGGGCAATTGAGATGCCTAAAGGAAGCCCATGGCTATCAAAAATTTGACGGATTAACTGCCTCAGCGGTGCGGCAGAAGAGGCCGTTTAGCAGCTTACCATCGCTGAACGAGCGGCCGGCGTTCATTCAGTCCCGCCTGCCGAGCTACCAGCAACACCAGCGAGTGCAGGACCGGGCGCGCGCCCAGGCGGCCAGCACCGGGGTCTCTGGACGCACCTCTTGACGGCGGCAGGGAACGAGGCTGGGTCATCCGTTTCAGGGAGCTACACACCAAAATATCTTAAAAGACTTTTTTTTTTTTTTAAAAAAAAAAAAAAAAAGATTTTTCACTTTGAAGGTGCTCAACTCCACCTACATAATTTGCAAAACATTCATTCCTGTGAGGAGGCATTGTCTCCATTTCACAGGTGCAGCAACTGAAGCTAAAAAAAAGGGGTAAGTAATTTTGCCGGAGGCGGGCAGGGGAGCGAGTAGCCAAGGTGAGAGCTCTGGAATTTCAGGCCTCCTGCCCAGACCAAGAGACATCCCTCTCTGCTCGAGCGCAAAACTGAACGGAGAACTTGCTGCCAGCAATTTATCAGCATAGAGTGATTCCCAAGGATATTTCTGATGAGGAGAAGCACACTCAGTGGTTCAAGGCAGTTAGTTACACAAAACTAACTGCTGATCAGTGGAAAACGATCATACAGCTCTTGCACTAAATCCAAATTCAGTTCTAAAGTTCAAAGCAAAAAGACTCCTAACGTTAAAACTTGGTGAATAAAAGTTCTGCCTTTTAAGTCAGGATTGCATCTCTTACTCGGCACAAATATTTCATTTGTAGTTTACCTTGCATTCTAACCAAAACTTGTATATTCTGTTCATCATCGTAATTTCCAAGTGCGTGGCTCCTTCTCAGGGAGTATGGGGGAAAAAAGGCCAGAAAAATCTCTAGACGTGATAAACTATCCTCAGCCAAAGGGGGAATGGTTTAGGAGCAGTACAAGCTCAAGCGCTTCATTCCAAAGGATAAATAGTGTCCAATCACATCATCATTAGAAAAAAGAACTAATGCTTCAGAACACAAATTCATCTGCCCTAAAAGTCAAAATCAGTTTTTTGCTGCTTGATGACAGTGAATGTGAACACTATTATTCGTAAGAGTAGTTAAGATACCAGCTTCAGAGTTACACCTTTTAAAAAAAATTACAAGAGCATCACGTTTGGCTTAGACTGGTACCCACAAAATACACTAAACAGACCAATACCCCTTAAATTAAGATCCCTTTAAAAAAGAAAAAAAAAAAAAAAAAACAAACCCTCCCCCCACCGAAAACCCCCTATATCTACAACACTTAGCAGAAGCCAAAATTTTAGCACACACTGCAGACTTAAACGCAGCGATATTAGTTAGGTTATACTACTTTTAAAGTTATAATATGTTGCTGCTTTATTTCAGCCTCTTGAATAAATTTCTCACATTGGACCTTTTACTACAAACATGTTTCTGAAACTCAGGTTTTCAGAAGTGGTTCCAGGTAAAGGTCAAGCCACCAGAGCAGCTCCTGCAAAGGCCCACTGCTGACAACTTGTGCACGTTTTGAGTTTCACGGCAGACATTCGGCACCTTACGATACTGAGCTTAATCTTTCCCAAAAATTACTGACTCTGACAAAGCCACGTGGAATGACTTCTGGAAATGACTAATGCATTTTTAGTTCCAGTTTTTAAAAATATATTGTAAAGTCAGATATATTAAAACAAACCATTGAATGAAATCCCAAATGAAGATGAGACAATCCCAAAGCTAATCTTCTGCATCAGTTACCAGCCCCCTCCAATCAGTTCCACACAGCCAGACTGCTGCAGCACCACAGGCTCAGCTGCACTGCACAGCAGTCACACTTGTGACCTGAGCTTTGCTTTGCTTCTCTTGACAAAGCGGGTGCCTTTAGTCACCAGGGTTTTGTTTGTTTGTTTGTTTTTTAACATGTACACATAAGTATGCATAGCCCTACTAAATAGTGAGTATTCTGTAAAACCTCAAGAGGCTTTGTTCTGCCCTACTCTTGCAAGGGTAAGCTCTAAAAGCAATGACATACAACAAAAAGTCAAGGAACAAGTGTACAAGGGCTTCACCGTGGATGCCCAAGACCACAAAAGGTAGTGGGTTTTGTGTGTTGTCACATGAAAGGAGAATGCAAATTAGATCAAAAGATTGCAGCTTAAATCACTATTATGATAACAATTTAAATCCTATATATGCACATGAGATCCTCCTGCGCTTGGGGCTCCCTAAGTGATAGTAACAATATAAAACCTTTTTAAAAAGAACATGGAATTTGCCAAGAGTCAAGCAGCTAATGACACTAATCGGTATAGCATTCAGTAATGTATTAAGATGCAATAAATCACACTGTTCAGCCATAATCTTTTTCTGGAATAACTATATTTTTACTGGTCAAATACAAGTTTATTTTTAGCGAAGGAGTGCAAAGCCCTTTCTTTACATTTGACGAATGCTTCCGCAGAAGCTTGCCAACATGGACAAGACACTCCACATCCTAAGTGACTGGACAACTCTTTGAAGGCCTACTACAGGACAGCAAGAGATGAAAATACTGCTGAGTTTTTATTATCCTATTATAGCTCTTCTTTCATCACATTAAAAACCCACACTTCAAGCAGGAACAGGTTCCAAGCCTTCTGCACTTTTACGGGCTATTTCTAGAAGCCGAGCTCTAACAGTCTATTATTGTTTTAAGTGTGCAATACAGAAGCCAGAGCACCGTATAACCTTTAATCCCGTAGTCATCAGGCAACACATGCCTTGCACTGCAACTGTACGTGCTGTAATGCAATGCAATCCATTTGAAATATCCCAACTTCAGCACTAGTTAAAAGGGAAGATGAATTTTATTTATCTTTCTTGCTAAAATATACAAGTGAAAACCAACGGAAAACAAGTGCAACAAATTTTCTAGTAAGTCTTACCCCTTGGGGTAAGGGGAAAAGGAACAATTCAAATCTGCAAGCCTTCAATCAATTCTGTGTGGTATTCAAGCTACCTTTTATAATGAGGATATCATAAGAGACAGGAGGTGAACTTACTTTTAAAACACAGAATAACTTCTCTAAGTGAAAAGCTACATTGTGTAGATTCTTAAAACTAGAATAATTAAATCTTTCCCATGAACGTCTGACGATATAATATTAATTTTAACAAGAAAAATTTTCCTCTCCCCATCAAGTACTAAATTTGATAATTCTAATTCGATAACCCATCCTTGACAGTGACTGGTATCAGATACTTCAGTGAAAGATGAAAAATAAAAATTAAAAAAATACTTGGGCTTTTTTTCCCCAAGTATTTTTTTTTCTGGCCTCAGACTGACACTCCCCCGCCTAGGGGAGTAAGCTTTCCCAGTCCAGGGACAAAAAAAGAACGCTAGAACTGACCTGCCACCTCTGACTATACAGTTGTTTTTCCTTACCTTCTACACTCAGTTTTTAGTCACCTCAAAGATCAGCTCTGCAGACTAGTCATCAACGTTTTCTGGACAGCTAATATCCGTATGAGGGCTCCGCTCTCCTGGGTAATGTCCACGCGAAACAGTAACAGCCTTCGTCCCACACTCCCCGGACTAGAGAGCTGAGGATTCCTACCAAAACCCTGTTCTTGAACTTCGCTCAAAGGTTATACGCAGCTGCCAGCTAGACAAGCAGTGCACGCTCAGTTTGAAGCATCCCTGCCCAAAATTCCTTATGGCCCCCAAAGAAGGCATTCGCATGGTTACTCCTTAACGAGTAACTGCTGCTCACCTTTCCCTTCCCAGCTTACAGATGCTCTGATTCCTGCTAGTTTCACTGCTAACTAAAGGAATTTGAACGATGTGACATCTGTGCTTTTGTTTCAGTCAGGACTCAAAGAAAAGCCTGTTAAGTTCTCATGCATGTGACAGGTAAAAAGCCTTTTCTAAAATAGTATCAACCTCCACAAAGTCTAGGCTTTTATACTAACTGCATTTAAACCCCAGCAAGAGATCTGGCTGCGGGAGGCATCCTTGCACTCTCCAAGGACCCCAGTGATGTCAGAGTAACTTCAGCCCACGCACAGAAGAACCGGCTCGTGCCTGTAATAACCTTACGGATCACGACCGCCGGCTTTCTCGCCTCTTTATGCGACACTAATGGTCAAGAGAATATTGCTCCCTTACAGCGTCTGAATCATTCCACGTTGGGCTGTATCCATTACAGGAATGTACAAGACACCTGCAAATAACCTGGTTTACTGCTTGTATTCAACAAACACATGGCTAAAGCTTAAAAGGCAAAATCATGAGTATTTCTCTTTGTTTGACAAGAAAACAAAAGTTAATCACAACAACAGAAGTCTATAAATACGCTGAATTACATTTTAATCCACCAACTGTCATGGCATACATGTATACTACCAAAAAACCCATAAAATCCAAGTTAAAGACAAAAGCAATTAAAGTAAGTAGCCGTTGTTTCTGTGTAATGTAAACAAACATGCCCTTCAACTACACTTTATTTTCTACAGCAGTTTCTCGAAAAGAGGGCACACAAAGTAAGATCGTCAGGACATTCTTAAGCTGCTGTTTCAAACCGATGTGAAATCCATTTGTCTGCAGTGGAACAGAACAGAACTTAAAAATTTACAAAGTCTGTTGAGATATAAAATCCAAGGGAAAAAATCACAAGCAACATAAAAGTTGCTTTTTACACCCTCTAATGTTCTTTTAGTGCATAAAATTATTTTAGTACTTGCATATGGGCAGAAAGTCTTCCGTAGAAGATCAATATACAGCTACCCAGAAGAATGCAGTAGTTTTAATAGGGTTTTAACGTAATTCATGTTAACCTGAGAGGTGAAGGAAACACCAAAAATCAGGCTTTTTCAATTAAAAAAGGACAAAATAAAGCTGTCAGTCGTTTAGCGTTCTTAACTCTGGTCCAGGGCAGAAGCTCTATCCAGCCATTAGAAGCTACATTCATACCTTATATTTGCATTGGCACCATAAAACATGAGTGAAATATCAAGAGCTACATAATAAATTTCACACCTTGTTTTCAGAGTAGTTCATAGTCCTGCATAATTTTTTCATGGCTCTAGATAAAAGTGATTTTACAGTATAAGTTCAAAGGGTTCTCTGGTAAGCTGGGAGAGGAAACAAGATCATGCACCATCTTGTCTAGCACTCATACTACTCCATCCTAAGCGTAATGCCAAGAATCTACAAGTTTTTCTACAGGAGAAGCAAAACCAAAACCATTTAATATCAACAAACTACTACAGACATGAATACGCACCATACAAACCAGCCTTGCAGAACAGCTTGTGGAGTTAAACACTACATAACAATGTCATGAAGTACAGTAACATTACAGGAGACAGCGTCAGACGTGAAATTCTTGTAATACTAAATCTTTACAACTTCCTGTCACCTGAGGTTTGCAGTAAGAAATTATGTATTTATCAGCATAGAAATATTCTTCAGAGAACACAAACTGGATAATACAATAGATCATGTAAATAGAGATAAGGTTAGCATTTGGCTCTGGATAAAGACATGGCTACTCACACACTTGCCTTGATTACCATGCATAGTCCTAAATTCAGTAAACCACTCAGAACAGCACAGGTAGTAGCTCTTCTCCTCAGAGAAGATGGCGTAGAGTATAATGGACCAGCTTGCTGCTCGGTCTTGATTCACAGGCACATTACTGGTCCTCAGGACGAGATGAAGCAGTCGCATACCAACAAATAAGGTGAAGGAGACCACTTCTACAGATGCTGCTCAGATCAAATGAAAATGTGGGTGAGAGAGGCAGATTGCTATCAGCAACCCAAGGAACACTGCCAGGACGGTGTACCTGAGCACTGGACAGAAAACACTTGCCAAGTTACCTAAATGGCCAGAGCGAGCCGAACAGGCTGCTGTAATGGTCTCCCTTCCAGATATTGGACAAAGCCAGCTCGAAGCCAGGAAACCTTTATCCAGAAAGCACTGGCCACACGCACACCGGGGAGACTAAGTCAGAGCCAGAAGCGCTCTGACGGGCGGTGCTGCATGGGCGCGTAGGAGCCAGGCCCCAGCTGCAGGAGCCTCTGCCGCAGCATTTGCTGTGCTGGACAAGCAACCCAGCCCCAGGAAAACCTGCCACAGCCACTGGAAGGACTAGCCAGAGCAGTAGTGCACACGGGCAGAAAAATGCGGCGTTGAATCTCATGTTTCCGGATGGACATCTTCAGATCTCTGTGAAGAAGTCTCCCTACTCTTCCCCCTAACTAAATAGAGGATTTTGACATACCGCAAGTATAGGTACAGAATCCTACACCTGGGCACTAGGAACAATTCATACCTGTATTTACTACTTATAAAAGCTGCAGCCTGTCATTTAGCCCCACTTCAGTGTCTATGTCATCCTTTCACCGGGGTGCTGGAGTCAACAAGCACAACCTGGAAAACAGTTGTTTGCATAGTGCCTAACAACTATGCTTGGGGCCATGACTACAGTATTCAGATACTCCCTCCAATCTGATAAATACCAATCTATCAGTATAGTATTGTTCCACAGAATAGATCTGCTAGTTCTTCAGTTAACTATTTCCAAGAAGATTAAGCAGATAGGATTCTGCTGTTTCTTACAAAAAGCTATTCTCAGAATAACGTGCCTCACTATTTCTGTTATATTGTGACTTACTACAGTATTATTCAATTTAAATTTCTAACCACATAGCCAGCCAGTAACATATGTACGTACAAGACATCAACTGCGTATTTTGCATACCTACACTGGATATACTGTGAGACAGCTCCAGGTGATTTTTATGGGAAAAAGTCTTCATAAAAAGTTGTGTGACACTACTGCGTAAGTGCTATTTGAGGCAGTCCCAGAACTGCAGAATTACTATAAGACACCTCTACAGTCTGAACTTTACCCAGACTTTAGTTTTAAGCTCCCATAAAAAACTCAAGTAAAGATCTACATCAAACTATTCAATTAAAAATTATACTAGTAACATAGTGACAAGTTTATTAGAGGTCTACGTGCTGCATCGCTACTTTAATCCCGGCTAACCAAATTTTTCTGCCAACATAACTCCTGATGTTAAAGGTGACATTTTTATTTTTTCAATATGCTTTTAACACCCCTCGCCAGAATAGTATTAACTGCAGGTATAAGATATCTTTATACACCAGTAAGCATACACCAGTGGATCTTAGACTCCCTCCTACACCCTTCCTAGGACAATATGGCTGCTATAGAAAAGTACTATTTTGAATTGTACAGGTATAGCGAAAGCTGTACAACTTTTGTATACAGAGGAGGCCTAGAAGTACGACTATAAGCATGTGCCCCCGGGTGCATAAGACACTGTGCAAGAGACAATAAGGACCTTCCTTATTTAAAGCTAAGGAATGTCTTTTTCTTTTGTTCAGGTGACCAAAAATAGCAAATTTTGTTCCAACCACTGCGGTTTCCCTCTAGAAGAGGGAAGGGACAAAGGCAGTTGATTTGAGAGCCCACAGCAAATCCTCAGCTATACGGAAAAATATTATGGAGAAAATGCAAGATAGATAGGTTTTCCTGTACAACACTCATATCAACAGGAGCCTTACCAAAGCCTCAAAACAACTACCCAGAAATTCCCCAACATAACCCCAGCTGAAGGAAGATCAACATATCCAAGTTTCCCAGTACACTGACAGCACCGACCGGGCCCCGAGCCGCCCGGCACCCTGCGGCACGCCCCGAGCAGCCCCTGGGGTCTGGCAGCCCCCGCACCCTCCCCGGTCACCGCTGCTCGCCGCCGCGCACAGGGCGCAGGCCAAGCTGCCCACAAAGCCCCGCTGCGGCCCCCGTCCCGCACACAACGGGCGAGCCCGCAGCCCCTCGCCGCGGGCGGCCTGACAGAGCCCCGCCGCCGAGGCCTCCGCGAGATCCCGGCGCCCCCCACCTAGGCCCCGGCGCTCGCCCCCGTCCAGCAGCAGCCTCCCTCCCGCCCGCCGGCCCCGGCCCACCGCGCCGCCCTCCCCGGGCCCCGCACGCCCTCCCCGCCCTGCCCGGTGGGAGGGCCGGTGAGCCCACGGCCCCCGGACACCATGGCCCGGCTGCGGGGCCCCCGGGACCGGCCCCTTCGCCGCTCCCGTCGAGCCGCTCCCGGCCCGCCACGACTAGGCCCCGGCTGCCCCTGCGGCGCCGCCGCGGCTGGCCGCCCCCGGGGCGCCGGGCCGGGCCGAGAGGCGACCCGGGAGGACGCTCACCATGTTGAGGGCTCTGCGGGCCTCTTCCCTCCCGGCTCAGGCGGAGACTGAGGGCGGCAGCGGCGGCAACGGCTTCCTCCGGCGGCGGCGGCGGCTCCCGGCTCCTCACGGGCCCTTCCGCCGCCTCCCGCTCATGCGCAGTGCGGCGCATCCCCCGCGCAGGGAGCCGGCGCTGCGCGGCCGCGGCGCGGCGGGCGGGAGCCTCCGCCGGGGAGCGGCCCGGCGGCCTCCCCTGCCCGCGGGGGGCGGCCCCGGCCCCGGCCCCGGCCCCGGCCGGGTTTCTGCGGGAGCGGCGGGGAGCGGCCGGCGCCCGCGGCGCGGCGGTTGGGGCTGCGGCGCCTGTGGCGGTTGGCCGTCGCAGGCAGCTGAGGTGGGGGGCGCCGCACCGGGGCGGCTCGGCCCGAGGAGGGGAAGGGGGGGAAGCCCGCTCCCCGCTATGCCCGGTGCTGTTGCGGCGTCGGGAGCGGGGCTGGGGCGGGAGGGGGCGGCTGCGGGGCGGCCAGGCGCGGTGGGGCCCCGCCGCCTCAGGGCCGCCCGGAGCCCCGCCGGCTCCTCACCCCGGCACCCGCCGTCACCCCGCGTCCGCTCTCCTGCCGGGACGGCTCCTTACGTTGTTCCCGCAAGGACCCGACATGGGAACGTTGCGGGGCGCCCGGCGGGGCCTGGCGGGGCGGCGGCGGCCCCACGCGGGAGCGGGGCCGGGCAGGGGCGGCGGGGCGGCGGGCGGGCTCGCCGCGGAGGCGGGAGGCGGCCGCTGTGCGGCCACGAAGGCGCGGCCCGGGGGCAGCGGCCCCGCAGGCGAGTTGTTGCGGGGCCGCCGCGGCGCCGGGCTGCCTTCCCCGCCGGGGAGCTGCTGCTTCCAAGGGGCTGTCGACAGAGGAAGCCTTCTTGCGGAAGCACAGATGTCCTAGGAAAAGAGGCCGCGAGGGTTAAATCACAGTTTGTACCAGTATCCCAGACAGTTGTGTTTTCCCAGGAAAGCTTACTCTTATCTGCTGCAGACTTTTGGCAGCGAGGAGGTTTGGGGAAGCAGAGTATTTGCTGATAAAACTCACAGTGGTGGCAAACTGCTTGTCGGGAAGGACAAAGGTTTGAGATCTGATGCTTGTTCTCTCATCTCCTGCTGAGCTGGGAGCTATTAAAGTAAGCTTCTGTCTTTACGTGACGTGACCGGTATGACCGCACGCACCACAAAGAAATTACGACTTCCTAAAGCCATTCTTCATGAGGGGCGTACAGGGGTTACAGGTATGTTTTTACGGAAAAGGGTACAAATTGCTTCTCACTTATTTCACTGAAAGTCAGAGCTGAGCTTAGATGGAGCATGAGGAGTTAAAGTAGTATTTGGGGAGGAGAATCGGGCCTGTCCTGTGGAGTGTCCCATTGTGTTGGTGTTCTGAAACAATAAAATTAAGGGTTGTCTTGATAGTAAGTATATAGAAATACGTGTGAATTCAGCTGTCCTGAGAGACACCAGCTGCCTGGGTACCAGGAATCCTTCTGAAAAGGGTGGTTTTGAAATCAAGGATGGCTGCAAAGCGGCCAGTGTAAACAGCCATCAGCACTGCGCACCAGCCCCGTCCCTCTGAACCACGGCAGCAAGGACAAAGCCAAACCTGAAAGCCCGTTTCACGGGGTTAGCTCGCTGCCGTCGCTGTAACGTGCTGTGACAGCCCCCCTGCAAGCCGAAGACACCAATTAGACCTCTTGAGAGTTACTGCGACAGGTAAGAACAACCCGAGAGGTGAACTGTGAGTGCAGCAGACTCCTCAGGACAGAGCTGGGATTTGTGAGCGGCTGCTTGTTCCCGGTGTCCGTGACCTGCTCTTTGCTACACTGCAGGGTCGGGGGGGCGTGAGCGTGTGCTTGGGGGCACGCTGCCTTTGTGCGTAGTTTTACCTATTCTTTTAACAAGTTGTACGTAAGGTTCTTTTAACTTAAAAGAATGTTGAAGAAGTATTTTTCTTTTCTATGTTGCTGCTTTTGTTCACTGAATAAAGTACTAAACATAAATGAGTTATAACCTTTTCTTGTTTAGGTCCTAATTAAAAAGGGACTGCATTGTCCCTAATTAAAAAGGGACAGCATTGTCCTTAGCTTTGTTTTCAATGAGTTTTAGATTAAACTCCTAATAAATTAAGGCCCAGTGTTACAAATATTCCAGAGCACAAGGAACTTCACATGCAGGAGTGCTCATAAGCTTTAATAAGGTGCTACTTACATCAGCAGACTCACAAGTATTATCTACAAGACCTGATTTTACGCATTCAAGTCATGTTTACTTTAAAAACATTCCTTGAAAAAAATCACCATTGCTACAACTTTTAGTTCAATCCATTATTTTCATCTGCCTGGGTTACAAATTAGCAGTTTTTAAATCAGTTGCAGGTCTGGTGGCAGTTGTTCTCCCTACTTTAACGTTCAGAAATTGTTCCTGCTCTTTTTTTTCCTGGGACATTTGGACTCTGCTTCCAGCTTTGACTGACTTGTGATTTAATCTCTCTAACTTACTAAATTCCTCTACTTTATGAACTCCCATCTTATAAAGTATGGAAAATCATACTTAACTGCTTCGCAGGGGCTTGTTAGGGCAGGCAAAAATGGATGATTCAGTGAAATGCAAGCAAAATATAAAAAAATGTGAAATGCAAATTAATGCTATTCCCAGTGTGCATGCCACTGTTTTGCAACTGTGGTTGGTTTTTTTTCCATTTCAGCTCAGTTATAAGGTGAAACTGTACAGAGAAAAGAATAAGAGTGGCTTCCTGCTGCCGTTTAGGTTGGAAGTCTAGTGTTACTCATGCTAGTGGAAGCTACAGTATGCTCTTCGGTCCTGACTTCCAGGGTGCTTCCGCAGGTACGTCTGAATCGCAGAGGCCAAGGTTAGTTAGCCTACCAGAGCTCCTGGCTACCACGGCCAGGCTGTCTGGTGCCTCAGCCTGAGGCAGTTTGATTAGACTGTCCGAGTTATCTTCTCCGTGCCCGGCCCGCTGCAGTAGGCATATCCCGCAAGCACACGCTTCAGGACGCGGTCAGATGGCCCCAGTTCCACTCGGGTCCATGTGCTTACGGGCTGGCTGTACATCGCAGATGCAGATCTGAGCTTTAGCGACGTGTCTGCTGTCTGAATCTCACCCTTAGCATTTTTGAGAAAAACAGATGCTTTGTAAAGCAAGGGGCACCATGAAGCTGCCAAAAAGCATATTTGTACATATTCAGAGTAAGTTGTCTAAATGGGGCTCGTTACATGTCAGCTTTTGTACGACTCCATCCAGGACGGCACAGACGTCAGACCAGTGCTAAACAGCTCTGGTGTTTGTAAACATGACGCACACATTCGGTGATACAGACTAGAAGGAAATATTATTCATTGGGCAATCTGCATGCAGCATAATCACTGTGACCACAGTAACATGACGACTTGCTTAATTTATGGTAAGGCTGACACACTTGCCTTGTTTTGTTGTGTGATCCAGTGATGCTTTATCACCTCACCTGAACCCCAGGAGAACCAGTCAGGGATTTTTTTAAATCCAGGTGTGTCAAGTGCCTAGTTCTGAATAGAACCTTGATCTGTTTTACACTGACTCGAGCTCTCCAGCAGACAGAGAAGCAAGTCGCACGTTAAGCCAATGCAGACTCCATTTAGTGTCATCCCCTTGCTGGGAACTTCCACTTAGAGCACTTTCTGAGGAAGAGGCCCAAAGCTCCACGGAGGATAACAATAACCTGCAACAGCCTGGCCTAGAAGTGTCTTTCTAACCCCCGCATCTTTTTGTCAGCTACTTTATGCTCTAGAAAGTGAAACCACCAATTTATCTTACGCTGATGGAATAGCCATAAAGTGGTTATGACTAATGGCCCTTTGCCTGCAAACACTGGCCACATGTTCAACTAAGAGAACAAAGTCCCATGAACTACCCTGCACAGGGAGATTTAATGCCACTCTAAAGGCATGAAGTGCTTAGCGTCCGCAGGTACAGACCCCACGGTCTGCTCCTGTCCGCTCTTCAGCTGATACGGTTGGAACCTCCACATCGGCCTATATAATTTCTTCTGTATTGAAAGCAGCAGAGAGGAAATGAACAGTCCGAGTACTCCTGCAGGTGTCTACGCAATTTAACCTGCAAACTGGCACATCACCAGTATCTGAAGATGGTTGTTAATAGGTTGCAGGGAAGGGTGTTCACCTTCCATTAACTTTTTCACCCTCCCTCCATGACATGAGATACAAGTTACTACGCCCAGTCGAAGGCGCTGTTAGGAGCTGGGTTCCACGTGACAGTATCTCTGTCTGGGAGGGAGCAGGACAGCTTTATGTGACAAAGGAAGAGAAGTCAGGTCAGTTAGCCTAAGGAAGTCTGAAGACTTCTCGTGTACCTAACTATACCCTGGCAGGCCTGAATAAACTGAGACTTTCCAAGACACCTAACAGGCAACAGACTGCAAGACTTCTGTATTTTCTTGGAACTCCTCAGAAGTACCGAGATACATAGACTAAAATCAAGGCATTTTAAATAACATGAATTAAGAAATGAGCGGGCAATATGAATTGAGAAAGCTAGTTGATTTTGATGAGATAGGGACATTTCAGTTCAGAACTGTAAACAACGTATGATCTTTGTAAACAGAATGATTTGAAACTTCTCAAGCTACAAACCAGACAGTGCCATCACAGCTATGATTTCATGACTAAAACCTACACCTCAGAACTGTAAACAGCTTTCCGTTCTCACTACAAAGAATTATGGGTGATTTCAAGAATCTAGGATACTGATACAATTACTTCCCTATCACAGGGGTTTTCTCTATGTGCCATCTTTAATTGTTCAACTTAATAAGCCATCTGAATTCTGAGCACACGTTTTGCTACTAATATATGAAACAGTAGTTTAAGTTGTATGTATAGAAG
Source organism: Platalea leucorodia (assembly GCF_965183815.1). Lineage (NCBI taxonomy): Eukaryota > Metazoa > Chordata > Aves > Pelecaniformes > Threskiornithidae > Platalea > Platalea leucorodia. The sequence goes on along the minus strand of NC_138830.1, from coordinate 404,269 downwards.
GCAGAGCCTTTTGCCTTGACGGAAGCAGTCTGCAAGAGTAATGTAGACGTACAAAGCAAGGGTAATAAGATGACTCTTGCCTCCTGCCATACATGTCACGCAGATTTAGCCTTTTCCACTCCTCACGCTGTCATAACGGTGTTTGGGAACACGTCTACACAACCCAGCCAATGCTAATTTTCTGATATCTAAGCAGCAAATTTTAACCTCCATGCCCGTGACCAGCTATCAACGTCAATACAGTGGGGCAAACCTCAAGGAAAACATGCATTAACCACACCTGTACATAACAGCTCTGGTTTTAAATTGGTTTATTCTAGTTCATATTTTATCTCATTTTAAAAGTCTATAGAGCAAGAGCTATGCCTTATGTTTCTGGAACGTTTAGCACACTGAAAATGCACGGGGTCTTTGGCTGCAGTTATCATACCAGTATTTATGACTGTTCAGTGTGTGCCAGTGCACACTGATGAGCGAGCAAAACAGCAGAGCCTAGAATAAGATGTCTCTTTCCTTTTCAGAGAGGCAAAAGAGGGATGGAGCTCACAGCAGCAGGCTTTTTCACCAGACCCTCCTTGGAGCTTTGCTGGCTCTGGGACGTTAACGTCTCCTGTTTTCTCTACTTTTTAAGCGAGTAGATTGGCTGCCATTCACAGAGACCAATTATCATTTCAAGAGCAACTTTTTGGCACCAGAAGTGTTTATATGGAAAACAGATTAAAGCTAAAGTGTGCTCAACTTCATTTTTTTCCCCTACCATTGACTTAAGTTCTGATGGTCCTGCCAAAACACTTGAGTATTCTTTTTTTAATCATCATGAAGACAGAAGCTAGGATTTTCTGCTAACTAGGCAGTTACAACTATTGCAACAAAGGATTCAATACATATTGGAAACTTTATTTTTACAATTCGCTGTTATAGATATTTACTGTATAAAGGGTAAAAAAAAAAAATAACCTTACATGTAAAAAATAAAAGTCTACGTCTGAAATTACACTTTTACCAGCAAGCATGGAAAACAATTGTTTATAAATCACCATGTCCACAGATTTTGCAGTGTTTTGATTACCATCAACCTCATTAAATAGGAGGAAACACAGGCAAATATCTACTAAGTGACTTGCCTGAAGTCACGGTGAGTCAGTGGCTGAAAGGAGGACACAGTCCTGCTCTCCTGCTTTCCACTCCCTGTGTCCTCATCACTGATTCAGCCAGAATGTGGGCTCCACGCCACAGATCTTCCCCGGGTATAAGCTATAGTGATGTACAGCAGCTGAGGAGTGCAAGAGAGACGGAGATCCCCAGAGGTGGGTAACTAGAGTTTACGAAGGGCTGTCATTTTGGTAGGGTAACATTCACGCTCCCAAGCAGGATGTCACATACCTGGTGTAACAAGCTGACCAGTAAGCTCCCCGAGTGCTGCTCTCTGATCCTGTCTCCCAGAAGCCACAGTCTGGAACGCTAATGCCCTCTCTCTCCTGTAGACTAGCCACTGTGGCTGAACTGCGTATCCTGCGACCTGGTCCCCTCTCCTCTGGCAGCAGGAGTAAATCATTACAATTAGAATCAGTTCAGATTCCCTGCTTCCATAATATCTATGACTCTTGTATCAGAACTACAGCACTATTGGAAAAGGTATATTGATACCGAATAACTGGCAGAGATTATCCTTTTAGCTCGAATACGAAAATACTGCATTTTAAACGATTACCGATTTTTTTTTTCTTTCTTACTCTACCACTAAGTGTTCTACAGACAACAGTTTAGTTACAGCTGTGTTACTATCATATGGCTCTTATCAACTCACAGTTATAACACAAGAATTTATTTGTAATAAAGAGAAAAATTCTGAATATTTTCTAAATTAGAATTCTGGGTTACAGGAAAACCTACCTTTAATAATTCTTTGCGCATCTCCAAGTTCAATTAAATCACATTGCAGCAAAACATTTCAAGTGTGCAAATTCTGACAGTGACTTCTGCAAGAGATTTTATTCCGAAATAAACAAAACCATCGCTATTTGAAAAATTGATCTCAGTGGAAACCTACAGAGAAGAAACCTAACAGCTAATTTTCAGAAGTGAGGCAAAATTAAAACTGGTAAAATTATTTGTCTCCCTTCATTCCTAAGGGAGACATTTTGTCGGCTTCCAAGGAACATGCTCTTGTTTCACTGGCTGGCTGAAGCAAGCAGTGCAGATTTAGTGGACGGAGAACTTCATGCTGTGAGTTTTACTGTTTTGCTACAGATTCAGTGTAGCAAAGTAGGTCTAGAAACACAGCAATGTCACATAGAAAGAAAAAAATATATACCAAGCCGCAGTGTCTCTTCAGGACTGAGTTCCCATTTCTACACAGAGATTCAATTTTTATATAAAACAAGTCATTAAACTTACCTGCTGTGAAACCCATTGTGACTGTCTGGATTATTACTTCCTAAATGTGATCTGCAGATTGTGGTCTGTCAGATATCCGATGATGATACATAAACAGCTGCTTAAAACCCTCTAATGCATAAACATAAGCAACCAAGGAAAGAACAAAATGGAGAAAAATGGAAACAAACATTCAAAGTTAAGCTTAATTTTTATTTGGCAGTAAATAAAACTCACTGTGGCAATGTTCTACACTCTCACTGGAGTGTAATTTTTTGTTAGGTGGCCATTGGATTACAAGGAAAATTGAAAAGTATTACTGTATATTTTTAATATACAGACCATCCAGAGCCATTACGTTTTTATAATTTTTGTCTGCATTGCAGGCAAAGCTGCACAGTTACAGAATCAGATCGGAGAATTCCCCGTGACATTGTATAGTGATTCGCAGAGGAGATTTCAGGTAAGTACAAGGACCCATTGGCACAGATGTAACTACAAGGTTGAGATCACTGCAGCATCTGTGTTTGCTTCTTTCTGCAGTGTAAACCATGTTATCGTCTTAAATTAGTATATCAAAAGTTCATATGACAAGCAAGACCTCACCTTAACTAAAAGGTGAAAAGAGTTTGCAAGTTTGCAACAATCAAAATATTTTTTTTTCTTTCCGTTTTCCTGTTTCTGAGGTGCTTTTTAAACAAGTTAAATTAAATTTACAGCAAATGATCGGTATGCTACATCTGGAGAAGTATTTTCTTCGCATATCAAAAAAACCTACCAATTTTCCCTTCTGCAACACTGCAGAGATAAAAAAATCTGACTATTATTCTGAGTCATATTTCATGTTGTTACAAAGACTTTGGTATACTTCATTCCAGCCAATAAGTAATATATTAGAAAGTGAACAATATGGGAAAAGTAATGAGGATTTTGAAGTCGCTATTTTATTTTGGCACACTTTCTAAGTATTAAATAAGCCTATCTTTCTGTGCTACTACTTCATGTTTAAAGATCAAATGATATTTTTGGAAAGCAGTGACGTTCCAGCTTCGATTAGTGTAGCAAATGCTAATATGTATTTTTAAAATGCTTTGTAGCAGCTATTTCAAAGTATATTAAAATAATTTTTGAAATGCAAATTTTCACTACTCATTGAGGTAAACGGGGAAAAAAGATGCACCAAAAATGACTGAGAGGGATCTTGGGTTAAGGAACAATCCTGAATTCCCTTATTCAGGCAAAAGCGTAAGCCACAAACAGTGCCAGAGAAATAAATTCATAAAACAACTGTCACCTTTCAGATTTCCTTCAGGTCAATGCTCTCACATCTCAGGGAAAAAAGGCAGCTGTGAATGAAAAAGTAGGCAGAAGAACCCTAGCTGTCTGTAACTTACAGTCCTTACTAACCTCTCCCATCCTTTAAGAGTTCCACATCTTTTTCCAGTCTAATGCCTTTTTCACAGGCAAACATAACCACTGAACAACAATCACAGAGGTCCACGAGTTCTATACAGAATTACAGTATAGTGATATCCAAATTTCAGTAAAGTCAGCATAATTTACAGTCAAACTATGCAGGAAGTGCAGAGGAAACCAATTCCTCAATCTATTATACAAAACAGTTTGCTGAAATATGAAGAAGTCTTCTCTTGAGAGAAAATCAGCAAAGTAGAAAAAATAAAATGCACCTTCCTTTAATTTTATTTTGACTCGGCCTCTTCATCCACGAATTCCACTAGTGGAGCGTGTCTATTGGCCTGGGCGCCTTCTTGGAAATTAACCTTTTTTATCACTCCTGCCTTTGGAGCCCTGATGGTATGCTGCACAGAAACAGATCAAGAGTGAACCAGCAGGGTACTTTTTTTTCTCCCCACCCCACCCCCTTCAGCAAATGCTAATATTACTCTTTGGTGCAATTAGAACAGAACACAATTACTTCCTCTGACATGTATATTTATTTTAAACCTTCTTTTAAAATGTTATCCTAGACCTTTTTCAAGTTTCATTTTCTCATCAGTATTTCTTTTGATAAGAATATACCAGGGACAAAAATGCTATATAATGTTGTATTTTGAAGTATGAACAGCTGAATGTTATTTTACTTGACTAATACTTTTTGTTATTATAATAAATACCAGACAAAAATAATACAGTTTTACTCCAAAACGTTAATCATATAGCAATTTTGTTCCCTTAAGAGGAATCTGCAGATTTACTAAAGATATTTTTGTTTGCTGGCCAGGAGGGGTCTTTATTGAACAGATATTTGGCAAAATCCAGATGAAATACAAATACAGCTACTAGTGACGGTAAAGGAACAGCATGTTTACATACCAACCCCCAAATTGGTCTACTTGCATTGTATCAGGTTAGTTTTCCATTGAAGTTTTGTTTCTTGGTAATTCTCTAAATAGGGTTAGTCTAATATAAAAACATTTAATATTAGATATTGAATCCTCACATCTAACCAAGGATTCGTTTAAATAATAATTTGCTTTTTAAATTTTACATTTTATATTTCATAACTGAAAAAAAGAGAACAACTCGGATAACGTCAGTCTGAGATATCAGCTAGAGAGGCACAAACATTCAACATCCAATCGCAAATAATTTTGGGTGTAATTTTTTTTAGTGCACAGATGATGTATTTCATGTAATTTTAGTGTAATTTACAAAAGGACATGATAAGGGAAAAGCGAATTTTCTCAACAGTGTTAATTCTGCTACTACAAACTGAATTTTAAAATAAGCTAATAGGCAAACCAAACCAGTTCAGGCTACAGAAACTGTAATTCAAGCAATTTGAGCCATGGTCAAGCAATGTGACAAGATATAATGGCCAAAATACTAGTCCACTGAATGCCATGTGGACAATTACAAAGTCTTCAGTGTGCTCCTGGTAAAACTTTATGTAAATAATAATAAAAAGATTATAAGCAAAAAAATCCTGGGCATATTTACAAAGTCATCATTAGCTAAATTTCTGCATGAAGTAACTGCAGACATTACATATGCTTGTATCGCAGACAGTGAGCAAGAGAGATACCTAGACAGCTTTCCGCTAGAAAAATGAAAGGATTATTGATTTCTCGGGAGGGGAGAGAAGGACTGACAAAGCTAACCAAATGAATGTCAAAACATCTGCAGAATAGCATGGATTATATCATCTTCATTTGTTAATAAAGTAACAGCAAATATAATCCTCTCAAATCTAGTCAGACAACACTTGTTTTATAGCATATAAAGTGATACTGACATCTGCAAGCTACAATCTGCACCATACTTCAATAATGCAACCACAAATAATTAAATTATGACCAGATTTTTATTTTCTCAGTAATTAAAACCTTTTATATGTCACTCACCTCCATTTTCATAGCTATCATAACCATCAGAGGGTCTCCAATCTGAACCTTATCCCCTGCTTTCACAAACACCTACAATTCAAGAGAGAATTGGGGAAAAAATCATGATGTCTGTATCATTAAAAATCATCAGCTGGATCTTGGCTAGCACAGTCCACTGAGTGATTGTGGTTTTGCAAAACAGCCTCATAATATCTTTATTATTGTTGAACTGGGTATCTGAGTTCTCTAGATAATACTCAAGGGGAGTCGGAGGCCATAGAAAGAGGTTCCGTAACAGGATGACCAGGAAGCCATTTATTTATCAAAGAAGAAACACTAGAAGAGACAATGTAATATTCTACGCTTTCTGTGCTTAAGAGCTTCTATTTTGAGAACCACCTCTTCCTGGAGCCAGTCACTAAAGTCATGTTTAAAACAAAATCCAGAAAGAAGATTGCAGGAGCCACCTAGTTTTTCTGCAATACCTTTAATTTAGAGTGTTTACTCAGTATGTAAGCAATCCATATTCAATGTACTCCACCCTGTGAAAGGGTTCATGCTTTTTCATTGCTAGCAGAACCCTTTAACTACTGAACTCTCTTGGACATCCCTTTTCTGTTGAAACTTTTCCACTGTACAGAAAAATATACAAGACTTGCTGAGCTAAAGAAAAAGAAACAAAACCAGAAACAGAAGCAGCGAAACACACATCTTAACAGAAAAGGCATTTCTGAATATTTCTTTTTTTGCAAGTGCATCTAGCATCTCATTCTTTTGGTTAGATGAAATCAATCAAACAGCTTTTAACACTTCATGAAACTTTGACTTAGAAAGTAATTAAGATGAAGAAAAAATTATTTAAGTAGTAGGCTTAGTTAAATGTTCAGACCTTCCAGAGCTCCAGAAAAAGATGACCAGAAGCCTGAAAAACTCCTGGGTGGCTGCTGAAATCAGAGTAAACAGGGCTTTTTCCAATTGGGAGAAGCCACACAGCACTGCCATTTCTGGCTCTCATTCTTTCCTGGCAGTACAGAAGCAAGCACCATTTCTGGAAGCGTGAACTTGGATATGTATTGGAGAATTCATTTCCTACCCATATTACTATAATTACCTTTTCAACCGTGCCCGTCATGGGCGCTACAGCACCACTTTGCGTTCCCACTGAACTTACTGCAGATAAGTACTTGGGTACGGGAAGGCCAATCTGAGCACTACCTTCCTAGAGAAATAAAATCAATGGCATATGAGTTAACAACATAAAATAATACCACTAGTAGACATGCTGACATACAGGGAAAGAACAGATCCAGCTTTAGCCAAATCAGTCAGCTCTTTAGGGTGGCAGACTCCTGGGGCCAGGGCAGCACAACGCCTGTGGGCATGCTATTACTGTGCCCATGTCTAAGTCCTTAAAAGCCACGCCTGCTGCTCCTAAGGATCAGCAAGGAAGGAACTACCCCCGTGAAAAAGAGGCTCCATGTGGAACTTTGTCCCAAACCCACACCTTCCCTATTCACGCAGCAACGGCGCAGAAGGCTTTAGAAAATGAGTAAAGGCTGTTTGCACAAGGGGTAGGCAGGTTGCTGCAACAAGGAAGGCAGGCATTGGCATCTTCATTGCCAGCATTGCCGACATGAGCGTTTCACAATCTACAACAAAATGGATTCAGTGCTAAGCTTAGCAAAAAATTCTCACCGTCATTCAAAATGCCCCGATCCCTCTCAGACCTGCTACCCAGAGTTTCCCAAAGACTGGTTCCCCCCCACATCCTAAAACTCCTGTGATTTCTTCTAGATCCCCCACCTCAGACTCCACTTTGATACCCCAGGAAGACTGAGCTTTGCCATTCCAGCGTGAGTTTTATTGTCCTCATCGCTGGAGCAGCAAAGTTTTCACTGCATTCTGCTGAAAGTCTTAAGGGGCTCAGAGCTAGCGGTTAATTATTGAAATGAATACATAATAATTTATTTATTTAGATTGCATTTTTATTGAGTTACTTTAATGCCCTGTAATCTTTTTAACTGCAAATAAAAAATTACCAGCCTAATCATGCAAATTAGGGTCCCTTTTCTTTCAAATGCCATTATTCATGCAATGCAGATAACGCCATAGTAACTCATAATTCCCATTTTTTAATATTAGCTGAAGTTACCCTTCCTCAGACCAACATCAATTTCTTTCTTATCATTTAATATTAAAAATTAAATACACGGAAATAAAAATACCAGTTACAAGTACTTTGAAATAATCAGTTCGAAATAATTGCTACCGTTCTATGATAAACTTAGATACTTGACCATTTTAATATTTTGTGTTCCCCTCCCTAAACCATCACCTGCAACTGGTTCACCTAATTGTATTTTCTCTTTCTAAAAGTAATTATTTTCTCACTCACTGACCATAAGCAACTAACTTCTAATTATAGCTATAAATCCAACAAGTATCAAAACATTGTATGAACAACCTAAGAACTTGAAATTATGACTCTCTTTCACTTTCTTTTGTAATTTATATTGTTCATTTACATGGATAAAACTCTGAAATTTTATACTTGTGATAATAAAGAAAGAAACTTTACCGGAAAAAAGAGATAAATGGTGTTGTCCAAAATGACCAATTTGGACGTACACACTTTTCCATTTACTGAAGACTTCAAGTAAACTGAATCACCTTCACTGAAGATCTCTCCAGAAATCAGGAATGTTTTATCTTGAATCTGAAAGTGAAATGCTTTTATAAGGACAAAGCCTAACCCTTCATGAACTCTAATACGACAAACCAGAAGTTAGTATTTGTAGTATACACTCATAACGTGTGATTCTTCATAGATAATTGTGGAATTAAAAAAAAAAAAAAATCTTTTAAAATCTTATGTATCATTTATTTTTCAATTAACAGAATGTATTCTGTATCCAATGCAATGAGCTCAGAAGATTAGCTAATATGCTTTCCGAGGACAATTTTTATCACAAACTATGCAATGGCACTCAGCAAAATACAAAGGTATACTATTTCTCAGGAAAAACAAAAAACCAGAATATTCTGTTTAGCGATGCTACTAGAATCCAATATTTTTAATTTGTCCTAGCATCTTGACTTTCTTCAAACTGAAAAATCCATACTATTCAGCTCACACCACAAGTTTCCACAAAGCTTTCCAAAAGACAAGTAACCTCCTCAGTCTTGGAAGCTTGTAATACGAAAGCTACAATACATTCAAGTAAACCTACAAAGGAGCAGAGGAGAGCAGTAATGGAGACAGTGTCAGTTAGACACCAAAACTGCAAAAGAAAGACCAAATGTAAAGGTCATTGATTTGTAGATAACCCTTTCATCTACAGCAATGGAAATTACACCTCTTGTCACAACTTCAGGATATAAAGACAGTAAGAATATGAACATAAGTGCAATACATTTAACTGATCTTTTTAGTTTTAAGTCTAACATCAGTGAGCAAAGAATCAGAGACTTGCTAGTCTTTCAGGATGGTAGGAGTAGAGATAAAATTCAGTCTTCATTTATACAGTCACATACTATTTTTCCACTGAATGAAGACCTTACAACATGCATTGAAAGCATACTGCTGATCTGATACTGATCCCTGAGAAAAAAATCCTTTGCTTGATCAGTATTCTCAGCAGGGTTGCAAATTAGGGGAACAACCCTGGGCAGCACTGTGAGCGCCTGCCAGTTCCATGGCCCAGCAACCTGCTCTAGTTGCTTGGCCTCAGGACAGGCTCTGTAGCACTCCAGAGGCACTGTCCTCCTCGTGACCAGCTCCCGATCCTGTTTCTCCATCCCTTATCTCCAGCTTCTCTCCATTTCCATCTCAACCCCCATTCTTCCTTCTTCCCTGGGAGTCTACGTTCTCCCAGTTGCACTTCCCCTCCCCAAAAGGCCCCACTCTACCTTCCTTCCAGCCCCTTTTCCTTTTTTGCTGACATTAGTTATATGAGGTAAGTCTGAAGCGTAAAAGCTCTCCTGCATTACGTATGTCATCAATACACCCAGAATAACCTGGGTTTTACTTGAGGGATGTCGATTATCTCAGTATTCCTATCAGTAGAAATAAGGGCATAAGAGTTTGAGTTACCCAACATGTGGTTATACACATGAAAGCACAATAATTTTCTCACTATTTTTCTAGTACGCTCATCTCTATACAGACTAAGCAGTTCATAAATACTGACTTATTCTCATAATCCTCCTTTTCTGAATATTGGAAGCAAGACACTGAACTACAGAGAGACTGCATTCCTGAGCACGCAATCATTTTGGGTGCCAAATTTGAGATAAAACCCATTTGACTCCAGGCGATGCAAGAAGGATATTCAACACTCAGCAAAACACAACCCCCATAAGCCACACAATTAAGAGACTATCACACACACACACAAAAATCTATGTTTAAAGCATCTTGAGTTGATTCCTGTAGGATCTCTATAGTGTAGACAGAGAAAGAATCCAATTCTATGGGGCATCATTCAATTATTTAACCAGAAGATTTACTACTCTCATCATTCCTCATCTCATTTGGTAATCACTTTCCAATTTCCATCTTCAAAAAAAAAAAAAAAAAAAAAAAAAGAAGTGTTATCTTACAGATAGTGCTCTAAAAAGCTTCTATTTATCCCACAGGAGATCCATCTCATGCACAAAATAAAGCAGGAGTCCTCTGGAAAAAGTGTCTTTTTAAATGCAGATTTAAATCCAACTTCCAATGTTTTAGAAAGACAAATTTAAGGAAGGGAAAAATAAAGAGTAAGATCTTTAAATACTGGAAAAACAAATGCTTTTCTTAGCCTTATTTTTAGAAGCATTTTAGTAGCTCTTCCATGCCAATCCAGCATCTAGCAGAGATAATTTCAGGCCAAAATAATAGTCTACAACAATGGCTGCAAGCAAACCAAAAATGGAATCCTGTATTGGTAATTATCAAGCAACTTTAATAACAGTTACTACCAAGAGAAGTCTACAGGAAACTGATTCTCCTTTTATCTAATGAAACATCTGAAAAAATTGGACTTGTACCTGCATGTTGTATGACCCTTCTTGATTGTAACTTACAGCTACATCCACAACTGTTCAATAAAACAAAATATGTATATGTGAGTAGATTTAATTATAAGATCTAGAGAATAATGACATATAAACAATATCTAGTCTTCTTTGACTTCAAAAAAAAAAAGAGACCTACCAATACTAAGAACAAGTATTTTCGGATTAGCTTAGTACATACCGCAGATTTCATACTGAATTCTAGACAATTTGTTTTTCAAAGATGAACACCTGAAGTTATGCTCTGAAATCCATACTAAGTTACCTGGACAGAGAACAGATTTCTGATGGGAAAAAGTGCTGAATACTTTCACACCAAAGTGAAAGAAAAAAAAGTCAATGGCACTCAGCTCTTCTAAAAATCTCAACCTTATTCATTTAAATGATGAACATTAGTAGTGTCATTTGAAATTGGTTTATATCTCCTCAAGATCTAACAGTGTGGATTAATCATGCAATTCTGTGAATTCCCTGCTTAAATTGCATAAAACTCATACTGCTTCTATTTGCTACTTCTAAACCTGAATTTTCAAGCACCAGTTGACATAACTTTACCCATCAAGTATCTCCTCTCCCTCCACACACTTTTTTAGTAACTTACTGTTTTCCCCATCCAGCAGAGACAGTTTTCTAGTATAACATATATTTATTCTTCTACCAGTGCTGGACGCAAATGGCGAGAATTTATCTAAAACACAAAATATACAGACAAATTACTTTCATTCTACTTCGGCAAAACACAATACTTCAGACTTACACCATAAAATCACTACCCTACGATTACTACCATCATACTTATATATTTATATTGCCCACGAAAGATTGGGGAACCACTGTAATAGATAGTGACAATCCTTCACTCAAGCTTCAACACTGAGTAAGCTGAGGCCGTGTAACCTACAGAAAACATGTCACTAACAACAGCACTTACTAAGGAGGAGGATATTGACTGTTCTCCACAAACACATCCTTGAACAGGACAAGAAAGCATGGGAATTCGACAGCAACACAGCAGATTCAGATTAACCTTTAGGTGAAAGTCTCAACTGTAAGAGCAGTCAAACAAGGCAGCAAATTGTCCGGGAAGATTGAGGGGTTTTCTCTTGGCGTTACCGAGAATGGATCAGATATGCAGCTATCAGATATTGCCTGATTAGTTCATTGCCTCTTGAAGCAAGGGAACAGTGTATGGGAATCTTTCCAATCCCACTCTCCCACGTTTCCAGGATAGTTAAAGCGGAGGAGGAAAGACAATTAACGAGGCTGTTGGCAGCATACATTAGATTTATATGAAGTTTTTGTTAACAGTAATCACATGCCCCACTGGTACAGCCATTATCAGTGTCAGAACTCAACAATGTTCAGCTCCTGAAGGCCTGTTCATTCCATTAAACCTTACAGCTTCTCCCACTCCTAGCCAAGTCAATTTTACTTCTGAAGACCTTGGGCCAACCGTAGGAATAACAGTGACAGATACTCACTGTTTATGCTTGTAAAGAACAAAGAGTACACACTGACACCGATTATGAATCCCAAGGTCTTTCAGTTAGTGCCTATCTGAAGTGCTGTGGGAAGCAGTCTGTACATTACAGCGGTGATATATTCAATACCTGCCCCTTAACAAAAGTTAGTCTGCGCTGTGTGTAAATATCTGACAGACGCCAGAATGCAGAACCCTGAGCAGGCACAAAGTAAGGCAAAAAGGGAGCACGCAAATTAAATAATTGCACATGAGCTCACAGCACCGTCTCATCCAGTCACAAGTAAAACAAAACAAAACAAAAGAATGATCCTTACCATCTGACTGATCTCTAAAAGCATCTGTTAGCATTTTCTCTTTCAGTATGAGTCCTAGAGCTGCCTGACACAAAACTGCATGTGGGGTTGCCTTTTTGGTTGGAAACAGTTCATCATGGTGCTGAGGAATGAAATTAGTGTGCACATTTCCAGCCTCAAACTGTGGGTGTCCTGACAGGCTCAGTAAGAAATCAATATTGGTGCTTAATCCTACAATCTGTAAAGAAAAAGAAGCATATTGCCAAACTGAAATGAAGTTATGAATGAATGTACAGCTTTCTGCTCAACTTATGCACAGATGATAGATGCATCTGTCTTCAAAGAGCACCATCAAAACACAAAGTTTATCAATAAAATGTAATTAATTCAACTGGTCTGTTTTTTTTCCACCAATGAAACCATTTCTTTTAAAAAGAAAAAAAAAACCCACAAGAGTAGCTTTGAGAAAGCACTCTGTTTTCAAAACACTACCTTTGTCCACTGTGAAGTCAAAGAAAGTTTCCCAGCAATAGTAATGGGAGGTAATTTAGGAAAAAAAACCCTACTGTTTCCGCAAATCATGCTCTAAGTATTCAAAAGAACATTCCTAATATTAAAAGTGCCTCTTATTAAAAATGAGTTATAATACTTTCAGCTATTCCATATTTGATCTTTTAATAGTAAAAAATGGGAACAGTGACTTTTATGAATTTACTAGATACTATCCAATTCCTGCTGTGCAAAATATCTAAGCAAACAACAGGAAAACAGAACCAATTATTTTAGAGAAATCAGTGAAACTGGTAACTACCCAGGGCAGTGGTTGAGTCCCCATCCCTGGAGGTAATTAAAAGACGTGGTACTTAGGGACATGGTTTAGTGGTGGACTTGGCAGTGCTGGGTTAACGGTTGAACTTCATGATCTTAAAGGTCTTTTCCAACCTAAACGATTCTCTGATTCCATATTGTGCTGTCAACTTTTATTGACAGAACTACTAAGAAAATTCTGGGAAAAAAACAAGGGAATTCTTTTATCTCTTTCACTTGCAGTAATCTTCATTTTTAGCTAAAACAATAGCGGGCCAAACATTTTCAGTACCTCAATCATGTTTACGTTGTTGATTTAAAACCGTAAGTTAATTCTGCACAAATAATATTCAGTCTCACCTCAAGTCAAACCTTCTGAATTCCGCTTTTGGAAATAGATATAATACCTGTAGTTTTTATAGGGGAAAAAGGGACCACTTCTTAAAGAGAACTGGCAGCATTAAAAATGCTCCATTATTTCTTTACCACATGTATACTCTAAGAATGTAATTGTTTTTATAAATTAGAAATTACAAGCAAACATCATCTGACACAAATTCCACCTGTAAATTCCTTTAACCTTGAGAAAGCTCACACCACAATTGAAAATGTTGTTGTTTAGCATTACTCTTCTACAAAGTCCCAGCTGCATCATCCAACTGAAGATATTGCAAACTTAAGAAAAATCTATGTGTAAAACTGGACTTCACACTTACCTCTACTCACTCCACCAATGAAAACAGTTTGCAAATTAGGAAAAAATACAGCCTCTGCAAACAAATAAGACATCTGAAATGGCAGTGGCAATGTAGGCTCCCTCTCAGAAACCACTGTTGTTTTACTGCAGTATTTTGTCCATGTTTTCTTAGCTCAAGATGTTCACAAAGTTAGCTCAAGATCTGAAATCATACTGGGCTCCTTCTACTTACATTATATTGGTGCAAACTGTATCGCAACTTTCTCAGCGCTGCTTGACGATCCTCAGCCCAAACAACTAGCTTTGCAATCATTGGATCGTAGTGAACAGAAACCTCATCACCTAAAATATATAAAAGAAAAATGCTGTGACACTAAACCAAGTATTTCTGAAAGTTGGTAATGCATAGTACCACACACCATATGGCATTAAACTCTGACACAACTGATGGCCACATTTCGCTATGTCCTTAAAGAACATTAATCTTTAATGATGTGACTTGGCATTTCAATTTCAAGGACAACTTCAGTACAGACTTTCGTAGAGGTAACATTACTCAAATTCAGTTTTCTTTGTTGCAATCAGAATGCTGGATTGATAAATTGTCATGAGAATATAATCAGCATGATCCAATGGACAATAAGTTGGATAGAGGTAAATAAAGAGGTAAGTGAAATACTCAGTGATTGACTAAAAGTACATGGACAATCACAAGGAAGAATAATTCTGTAGAGATTTGTCTTTGTAACAACGCCCTGTCAGACAGACTTATTTAGGCCAAAGAGGCAAATGCATACAAAGAAAAGCTTTTGATGTGAAATATTTTCAATTACACCACAGCCTTCAGTTTTACCTTGTCTGACTCCAGTTTCTATCCTGGTGAAACTATCAGGTGCTGGGGTGGATAAGTGCAACAACGGCCCAGCGCCTGGCATAAAGTTATTATTAGGGTCTTCAGCATATATTCTAGCTTCAAATGCATGGCCCCGGAGCAGAATCTCTTCCTGCATTAGAGGAATCTTCTCTCCTGCTGCAACCTGAAAACAATAGTTTTTTTTCTTTAATGCGTGATCAATATTCTGGAGTGCCAATGTATGAAATATTAAATATCTTTCTTCTAAACATGAACAACTAGAAAGCACATTAAAAAAAGCACAAGGAGAAAAAAGTGGTAGGTCATAAAAGGCTAATTCGGAAGTCATTACTCCCTTTTCTCTGGGGGTCATCAGTGAAAGGATTCTGAATTATTATTGTGTAAATTGACCTCCTAATATTTCACACAGCTAAAGCATAATGGAATTTTTTTTTTTCTATTGGTTATGTCAAAAAATAATTAAATGTTTAAGTTAAAGCCTGGTCAACTAAGACAAGATTTTATTAGAGAAAAATTGTTCCCAAAGCAGATGATAAAATGGATTACTGGCAGCCAGCACTAATGGCATATGCTGTTGATTCCTCCGTATGCTGTGGGACCTGTACATTTAAGAGAATTTTTAAGAACCCTTAATGGGGAAGGAAACATAGTTTTATTACTCAAAGGAATTCACATTACAAATACAGGAATATCAACAAACACCAACAACACACTAGTCAGACTGAAAAAACAGGGCTTTTAGGGACAAAATAAAAACAAGAAGCCTGCTGCAGTTAAACACAGTGGAGACCCTTTACCAAGAAGCTACACAATTTCCATCTACACGGGTGTCCTGGTTTTGGCTGGGGTAGAGTTAATGTTCTTCCCAGTAGCTGGCACAGTGCTGTGTTTTGGGTTTAGGATGAGACTGATGTCGATAACCCCCTGATGTTTCAGTTGCTGCTCAGCAGTGCTTACACCAGTCAAGGGCTTTCCAGCTCCCCATGCCCTGCCCGGTGCACAAGGAGCTGGGAGGGGGCACAGCCGGGGGGGCTGTCCCAGACTGGCCCAAGGGCTACTCCATACCCTATGGTGTCGTGCCCAGTATAGGAACTGGGGGGAGCTGGCCGGGAGGTGGGGACCGCTGCTCAGAGATGGGCTGGGCATCAGTCAGCAAGTGGTGAGCGATTGCATTGTGCATCACTTGCTTTGTATATTATTATTATTATTATTATTATTACTACTACTACTACTACTGTTTCACATTATTTTATTTCAATTATCAAACTGTTCTTATCTTAACCCACAAGTTTTCTCAATTTTACTCTTCCAGTTCTCTCCCCCATCCCACTGGGGTGGGGGGAGTGAGCAAGCAGCTGTTTGGGGCTTAGTTGCTGGCTGGAGTTAAACCACGACAACGGGAAAATACAAGTTCCTATTAAAAAAATTTGTAGCAACATTTCATCTTCTTTTGAAGTGTCTGGGGTTTTCCATACTCTGCCTTCTACCACCAAACTATGGATTTCAGCAGAGACAGCAGAATATAACTTAGTCTTCAAAGAAACAGTACTATACGGATTCACAAAAACAATCTCTCCAAGAACCGACAGACATATTCTGTCTATTGACTCATTAAGCCACACGCCAAGACCACTGAACCCTTCCACCTTCTCTCTTTCTTCCAGTATTGTTCGATCCCTGCTCCAACTCAGCACTCAATGCTCAACCCAGATCAGGAAGATCAGTTCCTCCTTTTTGCATCAGCATTTGCCATTTTAGTTTTCTTCTGGGTACACTAAACACTCCTGCACCCTATCTACTTAAGCTCAATGCGTGCTGCTGTCCTCACTTTTGGATTTATCTAACCAGAATTGTTTTTCATTTCCAGTTCCCTACGGTCCAAAACTTCCTGTTATCATTCGCACGTGTGAGTAATCTCTCTGCAAATTGGGTGTGTGAGGAAATAGCCTGCTTCTAGTCCACACAAGTATACATTTATTTTAGAATGTGACTATACTGGTATAACACCAGGCACATGTTTTTGTGAAGAGCTTTCCTCCTACGGCCTGATCCAAGCATGATTTTTGGGCCAGAAATACATTTGAATAGAGTTTAAAAATATTTTCAGCATGGCAAGGGGGAGATCAGGACCTTATCCTCTGTCCTGGTTTCAGCTGGGATAGTTAATTTTCGTCTTGGTAGCCGGTATGGGGCTGTGTTTTGGGTTTAGGATGAGAACAATGTCGAGGATACGCTGACGTTTTGTTCTTGCTAAGTAGTTGCTAAGTGGCGCTCACAGTGGTAAAGGACTTTTCAACTGCCCATGCTCTGCCGGGTGCACAAGAAGCTGGGAGGGGGCACAGCCGGGGGGAGTGCTGGCCCAGACTGGCCCAAGCGCTATTCCATACCATATGACGTCATGCTCAGTATATATAAGCTGGGGGAAGAAGAAGGAAGGGGGGACATTGGGCATGATGGCGTTTGTCTTCCCAAGTAACCGTTACGCGTGATGGAGCCCTGCTTTCCTGGGGATGGCTGAACACCTGCCTGCCGGTGGGAAGTAGTGAATGAATTCCTTGTTTTGTTTGCGTGCACGGTTTTTGTTTTGCCTATTTAACTGTTCTAATTTATTTTGCTTCAATTATTAAACTGTTCTTATCTCAACCCACGAGTTTCCTCCCTTTTACCCTTCTGATTCTCTCCCCCATCCCACTGGGAGGGAGTGAGCGAGCGGCTGCGTGGTGCTTAGTTGCTGGCTGGGGTTAAACCACGACATCCTCCCACTTTCCACATTCTCTATAACCTCTCTAAATATACTTTATAAAATGTTTTTTTCTCTACACAACTGGAAGAAGTTGCAATTGTCGGACTTCAGAGCATCTACACAATGCTCTACAACCAAATAGAGTAATACAAGGTGTTCCTTTGGAGCAAAGGAAACTCTACCCAATTAGCTGAAGAGGAGATGACGATCTGAAAACAACTCTGGTCTCTCATAGGCAATATCAAAGATGCTCACCAGACAAGAGGAACTCTACTTGTAAAATCAATTAACACTTACCCTAAGCTGCCATTCCACCAAGTCTGTTCCAGTGATCATCTCTGTAACTGGGTGCTCTACTTGCAGTCTGGTATTCATCTCCATGAAGTAAAAATTATGTTGGGAGTCCATAATAAATTCCACTGTTCCTGAAGTATTTAATAAAAGGGCATTTCACCAAAACAAGACTTTTTCAGAATGGACACCTGAGACACTTAATTGATTTATGCCAGGACAAGACTATTATTTCTAAACCAGATACTCTGAATTTCATTAAATTCTATACAAATTATCTTAAAGGGTCATACAACTGATATCTGAAAACAGAAGGGTGGTCTTCTGGCACATTTACATATCCAGCACTGTTTAGTAGACATTCTCCTCTACAGTAAGAGCTGCATTTTGTTAGAGCTGTAAAAAGTGTACCAAGTATTGTGTATATGTATAGAGCGTGTAATTATTTTTTAAAAGTAAGTATCCAAAGAAAGCAGTGAGAAAACAAAAGTCACAAATAATTTTAGCAGGTTATTTTTCATCTGGGAAATAGCATGGACTTTACAGACAGTGAGTTGTGGGGGTTTTTTAAAGGCTTTACTGTTTGAATATAAAGTACTATTCTTTGTAGGCTGAAAGAGAAATTATTTTTCCCTTGCTCTGTTCAAACTGACTAACATTCATAATGCTCACTTTCCAACAACAATCCAGCTGATTGAATTATCTGCCCTGAAATTTTTTCTTTCTATTCTTCAGCTGCCACTGGTCTTGAGCTCAGACCAGGTATGCTAGTTTAAATTTGTAATTACATCAGAATTAACTATGTGATTACTTGCTTAAACCTGAAAAAAATTAGGGGATGCGTGTCATACTCTAAAACAACCAGATGCCATTTGCCTTGAGGCTTAAAGTCTTATTAAGTTAAAAGTATACCTCTGGAGCAGCCGTACCTCCAGACTTACCTGCTCCCACATAATTCACTGCTTTAGCTGCTTTGACAGCAGCTTCTCCAAGTCGCTTTCGAACTTCAGGATTAATTCCTGGCTGTAAATAGTAATACGAAAGAGTATAAATTATTGTGAATTTTGGCGATATTAAACCTACTATGCATGAATATTTTGTGGTATTTAGCAACTGTAATGAAATCCTTACCAATGTTATATTGAAATCTACATAATTTTTCCCTGAGAATCATTTTCTAAAGCAAGTCATTTTTTCAATTAGAGCATTTTCTGCAGCAAAATTAAAACAGGTACTGAGAATTACAAATAAATTACTACCCACTAAATACATTCGATGGGAGTCAGCAATTACTTTAGAAATATGTCAGTTCATAGAAAAATATTGTAAGAACTTTCTGCTCACCCCTGGTGCCTCTTCAATGATCTTCTGATGTCGTCTTTGCACGCTGCAGTCTCTTTCAAACAAATAGACTGCATTGCCATGCTGGTCACCAAATACTTGGACTTCAACATGCCTGTTTCATAATAATAAATGTTTCAACATATTTCAATAAAGCCCCCATTCTGTGACTGACCTCACCCAAACAGACTTTGAACTTGTAGACAGTACAACTGTACACTTCAGTAGGACTTCTTATTTTAAACTTCTAGGTTCAATTCTCTGCCCTCAAATAGCCAAAAATGTAGAAATGAGACTGCTATTATGCAGGATTTCAATTGCTGAAGACTTCCTCAATCTCCTAAATTAAATAGGATTCTAAATGCCAGCTACTGCAGTGAAACCTCATAGGCCATAGGATAAACAAGATACATATCTAAAGGCTGCTACCTCTTTATTAGGTATTATAATAAAAGTAAAACCACTTCACTATTGTTTGATAATGATCGTTTCCCTCATAATTTACTGTGTAGCAATTCACAAGAGGCAGCAGCCCTGGTTCAGGAATAACATTGCTTATTTCAACATGCCATTTCAGAGGACAACTATTAGCTGGCAGGACTTCATTCAATGTATAAAACTAAGAAAAACCTGTCACCATTCTGATAATCCTCTGGTGCTGGCAAAAGCAATTCCCCAGGAATTTAATGAGATTTTTCTCATGCCCATCTGACAGCATAAGCAGGCCCTCAGTCTCTTTAGAATAAATGCTTCCTTTATTGTGATGCTTCAAGAAAAACAGATGTTAAGTACAAGAGTATCAAACAGACCTCTGTGAAAAGTTCTTTGTAAAAAATAAATTAGCTCAGTTTCACAGGTCAGGCATGAGCTAAAGACTATCACTTCTGTTTTAAATATCAAAATAGAGAAAGATTAAATAACTAGTTTAGGACACCTGAGGGCAGCAGACACTCCACGACAGATTGACTCAGGTCTGTAGTTCAAGTATTATAAAGTGATTTTTTTTTTCTAGATGTAAATTGAGTTGAGAAAGCTCACTCAAGGAGGAATATCAATGTCATTAAATGTCACTGCCATGTCTCCCAAACAGCGGGATTTTAATCCTTATCATTCAAAACAAAGTCACCACAAGAAATTCAATACACTATGAACAATTTTGACTAAATTAACACCTGCCATAGTGCAAATAAAACATACAAGACCCATTTTCATCCTACTACTAAAACAGTTATGTTTATTTAACAGTAGAATAAACATTAGTGTTCATATTAAAACATCTGTTTCTCACCTTGGATTAACTACAAATTTCTCAA
Organism: Platalea leucorodia; assembly: GCF_965183815.1. NCBI lineage: Eukaryota > Metazoa > Chordata > Aves > Pelecaniformes > Threskiornithidae > Platalea > Platalea leucorodia. The sequence continues at coordinate 383,646 of NC_138830.1, read as the reverse complement.
TCAGCATTGCATCATCATTGAAAGACTTCTTTGCTTCTCTCCTAGCTGATTCTAGTTGGTCCAGAAACTCCTTTTCTGAATGAGCAATTCTCATGCCCTAAAATACCAAAAAAAAAGCATATCTAAACGTCTAAAACTACGGTACACAATAAAAATCCTTGTTGCACACAAACAGGTACATAACTAAACCAGCAAGACATGAGCTTAACAATAACACTTCTCCCTTCTTTCTTAAACTTTAGCAAAATTGTGTATCAACTTCCAGTAAGATAAGCCTACTAAGTCCCACTGAAAGTGCCATTAGAAACGTAAAAAACAGATATTACCAATCCATTGATATGGATGAGTATAAAATTCAATTTTATTCTTAAATATCATGGAAATTTTACATGATTGGCAGAGAAAAACTGATTTCATTAAAAAAGAAATATAGCCATTTTGGAAATGGCTAGAATTCTCTATCATGCCATTTTTATAGAAATTTCTTTCAAAGTAAAATCAGATTTAGACAGGCAATTCACCATACATTAAAAACCATCCAGACACCAAATACTTAAATGGTATTTCTAATCACCTCTTATGCAATATTTAGAACTGTTTGGAAAAAAAAAAAAGTGACAGAAGCTATCACAAAGTAACAATTTAAAGTCATCTAATGGAAATGAGATTTCATAGTGCCAGATTAGACATTAATAATAAATTTTAACCAAAAGTAGTTTTCCAGTTTCTTTGTTTTCAAAGATTTCTTTTACAGACACCAAGACATGACAACTTTACACCATGTGATAAACAAGTTAGTTCCTTTACCTTTCCTCCACCTCCGCGAACAGCTTTAATCATTACTGGATATCCTATTCTCTTGGCATGTTCCTTTAGACACTCATCTGATTGATCTTCTCCATGATAACCTTCAACAACAGGAACGCCAGCAGCAGACATTATAGCTTTGGAAGTGCTTTGACAGAACAGTTTTATGTTTAGAACGATAATAGTATTTTTTTTTTCTTACTTTAAGCTCCAAACCTGTATATATATGCATGCAACTTCACATATGCATGCAAAACTAGTTAAATTACAGAGGTAATTTACTTTCACATTATGAAGTGATAAAAACTTAATTCTCTGAAATTAGTATTACACTGTTCATGTGCTGGTAATAACCTTATTTCCATATTCTCGATTTGTACTTCATACCCTGGAAACATTTCTTTGATCTAAGTAACTAAGAATAAGATCCTCTGTGATGAACAAAACTTATCACCCCAATTTACATGAGCCACCATAACCCCTGATGATATGGTGTTTCTTTTGACTGATACACAAGACATCCAATCTGACTGCTGAACCCTTACCTATATAACACTGCAATGCCCCAGTTCTGGAAAACTAGAATCAGTTAGGTATTTAATTATCAAAATTCTAATAACTGAACAACCTTGATTGCTTCTACGTGAATCTCACATCTATAAACCTGGAGCTTATTCCTTTGAAGAAAGCCATAAAAATAAAAGACAATGAAAACTGACAGAATAAAACAATTATGGAGCAACTGGTCATTTGTTAACAAAATTAGCTTTGCCAAACTGTAAATCACATAACCAAGTAACAAATCAGAAACAGATACCTCTTAATACCCATATCTCTGATAGCAGATGAAGGCGGACCTATGAAGATGATTCCCTCTTGCTTGCACAGCTCTGCAAACTCTGTGTTTTCTGAGAGGAAACCATAACCTGGATGAATAGCCTAAAACAGAATAATATTACCAGGCTATTTTGGTACCCGTTTAGCTTAGAAAACCCTGACACTTCAGTAGAGTGCCAAGGAAACACATGATGGAAACACCATGGGTAAAAATAAAGAACTAAAGAGCATGGAAGTAACAGAAGATTTAAGGTCATGATCTACTTACCTGTGCTGCTGAGACCTTGGCCACCTGCATTATTTTCTCCATGGCCAAGTAACTCTGCTGTGAGGGTGCCGGACCAATGCAATATGCTTCATCTGCCTGTTACCGAAAAAACACATATAACACAGACTGTTTCTTAGCTAATAAAAAGGAAATTGAACGGAATTTCTGAGCTAATTACACTGTTTATCAGACTGCTAGCATGCAACATTTTAAATCACTGCCTCTCTTCATGGAGAGGCTCAACGAGGTGAAACAAATTCTGACTTTCTTCCCAAAATCAGAGTGCATTCTCTAACCCCCAGTGGCTACTCTAGAGCTAGAGCACCAAACTTCAATACAACTCCTGTGAAGCTGTCGGGTGCTGAGACAGAGACTAGGCAAACTTCTCATCGATTCAAGGGAAACTTGGAAGTAACTCTACAGAGGTGAAAATCAACTGCATTAGCACACACATCTACTTTCACGTTGAACTTATTAATGAGAACTACTGTTGTGAATGAACGTTAATCACAAACTTAAGGAATATACTTCACCATTGCTACATGCATGGAATTCCTGTCTGCTTCACTATAAACTGCTACAGACTTCACACCCATTTTCTTTGCTGTTCGCATCACTCTGCACGCAATTTCTCCTCGGTTTGCGATAAGAATCTTCTCTATGTTGTGACCTCCTGTTTAAAAGGATGAAGCACAGTAAGCAATTTTTAAAAGAAATATATCCTTAAAAACATGCCTGGAAATAAAGCAATTTTAAAATTCAGATTTCTTTTTCATCATTTATAGTGTTTACGCATTTCTTCTGATAATGAAAAAATATGTGCTTCACCGAAAAGCATTTCCATGCTAGCCTTGGAATTTTTTTTCTTAGAGCCCTCATGCAGAAGTATGTTTAAGTCTTTGTTTCTTTTTAGAATTCAAGAAATATATTCTAGGCCTAAAACAACACTTAAACACGTAAACACAAAAGTTGATGCTTATATTTTCACTGTGTACTTTCTGGACCAACTAGGAAACAATTAACACCTGCCCCCGCCCCCAACAGAAGTGATCCACATTTCTTTGAAGAGCACTATTCCCCGCTGATACACAGTCACAAAGAAATAACAAGGTATGAAGTTTTTTGTTTGTTTTTTTTGTTTGTTTGTTTTTTAAACAGTGACTTACAAGCTTCTATTAAGTCTCATGACAGCAGTTAAAACATAATAGAAATATAAGGCCAGCACAGCCAGAGATCTCACAGGCAGAACTAAATAGCTTAAAATTAACTAATAAAACGAAAATATACCTCTGAATTCTAAAATCTATCTTTTTAAACAACATGACAACAAAGTCAGTTTAAATCATCTTGCTAAATATTTTTAACTTTCCTTCATAAATTGCTTAAATACCGTTATGCCTAAAAAACAACTCTCACAGCCTTTGCAGCGTTTGTATCAGAAAAGGACTCAGAGGAAAACATCACAAAACCAAAGAGCTTTCATTAAGTTGAGTATACTTAAATATGACAGATAAAGTTATTCAAAACGTTGTTTATACATGAAAGATTATTTCTGTTAGGTCAGCTACAGACTACTGTTTTCAAAAACTATACAAATATTGCATATTTATTTTAAAAACCTACAGTTCTTCAGCAACTAATGGCTTAAAACAAATTGTAAAACGATTCACATTACAGAAGCAATTAAACCTAGTAGCTAAAGAAGTAAAATTTCATACCTATCGTTGAGGCCCATTTCACAAATCTTTGTACTTGGAGCCATTGCCTGTACAATTACAAACACACAGAAGCGTTACAAAAGTGCACGAAGAAGTGGCAACTGAGCTACTTCTATTTTCAGGTGAGAGGAGGACAGCACTAAAACAGCTCCGAAGCTTTTGATACAACTATTTACACAGAACATGTTCAAGTACAACACGGAAGGTTGTACAAACTTCACCAGATCGCTCCGTAAGCGTTTTCATTTAGACACAACAGAAATTATCCCCTTGCTTTTTTAGCAGCATTCGAATTGAAATAGTCAGCATTAAAAAAAAAAAAAAAAAAACTCTTTTAGTGGACAGAACTGCCAACATCTGGCATTTATTACAGAGAAGGCAACTCGAAGTATTCGGGAAAGAAGACATAAACCACCACAAAACAAAAACCTTAAAAAGGAAATAGGAGCTGTTTATATAGAGAAAAGGTGCAAGAGAAAAGAATGTGAAAGACAGCAAGAAAGAAGAGCTATGAAGAATTTCAGAAATTAAAAGTTAAACCTCGAATGACTAACACGAAAGAAATCAGATGGCAAAGGCCAAGCGGCTGGAAGAAACTGTAAAAGTAAACTCTCGGAACTGTTTTAATTAACGGATAAATCAACTTCGGAATCTTGGATCGAGTCCAGCAATTCTGAAACAATACCAGGCACAACGAGAGGAGACGTCCTTGGCACCGCACGCCCTAAGGCTCGGTTTCAGTAACAAGCGGGGAAATGGGTGCATTTCCCAAACCCCGCACGAACAGCTGCCACCACCGGCAGCTCCGTCTGCAGGGGGCCACCGGCAGCCGAGGGGGGGCTACAGCCGCCGGGCAGCCGTGGCTACCGAACCCCGCGCACCGGGACGGCTGCATCGAACCGGTACCAACTGCTGAAGCCGCGCCGGCAGCGCCAGGCGGGGATTTTTGCTCTTTCTTCCCACAGAGGAGCCCGGGGTACCGGTATCCCCCCCACACGCGGGCCACCCCCGGACCGAGCGGCGGGGCCGAGCGGCGGCCCAGCTGCCTCGCTCCTCCCGAGGCGCAGAGCCCCGTCCCCTCCTCCCTCGGGCAGCCCCGGCTCCCGGCGCGGCCCGGGGAAGCCTCCCCCCGCGCCAGGCCCGACAGCCGCCGCCGGCTCCCTCCCGGGCGCGGTCCCCGCCGCCCGTCAGCCCCGGCCACCGGCCGCCGCGGAGCGCGCCGCCCCAGCGGGGAGCGGGGGGGAGCGGGGAGCGCGGCGGCCGCCCCCGGGGGAAGCGAGGGAGCGAAGCGAGGGGCCGCGGGGCCCGGGGCGCCCCGCACCGCCCGCCCCGCCCCGCACTCACTGACGCCGCAGCGCCCAGAGGCAGCAGCGGCCCCGCTCGGCCGCCAGCACCAGCGCCATGTTGGGAGCGCGGGGGCCGGCGGGACGGGGGTGTGCGCGCCAGCCCGGCCGCCAGTGGCTGCCGCGGGCGCCGGGCCGCGGCGGGGCGGAGCCGCCGGGCGCGGAGCGGGGGAGCCGCGCTCGGGGCGAGGGCAGGGGAAGGGGGTGGCGTGCGCGCTCCCGGGCGGGGGGGATGGCTCGGGGGGGGAAGCCGGGAGGCGGCGGCAGGGTCGGATGGCGCTGAGAAGCCGGGCAATAAAACGTCAGATCAAATAAAACGCGTATCAATGCCAAGCGGTGCCCGCCGCAGAAGGAGCGGGTGCCTCTGTGGAAGCACGGGCTGCGACCCGCCGTGCTCCCTGCGGAATGACGCCGGGGCTGCCCGGGAGCCGCGCCGTGAAGCGGGAGGGTGCGCGGGAGGGGCAGGGGGGTGCCCCGCGCCGCGCCCCGGCCCGCGCGGCGCCGCCTCGCGCACACGGGGGAGGCCGAGGGCGCGCGGGGCCCGCGCAGCCCGGCCCCCGCCGGCGGAAAGCGGCGGCTGCCGAGGGGCCGGCGGCTCCGTGCGGGCCCCGCCGGCCGCCCCCGCCACCGGGAGAGAAGCGGCGGGAGCGTCCCCGCCCTCACCTCGCCCGCCCCCGCCACGCCCGTTACTGAACCGAGGCCAACGGCGGTGGTCAGGCGAACTGTCGTACTGGTAGGCTGCAAGAAAGCATGTCCAACGTAGTACTTCACGTGACCGTGACTAAATTCTACAGCAGGGCCATGATTTTGATATTAATTATATAGAGAAATTTAAAAAAAAAATCAAAATAGTAGCACTTAGTGAAAATACGTATTTCTAGCTGCTGTTTGCAAACCGCAAAGCGACCACGCGCTTTCACGCCAGGCAGGCTCCGCCCGCCCGTTGGAATAGCGGCACTATTGAACGCGCCGCGGCGCTGAGGCGCCGCCTCACGTAACGAGCGCCCCGGGCGCGCGGCCCCCGCGCGCTGCACGCGCGCTCCCCTCAGCCTTCCCGCCGCGGCCGCGCTGGCGGCCGGGTTCGGGAGCTGCCTCCGCAGGCGGAGCTGCGGCCTTCCCCGGTTCATTCCCTCCGTTCTTCAACACGACACGCTGGCGGCGTAGAACCTGCTTTGTCTTTTGAAATCCAGATTTTTTAAAAATTTCGGCGCGTTTAATTTGTCTCTGAACACAAGATGGCAGCATTTTATGTAGTTTAACGTTGAACAGTGGGAAGAGCTAGAGCTATTTTACAACACGTAGAGGTGGTGGAGGAGCTTGTGCTTTGAACGGCAGTTGCAAACTCATTTATATTGCCAATCGGCTCTTGGTGAGGGCACCTGCAAGCATGGCTTTTAGGGCTTGCAAAGTCAAGCGGGATCACCAGATTGTATACGCAGATGTTTGAAAGTGCAATGCAATAAAATTGAAATGCAGAAAATAGTAATTTTCTCAGTGACACCGGTAATATGCTTAATGTGCACGTACACAGATAGAGGCACTGTGATGAACCTAGTGATGTACTGGATAGGTTGGACTGGCAACACTTTAAATTTTATTGTGGAAGCTTGGCATATTTTGAAAGCTGCTTTAGATTAATAATTTGAGTGCTTTTCTCATTATTATATATATTATATTTTATATATTATGTATTATATATTATATATTATATATTACTATATATTGTATTATTATATATTATTATATATTATATTATCATACATTTTATTATTTTTATTATATATTATATATTACATATTATATATTATATATTATATATTATATATTATTATTTTATTATTATATATTATATAATATTATATATAATATTATATATATTTTTCCATGAGCAGGTTGTGAACATCATAATTTGTTTGAAATATGAATTCATTTTCCTTGAGGAGATGAAAAAAATGTCATTCCATGGCAAAATGAATGAGGTTAAACATTGGCTGGACTCATGACTCATATTCTTCAGAAATTTCTGGGGTATAGGAAAGCCTCAGCAAAGCTGAGGTTCAAAACCAAGATCTGTGCCTCTGATCTGCACAGATTTTCTGACTCAGATTGAACACTTTCCTTTTTCCCAACAGCCATTTATTCTGTTTCTGCGTGTGGGAAATGCAACCTCCTCCTTTTTAAAATTTTTAAGACAGAGTTAAGTAAGAAACTGAGCCAATTAAATTAGAATTTAATCAAATACTTGGGATCTACCAACTTCATAGGCAATAGGACTTGCAGAAACAGGGAAGTGCGGGTTTTGTGACATTTTGTGGCAAGCTGGGAAAGCCCAGATGCGGATGAAGGCCCAGGAGTGTGGGTGTTGCTGTGGCTGATAAACTTCAGACACGCGTACCCCTGCATTACTGGCATGCAGTGGCCACAGCCATGGATGTGAGGAAGAAAGTGTAGTCTCCAAGTGTCTCGTCACCTTACTAGTGAGGGTTAACTTCACAGAAATCTTTCTCCTCTCACCCTTGTTATTTTCCTCAAATTGATGCTTTAAAAAAATGCTTTTTTCTTCTAGACACTCTGATGCAAAAACGTTTCTCCAGTGGATTGGAAACCTTTGTGCTTCTGGGACAGCCCATGGCGTGACTTAGAGATGGAGGGGTTTTTGCCTTAAAAGGGAAAATGATTGACTAATCCTCCATCTGCCATTAAACCTTGTCAGGAAAGAGAGAGTGTGAGACATGCAGCAGCCTTCCCCGCTCCACTTCAGACCCACCACCCACCCCCTCAGGCAGGGAACATGCAGAAGGCCCCCTCTAAATCTGGTGTGTATTTAACAGACCAGCTTCTCAAACAACATGAACAAGCCAGGAACTTGTCCGCTAAATAGGTGCAGCACTTCAGCAAACCTGGCACCAAATTTAATATTGTACCAGGCCAAGCAAGTGCAAAAGAGCCAAGCAAACTGACCTTGCTCTGCTGGCAGCCCTGCTTTTCTACTGAAGGACAAACCAAGGGCCTTGCGAAGTTTTCGCCTTGTGACCTGTAGCCATTGAATTCTCCGTCATGTAGGGGTGTGCACTGACACTAGAAACGGTAATAGCTACTGAAGCATAATTCTGGTACTTTATCGCGAGAGAGGTTACTTTCTTTCTGCTGCCCTCACTGGCCCGTCTCTAACAGATAAGTTCCTGAGTCGGCAGCGCAGAGGTAGGTTTTTCTCACCCATCTTTACCACGCCTTCTGCTTTCCTGCAGTCCACCTAACAACCTTTGCTTCTTTAGCCATGAAGACCATGACCTGTTGGACTCATTCAGCCGTTTCAGAGCCTTACCTTGCTCACCGCAGAGAAGGGAGTGCCCCGTTCCCCCGTCTGTCCGCCCACCCCTCTCTTTCCCAGCCAGCCCAGCTCTATCACGCAACCTCCCAGCAACAGCCTTAGAGGCATTACAGGAGCCTGCACCCAAACAGGGGCTGGCTGCAGTTAGTAGCCAAACGTCGATCTAGACAGATTTGGTTTCAAGTTTCTCTGAAAAACCTTTAAAGATGAAGCTGAAGAATTTTTGAGTGTCCCCTTTTCTTGAGAAGTTTACCTCATGCAGCCGTCCCACAGCCGTGATATTTTAAGCTGGCTGTTGATGTGACAAACAGCAAAATCACAGCAAAGTCACACAGAATCACAGACTGGTTTGGGTTGGAAAGGACCTTTACAGATCATCTAGTCCAGCCCCCATCCTTTGGGAAATCCCTTTGACCAACACGGAAGCTGTTGAATTCTCAGGTTTGTGTGTGTGGTATTTTCCAAGCTCTTTATTTCCTCTAGTTTCCATAACTGCACACTGAAAGGATGCATTCTCCTCAAAAGACTCTTATCGTAATTCCTAAGATTATTATCTGTGAAAGCAGTTTAAACATGAAGTAACAAGCATCCATCCCACCCGCTGTGACTTACGGTCTGCGTTTATCGGACCAATAGGAAACAAAACCAGAGCTAGTCATATAAAGAAACATAGTGAATTCACATACTCTGGAAGTTGTGGGGAGATTAACAGAAAATTGCATGATGTTTTCAAACCCCCCTTTTTTTTAATAATGCTGATTAAACAAAGATAGACATGTCAGATGAGCTGCCCAAGGCATGGAAGAAATAATCATCAAACTTATGGTTAGGATATAAGCATATCTCTGTCTGCGGCTTGTGTCCAGAGCCCCTGCGGCCCTGCCTGTTTGTTAGATTGTACTTGTATTTTAAACAGTTTAGGTGAAACAGCACTCAAGAGGTAAAATAATTGCACAGCAGTGCACATTTTACTGACTAAATACAACCTTTATTGTAGAAACGCCAATAACAGAAAAATAAAGAGCATATCTTACTTCTCATAGCAAAGTAATTTTTAGCAACCATAAATTATAGCAAGCTAGAAGTGATCAACCACACCATATTCGTACACTCAAGAAGCTAATCTACATCTCCCTTCCTCTTTCAGCCAGAATTAACAGCTGTTTTTTAATTTGGACTTTGTCCATCAGAGAGCAAAAAGGACTGAAAGAAATGAAATCTTCCTTTCTGAACTCCTTGGCGATGTGGCCAAGTATGACATCATGATACTCACGGGATGCCCTTGTGTCTACCTGGGGTGTGCGAGAGACCAGAATGGCCTGGGGCGAGAGCTGCAGCCGAGCATCAGAGCGCTCCAGGGTTGTGCTCGCCTCCTCGTTCCTACACGTGGCCCCACTGTAACCTGACCAGCACATGCTTGCAAGCAAGTTAAGCATGGCTGCCCTGGTGCGATGTCTCATGTCATCATGATCATCATCTTCTGGTTCAGGGATGGGTTGATCCGCAATGGGGGGAAAAGCGAGCTGGGGCTGCTGAGACCAACACTGCTGGTCACCCTGAGAGCCAGCGGCAACCTTGCCCCCTCCCGCAGCAGGCTGCGCTCTTTGAGCTCTCTGGGTACGCGGGCTCATGCTGCCTCTAGGAAGGGCTTCGGCACGCAGATTTTTAGGGCAGGTTGGCTGGTAAACCCCTGTCCCAAGCAGTGAGAGGGTTGCTGAACAGGAGTCTGCATATGGCAAAGAGCAGCCCTGGAAGGGAAGCAATCCGCCAGGCTTAGAAAATACCGTTTTCATTTACATCCGTACTGACGGGAAACACAGAAACTGCACTGCCGCCCGTGGTACAATCATTATGGCCCACCTGGCATACAACTAGTTTATCATAAGAGGCTCTTCTTTGTGTGGTGCTCCTTCAGGGACTTTCTGCTCAAAATGTTTCCTCAGACAAGATGTTTAAAAGAGAAAGTCTGGCAGCCAAGACCAATTACACCTATAGAGTCTTCCCACTGGGAGGAGGACCTCAAAGCAACTCCGTTAGATAAAAACGTGCCAGCCAAATATCTACCTGAATCCTGGCAGAAGATAAATACAGGCATCAGCTTTAAAAGCTGCACATGGCAACTCGGGGAGCAGCTGGGCTGTCTAATTCCAAGTCAACATTAAAAGTCGGAGAGGCCACCCTCCCTGCTGTGCCGGCGTGCTAGCACGCATCCCTGCTGCAGGCTGTTGGTGTCTTTTGTGGTCGCGGAGGGAGGTGATGGCATGCAGGCTGGGCCGCGGGTGGGAGGAAGGTGCGCACTAGGGGCTGGGATCGCCCGATGCAGTAAGGAATCCACTGGGTTGGAATCCAGAATCCACTGGATGCAGTGAGGAATTCTCCAGTGGATTCTCTACCACTGTACAGTACTAACGCCATTGGATTCGGTTTGCTGCGTGTTGGCAGCATGTCATGGGAGCCCCCAGTTGTTTCCAGTTTGTACCACGTGCCCTTCACCCGTGCTGTGCAGAGCAAGCCCAGGGCGGCATTCATGTACAAAGAGTGGTACACAGCTTCATAAGAACAGCAAACAAATAATAGCAGTAAAAAGCATACGAACAAATCGGGTAAACCTGAATCGAAACATTGTTCCATACCAACAGTTTGATTCACTGTAGAAAGAAAAAAGTGAGGGGAAAAAACATTAACTTTGCATCATCGGTAAAAATGCTAGAGGGTGTCACAAGATTAAACACAGAATTATCAGTCACTAGGAGCTGTTTTCTCTCCTCCTGTTGATATCAAATGTTAAAAGACTGAATATTAACATAAAGAGATTTTTCAGTACAGAACATAAACAGAAAATGCTATATCCGTATCAACAGAAGTAACAAACCGCACAGATCACGCAACCCGACAATCCAAAGAACAGGTGAAACAGGACGGAGTTTTGAACGGGAAAGATGTCTATTGATCACTAGTCAGAACGGCTAGGGTCAGATCCTGTGCAGGGCTGAGCTTTTTAGGCAGCGTTTTTTGTTAAAATGTCCACATGTAACAGTTTGGGACAGTAACATCACTATCGCATACTTAGGCTCATTTTCGAATGGAAGCGCTTCCATATATTTACCTTTCCGGCTAGACACCTCATCAATTCTCTTGTTTTAAAAAAATGCGATTGCTTTAATCAGGTACAAAAATCTGCTTTCTAAAGCATAGATTAATAGTATTAACTAACCCTGAGAACCAGAGGGATCTTACTACTCCAGGGGCCCGAACAATGCCACCGAGTTCAGTGGGGACTTGTCCACTAACCCGAGGGAAGGAGGAAGGGTGAAAATAAGCTAAAGTTCACTAAGCAATATGAACAGTGCTGGAGCCTTTTACAAAATAATAATCGCAACACTCAGATGTCAGTTTGAGTATTCAACTGAAAACAGTTCGAATCACTCTGTCTGTATTAAAGGTTTGAACGTTTGGTACCCTGTTTCTAGTGCTACTTTACCTTATAACCTTATTCAACTGCCTCCCTTGCTCGCAGCTGGTTCTGACTTCTGTCTTATGCTTCTCCAAGCACAAAAGTGCTTCAAAATTGCCTGTGTCTTTCTTGTTCATTGGTTCATTCAGACTCAAAGGGAACATTTCCGGAGAATTAATTACTTCCACAGCTACGTATTATGTCGATTATGGAACAGTATGACCGTGTTTCTGCTTGACACAGACCGGCATCTTCTAGGAATTCATGGAATGGAAGGATTTCTTTTCTTTCTTGATTTAAATAAGTAAACTTTCAATGCTTAAATACTAGTGAAATATCAAAACTATTTCAAAAATACTTAAGGGAAATTAAACTCACAAGATACTGTCATCAGTTTTACCCAGTGAAGATCCAGTGAGGTTCCATTGCTCAGGATTTGGGCCATAATTAAAGGAAATTAAATTATCTCCCAGCATTTCTATTTTGTTTAGATACAGATTAAACTAACAAGGAATTTTTGCAGGTGACTTCCATCTTTCTTTTGTTTAATGGGTGCCATTCCACAGTCCTTTTCCAGGCAAAACTTCTATTGGTAGAATTTAAGTCATTACCCTAACTCCTAAGGGAGAAGCGTGCTCTTATTTAATATTATTTTCTCTTTTGTAAATCCTTTTACATATAATTTCTTATCATTCTGATGTCATTTGCTGCAGTGAACAGGTTTGTATGTGGTGTGTGTGCGCGTATGTGCACAGCTGTGCGTGTGTTTAGCTTTGTAAATCTTTTGTGACAAGGAGATTTTCCTTGTTACAACGAAGAACATTAGCTGGACTTAATCTCAAAAGCAGTTACTACCTTCAAGTCACACTGGCACTCGCCCTGAGACTTCAGCGTACACGATGTTCCCACAAGGCTTTCACTGAGCTCTGATTTAACAGGGTTGGCTGCGGCTGTGGGCCTCTGGTTTATTCACTTGAAGGTCGCATCACTGTACTCATCTTTTTTAATAAATCTAAATGGCATCTTTAAGAAACCTGATGGATTTTCTGGGGGATAGTGATACAGCCCGTTTTAAGCTATTTTTAGGCATCTGACTTAGGTGGTCTGAATTGCCTCCTTTGTTGATAATATGAAGAATTTAGGCTCCTCACTTTGGTCTTCTGGACTACATCTAAATTAGATGCTAAGAATAGCCTAAAGTAGATGGTGCGAGTTCTCTCCTTTCCACCTTAAAGAAATCGCTTCCAGAAATATTCAGTAGCTTTAAACACATGGTGTCAACCTACTTACAAATATGGCTTCAGGGCAATCAGATTGCCAGGCAGAAGCTAAAACTCCTGTGACTTCTCTACTTGCTGCACACATTTGGAGATACACGGGCACCTCAGATACGTTCGTATCCTCTATGTGGCTTTCTTCTGGAAATCAGGAACGTGGCAAACACAATGACAAACAATCCCAGGATTGTCAGGCCCACCACGATGGGAGCTGCTTTGCTGTTTTTATCAGGAGAACATTCTTCTTCTGAAAGTAAAAGATCAGAACACGTGTTACAGCAGAACACCGTACTCCCAGACTATACATCCATATTCCAGAAAAGTTAGCAAATACAAGCCAGAAGTTCTCAAAACCTTGTTTCCTTTTTTTCTTTCTTTCTTTTTCCTGAGCTATACTTAATACATTTTTATCTGTGGTGAATCTTATCTCAAGAAAACAGTACTTGCTCCTTTCGAAATAGCTACATGCTTCACTGGGGAACGACTCTGCTCTTTCATGTCCACGGTAATTGTTTTACCATCAAGATCAGTACATGCACAGCAGAGGGCTTTCTTGCTGACGTGGAGCATCACACTACAAAGTGCAAGTCTGAAAATAAAGAGCAAGACACATCTGGCATAGACAAAACCTGCTGCTATGTGGCATCTAATTGCTTCTGCCCGGTAAAAAGTGTCAGGCCAGAGAAGGGAGCCCATAGTCCAGCACATCATTAGCGCAGCAAGGATCCTAGCAGAGTCAGTGTCTCCTAAGAAAAATCAAATTGTAATTGTTCTCTGTGTTTAATTCAGAATATTTCTGGATAATTGTGGCTAACTCGGAACACCAAGAGATTAGGAAGGCAGAAGCCTTGGACTTAGTCCAGGGGGTTGCTTTAGCAGTACCATTGTAATTTTACTGTACACATGGTGATATCAGAAAAGGTTTTGACACAAATAATATCTTTTAAGAACCAGCCAAAGATATATTCGCTCCAAACATACCTCTTAGCTACGGAGAGGGCAAATCCTGACTTCCTTAGCCAGTCCCTACCCAAATGAATATTCAAGTCATCTTCTCATTAAGTGAAAACTCACTGCTTAAAACTGAACTTCCAGACTGGAGTAAATTGGCAGCTTTCCTATGGAGAGACTGCACCATCTGGGTCACTGACATAAATGGAATATTTACCCAAGTAACAATGGCAGGATCAGTCTCAAAGTCACCATACAACAAGTGTAGCCCTGGGAGTGAAGGGAAGGTCTGGGAATGATCACTAATGTGTTATCCCAGAACTGGATCAGACCTATGCCTTCCATCTGATCTATAGGAATGGTCTTTCCTTGGGCTCCAGGGAAAGAAAGACCTCTAGCATGATGCTCTGAGTAGCACCTGAGTAGCAAACTGTCCTCTAAGTAGGGTAGCTTGATCAGCTAAACGCCAAAGTATATCACAGCTCAGCAGTGAATCCAGTTTATACCCAAGGTTTCAGAGAGATCCAACAGCCCCCACCTCTTTCATTCCCTGTGACTATTCCAAGGCAGATTTCGACAGTGCTCTGAGACAAAGGCCTCTGCTGTTATTGCCTAATTCTGATGACTACGCTGGCACAGACTGCAGCTGAGCTCAGGCCTTTCCCCAGCGGGAGGCTTACGCCAACGGTGGGCAGTTAGCCCGGGAGCGTGTGGCGTGTGTGACATCGTGTCACAGCTCCAGAGCCTCCACGCAGCTCTCCCCAACATCTGATCCTCTTCTCCTCTGATCCAGATGGTGACCTCATGTGATGCAATGCCGCAAAGCCAAAGGCATCGGCAATCTGCTAGGTGCTGCCTTTTAAAAGCTTTGTCTGGTTAATGTAACCTGCTGCTAAGGAAGCGAGCTGAAAAATACTTGCATTTGAGTATTGCAGAAGCCAGAGATATTTGAATTGGCCATTTTGCTTTGACAAAATCTTGGGCTATGAACTCTAGGAATTGCTTCTGATATACTGGTGCAGTTCAAAAGACACTTTTACAGCTATCCAGACTCAAACAGGCCAAGCTATTGATGTAATGCTGCTGCAGTCTGTACGAAATTGTAAGGAACTTGAAACCAATGATCGCTAGTGTTTTCTTCCCCTTTTAAAGATAAGCAAATCAGGAGCAACAGAAGTGAAACTACCAGTCTCAAGAAACCTGAGGGGAGGAGGCTGGTGATGTGTATAGATTCATTCCTTCACTGGGGATTTTGTCTTTCAAAATCTGCATACACAGCAGAGGTACCTAACAGTTTCATAACTATTTCATGGCCACTGGGGAATTATTTCAGCGGTGGTAGCTGCTTTCTCAGCCCTGTGATTAAAAGCAAAACTAATAAATTAATTTTGTATATGGTATTGATTAGCAGAGATTAGGCTGACCTTGGGGTGAGAGAGAGAGTCTTTCTAAGGTCTGCCTCTGCTAGAGGTGAGGCCATACCAAAAGCCATATCTGAACTCATTCATTGTACAAATTCAAATGGGAATTTGGGGACCAGATGGGACCCTATGAGTTGTTCCAGCTTGTAAGAAAAAAAAAGTCCATATCTTAAAAAAGCCCCATACGTTGTTTCCATTGTATTCCTTTTAGAATAAGAAAGGCAGCCAAAATGCTGAGCTAACAAAAGAAGAATCAGTCAAACAGAGCCAAACCGAGTCAAAAGACATCTAAAGTAAAAAGAAGAATGCAGGGAAAATATTTTGTAAGCATGCTGAAAGTCAAATGTCAGAAGAAGGGAGTGCTTTATTAGTGCATGTGAAGGGCTGGATAGCTGATAAGCCTGTCCGTCCACCTGAGTTCTTGTATGGAAACAGCCTGAGAGGAAGGCACAGAAATGTGAAGATGTACAATCTGAAGGAGACCACAGGGTACCATCCATCTAGCCCGCCTCTCTGCTTTCCGTAGGATCTTTCCTGCATCTCATAAGAAGTCAGGCAGTAGGCCGTGAGAATGTCCATGCTGGGGGACACGGGCGTTTGCTGGTGCACCCAGCAGTCCTGGACCCCACACCCTGGCCAGGTCCTGGCTGCATCGCTGGACAAGAAACAAGGATGACAACATCTCATTTCCCTGTGGAAGGAACCCCAGCTGTGGGCGTAGGGAAGAAGTTGTGATGAGTCTCAATACGTTCTCCCAGTGTGGGCAATCCGGGGACCAGGGGAGTCGATACTGGTCTGCCTCTGTCTTTTACTAAGCTACACGGTTGCCTCTTTGTGGCTGTACTCAAGAAAAGACAAATCGCAGAGCTGAGCATCACATTTAATTCTGAAACTAGGGAGCATGCCAACTGTGCTGCTCCTCAGGAGCGCGTTTCATCACGTCTAGACACAGCTGCTCTGAAAGTATCATCCTGCATTCACAAATATCCCTTATTAGTCGGCAGGTTTGCTGCTGCAGCTGTGGGACATCATGAGTGTCAAGAGCCTTTCAAAATAGCTAAAATCTGACTATATCGAGAACAGTGACCTTGAACAGAACTGTACGTATTAGGGGTTTGGGCAATGCAATGGTGGCGAACACACCTCCCCTTGCTCTGGGAGAAAACGGGTGAAGAATAAAATGGTGGCTGTAGAGTTGAACATTTTTAATGAGAAGGTGAAAGAGAAGCTATTGAATGTAGGAGGGAAAGATGCTTCTCCATCTTCCATAGGTGATAGTACCGTGTTGAAAATGTCTCAGAAAAGGGTGAGAGTACAGCAGCGGACAGGTTACAGTATTTGGGAGCTGTTACAAAGCTGTGATTGTGCTACAGGTGTAATAGGATCACCACATCTGTATGGTTATAATGGAGCAGCAGGAGGTACCTCAGGCTACCAGAATGCTGACATGTAGATCTCGGAAGGGTGGAAAAGGTATCCTTTCTACTTACCTTGTCCAAACTGGTTACCGACAATATCAAATGCCTGCAGCTGCATATTAACAAAGAGTAGCTGGAAGTTCTTCTCCAAGCGGAAGGTTTGCTTGCTGGCACACTTAAAGGAATTCCCCAGCTTTGTTGTAAACAGCTTCTCATGTATGCCTGCATAGTAAAGCATACCTGGAGGCCATAAAGAGAGCGCCAAATGAGAATCCACACTAACTCCGTTGGAACCAACATCTTTCTGAGATAAAACGGAGGATCCCCGGTGCCTTGGCAGAGCAGCAGTCACAGAGGTGACTAAAGCATGGACATTTTCCCCATAATGTATCAGTTACATTTCTTCCATGTTTAAATGAGTGCTTTAATTATCAATAGGCAACTCAGCTGAGCTTCGGTCTGAAAAAGTGGCTAAAATTTCAGATGCTTCTTCAAGTCATACTTTAACAATCTGAGTCTGCAAGAGGGGGTTAGGATTCTTGCAGGAGCAGACAACTATCTTAGGTCTCCAGCACAGCTATTTCCAGACAAAACAGAGATACCATCTCTAGCATGGAAATTTGACATATCTAGTCTGTATGGCTTTATGTATTAAATATGGTTTTAAACATATTTCAGTGTCACAGTACTTTACAGAAAATATGGCTCAAGTTCAAAGCATGAAAAGGTCTTGTAACCTGGGCATATGCTGGATGCATATCCTCCTTCGAAAGCCGATATACCCATTTAAGACAAAATCATTCACATCACCAACTCTGCATCGCTGTATCTCAGCCACATCTGCCAGCATACCCCTGGTCCTCTTCAGTCAGAATCAGCACACCAGTGTGTACTGCTACAGCTCATTCGATAGTTTTTTATCTTAGAAACAGATAGAGGCGTGCTCACTGCAAAAATACCGCTGGTGGACTGTGACATGCCAGCATCTGGCAGAGAGGCCGCACCACACAGCCAGGAAGCACGAGGTCTCTTGCCAGCACCGCTGTGGAGGACTCAAAGTATATTTGAGGATTTTAAAACTTATGATTAAGCCAATTAGTTTGTATTTGCTGCAGTTTGCACTTAGCAATGCACAGGAAAACTCTGATCATTTAGACTGAGCACATCCCTAGCAGGCGTGTCCTCTGGATCAGCTTTTCTTTTACTTTAATTGCTGTAGATCAGAGTAGGCTCCACTTGAGTTAATGAAAGTGCTCATCAGTGAGAAGAAAATTGAGGACACACCTCATCAAGCTCCTGATTTCTTTTTCTTCTTTCAGGGACAAAAGTCAATCCAAATACTTAGGAGTAACAAGCAGAGAAGTGACATAATATAGTCGTTAACCTGTCACAGATTTGATATATTAGGAAGAATTTGTGCAAAATTAATGTCAGAGGAAATCTGAAGTGATGGCTCAGAATTTTTCTCTCTGACCTAAGTGATCTCTTAGCATTTCTTGGGAGGTAGCATCTGGGGCAGCTCCTGACTGTTCAAATGGTGAGAAGCAGGGCTACATAAGAAAAAGAAAATCCGGTCATCGGAGAAGAGCACAGACAAGGTCTAGGATTTCAGGACAGTTTTAAGAACCTCAGCCTGGGTCCAGTTCTTATTTTTGCCAAGCCAAAATGTCAGACATGCCTCCTTTCCATATCGGTGTATTTGAGATACGGATCCAGCTCTGCATTTCTGTGATCCAGAGACTGTATTCGTTTAGTTTGCATATTAGATTGGAAAGACGCGTGCAACTGAACTGGAGTCACAGCATTTTTGTATGCTTGCAGGTAAAAACTTTGAGGACTGTTTTGTATCTTAAATTTAAGTTTGAAGCGATCTCTATTCTGAGAGTAATGAAAAGCAGGGAAAGTTTTTGAGGACAAAAGAAAAACTGAACCGTTCTGATGAAACTGCAGCCCAGGCCCTTCTCTTCCATTTTCATGCTATAAGGTTTAGGTGAATGACATGTTGAAAGGCTGATAAAAGACATAATTGGCAAAATTCAGTGTTTTAAAGATATGAAAGCCTATCCCACACCCAGAACAGTTTGATATGAAATTGAGACAATGTAAAATCACTGACCTTCAGAAGATAACTGTAATGTGGTCTCAATTTTACTGACATAGTACATTGGAGCTTGCTGCAAAAGAAGATATATCTTTATTCATAATACATCCTCATATTTGTGAAAAAAATACAGTTCACCACAGCAAAATGGTCACAAAGAATTTCCCTAAGAAACACATTTTATAGCATCACCTTCAAGACCCAAGAACCAACTTGCTTGGATGTATTGCTTTTTCATTTCCAAATCACTCCATCTCATAGGTAACAAGCTGGTGTAATGCAGCAATCTCAGCTGCATCACCGGTTCGGCTCAGCTCCGTGAAACTGGACCACGCAGGTGTGATTTTGCACACGCTGCTCAAACTAGACACGCGTGTGATACTTGTGGTAACCGAAAGTAGGAGGGAGTTAAGCAAATATTATACATTGGACAAATTAACAGGCATGTGATAAGGCCAATTTATTTTTATTCACCTGTTCTGCTTTCATTGAGCGTCCCTACAGTGCCCTCGTGAGTGATCCTGCCCTGAATTAATCCACGCTGACCTGCAGTCTGACTGCTTGCGGGACCTAAGCCGACACCTTTAGAAGCACTCGGGACTCCTGGCACCGCAGTGCACTTCGTGCATCGATGCCCTTCGCGTGAGCGAACTGCAGAAAGCAGCCGTGCTTCTGGGCTCGTCGTTGTTTTGAACTGGGAGAGGTCAGCAACAAGCTGAGAGCCAGGAGCTCGTCTCATGCTGGTACCACTCATTTCCTATTTTGTCTGCCAGCAGCAGTCACTGCAAATGAGGAAACAGCAACCTGGACGTGTCTGTGTAGGGGAGAAATAACTGTTCTTTCCACCCTGCGGACACCGTCGGTGCTGGCTGGCTTTGCTTCCTATGCCTACAGACGGCTCACGTGGAACGCCCCGCTACAACAGCACACAGCAAAGTTTCCAGCTGACGCTCCTGCCTGCATGGGCCCTAAAACCCTGGTGCAACCTGAACGCTGTTCTCCCCAGGACTGTCACAAAGCAAGAGCCAGCCCTAGGAGCTTTTGGCTGGTAGCAGTGTTGGAGTATAACGTGAGCCTCTATGTAGCAGCCCTACTATTCATTTTCATTCCAGCTGTGAGCGCACAGGGACTGGGGGGTGCAGCTCGTGGGTAAATGGCAGCAGACATGAATGTCTCCTGTGCACCGAGTTTTAACATTATGCAGTTTAAGAGCTAGTAGGATGGATTGGGAAGGTTTAAGAAAGAAACACACGAGAGAAGAGGTTCTCAGCATTATTCCTATTTAAAGACATAAATAGGTCAAATATTACCATTTTTTTTGCAGCAGCGCTATGTTCTGTTTGGCCACAGTGAATAACTTTGCTTGGGGAAAACACCTGCTCCTACTTCACGCCTTGTGGGTTGGTTACAAAACTTCCTTTTTTCAAGTTCTTTGCAAAAAGCGGCTGGCAGTGGTGAGCACTGAGCCCGCCGCTCACCCCCCGCTGCCCTGCCCCAGCACCGCAGCCCCGGCGCCCGATCAGCTCCGCTTTCAGCAGTGAACGTCAGAAGTGCCATCGCTGGACCACTCCTGGTTCAAAGCGGTTAGAGAGGCTGTGGGGACCAAACAGATGAAAAACAGCAGCAAAATGATTTCTTATTAACTTGAATTTCAAAGAAGGCTAAGCCGAGCCCTGCGGTGCTCTTGAGGCTTATCTTTAAGTGAAGGGCAGATTGTCTAATGCTGTGCCAATAACCACCTTTTTCAGGGCAAGACAGGTCAAGTACCTCCTAAAGGTTCACATCACTCTCCTTAGCACTGCTGCGAGCTGGGGCTTTCATGGGTACTTGAATCACCAGACTTTTTCTAAGGATCCTTTCAACGCAGAAAATGCTCCCCTTGTTGCAGGAAGCACACATCTAAAGCAAACACTGAGGTCTGAACTGATCCTTTGTTTCAAAACAGTCCTTGATTTTTTACCTCGCTTTTCCTCTGTAGCTTTTAGAAAACTTTCTGCCATAGACTAAAATCAAGATGATTATTAATTGAAATCTTTTCTCTGCTCAAGCATTAATGACTCAGATGTGGTATAGTTTGCTGTTGCCTCTTGTACTTTCTATGGAAGTGACTGGTTAGCCATTTGTACTTTTCTTAATTGTCACTAGTTTGAGCTTGGAACCAGGCTGTAAAATTGACATTTTGGCTTGATTAATTGAAGGACACAGATCAGCAGTGAAGGCCAGATGCAGCTCTGAACTGCTATGGAGCTCCAGGACATGGCCTTAATGCATGTTACACTCCATCAGAGTTTGACGGGATCCAACCCTTGCCGTATTCCTCCCTGCCCATTAATGACTTTATACACAGCATTACCTTCTGTCTTTAGCCCTGCTGGCATCACCACCCGGCCCTTATTAGCTTTCAGATAAATAGTACTGCGTGCTGCCTCCCAAAGTGTGTAAACCGTGCCAATGTCTGAGGCAGCAAGAGGATGGCTGCACTCAGCATTTTTCTCCTGGGGTTATAATAGCAGCGGCACTCTTGGCAGCTTATGTTAAAGCCTCATCCACACACGATGCGGTCCCAGCGGGGAACATGGTATCAACAGACACAATGTCAAAAAGAAAGCCCATTTTCCCAGTGTAAGCCAGCCCTCTCTCCTGACCAAGCTTCTGTGTGTACTTACAAGTCTCCCTGGTGTGGTGCATTTTAAAGGCACTTATCTATAATTTTGCTGTTGTAGTTCACTTGTTTGGAATTTTCCACTCAGAAATTAGGTGAAATTAGGCCCCTTCAGCTGAAGATGGGACGTGGCCACTGGGCACTTAAAACTGCATAGGCTGCCTTTTAGATTTAACAACTACAGCTGGCTTTTGGCTGGGCAGTTGTGATACTTGGCATTTATGGGAAGCAATTGCCTGCCCTCCCCTGCATTCAGGGGTCCCTGAGACACCATTTCGTAAGAGCAGCTTGGCAGCGTGAGTCAGAGCTGCCGGCACACACGCCTTGTTCCTGCGCAGGGACTCCGCGCCCAAGCCCGTTCCCTCTGCCCTCTCCAATGCAAACAGCAGACCCGGCCTTCCCTCCCTCTAGATTTTTACCTATGTAGAAATGAGACGCAGATTTTGTTTGGGGCTATTTCTAGGCTTTGTGTTGCTAGACTGGTAGCTTTATCACTGTTCCCTAGCGCTCTGTATCAAAGGGTGGCAAGGCACTGTGCTTACCCTTCATTGCTCATACGAACGTTTCCAAATTCAAAGGTCAAACAGACAAGACCTGATTTGACATTGACGTTAGCCCTGCTCTGAGCAGGGGGTTGGACCAGGTGGCCTCCAAAGGTCTTTTGCAACCTGAATTAATCCATGGTTCTGTGATTCTAGCCTCTTGGGAAGGACAGGAGTGATAACGTGTTATATACAGGTGGAAAACTAGCATAGAGATGGATGAAATGCCTTTTCCCATGGCACAAGCTGGGTCAAAGGCAGCCTGAGTTCCAGCTCCCCGGTCCCACACGCTCCTTCCCTCTCAATGCAACGATTACCTTTACAAAGGTGAAGTTTATAAACCCTCCACTGAAAGTTATGTTCAGCTCGGACTGCACGGTCCCACAGCTGCCAGATGTCTCCGTCGCATTGGGGTTGACAGCCATGTACTCCATCCGCTTCTGTGGAGAGAAGAGACATTGCAGGGGAATCATTCAGAGCGGATCACTGCTAGGAGAGGAGGTCCCCTGCTCTGATCCAGCCTGGCAGTTCCTATGACCCTAAAAGCTCCAGGTGTCGGCATCAGGACAACCCACCTCTGAGTCCAAGCCTGAGAGCTGACAATCTCTTGCTTTCATTGCAACTCGCAATGTCAAGCCCTTCACTGAAGTCAATTCAGATGTTAACTAGTCTCCCATTCTGGGAAACAAATGACACTGAAGCCTGACCTGCCCTCCAAAGTATTGCTGCCACGGATAGATCGCTGAAATAAAGCGCCCGTACGTCCCACCGACATCAGCATACAAGGCAAAGGACAGCAGCTGAGATGCTGTGGCACAGAAAAGGCCTGGTATAAAGTAAGCAAACCACTTGTTTTTACCACACAAGCTAACTTCTGAGAAGTGCTTTGAAAGAAGAAGAATAAATTCCAGCTAATGAAGAAACAGTCATTGCAAAGCTCGGCCTTGTAGTGCTTCCACCTCACCGTCTGTGTATTTTGAGCCATCAGTTGCAAACCCATGACGGCTTTGATGCAGGTCCTGTTCCCGCTGGAAACGGTGTATGTGCCGGTGGGGATGGGAGAGGGCTGCGGCGCAAGAGTGGGTCTCACTGTCAGCGCAGTAGATGGGGTGGCTGTTTGAGTCCCTGGACGAATGGCTGTTGTCTTGGTCATGGCTGTGGCTGTTGGACTTTTAGGCGCTGTTGTTTGGTTTCCTGACCCTGTGCTGGGCTTTACAGTTTGCATGGTGGTGGCTGTAGTAGCTACGGCAGCAGCTGTCATTTGCGTACTTGGCGTTGAATGCTTTATGGTTGCGTTTGTGGCTGCCACTGTCATTTCTGTGCTCGCATGTGTTGGGGCTTGCTTGGTTGAGGACACAGGGCGTACAGTTGTGTTCTCCGCTGCGGGTGTAACTGTTCCCATCGCCTGGGTCGTGGCCGGGCCAGCTGCAGTTGTGTTGTCTGCTGATGTTGACAGCAGCGTGGGAGATTTCTGGGTGGTCACTTGTGTGGTGGTTGCTCCTGCCTGGGCTGTTGTGTGATGGCCTGGTGCTGCTGTTACCTGATGCTGGGCTGTTGTCTGCAGAGTTGTTCTGTGGCTTATGGGTGTTGTTCTAAGAGAGCCAGTGCTGTTAAAATGAACTGTGGTGCCTTGCTGGGGTGAAGAATGATAAAGGGAAGGTGGCTGACCAGAAGTAGCCGTACGGTGGAAGGATGTGGTTTCTGGAGACAGTTCAGCCCCCGGGGCCACTTCAGCAAAGCAGGAGGAAAATGCTGCAAAGAAACAAATGAGTCAGTAGTCTAGAAACCTTTACCTTTAACATTTCTGTTGATACCCACGACATAACTGCACCGATTGTGTTATCAAATGGGTGATATGGTCTTATTCTTCATTTGGCTCCAGTCACGATAGGAGGGTGAAAGCAGACATGCTGTAGGAGTATCCATAATTTTTCACTGCTCCCCCAATCTCCACACCTCTGAATATACCCGTTGCGGTGGAAGCACGTTGGCTCCCAGCTCCCCGCATGCTGCTCTTATGCGGAAGAAGCCGGAGGATGCCGGAGGCGTGAGCAGACCTTGCACAAGCCCCAGGCAGCACAAGAGTTCCCTTGCAGGCAGTAACACGGCAAGATTCTCTAGAAGCAAATTGTCAAGGTCTAAGGAAGATGAAGTGGGAGTAACAGGCAACGGGATGGTTGGTTACGTACCAACAAAGCATGGGGAGAGGGAACATTTGGCGTGTGTGAAGGAAGTGAGGCAGCATGATGGTCTTAGAGTGGTTCACAATAGTCTGGGAAACCGGTCTGGGAGGCAGGGAAATTCCAGATATTTATTTCTGGTTTTGTTGCAGCCATGCGAGCTTGAACCCTGAAGTTCTTCCTCCTGGGGGGTACCCAAGGGGCTGCTCCAAACAAGGAAGGGCCAGCCCTCTTAGCGATGGGCTTTCAGCACTGAGAAACAAATTTCTGGGTACAGCATCCAGGGGCTTTTTGGACCACACCTAAAAATAGCCACAGCACCAAAATTACACTTCCATCTTATAACATTTACAGAAGCATGTCCCTTGCAGAACTGAAAGGAAAATATCTAGCTCCTAAATGTAAATAACAAAGTGAAGAAAAAGTGGGAAAAGTACACTGTAGAATAGATGGTTACACCTCTTCTGCATGAGTCTTTGCTTGCGAGTATGCAACAAGACTGTGTAAAGACAAGGTCAAGCTAAAAGAAATGATAAATCACTGACATATATGAATTCCTTGATGGGCATGAAGCTTCAGGTGTAGTTAAATGCTTTATTGCCTAAATCGGCTGGAGGACAGAGATGAATTCTCCAGTTTGGAAACAGAAGGGACCCAGAAGTCCAAGACAGCTCACATTCCTGGCGGTACAGCTCCACAGAGGACGCCACAACACGTTGTCTGAGAAGTTTATTGTATGCTGTTTTTTTCAAAGAAATTTCTCATGAATCGGTAGCAAAGGTTTGTGGCAGGCAGGTTGCTGAGATTTGGATTTTAGGATCGATTAAGGCCAGAGGCACATTCAGAGTGGGAATGGCTGAAATCTCACAAGCTCATCTTCCTTTCATTTATTTATTTTCACTCAGCATGAACAGAGATCTGCAACAACAGCTGAATTCACAAAGTCTCACCATTTTAGGAGACATATAGACTACATCAGAATAATAAAATCTACTGGGTTTTGAATCAAATTCCAGATCAAAACGAAAGAAATGAGAACAGATGTATAGACCTGAACCCACACTTCAATTTTCCCTTAAAATGGCTGTGGTAGAGAAGAGCAGAAGTGTAGATGTATGCTCCATATTCCTAAAATTGCCTGGGTTTCACCTTTGTTGACTGCCAGTGTAGCTGTTATCATCAAAGAAGTGCAACTTGATACAGTTGAAAAGCCACGAAAATGACAGGACAGATCCCTCTGATTGTGAATTTTATCAGAAGGAACCTAAAAATGCCATAATTAATATGATACTTCAGTTCATTTTCTCACTTTCCCCTAGGCTTTACCAGAGCTGCTGGCAGAGCTGAACAGCGGGTAACTTATCTCCTTCTCTGTCTGTCCGTGGAAAATCGGAGCAGTTGCCCGGGCCAGCTATAGGGAGTTGCATCCAAGTGTGTCGGCACAATAAAAACAAAAAAGAAGTTGTAATTTTCACTCTTTTTTGCCCCTATAGGATTGCAAAACAACCCATATTATGTTTACACAAGTCTTAAATAGTCGGTACTTCTTAGCTTTTAGTTAACAGATTGGTTTCGATTACTGACCAGATAACACTTACCTTACAGTCACGGAGAGAAACATTATTTCACTAACATTTGGATGCCACCCATAGCTTTTAAATGAAACTTAATTTTCCCCAAAAGGTCATTTCAACCTAACTATTTTTCACTAGAGAAACGTTCAGGGATGCCTGACCTACCCTCCAGCTCCGGCCTGGCACAACCTGGCAAAGGAGCCGCTTGCACGGCTCCCCCACCGCGGCTCGGCCGGCAGAAGGGGCCACGGAGCAACGCATTGCAGCTCTGCATCCCCCTGTCAGTCTCTGTTTCTCTTCTCTATGAGGCCATCTCAAAACTTCATACGACCAACATTTTGCTCAGGGGACGCACGCTCCCTGCGGTCTATCTTCCTGGAGCAAGCGGCTGGAGTCCCCTCGCCTCACCTTGGCTGCAAAGCTGTGCGTTACAAGTGCCAAGGGCTGCGGTTCTGCCCAGCAAGCCTCCACGCATGCCACACTTCAGACCAAAACTCTGGGAAAAGGATCAGGGCAGCTCTCAGAAATTCGCAGTCCCCAGTCCGGGCCTGGAGACTCCGTTTCCATGCTTTGGTGGCTGGGGAGGGTCGGTCAATGCCAGCCAAGGAACGGCGCGGCTCTGCCCCCAGGCATTACGGTGGGAAGCGAGGCGCTCAGTGCCAGCATCTGGCTGTGACGTTTCTCAGCCGGTCGCCCTGTAACGGGGTGGGTGAAAAAATTCTTGCTGGGGACTTTCGCCTTCTCGTCTAACCACACACTCATGCTGCTCGGCAGCCCAGCAGCTTTGTTCCGCTTTATGCTGCCCAGAAGAAAAGCTCGTCTTTAGCTGACTGATTTTGTGTGGACACAAAAACCTGACCAAGCTCCTACAGTCACTGAAAACACTCTGGCCAGCTCCGGCTGCTTTGGTTTGAGTCCTTGAGGAACTGGAAAAGCACCAAGATTTTCTGAGAGGTTTCGGTACTGTCATAGTTTCCCTCCAACCCAGGAGCAGTTTCTTGAACCTCTAACCCATCAGACTTTATCCCTTAAACTTTAATTATGTTTAATTCCCTGTCTGCACAGAAAGACTTGACTTTGTGACGTTAATAAAACATCACAGCAAATTACTAAAGGAACGATTAAAAATGGATAAGGAGCTGAGGAAACAAGGTCTTCCTGGTCAAAAAGATACTCGCTGACCACGGAGCTATTGGTGTTATTCCTCTCAGTCTGATCTTGCTCTCCTTTCGCGTACCCGTTTTGGGGCTACTTCCGCAGGCCCCGGCTGTGGAGCGGGCGTGGGAAGGCCGAGCAGATGCGGCAGGAGCTGCCCGCGGCCGAGCCCCTGGCTGCTTCCCTGCCTGCGGCGCTGCCGCGGCAGAGCTGGGAGGGGGACGGGGGTTGATGCCTGTGCGATCCCTGTGTGCCGATGGCAAAACACACCACAGAAATCCAGCGCCCCCCCAGCGAGCTCAAACATTTAGCCATTGCACAGGTAAAATCACGCTCTGTCCCTCTTCACCTGGCAGATTTTGTAGTGCTGCGGGTGTTGAGGGATGACTTAACACGCTGGGACACGTCCTTGGCCAGGCTAGCTCCCCAGGTTTTCACAGAGCGGCATTAAGGACTGAACGGCGGCTCTGACCTGGTTCGTCGCTGAGCTAAGCCCAGCCTGCCTCCACCTTCCCCAGGCTCCCTGCCTCGCTCTTGCTCTCCCGGTCGTGCTCTGCGTCTCGCAATACAGACAAATGAGTGACCCCAGCAACGCTTCTGTAGTTTTTCTTCTGCTTGTCTCACTCAAGACCTCAGTTGGTTCTGCTGGTCTGGGAATTATTTTTAATTGAGAAAAGCAAGGCCAGAAAAGCCTGCTTCTAATACTATTTTGAGCTGACTCCATCACACAGTCAGAGTTTATGTCACCACAGAGTGCAAGGGAAAATACACAGGAAAACATCAGACTAAGTCTATACCAGCTGCAATTAAATGCGGTTGTAATTATTTCTTAGCAGCGGGACTTTATTAAAAGCACCCTTAGTGCTAGCAACAAAGCTATTTCAAGTTTTCCGTCTGTTAGGTGCCGTCCTGGCTGCAAGGAGACAAAACCAGCATAGTCTATATCTCATTTTTCTGATAGAAACGATGGAGGACGTTACTCACCGCAGGCGAAGGTTAGCAAGACGAGCTGCCGCGCGCCCCCCCCCATGGCCAGGACAGCGGCAGGTTTGAGAGGTGCTGCTGCTCGCCCTGGAGCGGGTGGGAGGGAAATCAGGGTTTCCTGGGGACCGGAGAGTTCCACTCGATGCAGGCAGCGCTCAGTCACATGCACGGGAAGGAGGTGGAGGGGGGGGAGCCCGATGCTTCTCGCCTGTAAACTACCACAGAAGGAAACAAGTGATGGTTAGGAAAGAAAGTGAAAACAGAAAGGGCTGCGGGGCTAACTGGGGGAAGGACAGGCTCTCACTCCGCAGCCGAGACCTGGGGCTCTGCAAGCCCACGTAAAGCTTCTGCTCCTCTCCAGATTTGGTAACTCGGTGCAGACTGCAGCTGTACCCCAGTGGAGGGTTAAGGTCTGTAAATCTGTACTTTCCCATGTGTTCTTTAAAAAGGTGCTTGCTTTAGGGCCAAACTCTTTCTTTTATGGTAAGGCACAGGAGAGAGAGGCGCGATCTTGAGCCACCTCTGCAGAGCAGCTGCTACAAGCGAGACGGGGCTGAGCAAAGCCCCAGCTGGGCTCTGGTCCCAGTTGGGGACTGGCGGCACCTTT
The DNA here is from genome assembly GCF_965183815.1 of Platalea leucorodia. Lineage (NCBI taxonomy): Eukaryota > Metazoa > Chordata > Aves > Pelecaniformes > Threskiornithidae > Platalea > Platalea leucorodia. The sequence goes on along the minus strand of NC_138830.1, from coordinate 355,016 downwards.
GCTGGCTGGTTCAGTCCTGCTCCAAGGACTGCGCTTGCCCAAGGCGGATCCGCCGGGCTGGCTCGCCGTCAGTGCTGCGTCCAAACACACTCCTGGGCAAACGGCAGTGACCCACCTGTGTCCCGTGAAGTGCCTGCTGCGAACCACGCCAGGCTGGGACAGGAGCTGCGCCGGCGGGTCCCGACGCGCGTGGCTGCGCGCCAGCGGTCTGCAACAGGAGCGCGTGAGGCCTGCTCCCCGCGTGCCTGCGTTTCCACCCCGGGCCTTTGCCACGGGGCCTGCTTGGGGCGGGGGAACAAAGCAAGCCCGCGCCTGGGGTCTGGTGTGCTCCTCCTCCTTCTTTTTCTCATACCGACATGGAAGGGCAGTGCCATGATAAGGCCAATGACTTGAAAACCCAAGTGACGTGAAGTTTGCCCCCTGAAATCTGGATGCCAGCTGAAATTAGTTCCAATTTATTTTGCTCTCTATATTTGCATTGCATTTCTACATTCTCATTTTTACCTCCTTGCCCTTCTACAAGACCCACAGCGTGCACTTGGGTCAATTAGCGCTCCCTGATAAACCACTGGCAGCCAAAGGTGTGCAGATATCTCGTGGGTAGCTGTAATGAAGGTATCCTTGCCTCACGGCTGCAGCGTTAGCATACGCAGCTCTGAACCGCCTGCGTGAACCTTCGCGCGCTCCTGCGAGTCCCAGGGATTCAGGAACGGGACGAAGGGAGATGGGTAAAGGAAAAAGCCCACTTCGTGCCTTTCGTGACACGTGTGTTGGACAAATAAAGTTATATTGGACAGATGTGTGGATTTTTTTCAGCTGTGCTGATGCACCTTTACTGATACTCATTTATTTTTAATAAAAAGAAAGCTCATTTGACTTGTTACTTCATATAGAGACATCAGCCACAATGTTTTGTACTAGTTATAGTTTTTATAAATTTCAAACAAAGTGTGGTTCTACACAGGTCAGAATGGCGTAATTGCAGAAAGTTCATTTGCACACTTTTTCCTTGTAATAAATTCATACATTCTGTCTTGACCGGAAAAAAAGGACAGGTAATTCTGTGCTCTTTCCCGGTCTGATTATCTCTTATCAGTCACAATATACAAATACATCATTATCAACACCATGGAAAATATGTCAGGAAAACAAACTGTACCAATTCTCAGCTGGGGAGAGGAAATCTTAGCAGCTATTTCAGCTCCAGCTGCAAGAAGAAATACACAATTTGGCTCTTTTTTCTTATTATTCTTATATATTTCTAATCATATATATATTTGAAGTCAGGCTTTGAGTATTTTTGGAAAGGAAGCGCATGGCCTTTCTCATACCCAATCCTGTTTGAAATCTCCGAGTCTAAGAAACTTACGGATAATAAAATGGCTTTTCATCACATACACAACCAGAATATGAGACACACACACAGCTCGGTCGTCACTGGCAGGAAAAGCCAGCGTTCAGACGCGGTTTGGCCGCAGCCGTTTATGATCCAGACAAGGACCATTGGTCTGATTCTCCACCCAGTGGGGTGGGGAGGAGGAGAGGATCAGGCCTGATTACATTTTGGCCTGGTTTACTAGAAAAGCAAGACTTACATATTGTGGCAACTGCCTGTCTGTCTGTCTGTCATTACCGCCAGCGAGGAAGGAGCCTGTTGGCCAACTGCACCCGACTGCGCAGAGGGCAGAGTTTCGCGGATGTAAAGCTTCTACAGGCGCCGCAGAAGCTGGCAGCAGAGCAGAGGGAGGAGAGCCCAGCCGCCGCCGGGGGCTGGAGGCAGGTCTCGCTAGCCCAGAGCGGGGGGAACAGCCGGGCGGCTGGCCCGGCCTCGCTGGCCAAGCAGCAGGGGCCCCGTGCTCAACCATGGGTGCTGCTGCAGCACACCTTTACCTTGGACCGTGTCTCTTCTACAACTGAAACTCGGCGGCAACCATTACTTTCAAATGACTTTCTGGTCAGTATGTCATCTCCAAACAACACTGAAACAAAGTCTGTATTTGAAAACTATGATTTTTAGGTCCATCTACCTGAAAATGATGGTGTCAAAGACCTACATACAGAATAAGTATACCTTAATGTTCACATTAGTCTTGCTGGACATTACCAAATCATATTCTAGACAGTACATGGAGAGTCATTCCCTTGTTTATCACCTAGCTTGACAGAAATACACTAATTAAAAGTCTATCCTGTGTCCTATTAAAAAAAAAAAAATTGAAAAGTCATCAAACCCCATTTTGTCTCGTCAGCAAAGCCAGAAGGTTACTTCTTGTTGGCTGCTTTCAGACGTGTCAGTGAACTTCATTCTTTAACAAAGCAAACGCAGCGGCGTGGCACTGTCTCCCTCCATTGGCATTGCAGGCAGCGGCCAGGCCAAGGCCCCGGTTACTGCCCCGCGCCAGCTGCGGCGCTTGCAGTACGGTCTGAGTCCGGAACCTGGCGACAGAAGCAGGCAGCTGCCTTTGGCTCGCCGGCACTGCAGGAAGGTTAAGGACACAACTAGTGACTGTGGGGTCCCTGCCCAGGTTCAGCAGTGTCTGAGGATAGCTGAGATACAGCCAGCTCCCAAAGACTGAGAGCGGGGTGCTGTGCCCCTGCTGCACACAGCCACGGGGCAGTGAGTTGCCGTCCTCAGGACATGGTGCAGGAGTGACTCAAACTTTGGTCCAACAGGATAAAACATGAGATTTAGGAAAAAAAAAAAAAAATCTGTTTAGAAAAGCAAAGTAGGGAGGAGAATTGTTATAATTCAGCCCATACGTTTGCAGTTGTCAGGATGAGATGGTGAGCTGGGAGAGAGGAGACGCTTCTTGCAGCAATCCTCTTCCCTGCTCCAGCCCTAGACCGCCCCAGAGGATGCCACCACTGATGCTCACGGGGGGCACAGCGGGACATGTGGGGCTGAATGCTTTGCTCTCCCCTGGGGGGTCCCTGCTAAAAGTTAGCATCAGAACTGGACACGTGGGAAATCCAATAGCTCCCATTTTACAGGAAGATACTGAGGCGCCAGGGATATAGGGCTAGCACGCTGTCACCCTGCAAACGGCAGAGGGAGGAGATGGACTGACAATACCTGATTTTCCACCTTCAGTTCAAACAGAGACTTCCCACTGCCATTGCACCGTTAGAACGAGACTCCTCCAGGGAAACTCCAAAGTGCAGCTTTGCATCTTTCCATCTGTCAGCAACGTCACAAATCCTAGTTCTGGCAGTCTCATGTACCCAGGGGAACCCTGCCCATCTCTCACACACACACACACACAAACAAACCTACTATATTTATTAATGTGCAATCAAAGCCCCCTACCCCTCCCCTCTCCTAGGCTTAGGGCAGGGGTAGACAGAAGCACTGTTATCAGGCCGTGCAACAATTTCTGACAGTAATACAGAAACCACAATGAACTCATTTTAGGGAGAGGATAAAAGAATTGCACTACAAGAAAACATCACTGTGTATTTCCTTGGGGGACTGAAAGGAATCAACTCTTCCCTCGAGAGGCTCATCGCTACAGTCCACTAACGGGCTCCATGTTCCTGAGAGCCTACGTGTCATTTTTAAGGTAAATGACGAGCACAAAACAGACAAACTCTTATCTCTGTAGGACAAAATTAGCTTCCAAAAAGGTACAGAACTCTCAGGTCCTGTAGTCACGAACGGAAAATGCCAGAAATCACAGAGTTTAGATACTGAGAGTTAGAAGAACCATGGGAATTAACCACCAGAGTGCAACTCATAATTAACCAATAAGCCGTCACAGGCAAACAACATCTGAATAAGCCTTTACCTGCTCCAAGGGGTTTTCTTCCATGGGACTATCTACCCGCTTCACAGCTGTGCTGCCTCACACACTAAGCTATTTGCAATGCCAGCCTCCACTGAGACACACTTTAAAATATTTGGGTCCCTGCAAAGACGAGAACAGAAATGATACAGACTCCTACTATTTTGCTCCGAGGCTCAGTTACTAAAGTTTTGGTTTTGCTTTTGCTTCATCTCCATTTTTAGTGCTCTTGGCCCCTTTGTTATTTACACAGAGCACCACTAGTCTCAGGGTTAAACAAAAAATCCCTAATAGTGAAAGCCAATCACTCACTCTTGAGCTTCTAGGGTCATTTTTACCAGGCCGATCGTTGCCTGTTTGCAACTCTTAGTCAATGCTTATCTGTATTAAAGTACTAGCAGCTTTTGTGGGACCTAAGACCCAATTACCATCAAAATGCCTTCGTGCCTTAACAGCTGCTCTGAATGAGCTAATGGCTTGTATAGGAATAATAACGTCTGTAATCCCATTATATTATACATTATATCCTTATGTGGCAGAGATTTGGTACAGTCCTTTAATCAAATGTCCTGGAAAGAAGTATTTAACAACAACACTTTATCCACTCATTGGAGCATCTAATGCTCGCTGCCTATTTGCAATGCTTAAGTATATTCCAAATGGGATGAAATGTATCTACTCCATAGCCCAGCACACAAAGAAAGCATGCAGTCTACTCAAACATAGGACATTAAATGGCATTCAATTGAATTCTCGGCACCAAATGCAAAGGATTGTGATTCAGCAACCACAGACTGCAGAGGGGGCAGAGGAATGACTTATTTTGTAAAAAGAGTTCAAAATGTTCTTGTCACAGTAGCTGTCGCGTCTTTGCTTCCCTGCTAAGCCCTGCACCTCCACCTCGCTGCCAGGAGTTGCCACCGCATCACCCCAACGCAGGCGATACGCAGCAGGTTGTTCACTGTGCCGTTGCAAAAGGAGTCGCGGCATTGCTGTGCGAGGCCTCTCTGATGGTCCAAGTCAGAAGCTTCCTTTTCACAGCCACCCTGAAAGGGGATGTTTTTGGTGTTGACCATCAGCAAAAAGGGCACGTTTGTGATGTATCAGCTGGAATTCAGGAGGACGGGGAAGGCACAGCCAGGGGCAAGCAAATGGAAAAACCTCCAGGCGACCCCATGGCAGAGCAAGAACTCGTAACTGGGCACGTGTCCCTCTGCAGTAACTCGGTGTTCAAGCAAAGTTGCCAAAAGGTGCGTGCATAGTAACTCCTCAGCTCTGCTGTCGACCTAATTTAGGCCACGTCTTCTGAAACAGTTTGGTAATCAATGCGAGAAGCATTTTTCTCCTCTAATACTGAAGGTGGGTTGTGATGCTTTCTGGATGTTTAATGCTCCTTTCAAGTTTGTTTTTCCCAGCTTGACAGGGGGACACCACAGTTCTCATCTGTTCGTGCTGATAAAGTTTTAGTGAATTATGAACCTCAGAGCTTGTGAGAAAGGCAACTTTGATCCAGCGTCCACCCAAAATAAACAGAGCGATGGATGGGGTCCTGAGGAAGGCTGGTTCTGCTTGTTCAGCTGCCAGCCCTCTGTTCTGCTGGGAAGCTTTTGGCCACCTCGCTCTCCTTGGTGTCTGACTCTACCGAGGCCGTGCTGCAGGAATCGTTGTACATGTCTGAAAAGGAGGACATGGGCATTGTCACTACAACACGTCTAAAGGATTTCCCATCTACAGCCTTGAGGTTCATTGTTAAAAGCCTGAAATAAAATAAAAAATAAATAATCACAATTCTACTGCTCTCCTAATTCCTTCAGTAAAGGCAAGGGAGGCTCTTTTGGTATGTAACTAACTGTAATGTCTGTGTGGCTTTATTTTTCTTTTGAAGCATTAGACATGCCAAAGAAATGGGAACCATAGTTAGACACTGAGGGTGAAGGCAGAACTGACCTGCTGTGGAGGCGAAGGAGCAGCAAGTACCAAACTCCCTTTAAACCACAGCAGAGAATCCTGGCTAGCTTTCAAAAAAGGGTTTTCTCTTTTTTCACTATAACAAACTGACAAAAAAAAAAAAAAAATTGAAAGAAACCAGTAACTCAGAATAGAATGCTGGCAGCTCTCTGTCGCAGGTCTCCAGGGACTGGCTGTGCCAGGTTTTGCTTGCTTCTGTTACCAGAAGAAAAGCAGGACACATTTTGGTAAATTCTATTTGAGGATGGGCAAAAATCAATCTAAAATTGTAAACCTTTGATCTGCAGAGTTGCTGAGATTCAGCTTTTCCAGTGCAACCTGTTTGGGTGTTAGGTCAGAACGAAAGCTGAAGAAAGGATGACTTTTAGTGCTGAGTTGGCTGAAATCTGGCCAAGCAGCCCTTCCGCCAGCCTTTGGAGCCAGCAGTGAAATACGATGAAAGCAGTAATGGTTCATGAGATTTTAATGTTTTCAAACCTAGACCAGAACCACAGCCCTGATGCTGATCTAAATCCACAGCTGTGTCCGGAGGAAAGCTATCCTGCAGTTACAACACACCTTGCCACATGACACACCTGGGCTAGCTGTAAAGTAGTCAGCCTGGGTACTGGTAGCCACAGGAGTTTGGTGGGAGATTCAGATTCTGCCTGGGCAGGGGAAAACAGTTAAACCATGCCAAAGTAAGCTGCTGTGCCGAAGTAGCTTCGACACCCAAGGCACCAAATTTCAGGCTAGCTGAGCTGCATCACCAGAGACTGCAGCACAGACGTGCACTCAGGCCGAGTACTTTAATATAGAAAGTGCACTTTTTTTTGATCACATCCTTTTTTTGTCACATCCTTTTTTAGTATGAAAAAAAATGCCAGTAACACATTTCCTCTATTACCTGCATTGCTGTTCTTAATTATGTTGTTACTGTCCCCCTCTGCTGGCTGCAATATACTGGAAGGAACCCAGTCGCTTTTCTCAGAGACCAGTTTCTTCACTAACCTGGAATTCAGAGAACAGTCAGTGAATTTCCCTACATTGCCTTTCCCTGGGTTGTGTTTCGTAGAGGTGTGTGTTGGGCAGCTATTTCCTAAGCTAAGGAAGTAGGCAGAGGACGCAGGGAAGCCCTGCAGGTAGCTGGCAACTACATTGCAGCAGTGTCAGATGGGGACCCAGTATCCCAGCACAAGCTCACTTGCAAACAGACTGTGTGACAAGGAAGCAGTGGCTTTGGCCTGTGTTTGAGACCCTGGGCCAAATTCAGAGCTGAAGAAACTGAATCTTTCATGTTGTCCATCCCCCTTGCTGTAAATATCACCCCGGGTGGGTGGTTTTAGTTCACTTCCCACCTACTTCACCCCATGGGACTTGCTTCCATCTCAGTTGCACGTTGGTTCTGAGGGAAGGTCTGACCGCATGGGTGCTTCAAGGAGGTCAGATCTTCTTCCTCCAAATTACCCATGGAAAGAGCATTCAGATGCCCAGCCAGGTCTGTTCCTAACACTCACTTGTCGGCAAGAGAGAATAAACACACCAAAACGTCTGTGAGCTCGGGGGGCCAGATTCATTCCACTGTGTCAGCCACATCTTATATCTAAGCCTTTGGGGCTAAAAATGCTCTCTGGTTCACTGCTGCAGCTCGGTGGAAGGCATGGGGATTTTACTGATGTAGCCTGTGGGAGGATGCTGCCTTTGAGAGTTGTCCTTCTGGCTAGAAGGTGTCAAAAGCCCAAATATTCTCCTCCGTCTCCTTTATGCAAACTTCTGTCCTCTTAAGCCTCATGTCACAAGCATTTGGGATGAAAGCCAACCAGGTGGCATTAACCAAAGCTGCTCGTATGTTCGTGCCTCCCACTGCCTCTTGCACATTGTGGTCAGTGGGGCGAGTGGATTTGGATTGATTTTGAAGAGGCTTTGACATTCTTCTGAATATTGTCCATCTTTTCCAGGAGGGTATGGCTGTTCTACCTGTCAAATTCGGTCTCTCTGCTGTACTTACCATTGACCGTTCTCTCCTTCCTGCACAAACTGAACTAAGTCTCCATCCTCGAGAGTAAGAGAATCTGGGAAACAGCTGTCAAAACTGCCTTCTACCCGAAAAAGATTGGTCCCCTAAAATGAATGAAACAATGCACCAGAAATACAGTCACTATGGATGAAAGAACACTGTGCAAGAGAGAGCGAGTTCAGTTAAATACTGAATTAGGCATTTCAAGCTAGCAAAGATTTCTTCTGTAGGGAATTGTGTCACTTTTTATTCCTTTTATCATGCCCAGGTTAAATATTATTCAAACTTAGGACAGAACTGTGCTGTGCATTCAGGCTTTAGAATTAACCGGCCAGCCATTATTCTGATACAGAAATTGCGTTTGTGACACCAGGTTAAGTTATCTCGAAAAGTCTGAAATTACTTTTTTAAAGGCTCAGAGTTTTCCCTCACTTTTGTAACAGGTAAAGCTACAGCTTACAAGTAAGGGTGACTTTTTATGGTCCTGATCCTGATCAACAAAATAGTCTTGGAATAATCTCCCAACACCCCAGATCAAATTCCCATCTTCTGTATTCCCACACACCCCTGAATTTAAGGCTGGTGTGAACCCAAACTTTGCAGGTTAAATCACAATCTTTAGAGAAGAGGAGGTTGCACAGGGAAAGGGCAGCGTAATTTGAAAAAGGAATTACATTGTTAGGGTTGGTCTCTTCCTCCAAGTCAGAAGAGTTGGAGAGTTCATCTGTGCTGGAGGGGATGGCTTCGAAATCTTCAAATGTGTCCAGAGATGGAATTTGCCTGCTGGGCCAACCTTTTCAAAGGAGATAAAACAAAAAGAGTTAGCTATCAGTCATGAGCCTCTTTCAGACTCAGTCTTTTAAAAATAAATGTCGCAGGTTCACGTCCCACTATTCCACTTACTGAATTGCTTGCATCTGTTTTACAGCTTGTTCCCTGATTTTGCCATAAAAATTACGTTGCGGCCATTATGCTGTCCCTAAAAACCTGGACCACTTGCTGTCATTTGTGGGAGGGCAGATTGTGTGGCCACAGTGTGCGCGCCCATCCATACCTTGAATGTTTAGCATTGCTAAAGCTCTTCAGTTCCAGAGGTACAAAAAGCAAGGACCAGGAGCATTTCTGCGGAGCGAGCGCTGTAGCCAATGATAACTTCTGCTGACATGATTTTCAGAAAGCCATGCTCATTCAGTTTCCAGCTTACCTCCGCATGTTTATCTATAAATTGAAGTCCAAAGCCATTGAATTTTGGTTGACACCAAGGTGATATTACCACGTGAGGAACTTACAAGACTATACTCTGGAGCAGGCTGGAAGTGCAGGGAAGGGACAGTAAAGTCCATGGCACAAAGACAACCAGACCTTGGTGGTGCGTAGAGAAGATCCCATTAATATTTCTGCTGTTAGCAGTCCTATTGCATGATTTGCACCCAAAACCACCCCAGCCCAGTGGAAGGGACTTGAGCCATTTCCAGCCCAAGCATAACAGTCAGTCTTTTTACCTACAAAGGCATGCCCAGAGGATGTGTCCCGAGGGAAATTTGGGCTGAGCCTTGGAAGACCTGCCTGCCTGAGGCTCCCGTGATGGAAGAGTAACACAGCCTCTTCTGTACAGCTGGCAATCATGATCTACACTTTCCGTCACACTTGATGCCTGTCCCATTTCTGCCAGGGATGACCACCGTCCAGCTGGGAGGAAACAGACCTGCCAGGGGACTCTGCAGCCCTGACAGACACAGGCTGAACGGAGTCCGTCAAATCACCACGTGCCTTCCTGCTTAATGCACCTGCGGGACATCATTAGCGGATTCACAGGGACTTGGGCTGAGCAGATGCTGAATCGAGTTCTTTATAGCCTGTGGGCCATCGCTGTCGGCAAGGCAAAGCAGTGCTCTGACAACGAGGCACGGAGACAGATGCTCGTGCAGCGGGACTATGCATAACCCAGCACTCACAACCCACAGCAAAACCTGGCCTGAGACAATACAAAAGCCAAGGCAGGCAGTTCAGGCAGTAAACAGAAAAGTGATCTGATCTAGGAGAAAGAGGTTTATTAATCGATTTATTTAATCCCTCCCCACGCACAACCTCCCTGCTACGGGCACTGGTTGGTGCAACAGCGGGTCACGCAGCTCTGCAGCCCCTTCTCCTCCCGCCTGTTACCTGGGGGCCGTGACCGCCCCGACCGCTGCAGTTCAGCTACAAGGGAGACAGCGGCCGCCCTCCACGGAGCGGCACCCCCGGTACAACCCTGCAGGGATGGCTGGGTCATCCGTACTTTTCAAGGTGTGAACTAGCCTCTGACGTGGCATTCACGTGCTGGGCTGCGAGTGTCCCTGCCGAGGTCTGTACCAACGGAGTTTTGAGACCGAAGAGACAATTTCAGTGACAGACCATGCAGCATATAGAACTGGACCCCATATTCTGTATCCGTTGAATCACACCAGCAAAATACTAGCAACTGTCTAAATGTACACAAATACATTGATGCTAATATTAGCTTCAAACTGCTACAGCAATTTTAGTTCAAATTCACAGGTTGGGCTACCAACACCAAAAGAAAAAGATATCCCCCTTCCCACTTAGACAAAGCTTCAGTCGTCTTTTGCCACTGTCATTTGTAGAAAGCATCCAAGGCAGAAACCTGAACAGCAAGGATTCTTTACAAATACATGCATCAGCCGCCTTCTTCCATACAAATTGCTATTCTAACTTCAGAGACTAAGAAATAGCCTAAGTTTTATGTATACTCAATTCAAGCTATAAAATAACACAGATCAAACTCTGAGCTCTCTGACATCAGTTAAAAGAATTGTTTTCAGCTGTGCCTGACCTACAGAAAACCAGAATCTGGGACACTGTTTCTATACCTGCTTGTGAGCTAAGCTTGTTCTTTCATTGCTTTCATGGGAAATAATGTTCATTAAAAGAGAAAAAATCTCTAAGTTAAAGAGAGAAAATATTATCTTAAATTTATATTACAGTCTCAAATTGAGATGATAAATGTTTTCATTTTGTTTACCTGTCTGTGAAGCAGATCTAGGTACGGGTCTCGTGGTGGAACCGGTGTTACATTTAGTCTGGGCCAATATGGTGTTCTCAAAAGCATCTGTGACAGGAAGCACAATTTTGTGTCTTCAAGGTGAAACAGTGACCAGACCACCAGTACAAAGTGAATTCCCGCATCAGCTCTGCAACTGGTAGTCTCTTTAACAAACAGGCGGACGGGGGTCCAACAGTTACAAAAGAGGAGACACATGACCAGCACAAACGAGTGAAAAGACAGCAGCATTCCACAGAAAAACTGTAAGTCTGAGAAGGACGGAGAACAGCCAAATGGTGATGTTAATTAAGGAAAACGATGGCTGGGTGAACAGTGCAGTGTTCTATTTCACTACAGCTTCCTTACACATTTTTAACATATTTTCCTTGCAGCATTTCAAATCATTCTGTAGGTGATGGTATATGATTTTGGTGCCCATCCATGCAGCAACGAAGGGGGACCAGGGAGGGACTTCTTCCCAGCCAGAAATGAACGATCTCATTCTTGATGAATGCAACACAATTTTGTGGGGGAAGATTTTATCTAGGTAAATCAAACCCTTTGCGCTAACTCTGTCAGAGCTCTGGCAATTGCAGCAATATCTTCTGGTAAAGGGATGATGATGCTCCTTGCCTCCTACCTGAAGAAACTCAGTCTGGTAAGGAATGTTGTGCAGTAGGACCATGTTTTTAGCCAGTGAGGATCAACTCAGCTCTACGCTACGGATAGTACTTGCACCTGGAAATACCCGCTGCCTCTGCAGCCACATGGTACGCTGAGATCAGAAGTATCTCTCATTGAGGAAAGTCAGGTATAAACACCACAGTTTGGGAAACTCTGGTGCTGGGTGCCAGGATGATTCCAAACTTAGTGCCGGGGTCACTGGCAAGAGGAAATATTCTGCAAACAGCAAAACCGCTGTTTCCTCTGCTGCCTCTGAACTGTTTCTTCCAGCCTCTCTGTTCCAGCGTCCTCTTCTACTGGGAGTGAGATAGGAGATAGCTCCGATATGTCACCAATTCCACCACTGACCTGGCCATCTGCCCTTTCTACCACGGTTTTGTACAGAGCAACACAATCCTAAGAAAGGATTCCTCAGCTTACATCTCTCTCCTCCCTGTCCTGCAAGAAGGGTACCCAACTGCTTGTGCCCCACAAGGCAACATGCTCTGGCAGATCCTCTTGTAGAGGGAAAAGCTGACAATGGAAGCTGGTGGTCTTCCAGCGGCTGGGGAATAACTTCCCGGTTTCACTCTTTGGTATTGTTTATTAAACAGTAATTGATGAATCTGCTGCAACAAATCGGTGGAAATTCTGCTTGGCTGAAATGAAACACTGCACCTTAAATGGATATTAATGCACAGCCTAGCCTCTTCGGTAGTCCTCATGCACATGGCTCCTGCTCCTCTTAAGTATAGGCAGCAACAAGGGAAGAGGGATGCAAGCAGCCAGACTGCAGGTGAAAAGTAGCCCCTTGGCTCCCTGCTGCTGCCCTCTACGCAGTGAGGTAGAAGCCAGGCAGAAAATCCAGGTCCAGATCACAGTCTAGAGCATTACTTCCCAAAACAGGCTGAGAATTGGGGTTTTAATTTAGGCCCATCCCTAGGTGAAAGTTGGTAAATATAACACGAGTGCAGGGGACAGGCAAGGGGATAACAAGCTGTGTTTATCACAGTTAAACAGATAAACTGACACCAAATCCCTAAGGGACTCCAGTGTCGTTTGCCAGCAGTGATGAGATGTGAATTCAGTGAATAATATAAAAATATTGCCAAACAGGTTTTCATGCAGGATGGAAATACTCATACCTTCAAACCCCAGGGGAGTTGGGTCACTCTTTATTTCATGTCTCTTGACTTTAACTGCAGGAACAAGGGGACCTGTGTGAAGTTTGCAGAGTCACAAGGCTGTAAATATTGTTAAACTTGCTTTCCCATTACCTAGAAACACTACCTGCCTAATACTTCCCATTTCACCCAGAAAAATGACCAACCCCTAAATTTTAAGTGGTGAAGATAAACACGTCTGTGGTGTGGGTAGGAAAGAGGCCCCTCTTTCCAAAAGCCCTTAAGACAGTAAATGTATCTGCTTCCAATCAGGTTTCACAGACATTTTCTCTCGTGCTTGTCCCGGAGACGGCACTAACGCAGGCAGGCTCACAGTCTCAGCTTTCTACCCATAAGGCTGGCAGGGAAGAGCCCGCAAAAGCCAATACTTCTGCCGCACAGAAGTGGAGGGCGTCCGTCACAGGTCCACCTACAGTGCTTCTCCTGTGTCCTGACTCAGGACTGGTGATGTGACGGAGCTGAACTTGAACCGTTAGCAGTGAGGATCAGTACACAGCAGTATGCAGTAGCCCTGAACAAGGTGATCCAAACACCCTGGCTAGACCTGCATTTGGCTAATGCTGAGACAAGACTCAGGCTTCAGTCCTTTTGTCATCTGAAACATTTTCTTAAAGCAGATGCTGTAAATAAAACACTTAATTGAAAAGCACTGATTTTGTTTTCTGGCTTTTAAAATCATTACAAAAGTAGTTTTCCCAGCATTCAAAAAAATTGCCCAAGCTCTCGTGGTGGACAGGATCCTAGGACAGGATTTTTTTATATGAAACTGTAACAAAGTCTGAATTTCATTGTAATTCACACATGCTCTCTTTGGTAAACCACACTAAAGAACAACCCTTGGTTGCCCATTCTCTTTCTACATAAGGGCTTCTCTCTCTTCCCGAGTTTAGGAAATCAATATTAGGAAATAATTCAATCTTCCCATAGGCTAAGAACCGGTCATGTATTTCTGAAGCTGTTGCCAAGGACAGAAAGCTGTAAGAACCTCTTCTCCTGTGCTATGCCCTTCATTTCCATGTACTGATGTTGTAGTGTTATGGTCTAAAAAGGCTGGCAAAGAAACATTGTAGGTAGCGGTAATTTCACAACCTTCCTCTGCCAATAAACCCCACCGCGCTATCATTTCATGACACCCTGGAATTAGGTCGTTTCAGATACCTCTTCCTTCATTGCACAGTCAAAGATGCAGTTCGTATCCGTCACAACTATTCAGAATGCACTACCTCACGTACTGTGCAGCCTTCTTCCTGACAAATACATAGCCAAGATTTTTATACAAATGAATTCAGCCATTTTTCCTTCTATTTTGGTTTGTGAATTGCCCCGCAAATCTTAAACTTGCACATTAGTTCCTCTCCTTCATTCCAGGAACTGCCAAAAGACAATATATTCAGAATTCAATGTAAGACCATATGTTCTGTTTTCAAAAGTAACTCTGACATGTAGGCATAGGTGCCTACAATCCTACTGATTTTCAAGACAACCAGCTTGCCCAAATGCATGGGCTGCTTTTGAGTTTAAATGTAGGCGCTAGTGCAATAACTTAAAGAAAATTTTGTAAAAGTGCCTTTTCTCAAAATAATTACAGCTAAAAAATAAAACTTTCTTAAGTTTCCGCACGAACTGCGTAGAGTTCAGTGCATTCTGGGCACCTAGCTCCCTTACATGTGCCTGCAAATTTCCTTGCAATCATAATTTCTAATCAGAACAGTGATTATGCTAAATATTCTCAAAACTGGCATCTATTGCTACTCCATTTTTAGCTTGATTTCAGACTTTCTTACCATCTGATGTCTGCTGCACAATGCAGAGATTCTCTCCTCCTTGAAAGCAAAAATCCTAAACAACTTCAAGGAAACGGAGAAATAATTTCTACCGAATTTCAGTTAATCCAAACCAGGGAGAAATTGGAAACCTAACCCCACATCAGCCAAAAATTAATCCAGTTTCCATGGAAATGAGCACCACTCTTTGAAGCCTATTACGGAGAAATTGAGAAGAGTCGTTATGTATGCTGGCAGCACACCTTGATAGACATTCAAATTGTCTTGGCCTGCCTCCCTGCAGGTGTTATACTGGTCCTGACTCTTCTTCTACCGGAACCTCCTGCATTTATAAAAACTGAGCCTGGTGTACTCACTCCGTGAACAGCATTTGGCAGTAAGGCTATCAGTCAGCAGGAAGGGAGAAGGGCAGCTAAGCAAGCAGCACGACGGTACCTTTGGTCACAGCGGAAGCATTAACTGTGGTGCTGATGGAGGAGGCTAGGGAAAAGCGACGGGTAACTTCTCTTTCCTTAGATTCTGGATCTGGGAGAACAGACAGATGCAATGCATGGCAGGATTAGAGGTTAATAAGCACTGAGGGTAAAAGATGTCCAAAGCAAAGCAGCAGCTGGAAAAGGGTAAATAAAAGGTAGGTTGCTCCACTAAAACAGCCAGGAAAAACACCCCCAACGAAGTGAAGAGCACAGAAAAGAGTTTATATGAACATATTTTTTCAAAGCAATTCCAATCGCACCAATTTTAATACTTCAGAAGGGAGATGTATGCCATTTAATATTTCAGCAACCAACTAGTCTAAGTACAGCTACAAAACACAGAGAGATGAGCATGATGGTTAGGATGGTGTGTGTGTGTGTCTACAGATGAGGTTTGGATTATTTTAGACACTGAACTGCTTGTTCTGTGGTGACTGACCTGAAATATACTGAAAATCAAACATGAATGGTTTGGAGTTCACATTTGTCATTCCTAACTGTGTGGATGCCTGAAAACGTTCTCTGAGCCTCCATCCTTACTCGTGCAAAACAGCGTGGAGAAAGGGAAGACAACAGAGCTGTTTTTGTTTACTCCAATTAGGATCCTGCCTTTTCTCAAAGTCTGCCCAGGAACGAAGACACAACTTCCCCAGATTTCACCGTGAGATGTGAGTAGCATTTTTGACTCAAAATATTTCACAAACAGATCAGAGGTATAAATGGACTAACTGTCTGCTAGCTTCAGAGAGCACACGACGTTTCAAAACACGTCGAGGTCATTACGCAGCTCTTAAGAGGTTGTATCCACACATCTACAAGCACATCAATACACTTCTTGCACCTACCAACTACAGCAGCACCACTTGGGAGAAAATGTTGCTTGCGTACAAATATTTCCGGATTAGTTTTTCAGTCTCTTCTGCTGAAAACACTCTAAGCACATGTGCTGCATTACCCAAGTGAGCATTTCCATTGAGACATGAGTAAAGCTGTTCATACACTTCATGTCTCAGTTTCAGTAAGATACTTGAACACTTTACCAGGACACAACCTCTGCTGAAAATAGTATTAGAAATGGCTTCAACTATTCTATTGAAGGTTTTCAGATTTGTCAAAAATTCTTTGTGATTTTTGTGTTTTGATTTTTAAAAACATCAAAGAAATATTTATGTAAAAATTAAATAGTTGTTTCTTTTTCACTGAAAAATTCCCTGGGGTAGCTGAAGAGTTAGTTCACACAAAACTCCTTGTTGCACATGCTTATATGCTTTGCTGAATCTTAGCCCGATGTTCTCAGATGGTGCCTGGGATTCAAAGGGACTTTTCTATTCCAATTGCCTCCTTTCTCTTATCATGTCTACCTTCTCTTCTCTCTCTTATTTTTTAAAAACGGTTAACTGGCATACAGCACTGAAGTAAAATAAGTTTCAGGTGATTTTATATTTCAGGTTTAAATATCCTGTGCAGAACTATACTACTGTGAAGATTTCCTTGCCAGGGATCTTAAAATTCTCTTTCCCATTCCTCATCTTCACGTTTCCTTATTTTAACGTTCAGCTACACAACATTTCTCTCCAGTTTGTTTTTTCCGTATTTCTGCCTAGTAAATGTCATGTTCACTGTATGTTCCCAGTGGAGCAGAAATTAGCGTGACTGGTTGAACTGCAATTGCTATAATGGTTTATTATGCCAAAACATCACGAAACCATATTTGCTCCTTAAAATCTCAGTGCAATTTTAACTGTAGATTGG
Source organism: Platalea leucorodia (assembly GCF_965183815.1). NCBI lineage: Eukaryota > Metazoa > Chordata > Aves > Pelecaniformes > Threskiornithidae > Platalea > Platalea leucorodia. The sequence continues at coordinate 338,368 of NC_138830.1, read as the reverse complement.
CTACTGTAAAAAGACTGTAAATTCTGTATCTGCCAATGCACCTCCTTATCAATTTACTCATAAAAGCACATACGTTCAAGTACATCCTTAGTTACACCTCCTAAAAGGCTGAAGAAAAACAAGAGGTTAAACTCTGCTCTCCGTGATAATTACAATGGAATGACTCCACGTTTGGACTGCTGTAACTGCCCTTATTAAAATACAAAGAAAATTTCACTCTATAACTACGGTGTTGGGCTACATTTACAACACATCGTGCAGCTCTTGGAGACCCCGTGCCAACTCCGAGGAATGTGAGCTTGGCTCTGCAAACCAGCACAGCTAATGCCAGCCCAAGGCCGGGAGATGCAGAGTGCCGCGAGCGTGGACTTCCACGCCCTGTGGTGTCCATTCTGTGTGGCTGCCCTGGGGTCTCTGTGCTGACCGAGTGCAGGATGGTAAAGTTTTGCTTCCAGACGTCAGCATTTCTCTGGCCAAAACACCAAGGTGCTTATACACGTTTTCTACCCCATCATATCCAGCCCGGGCAGACAGGTCAGCAATGCTTTGAGCGCCCATGCTCCACTGCCAGTTGGCATCTATCAGACAATCTTCTTTTCCCCCTAGTTAGTCTTGTTATTTTATTGTTTGAACCTTCCCTTTTATGTGTTCTGGCCATGAACAGACACAGTGGGTCTGAACCAAAGGATGCTCGGCTCAGCATGCCACCTCCTGCCACAGCCAGTAACGAATCCTTAGACAAAGGGGTCAAGAGCAGGACAAGCTCTTATTGCAGTAGCTTCCCTGTTACCTTCTCACAGCCTCCGATCTGCCTCAACAGCCAGTCCGTATAGCGCTAACATAGCTTTGCATCATCACTGCCTACAGAAATGACCACGCGCTGCAAATAATCTAGGCTATTTGCCAACTGGTTTCCTCCAGGTCAGGACCAGATTAGCGACTGAACAGCACGAGAAAGTGAAATGGGACATCGTAATGGAGGTGCTTCACGGGAATCTCAAGTAACCAGCCCCAGCAAGTCTTTGAGCTGAGAGTGCCTACAGCTTAGGGGGTATGAACTCTTCTGAACTGTGCTTTGCTGTCTGGAACACAGAATGACTGAATAAAATGCAAGACATTTCACAGGACAAGAAAAATTCAGATAAAAGAGCAAAAGTGTCCCAAACCAAAACTGCAGATCCAAATCACCTGAATTACTGCATTTCCGAAATCTGTATTTTGTAATTGATTCCCCCAAGTCACCGGATCCGAAAAACACTCCCTTTTTTGTACTCAGAACATTGAACTGGTTTGTCCATCTTGGATCTTGCTACCAAGTGCAGCTTTAACCTCGCAGCCAGAATCTTATGGCTGCTCTGGCCCTTGGTGTACTCTCATCTACTTTATAACACTGTAATCGTTATTCCTTCATCTTCCTTCTTCCTCCTTTGATGCTGACCATCTCCATCACTGCACACTAACCCTTTGTCTCACGGAAGAAATACAATGTGTCAGAACAGGAGAAAAGTCTCATAATAACAATAAAAAGAGTAATTACATTATCTTTTCAGAAAGTAATTGCGAATAGTCATTCAATTTCATTTCTATTCACATTTCTTTCTTTCCTCTAAAGTCTCTTCCTTGCACAGCCATCACAGGAACATGCAATGCTCTCTACTCATGGATAGTAAGTGTCTTCTAAACATTTATGCACAAAGACTCAGAACACACCATTTTACAGTGTCATATAACATAATTAAGTAGAAATGGTAATAAACCCCAGATCTTCTGAATTCCATTTCCTCAGTGTCACACTAGGCCATGGCTGAGCAACATTTGAAAAAACAAAGAGGTCCAACCAATGAACAATTTAACACACAAAAACCTCATGTAGCACAACACAACGATACCCTTCCCTTCAAGCCAGTAAACTGCTGAAAGAAGTTAGGCTGGTGGTTTAAAACATGTTCACGCTTTGGCCCTTGAGAGAAACTGGAAATAAACATTACTTGCACTGTGCACCAGTAAAAGATCCAGACAGTCAACTCAAATGTTGCCTTGCCAACACTGCCGTGGGGTAACAGCATCTTTGAGAAGAGCCGCCATACGTGTGTATCAGACAGGAGCATTTTGGTGAGAAGCGGCAGCACTTTAGGAAATAGTGATGGATGGCACTATGGGATGGAGAGAACATTGTGGGAGCGCAGGAGACAGATGGCCAGAGACCAAATGCTGCATGGGGTGATTTTACCTTTGGGTGGAGCTCTGCGGTTGGAAAGACCTTGCAATGTGAATCGCTTTCTAGCAAGCGCTGTGCGCTCAAGGTTAAGGCTGGTGGAAGCATCAACTAGGAGAGAGAGGGAAAGGGAAGAGAAATAAGGAAGGAAGGGTCAGCTGTTCAGCATATGGGAAAGGAAAGGTTAGCACTGGATGACAACTTAAAATAAATAAATAAATTTTGATTCAGTTCAAGCCTGAGCAAGAGCTAATCAATTAGAAAGGTGACATGAGGTCAGGGTGATTAAAACAGCTGAGCCAAACAGAGCCCCTGGGCTGAGTTTGGCTCACGGCGTTTTAATGGAGAACAGCAACACAAAACCAAAGAGAAACAGGTGAAGGGATGTAGCTGTCATCAAAGGAAAATACAATTTAGCAGCAAGCTCATTAAAAAGGATCTAGTGCCTTTTACTATGCAAACACATCGTTGTGGTTGGAACGGCAAGGTTGTAGGGTGAAATAAGAGAAGCAGCCCTGCAGTGCAGGATACATACAGACAGCAAGTGACGCGAGCACTCCCACTTCTGCTAACCACTACTAGCACTGAAGAGTCCGCCGTCATCGGCCCTGTGGCTGATACGCTCCCAGCCTTACCGGCTGAAGTCTTTCTAACAGCCTCTGAAGCTGGCATATAGTCATGCATTTGATCTCACGATTCGCTGGGATATAAGGAGTGCCATGCCAGGAAAGCTTACTTGCCAGGCTCCCATGTGAATAAGCCAGCCATGCCGCCTGACAGTGGCCTTTATAGAGATAAGTAACAGATGGATTTGGGTCCCGAGACTCTGGGTTTGAAAGATACTCAGTTATTTGCATTGCAGGGAAGAGGTGGACCTAGATCAGACCCCCGGATCCATGCATTCCTGCCAAATTCTGCATCTGCCCCTTTCTTTGTGTGGGCAGGTAGCACGCAGAAGGTTTATAGCAAAGGAGCAGGAGAAAAGCCACGTGTTGGCTGCCTGGTTCTGTGCCTTAGGATTTAACCACTAGCTTTCTCCTCCTCTTTATTTCATACACTGCCAAGTGAAAATTATTAGAGGCATAAAGGAAGACCAGAAGTACAAAGGGAACATGAAGAGACAGTGAATCCACACCGATGGACAAGCAACAGACAGACAAGCTGTGCTTCCAAAGGCAAGCGCATCCCATCACTTCCTGATTTGCAGCCAGGATCCGAGGTGCCTGCGTGCGCAGGAGGGTGTGACCTGAACAGATTTTAACTACGCAGAAGTATGATGTCGGTGTGGTCCAGCTCCTTCCAGCCAGTGGCCTGACGCCAGCTTTGGGCCAGGCGGGTGCATCTGGTGAGCAACTGCGACCAAGCAGTGGTTTCAGCTGTGGGGCTGCCCGCAGCTGCACTGGGAAGTGTGCAGCTTTCGGACTGCCTGTCTTGGCCTAAAAGCCATTCCCTGCCATGGCTGCTCCCACTGCCAGGCAACCTTTGTAAAGATACTGTAGCTTATAAAGAATCCAGAAACTGGTATATTTACTTTCTGTCTGCATGGAGCAAAAAAATCCATAGTATTTGATTATCACAGAGTCATGCAGCAAGTACAACAGTGCATGTGTACAGGGGGAGGGTTTCTCTGCTAGTTCTTCAGCTATGCAATTATACCGCTTCACCGACAGACCCCGTAGGATTTCACAAGTCCCCACAGCTTCCCAGCACCAGCCAATCATTAGAGACTGGTCTCTAAAGACACGTTGTCTCCATTTGAGTTATTTCAAACCTTTTCCTTCATTCTGCAGGTATACCAAATAACCCTACAAACCATTTCTAAACATAATAAGGACTAGGTCCTGACGGGCGACAGGTTGCACATGAGCCCGCAATGCATATTTGTGGCAAAAGCAGCCAACGGCCTCCTGGGCTGCATTAGGCAGAGCCTTGCCAGCAGGTCTGGGGAGGTGATGCTTCCCCTCTGCTCAGCACAAGCGAGACAAACCTGGAGCGCTGTGACCTGTCCTGGGCTCCCCAGTACGAGAGAGACACGGACATACTTGAGTGAATCCAGCGAAAGGCCATGAAGGTGATTAAGGGATTGCAGGAGCTGGCATGAGGAGAAAGGTGGAATTGTTCAGCTTGGAGAAGAAAAGGCTCAGGGGGATCTTATCAATATATATAAATTCCTGATGGGAGCAAGTAAAGAAAATGGAGCCAGATGCTTGTCAGTGGAGCGCAGTGACAGGATGAGAGGCAATGGGCACAAATTGACATACAGGAAATTCTATTTAAAATTTTGCTGTGAAGGTGGTTAAAGACTGGGACAGCGTCCCCAGGGTGGTTGTGGAGTCTCCACCCTTGGAGATATTCAGAACCCAACTGGACACAGCCCTGAGAAACTCACTCCACTGACCCTGCTTTGAGCGGGGTGGTTAGACTAGGTGGTCTCCAGAGGTTCCTGCAGGACTTGGCTCCCATATAGCTTCAAGTCAGTGAATCTACCAATCGGGTCCACACAAAATACTGTTTATATGTAGATAACTCAATCACAGGCACTTAGCCGTAAGAATAATGAAACTGAAATAGCTTGACAACAGTGCCCTCCCCCTCTGTACTATAGAAAGAAAACAATATTTTAAAATAATCTGTGTTCAGATGAACTACATAGATATTGGGAATATTACCGTCAGTAGGTGGCACAAAAGAGACAGTTTTGGCAGAGAACCAGACTCCATGCTGCTTGCGTACTGCAGACTAGCCCAGCCATGCCCTCCCCAGAGGGCTGCCGCACGATTCCTCTGCACCTTTGAAAGCAGGACCTAACTGTACATTTTTAAGACGAGTTCAGTCCCTGCAGAGTCCCAGCTAGAGGCTGTGGTGCCTCACGGGGACACAAATTAAAGTTTTGGGCTCTACAGAGGGCCCTGGCCAGGCTGGATTGATGGGCCCAGGCCAACTGTGTGAGGGTCAACAAGACTGAGTGCCAGGTCCTGCACTTGGGGCACAACAACCCCAGGCACCGCTGCAGGCGTGGGCAAGAGGTATTCCTGGAGGCATTTAAAAGACGGGTAGACGTGGTGCTTGAGGACATGGTGGACTTGGCAGTGCTAGGTTAACGGTTGGACTCAATGATCTTAAGGGTCTTCTCCAACCTTAACGATTCTGTGATTCTAAGAGTGGCTGGGAGCTGCCCGGCGGGAAAGGGCCTGGGGGTGCTGGTCGACAGCCCCTGAACATGAGCCAGCGGTGTGCCCAGGTGGCCAAGAGGGCCAGTGGCATCCTGGCTCGTATCAGGAACGGTGTGGCCAGCAGGAGCAGGGCAGGGATGGTCCCCCTGCGCTGGGCACTGGTGAGGCCGCCCCTCGAATGCTGTGCTCAGCGCTGGGCCCCGCACCCCAAGGCGGCCATGGAGGGGCTGGAGCGTGGCCAGAGCAGGGCAGCGAGGCTGGGGCAGGGGCTGGAGCACAAGGCTGGGGAGGAGCGGCTGGGGGAGCTGGGGGGGCTCAGCCTGGAGAAGAGGAGGCTGAGGGGAGCCCTCATCGCTCTCTGCAACGGCCTGAAAGGAGGCTGGAGCCGGGGGGGTCGGTCTCTGCTCCCCAGGAACAAGCGATGGGACGAGAGGGAACGGCCTCAAGCTGCGCCAGGGCAGGGTTGGGTTGGGTATTAGGAAAAATTTCTTCATGGGGAGAGCGGTCAGGCCCTGGCCCAGGCTGCCCAGGGCAGGGGCTGAGTCCCCATCCCTGGGGAGATTTAAAAGCTGGGTAGACGTGGTGCCTGGGGACATGGTTTAGTGGTGGCCTTGGCAGTGCTGGGTTAGCGGTTGGACTCGATCTTAACGGGCTTTTCCAACTGAAATGCTTCTATGATCTATGACATCTAGAGCCAGTTAGCTCTTCCGCTGGCTCTCCGCGCAGCGCGCTGGGCAGGCCAGGGTGCACACGCACGCCCTGAATCCCACAAGAGAAGTGACTCACTGCTCGGCTCTGCAGAGCAGCCGCATACCAGAGGACGAGGGGGCTCTCGGCTGAGCGAGCAGGAATTACGGCGAGAGCCCTGAGGAGCTCGTCATGGGAAAGCAGAAGGCAGAAGAATGAAAACCAGCATATACGGTGATCCCCGTTCCCACACTCTCGTGTAAGTTGGACCAGTTAGAAACCACCAATAATTTTCCTGGAAAATTTTTTTTAAAATAGGGTTTATGAATTTTAAATGCTTTTCAACTTTTTTTTTATTTTAAAAAAATCATATTTTTAAAAAACAAATTTTTACTGAAACAGGTTTTTAATTAATAAAGTTGGATTTTTTAAGGAAGAATCCATAACTTTCTCCCCAGAATGAAAACTTATTGCAATGAAAAATCTTCTGGTGAATAGCCTATTTTTCAAAGAAAAAAATATTCAACATTTTTTTACCATCTCTGTTTATAAAGGGGCCTGCTGTTACTTTAAGCCTGATTTGAACATTCCTCTCTTCTTTTAAGTCATCACAATTTTCTTTTTTATATTTTTAGAAAGGTCATTGCTTTAACATTTCACAATACTACCTAAAAGAGAAACTGATGTTGAAAGATTTTCTATTCCTGCTACTGCCACATGACATCCAGTTTCATTTTCGTGTTCATTTTAACCTACATTGTACAGAATACATCTATTGTATTTATGGCCTCAAATAACGGAGGGACTTTCAGTGATCACGTGCATTTATTTACTATACACTAGAGGGGAACCTATACACAGAGGAGGCAAAAAATCTCTTTGACATAAAGCAAGGAAATTTGTTAGCAAAGTCCATTGACAATCTTAAAATTAAATATGGCTAGAAACCAACTTAGCTAGTATATAGAAAGTTAAAATACACATACTATCCCCCCCAAATTCTGGTTAAAAAAAAAAGTTGTATAAAGAGTGCTGTAATGCATCAAAACTCAGACTTAAAAAATCCTAAACTGGTAACACTTTTTGGTGTTCAAGAAGTTTCATGGTACAGTCACTCAGCTTTGTAGCATTTTTTTTTATGTGGGGTTTAAACAACATACATTTAAAGTATCCTATCAAACTCTAGAAATGAGTGTGCAAAAATAAAAATATTACCCTTGGGAAGCAAAAAGCTCTGTGTCAGAACTCCTACCTCTCTTTTGTCTGGAGCTGGGACTGGAATTCCTGTTTTTGTTGTTAGATGCTTCCACATTTGATGTCTCAGATTTGTTTTCATATATACTTGATGACTTCCTGCTATACCTTTGGACAAAAAAAATACAAAAATAGTTACATTCCTGCTTAATACCTAACTGAGCACTAAGCATTCTTTCTCACCCTCAGATATGGAAGCCTAAGGAATAAAAGGCAAGTTTTAAAATTGTGTGCACTACAAATTCTGCATCTGTCTAGGCAGGTACGGTGGAAAAAGCCATTCTAGCCCCCGCCTCCTTTCCACACCACACAGTAGGGGATGTCCTTAGTGAGAGCTGAGCAGGGAAAAATGGAGGAACAAACTGGTTAAGTCTGCACAAGCTCCTTTTGCAAGTCCAACAGATCTGGAAGGAAGGGGTAGGAAACCAGATTAGAAAAGAGGACCCCAGTTTTCCATCCTTTGCAGCATAGGTCTATTTGACTCCAGGAGAGAAAGGGGTACTGGGTGGTCACGTAGAGGTCATACCATGCGGAGAGGAACATATGGATTCCACTGGCTCCAGGATCTCCCAACTTCTGTTTCTTTTGCTCTTTGAAAACATGAATCCAAGGGGATTTCCCTATCTACAGCTGAACCACAGAGGAGGGGATCCATCTCGCCAGGTCTGCACAGGTACCGGCCTTGCCGCCTGTAATGGGAATGACCCCCTGCCCCAGGTCTGTAGGACATCCGAGCTGCAAGATCCTCTCAGGGTTCTTATCCTCATGGTTTTGCAGACGTCTGGTGGTGTGAGTGTTGGACTGTTATCCTTGGCAGACTGAATGTTCCACACATTTCATTACATCTACACACCTGAAATACTCTTTCCCAAAATGCTCGTTATTAACATGTATCAGCAATTACATCGCTGTTTACAATTAACGTATGAACTGTTACACCTAACAGTCATAGGGTTTGTCTTGCTGTAAGGCAAGGTCCAAGGTATCATTAAAAACTTAAAAACATTTGGAATACTGGAGATCTGTGAATACCTTTTATAACTACAAGGCAGCCTGGGACTCATTGTTTTGTATTTGAACCTCTGACCTGTTTCTGATGGAACCTCAACAGAGGTCTCTGTTACCTCCTGTACTAAATCAAAATGTCATTTTGCAGCCTCATGTCAGGTACAAAATGGGGATCGAAATAAATATGGGAACAAATCCAAAGCACAGTCACATTTCCTTATTCTTTTTCCTCTGTTCCTTCCCAGGTAGGCTGAGATAACTATAAAACACGCAGCATCTATGTGCACAGGATATTTTTGCATGGCTGTATGACTGAATCGGTCATTTCCAAGACAGCAGATAGTTAAGCAGTTCGAACAATAGTCTATTTAAGTTTCATATGTTTAAACAGATTAGAAAACAATACAAAGGGATCATTTCATTATCACTGAAATGCAGCAGCCATCCCTTGAGAGAGATACAGCAGCAATAGATACCACAGGGCATCTCATTTTAGGATTAAACACTGAAACTTTGGGGAATACTTTACAGAGAGAGAATTTAAATAGATTGAACAGGACTTAGGGACATTCAGTCGCTGCCTGCATTAAGGGCACCGGCTCTAAGTGTCTCTTTTGGAGACACCTCAGCTCCAGTCCTGAGTCAGCCCAGCCCTGCCCTGTCTCATGGAACTGCAGCCCCAAGCGCTGTGATGGCATATAAACAAGTGAAGGAGATAGCCTTTGTCATTGAACGGATATGGCTCGCGGACGGGAGAGTGTCCTGCAAACAGATTTCCCCAAGGTCACAGTACAGGTTTGACAATTCCCAATAAACACCAGAGTCACTGTTACGCATGGGCAACCCAGGAGAGGGTGCCTATTGGTTAGATAAAACCTCAGTAATTAATTAGCCTCCGACCACTGGCAGAGCACTGATGATACTGCTTGCTCTTTAGCTAATACTATCTATCGCTGGCTTACTTCTAGCACCTTTCACAACTGGGGCTGCTCACTCATGTCAGTCATAAATACGGACTGCGCCCATGTGGGTGGCTATCACAAAGTCTAGCTTCTTCCTTCTTCTCCTGGCCTCCACCCAGCATCCCAAAACAGGCTGCAGAAGAGGCTCCACAGGCTGAGAATTCTGGATCCACTACTTCACATCAGCCAGTGCAAAGCCACCTCGTGCTGCAATTCCCCTGTCTGTGCTTCTCTCCGAGACACACATTACAGGCAATCGAGGTGGCCTCAGTTTATAATAGCCAACAGGACACTCTCTACTTTGTTCCATTCATGAAAGCCCAGGGCTTTGTTCTTTCATAAAGCCTTACCGTAGTCTTCCCGACCTTATAATAACCCAGCATTTGGAGCAGAAGCATCTGACCTCTCCTCTTCTCTGGCATAGTTGGCAGAGTGAGGACAACAAGCACTTCATTTTTCCTTTGGTTTAATCCACTCTAGGACAAATAGCTAATCACATGGCCTTTCTTCCTGGAGTTAATTAAGTTTCTGTTGACATACTCTGTCTATAATTTCTGCTCTGAAAATTCTCACTTTAAGAGCCTTATAAGAGGGACATACATCTGGATTGATTTGAAACATTTTTGTGATTGCATTTCATGTTTCACTGGAATAATTTTCTCCTATCCCCAAGGTGGTTTTGCTGAAAGATTTTCACCCTTAAACCTTTTCAGCTTAAACCTTAAACAAAGCAAATGTAACGAAGCCTAGAGAAAACATGATGCAGGATTAACGGCACTGCATCTGTTTAAAATTTCTTGCATCGAGTTGTACAACTCTCAAAGGCTGGCTGTGTTACCTAGGATCTCTTGGTTTCATTGATCCTGCTAAAATTTTAAAATGGTATCCCATGCCAACTCGCATTAAACTTCCCCAGCAATTGGGTCATTACAAAAATTTGCTGACAGCTCAATCTAACATCCTGGAAATGTTCCAATACATTTTGTCTAAACTTGACTTAATCCAGAGCATATCGTTCTTTTGCAAAACGAAATTATCATCTTTGAAATGAATTCTGCATTGTGATTTTTAGTTTCTCCATGAGCAAAACCCTTAACTGCATTTACATGTCTTTAAAGAATTTGAAGACAATCAAATAAGTTCATACTCAGGAAGCTAAACACAGAAAACCAAGAATTCATGTACTGCAAAAGCACAAAGGCAAGACAAAACATGGCCCTGATATGCCATGATAGCTGTGGTTACCTGCTTGCATTGGAGGAATCCATTGGTGCATGGTATACACTCTCGGTGATTCTTTGGTGCAGTTGACTTGCTTCTGTTAAAGAAAAAGTAAAAAGAAATTGCTCCATATTGTTTAAGTTGCTTCCTTGTTTGCCTAGAAGGTGAGAGAGAGAGAGAAATAGGAAAGGAGACATTTTGACTGCTGCTGCAATCAAAATGGAATACTCATACTTGAAGAGAAAGGCTTACGGTGATCTTAAAGGCCAAAAACTTAGCTCACCCAAACAGCTCTTCTACCTATATTTTTTCAGTGCAGAAGAAATTTCTTCCCCTACCACCTTCTCTTTCCTCTGTACCTCTTCCTAGCTCGCTGCACAACTTTGATCTAGGGAATGGACATATTGGCATTTTTCCCAGAATACAAGTTTTGTGGCTCACAGCTTTTTTCTGGATTTAGCAACACATGCACATCAGTCCTTTTGTACACACAGCCATGTAGCAGAAAATATCCCCATCCCTCTGAAGAATGCTCTTGCTCAGCATCCTGGTCAAACAGCAGTAATGGAATGTTATTCAGATGCCATTTGTTCACTCTTTTTGCATAGCTGCAAGGTAGCAGCAGACTCATTTGTGCCTATGTCCAGTAACTGCTGAGTGGAGAAAGATGATGAGAAAGATGCTGACAATCTGGTTTTCAGGGCCAGGAGCGTCAGACACTGAGAAGTGAGGAGGCAATGGAAGGAACTGCTTTCAGACTCTCAGATTGCTGAGATCCTGGGGCTATTTCACTCTGGAAGAAGAGGAAGCTCCAGTCAATGAAAGGAGAACAGACAAAGGGACAAAGGCAGCACTGGAAGATTAAACTTAACAAAGTCGTTTGTGGGTGGGAATGCTGGGAGAAAGGAGCACTCTGGGTGGGGAGTTGGAAGTAGCTCCATTCCTGGTTTTGGCAACTGATTCACAGCCTTGCACAAATCTCTTAAGCTGCATCCATAATTCCTTTTCCGGCAAGAGACAATTATGGTCTTTGGTATCAACAGATCAAGGTGTTGCCCAAAGCCTTGTTAGCATTCCATGCTCACTGCAGTACACACAGGGGCTGTATATACACTAAGTGTTTGGACACTAATGACCCATATGTTAAATGTATTTATCACATACCTTTGGCCACCTTCTTTGCCCTTTACTCACTCATTCACCTCAGCTGGTTCCTTCCAACATTCCAACCCCCTGTGCAACTCCTAACAGCAGTCATTAAAAACAGCCCAGGCAAACAAATGTCTCCCTTCTCTCATTACAACACACAGTTGGAGAAATACCCAGTCTTGAATTAAGCTTGAATTAAGGCCTCTTCTTTCATGAGTCATTGGAAATAGAAACAACTGTTTAAAACCACAGGACAAAGCATTTGCTTCCTGCCGTCAGTATTGTAATAAGGGCTTTGATTCCTGCAGCCAGTTGGTAAAAGGCAATGGGAAGAGTTGCAATAGCATATAAGATACAATTTCTGCCCTCTGGCTGCTGTTCTGCTGGATTCACAATGAAGGAAAGCTTGACTTTGCTCCTAGAGTAGGATGAATGTCATCCTTGGATGTTCTCAAGACCAGACTGGATAAAGTCTTGAGTAACCTGGTCTGACCAATAACTGACTCTGCTTTGAGCAGGACGTTGGACTATGATGTCCTGAGGTCCCTTGAAACCCGAAACATTCTGGGATCCTATGATCTTAAGGCAAAACAATAAAGAATATAAAAATATAAATGTTTTCAAAAACTTTACGTCTTGATTCCTGCATAGTTTTTTCTGGAAAATGCATAGTAACTCTAGCATACAGGTCTTGTATGCTACAAAGATTTCACAAATGCTCATCTGGGTGACATACAAGCTTCATTTTCTTTGCCTAGAAACACGCATGGAGGATTAGCACTCTATCCTATTAAACACATACATTTTCTCCATAAGCTACTCTTCTCTTCTGTGGTAGCCTAAGTAAAGCCAGCTTTTATACTTCAGAAGTAAATATTGCAAACCATATCAGAGAGTCCCTAGATCAAGTCCTGAAACTGCACTGATAAGAATCTTGAGTTATTTTCTTAGCAGTTCCTGCTGAACTGACCACAGTGAAATTCAGAATAAAAACAAGAGAGGATGAGGACAAGAATAGTAACAAAAGACCTGAGTAGTAAGCATTGTAAATAAGTATATTGTTATGGGTTGGATTAAATTGCTGAGGCTGATGTACCTAGTTGTTTCCCTCCACTTAAGGAGGCTGTGAGAACTCATTGGCTTTGTGAAACAGACACTTAAAATGGGTGACCTCTAAAGTTAAAGCACAGGCACAGGTTTCCACCTAGGACAAAGTCTGCTTAGGAATCTGAAGGACGTGGGTGGAGAGGCTTTGCTTGCATTGCTTAAAGAGAGGTGTGTGTATGAGAGAAGCAGAAAATGACAGGTCAAGGTGAGAAGCAATTCCAGGGCCCAGGAAAAGTCTGTGTTGGACACAGCCATGTTTTTTTGTCCTAAGAGAGCCTGGAAAATGGCTTTTGGGACTCTGTACATTCTTGTTCATAAATATAATAGTATCTCAGATAGTAAGAGTACATAGGGATGAAAGCTATCTCGAATAACCTCACTGAATTTTGTCTGTCTTGGGTTCAATATCTTACATTAAAAAGGGTGTCATTATTTTAGGTACTTATGAGGCTTCAGTCATTCATGTGTTGAGCACGTCACAAATCACCTTCATGGTGACAACTCTGTGAGAGAGGGAAATGTCATTAATCGTGTTTTACAGGGAGGTCGCTAAGATAAAAAGATGGGAAAACTGACTGACATTTAAAACATAAAGCGGGCAACTAGATTTAAAATAAAAACCCTCCAAAACCACACAAAGCAAACCAAACAATAGGATGGAGAGGAAGAGTTGCTGTGTCCAGTCATGTATGTGGAAGGAGGTCTTTTGTGTCAGGCCTTGTGAGAAGGCACAGAGTGAAGACTGGGACCCCATCTCCTCACATGCTGATGTAAATGGATGCTTCTAGGGTTGTGTCTTGAGAGGGAGAACAGAGGAAAATCACGTTACTCAGACCGTGAATGGAATAATTGTTCGTGCCATTTCTAAAGTTCTAAGAAATTATCTTTGATCAGGACAAGGGTTTAAATCCCAGCAATGCTGCAACCACTCAACCGATCCTCGCATAGAAGACCTGTTCTTGCTGATTTCAGTGGCGGTACTAAACGGCACTGTACCCACCCCAGTTCCATGTTGTCACAGGCAGCTACAGAAGGAAGGCAACATTACCAGATCTCGCACTGTGTGTCCTACCTCGGCACGCTTCCAGTTGTCCTGTCAGCACTTTGCGAATCTCTGAAATCCAGGTGTTTTTCAGCTCAACAGAAGATGCCTGAGAACACGAGAGGAAAAGGCAAAGCAGATCTAGTTGAAGCATGCTGCCAATCACTTGGCTGCCCTGACCTACATTTGCTCTTGATTTTCCCAAGGAATGAAATACTGTGGCCATCTTTGAGCAAAGCAGAGGACGCTCTTCAAGATGGAAAAGTTACCATGAATCTAAGGTCCTGTCCCTGCTTTTCTGTCCAGCCTTCCAAGCAATTTTCCACTACTTTGTTTCCTCTTTTACCCAAAATCATGACCGTTTTCACAATGATAAATTGGTGATTTCAGTGCCAACACAACAATGGAGCTTCCAATGGCTATTGTTTCTTGAGTGTACAGGACAGTTGAAAGTCATGAAACTGAAAACTTTCTTAAAAACAATTCAATTGAAAGGCAGTATAGTCCTTGGGGAAAAAAAGGATTGTTGTTACCTGAATGATATAGACCTCTTCTCTGCCATTATACCAGATCTCAAACTTCTTGTTATCCCCTTTTACATTTTCTGTAATGCCCACAGTGCTCATCTGTTTCAAAATAGAAAAGAAGAAGCTGAAATCTGGAAAATGTCAATAGTCATTAGACTCTTTATCCTCTGAGAAGCATTTTTAAAAGGCTGCATTCATTTCTGCACCTTAGGGAGTCATTAAAAGTAAAATTCAGAACATGTTATTTCTCAACATCTAATTTATCATTCATCTTTTTGATTGTTATAGGAAAAATTAAAAAAAAATTTAGTGCTCAAAAGTAACACAAGCTAATGTCTGATCATGAGTTTATCCTCTTTTACTTTTTTGCTTGAACTGTGGGCCAGTTTTCAACCCTATCCTGGCTCTTGTCCACCTATACAAATTTTCAGCTTGAGGCAGATGGTATTTTCAGCTTGCCATCACTGACCTGTTGGGGTGGGAGAGGAAGAGGGATGGAACAGGGCTTTGTGAGATTTAATGACTCATCTGCAAATCCAGACAACACAAAATATTCGATATAGTTTCAGGAAAATTAAAAAAAGAGGTGAGCAAGGAGCTAGGTGCCTAACAAGGCAAGATGAACAAGGAACGGAAGAAAATAATTCTAGATTTCTTAAATGACAGATTCTTAACCACAATTTTGAAGTCCAGCTGCTACTATACATACCAGCTTCCCATCTTCTTCCTGTATTTGCTTATCCCCCTTGTTCTGATTTGCCTCAGCATTAGATTTGAAGATTTAAACAGCTTTGATTATGTCATCATTCCTGCTATCTCCACAGAAAGAAACTTTACATGAATTACATATGTGAGTATATGAAATGTTTATATGAATTGGTTCACTCCTTGAACCAGGTTCTATTACAATTCCTGTCTGGTTACCCTGTAATAAGTTTGCAGCATTACACTTGATGACGCATGTTAGTTGTCTGACATCACAAGTGTCACAGCAATGTGCTTAAAGGGAAAATTTGGCCTGCTTGTGAATCTCATCTTAACAGAAAATGTTCTGACTCATATCTGTAAATGTCACTCTTGTCAATAAACGCACACTTCTACTGCACTGTGATTCATCTGTAGCTGTTATTGTCACAGAATATACCTGCTCAACTGATGTCAACAGTAAAACTCGCAACAGAACTGAACTTGGAGGATGCTTATAGGCAGAACAATGAGAGATGCACGTCCATTCAGTCTTTCTTCTCTTTATGGGATGCTGGGCAAGAGCACACAAGATGCCCATTTGTATCAAGTTGCAAAACCAAGGTTCATATCTGGAGTTGCAGGACATACGGCTCCGTCTGTCTCCAGATCAGAACTAAATGGGAGCTTTCATTTACTCAGGGTTGCAAGATAGCTCCAGAGATGTGTACCTTCTTCAAGTCTCCACAGGGAAATACCCCCGTGTTGTAAGACCACCAGATTTATTTCTCTCCCCCACCATTACCACATTTATTACCTTTAACGAATTTTTAAAGCTGTATGAAGCCGTCTTCTCATGGCCATCTGTGTTCTCCTCCCTTTTCTTGCAGAAAAGTAGCATCTTTGTATAGAGGAAGAGGTGTCTCTGCATCGGTTTGAATCTAGCCAAGTCCTTCACCTTGTTGTGCCCCTTCTTGTGGTCAGTCCACACATTGAAGGAACCTTGCATCAACAGCTTGCCGAGCTCACTGACATCCCCCTAGCAAGCAAGGAAAAGAGAGAGCCCACATCACATCCAAACTAGGATAATCACAGGCACAGTTCCTTTCCCCTAGCGGTGTTTAAGCTTCCAGGCAGAGGCATGTGCCCAGGCATCCCTTGTGTTGGAGAGTGGACATGTTACAGCTGGAACCCCATCTGCACGTCTCCTTGCTAAACTTGTGTGGTTTCTTCATATAACCATTAACCCATTGTTTTCCATGTCCATAATTCCCAGTTTGTCTCCCCATTCATAGTTAGTCTCTAAGGTCTGTCTCAGGACCTCTTTGGATCTGACACACAGGCTGTCCCCTCTGATGACCCCCAAGGAAGCATCTTCTGACAAGAACTGGGTTTCAAGACTCCTAACTCCAAGGCAGTTTCAAGGCCCAGTGCAGTCCAGATATCCAAGCAAAGGCCTTGGCTCTGAAAGCTCTAGGTTCAGTTTCTGCTCTGCTACGAGCTTCTTCTATCCCTGGGCAAAACCTTGAAAGACACTCAGATGTCTGAAGACACAGATTGGTGCCTAGAGGTATATAGGTGTGTAATTCCCTTCCACTGCAAAATAACCTTTAAAAGCTTTGTCAAAAGTTTCTCGCTCACCATCTGCAAACTATACAATGCTGCACAGCCGTGGGCAAAGAGGGAGTAAATGCATCAAGGAGCCATAAAAGCACCTGAGGGAGAGTGAAACTAAGCAGGAACCAGACCTTTTTGAGTTAAAGCCCTTGCCTGAGGACCCCTGATGGGTAAATACTTCAACTGATATAAATATTTGGCTCAGATGCCACCAGCACAAACATAGCACAGTTCAGTACTAAAGAGTGTAGCAATGTGAGGGTAGAGGACATGGCAACATCTATATGGCAATGGGCTTCAGTAAATAATGATAAACATAATTATCCTAGCAGCAAGTTTTTCTAAGAATGCTTTGTATAAGTTGAGGGAATAAGCTCAGTGCATTATTAAAGTACTTATTTTCAATATTTGTATGTTCAGTTGATTATAAGGTGAAGATGTTGGCTCCAAGTGGGGATGTCTGATTTCTTAAACTACAGATTGCAACTTGTTCTCCCTCTCACTCCCCGTCCTCTACCCTAGATCCAGCTGCAAAACCAGGGTTTGATTAGGTACTTTCCCACTCCATATCAGGGTATTATTAGACTCTCCAAAGCATTCAAAAAACCTCAGTAATTTCTATAATAGTCTCTCATCTCTAATATATAGAGTTGGATTTTTTATTTGTGCATACAGGACTGTGTGCGTTTGTACTTACATGTGCATTCGGGTGTAAGCTGCGAGCCTGTGAAAAGCATATTGATGAGATGTAAAGCTACATAAAAAACCCAAACAAACATATTTTCTACATAGTTCTGACAATGGTGAGAGGCTCCTGTCACTCCAGGCACCGTTCGATACGGCACTGAGATCCAGAAGCTCAGTTCAACTCTTGTGATAGGTCCGTCTCTTCAATCTTGGAGCTAGGACTGGGATTATAGCAAGTGAAATGGGAGGCTACCACCGCTGAGAGAAAGAGGACGGACAGGGATGGCAGTCTGCAGCAGTCCCACAAGACTTTGAATATTAGCCCACAAGCCCCGGACTCTCTCTTCAGTGTGGGCAGCAAAAAGAGAGGAGGACACTGTTTCTGGTAACTTGTGCCAGTGGACAGCAATATTTTGTCCTAAAGGAAGTTTATTTAAAATGGAGGATTTGATCACTATCTCAAATATCATTATTCCCTGTTAGAACAATACACTGTGTCTCATGTTTATGGAAGACAAGAGATGCATATGAATGGCTTAAGTGCTGCGTAACTCATGGACAAACTACCCAGGCCAGATTGTATATAAATGTTAGGATGATAATAGGAAGCATCTCTAAAACTGTTCTCCAAGCTTTACTCTACTTTTTTTGTGGCTTTGCCTAAAAATAAAAAAAAAACAAAACCAACCCCAAACTAACATGTTAGCAATTTCTTACACAAGAGTTCAGCTCCTCAAGTCTGCATATGCACGGGTCCAAGAAGCAGAATATCCTATGCAATTAGGAGCGTGCATCAGCTGCCACAAAACCGGCTTTTCTGCTTGCACAATGTCCTCCTCTGAAAGGTGTACTAGGCAAGTATTTCTATCATGCCTGGTGCAGTTTCATGAGCTGTGGGAGGTGTTTATTTGGCATCACAGCTGAGCACCTGGGACAGGTGGAACAGGGAGGAGAAATTATTGGGTTCATCCTCTTTCACACTTTCACCCCATTTAATAATCACGTAACAAACCATCTCAGGAATGCTGTCAGCATCAGGCTACACAGCAGCCATGTTCCACTTTGTCCTGCCTTTCGGTTCAGCTAACAAAGCAGAGGCAAAACTCTAGTCCTTGGAGCTACTACCTGGCATTTCATGGAAGGCTGGGAAATTCAAAAGTAGAAGGTGAAAAGGAACAGGAATGCTACGTTGAATTCCTGAGTACAAAACTACTGAGATTTGAAAGTGAGGAATAGGCAAAAGGATGACCTCAACATTTATATGGATAGGAATCTGGATAGATGCCCTCTGCTCAGGATAATATGTTACCTTTCTTGGAGCAGCTCTTCTGCCCGTCCCTTGCGGAACTGTTTAAAAACAAATTTTTGTAAAGCTTCTGTAACTACATACGTTTAAACTGGGAAACACAGGAGGAAAGCTGCCTTTCTCTTTGGGGATGAATCAGAACCAGGGGAAACTGGGGAAGTAAAAGACGCACTGTACCCATGAGCTTCCCATGCCCGTGTTGAGTGGTCCAAGTCTGCAATAATAATATCCAGGCTTTAAAGAGACTTTCTAATTTCTAAAAATGAATCTCTGAACACAAGCTTTGCCACTGGCTTTAAATAAAACAAAACAGCTTCCCAAGAGTAGGAAAATTAAAAGGAAAACTGATTACTAAAGTCAATCAGGTTTGTTTTCATTTTCAGGAGATACAAATAGGAATAAAACATGCAGAATTAAAATTATTTTACCATTCAGCTTTAGAGGTCCCAAGAGTTTTATCAGTAGCAGTTTAAACATATTTGGACAAATTCTCATCTGTAGTAAGTCACTTTAAACTGTTGGCTTGTCTCTGTACATTTAAATAAAATGTCTAGCTGACAATGCTTTTTGACACCCAATTACATCAGTATAAAATATTTCATTTTAAAACCAGTGTTTTCTTTTGTGTTACTGAAATTAAGATTTTTTTCAGTGAAGATTCAAAAATATATAGCATTTCTGCTCCATCAGAAGAGATATTAGTAGGGAATTCTTTAAGAGCTTTCAATGGCAGAAACAGTCAGATGCTGGATTGGCTTTGTATGTTGGAGAAATTAAAAAGCTAATGAACTATTCCTGTTCAGCCAACAAATCTGAATATAGTAGGCTTCTCCTACCGTGAGAAAACTTGGAAAAACTGAAAACTAGATGGAAATCATATCAAAAAGATACTGCTAATCTAAACTAAGCATGAAAACTTCATGCTATATTCTTAATCTGAACCCAGCTCTTGGTGCAAAGACATAGAGTGCAAGTCCCCACTGATCAATTCATAATGGCTGTAGCTCATAGCTGTGCAGAAGGCTGGGGTAAAGTGTATGCTTTACTTAAGTCTGTCAGGTTTGGCAGACCTAAGTTATGCTTAGGACCTGTGGTATTTCTCCGATCCACAGTCTATGTGTTTACTAATATCAACAAGGTGGCCACTGCTTCGCATTCAACCCAGTACAGCTACTGCAGGGTAAGAACTCATGTTCTCATTTCAAACGTAACGCACAATCCACAGGAGCATCTCCAACTGTGTAAAGCAGTGGGCATACAGCCGAGCAAGCAGTTAAATTAATTTATAAAATAATAAATAATGCTGACAGAGGGCATGGTTTCCTCTGCTACCAGATGCAGCACTTGCACAAAAGAGAGAACTATAGAAATTAAAACTCCTGAAGCCACTCCATCCTGCAAAACACAGAATAACCGTTCCCACCCAGACACAGCCAGCATAGACCCCAGCACTTTCTCAGGAAGTCCCATTCTGCACAAAACACTGGTTTTCTGGTGTCCAGACTAAACGCTGTTACTCCGATCTCACAATTCTTTGAGCCCAGCTTCTCAGGACATTTTTTTCCTTGACATTTGCACCCTGTGGCTATTTCAAAATGAGCAACCACATCACTCTCAGGCCTCATTTCGCCAGGCTTGTTTCTCCTTTATGTGTCAATCACTTCCACTTCTCATTTAAGGGCTCATTTCATGCAGGCAACACTAGTTCTTCAAAGTCACATGGCTTCAGTGGAGCTTCAGCAGAGAGATATATACATTTGTGGCCTTCGATTTGTATTGTCGCTGTTATTTCACATTTCAGATAATGAGTTTGCCAGTCACTGGGATGGATTCTATTACCCACTTTAAATGGAAGCCAAAAGATTTGGAAACATTTGAGTTGCATAGCAGTCACAAAGTTTCAGCATATTTCTTAAGTTACGTCTGGCACACTACCTCTCACCTACAAATGGGTTTGGGGTGTGATTACTCAGAAGGACTGCATTTGTCCCACTTCCTCCCCACATTCACACCCCCACCTCCACATGACAAGTACGTGGTGACCAAAACTACGTGTCAACAACATGCCACTGACTGGCATCATTCGAGAACGCGGCAGAGGCTCCTGCAAGGTGTACCAGCCATGGACACAGCACGATCAGTGATGAGAGGAACATCGGATGAGTCAAGACCAGAGTAAGAGCAAGAGCAAATAATACCTCATATCCTGTGATTGCTATCTGGTGCATGGAGTCATTTACTGATTTGATGATATCAAGCATTGTGGCCAGGGCCTCTTCCAATTCAGCAGTACCCTCTGAATTCTTGCTGCACTTCAGCATTTCCTGATTAAAAAAAAATATGAAAACTACTTGAAAACTTCTTATACCAGAAGCCACCATAAGACAATCCTCCCTGAAATTTGTGCTGCATAGACAAAGTAGCAGAACTATAAGGAAAACAAACAAACAGGACATTCACCAGGATTGTCACTGAGGATGTACATTTTGACCTTTTGGACATTTTCAAGTTTTGTGGGTTCATTTAAGGTGAGACAGGACCATTCTGACATACTTACAATGAACTTTTTGCATGTCGCAGAACTACATCCAGGTTTTTTTTACCTCACATCTGCTAGAAGAGAAACTCAATCTTAATATAATGATTTCAGGTGTTAGAGAATTCACCATTTCCCTTCGCAATTTTTTCCACAAGGTACTTACTACCACTGTTAAAAATACAAATTAATTTCTAGTCTGAATTGGCAGGTTTGATGTTCTACTCATCAGGTCTTAGTAAGCTCTTGTCAGGTAAAGAAATTCTGCATGGGAAGAAGTCACTGCCTGTGTAGATGCTTGTAGACTTATGGTCAAATCACCTCACAAATCCCTCTTCCTTAAATTAAATGAGACTTCTTTAATCTATAAGACAGGTTTTTCAGCTGTTACTTTTTTTGAGGGGGGAAATAGGCCAGATGATTAATAGTAATCTTCCCCACCTCATATTCTCTACCTCTGCACTACAATCTACAGATCTACATTTGCAAATTTGAAAACCTTTTTTGAGAGACAGTAGTTTTGAAGAACAATGCTGACCTCTAGCAAAGATTCATCAATTATATTCTGCTTGAAATAAGGGAAGTTATTCCATCCTCCAACCCTTGCACAAGGAACAAGAGACAAAGTTCTGGACAAGTTAAGCAGAATGTGCCCAAAGCAAAGAAACAAATAAAACCTTTTGAGGGCTCCATTTCTGTAATCACTTCACATACAGAGATCCTATTTAGAGTTCCAAATATTTAGGACCAACTACTTACATAGCCCAGTACAGTTCCTTACAAGGATGACTTTTCTTGTTTCTATATGTATATTTTGCTTGAAAAGTTCTAGTCATAGCTCAGGACTTAATTCTCTTCTTGTAAACAACGGTTATAACCTATGCAAATCCTGAAAGACACTAAAGTCTTCATTTTAAATGAAATTAACTGCCTTGCCTCTTGCTCCTCTGCCTACAGAAGAGCCCTGAACCTGATTCAGATGCACAGATTGTTTTTTCCCCACTGTATTGTGCAGAAAGCAGTTACTGCTAATGAGTATCCACCCGAGATCAGAATCAGACTCTACATCTTTGCTAAAAGCATCTAGGAAAGAAAAGGTTAACAGATACAGACCCACATATGGTTGGTACAGTCTTGAGAAGACATGAATCTCAAAGCAGCTGGAAGATCCCAATACTACACCACAGAATTTGAAACCAAAGCCAATCAGGATTCCTACTATTAAACAGAAAAAGTAAGATGACTGTAACCAAAAGTAGTAAGATAACTGATTACTGTCACATATAGTGACCTGTGATTTTGATGCTTGGAATCTGCATCCATTAATCAGCTGAAAGAGTAAGTTTATTGGTTGTTAATGAGACAATAGTTCCAGTGACAGAATTCAGAACCAAATAACCATTTTATTCATCATTATTGACCGGTCCCTGCCCTATATATCTACCAGTGAAATGAAAGAAGTGTTTGGCTGGATGCAATTTTCACTTCAGAAATGCAAGCTGTGAAGAAACTAAGAAATAAATTCTTGTAATAATAGTATCTCACTAAGAACTTTACAGTAAGCGAGTTTAGTTTTGTTTCCTTATGCTGACTACAATGTCAGCAGAAACTGTGCTCCAGAAATACACCTAGGAATGAATCAAGACTCTACTAACTTTAGAAATCTTCATTATAGTACAAACCAGATCCCTTCAGCAGGGGTGGCCACCGACATGGTTTTCACTCAGGTATATCATTTTCAGGCACATTTTGAGTTTGGAAATCATTTAATCCAAAAGCTGAGGCACTTATGTTCCTGCAAAGCAGGGCTGCGAAAAGGTAGTTCTTGCAAATCCCAAACAGCAGCAGTCTCTCCTCAAGTGCTTGTGTGACCAGGGCTTAGAAGGTAAAAGCAGGATGCATCCCTATAGTACCTGTTGCACAATTTCTAGGATGAGGATGGATCCCTGCTCTCTGTATAGTGAACATGCTGCTTTTCCATATTAGCTAAACTGATTGAAACCAGAGGGTTGCAATAATTGTGACCCAGAATTTAAAACTAGTCTGCCGATCACTCAAGGCACGCAGCTTCTCAGGCACTTGTTTCTTACCAGTTTTTCACTGACCCCCATTCTCCTACACTTTTAAATGCTCCTGCTGCCAGGGGAAGAGTGCACCATCTTCACAGATCTCATAATCCCTGACAAAGTAAATGTGCATGCCAATGTGTTGTTGCTGAGTACAAAACTGGTCTGACCAGCTTCAGCCCCAATGGCTGCAACCTGTTTTGCCTGAGAATTTTACTCCTTGATCTAATCTTGGTTTTATTTACAGTCGTATTTCAAATTAAATGTAGAATCTGGTTTACTCTTGCTCTTCTGAAGACCTTGACATTTCCTCCCTTGTCACAGAACAGTTTCAAGAACTAGAGCCAAATTTACTTCTGGGTTATGTTGATGTAAATCTACATCAGTGGAGTTGCATCCTTGTTAATATCCCCCGTCAATATTTGGATTCTACAGCTTTGTGCAAACAATAAACAGGTCACAGAAATACTGCACAAGCGAATGGTCAGCCAGATCCTCACATGGCTTAAACTGGCACCATTTGACCAGTGCCATGGTAGCTATTAGCAAATAAAATTGCAGCCTAAAATCTTCATTGCAAACGTCACACTAAATTTCATGACAGTACACAACACTACATTAAGTCCAGAGGCTTGAGAACAGCATGCAATTCACCTTCATGACCTTCCCATAAGGAAGGTCAGTAAATATTCTTTTTAAGAACTGAGATGAAGACAGAAATTTGAGCCACCATCTTCACAAAATGTCATTGGTTTGAGAGCATGTATTTCCTGTTGCCCAGTTCAGACCAGAATTTCAAGGATAGACCACTCACAGTTCCAACCAAATCGAGAGGGAAGTTCACATATTCATCCCATGGAAAAGTTACAGACAATTTGTTCCCATCTGGGTCTTTAAAATAGAAGCACCAAAAGGGAGTGGCTCCTTCTGAAAGGTTTGAGTCACAACCATGGGAAAATACCAGGTTCAGAGAGCTGAAGGAGTTTTGTTAAACAGGGACAGATGTCAGAGATAGGATTTAAAGCATCAATGTTCCTGTTTTCAAACTGTAAGACCATATACAGATCCAATAAAGCCAAATTCAATTTCTGTTTAAAGATAAATAAAACAATAAATAAGACAGTAAAATACTTACTATATAAAATATCTTACTTTATGTATCTATAGCAGGATATATATAATAACAACATACTCCTGCTGCTCAGTATAGAAGTATATAAGTACTGCTAAGTAATAGCAGTACTTATTCTGAAATAGAAGTTCTTTCTTTGACTGTTTGTTACCATTTTACAGCTTAGCATTACAAAGTATTCGCTGAAGAGGTGAGAGAGGATTTCTTTCCAGGTAGTCCTTCAGAAAACAATGCTGATATGCAATTCTGTAAGTAAAACAAGCTATGCATTGGAATTCTTTGCACCATCTTGGATAACTTACCTTTAACAGCAACTGGTACTTGGTGATTCTCTGGACTGGCTTTAAGAGATAAGCATCCAGCGAGAGCTTATGATCCAATTTACGCTGGCATTCCTGTAAGAGACAACAGGGAAGAAAAATACAATTGCTTCTTGAAGCACAGGCAAGACACAAAGATCATTATCATTTGGCCATCTGAAGGTTATATGTCTGTGAATTAATTGAGAGAGAAATTTGTTCCATCTGCATAGGAGTTTCCAGGTTACTCATGCCACAGTGAAAATATATCTAAACAGGAGCTAATGTTTACCCTCAATTTGATGTCGAAATCTGGCATGCCCTGCTCATGAGATTGCGATCATCTCGGGTTTGCAAGGAAGGCAGCGCTTCTTTGGTTTGGCTATAGCCTGAGGAGCCAGGCTCCTGCCCAGGAAATCTGCTGGCTACTCTCCCCACCCAGCCTCCTGGAGAGAGCACCCTGACCCACAGCCAGCACCTGCCGTCAGTATAAGCAGCGTGCAGAAAAGCCTGGGTATTTCTCTAAGGTTTCTAAAGAAAGAAGAGATGCAGAAGGAAAACAAGCTTTGATGGTCTTGTGCTGCTAGTCTGCAATGAAACTCCACCTGAAAAAAGATGCTGTCTCCACACTGTCTCCAGAGAGCTTCAGACCTTGGCTTGTTCTGACAGTATTTTTCATATATTTGGAGGTCTTCTTTCTGCAAGAAAAGGAGAGTTTAAGTAATGTAAGAAAAAAGAACAGCACATCTGCCTTGGGTCACACTTTTTCTTACCTTCCATCCTAACCCATGAAGTAATTAATTCATGGTGATAACTCTGTAGGTAAAAAATATACTGAAGCTCCCAAACTTGCTTTTTATTCCTGTAAAGTTAAATACACCTGAAAGTGAGATTTTTTTTCTCTCAGTTTTTGCACAAAGCAAGGAGACTGCAGACTGGAAGACATATAATCTAATTGCAAAACTGTTATCTTCCAGAGAGGGGAATAGATGGTTTGAAAACAAACAACAACAACAAAAAAACCAACCAACCAAACAAACAAAAAAAACATTAGAAATGTAAATCTTGTTAACAATACTGGCACAGACTGGTAATTGCTAAAAATACTCACCACTTAGCCAAGGTTTACATGTTCAAAACACTTGGAAGATAGTGTTAGCTCTCAATAGTACAAGGATGAATTAAAAAGTAGCAAGTTTGTCTTGTTGATGTCCTAGGCCAGGCAGGGGAAAGTGCTTAAACTCTGTCCTATCCAAATTAGAAGTGGGTGGATTCACTTGACCTCTGTTTACCTTTGACTACACTCCAGGTGATCTCACTGAAGTCCATGGCAAAAAATCTCACTGACTTCAGTGAAAACAAAGGCAATCTCTATAAAAGCCCAGCCCAGAGAGGTGTGTTTTAAGACTACATGGGGGGATGCAGCCAGACAGGCGTTCCTCTGCCAGGTTCTCGGCTCGCTAACTGTGCACCAGGTTGGCACAGGAGCCCTGCAGCCACGCGGCCGCGGAGCGGTGCCACGCGGGTTCCTGAGCAGGGCTGGCTGTGCCTGGCCAGCTGGGAGCCTCCCGTCTTGGTCTGCACCTATCCTGGTGGACGTCACCTCAGTGAATCCAAGACAGCGCCAGAAATAAATCTCAGGAATTCCCGGCTCTTGCCTCTGTGCTTTCAGCCCACTAGGCAGTGCCTATACACTCTTGGTTCAGGGAAAGCATTTTCTTTTGTATAGAGTTACTAGAATAAACCAGTATTGCTGCTGTCTTCCTGTATAGACCTATACTGGCATCACCCCGATGAATCAGATGTGAAAGCAGTGCAATGCCATGCAACACCTTGCTGTGGGAAGGATTATGCAATACAAAAAGCTCCGTTGCAACTCAGTGGAGTATTAATGGTGCTGTTTCAAAATAAGCACAGAGTTTTCTTCACACAAATGGAATTGTTTGCACATGTTGCCTTGGAGGGAAGTTAGCAGGGGGTAAAACCCACAAAACTAGAAGTAATAACAAAGCGTGATCAAGCATTACAATTTGTTCCTGGCCCACAGAAACCTGATTGGACTGGGCAAGAAGAACAGAGACAGTAACAGTCGAGAGCACTGTTAGGAGTAAGAGAAAAGTACCAATAAATTTAAATTAAAGAAAAGGTACAATATCAACAATTTACCAGTACTTTGTCATTGTGGAACTACCCTCTGCCAATGCAATCTACTCCTGCCTAAATCAGTGACACCTGCTCAGGCAGAAACGTACCTCTTTAAATACAGCTTTAAGTTTTGTAATACTGTAAGGAATAGGAAATTCCTGATGAAATTACTAGGATCAAGCTCTAAAATGCTAAGAAATAATTACTTGCCTAAGTACTCAAATCCCAGTTTTAAATGTTCCACACATCTCTATTTTCATATCCAGAGGTTCTGACCTCTCGCTGGTACTTTTACACCATGCCCATCTCTCCTGTAATGCTTTTCCTTTCCACAGTGATTTGCATCCTGAGATCTTTGCACGCTTTCATGCACATGGCATATATGCACAGTTCCAATTATCTTTTTGACGGCTAATTTATGAATAAATTTTGCTTCAGATTAGAATTTAGCCCTTTTATCCAACTCGCATTAGAATTTAGTTATTTTATCCAACTCGCAGGTTTCTGGTCAGCTGCTACAGTCCTTTCACAGATAGCTTCCTTTTCTAAATGCTTCTTTCTCCCTGAATGACCAAATGCCCCAGCTGCTGGCTCCTGTTAAATTCTTCTCTTTTTCCAAGGCTAGCAATATGAATAAGTAAACAGCGGTAATCCGCAGTGAGTCACTCCTGCCAGGCGCCTCACCTGGCACACGTTGGTAAGCGGTCTGACGCACCTTTTGTTTCTCCCTGGGCATTCTCGCCTCGGTTTGGTAAGCTTTCCTTCTTCCCAGCCCCATGTTGAGCAGGTCAGCCCAGAGCGTCCCTCTTGTTGCTGATAGAGCACGCGAAGACCCACCCTGCAAGGCGTTCAGTACACATCCCGCCCCTCTGAGCATCTCTGCAGTCCTTGCCACACAAAGCTTCAAGGAAGGTCAAGCATCTTGGTGATGGTATAATAGCTGCCATGTGGGCAAAGCTGAGCTGGCTTCCTTGTAATTCAGTCCCTATGGAGATCATGCCCTAACAAGATCAGGCCAAGTGGGAGGGAGGACAAGAGGGGCATTTCTGGCTCATCTTTCGCCTGATTCCGCTACCATGTTCCAGGAGAGAAGCCAGGGAGGAGAAATAGGCTGGGACTCCACAGACTGCTTCTGCCCTCACCTGAGAAGCAGGGTTCACATCCCTGGCGACAGCTGACCAGGTGGCACTGGTGGAGGTGGGAGAGCCCGTGGGGACATGGCAGAGGAATGGCTGGCAGGGGAGGGAGGGACTCAGGCACCAGGGTGTCCCGCTGCAGCTCTCGGGACGCTTTCAAGCAGCTCTGGAACTGGGGCTGAAAAGTCCCAGTGTGATCAGACAGGGTAATATTCTTCAAGTATGAATCTAAAAATCCGTCTGTTTCCAATCACAGGCCCACCACGATGTTGTGGCAAGACGGTTACACACATAAAAAGAAGGAGAAATGGAGAAGTGAATCTGCAACTATGCGAGGTTCCTCCCAGAACTCGGCATCACCTTGAACAGCAGCCGTTTCAGTTTCCCCCATGCCAAAGCAAGCACGGTCATAACTCACGGGGCAAGCCAGAAGCCTCTGCTCAGCAGGAAGGCATAAAAAGCTGCCAGATCATGGGGAAAACAAACACACAACCAGACTTTTGTTTGTGCTTCCTAAAGGCAGTCCAACAGAAACAACAAATTTCTGGACTTTATGTGGCTTCTAAAGACAGAACATAAGGGCAAGTTCTCAAATCAAAGGTGCTACTGTGCGAGCAGAGACATCTCAGGAGAGAGGCTTTTGCTTTCTTAGCGCGAAATTTGAAATAGGGAGAAAGCAAATGCATGATTTAACCTCATTCAATAGATTTACTGTTGTTTGACTAGGCCATAGAAACTGATAAGCAAAGGTGATGGAGGGACCAATTTTCGTTCACTTCACTCCTGAACTACAGCTTTAGTGCTGCTGATTTCATATTGGTAGAGTACTGAGGAGAACTGGGCTCAACAGCGGTTTTTACAGAGAGAGACATAAGCTACAATATTTAAACATGGAATTTGAACTTTCTGCAGAATTACAGGATTAATTCTGTATCAAGAATTTCTCTTTAGCTCCAAATCCAGGGATATTTGCAACACAGAGATTATTTTATGCTTCTTGGATTTCAAAGGTTTGCATTCTTCGAAGACCGTTTATCCTATTTTGCATAATGATTTCACCACAATATTTTCCTGCTCAGCGTCTGAATCTTAGGATAACAACATATTCCTTAGTAGTGTAATTTACTCAAGCTCTAAATGCTTTGCTGTTAAACAGAAAATAATACAGCAGACTCATCATTACATTTATACTCATAGAATGCTCTTCAGCCTGACCTGTTTGTAAATTGGGGGCCTACCCTTTGGAAGTATCACAAGTTCATAATACCCACTGAAATCTTAGAGATGTGGCAGTGCTCAACACCTCTGACAACTGGGGTATGTGTGTTTCATCCAAATCTGTCTGTGTTTCATACAGCACCTTGTTAAAAAAAGAAGATTCAACACGTGCTCTGGAAAAGCAGCAAACGCTAGATGTAGCATACAGTGGAAGCAGGAGGTACCTCTGACTACAGAGGAGAGGACAGATTTTCCCGTTTCTCATGCCTCTTCATTTCCCGTGCAAAACACAGGATCTTATTCAAGCAGTTTTGTCAGACTACGAAAATGGTAGCAACCCACCAAAACAGGTTTTTTCTTATTAGTAGGGCCTCTGAATGAGTGCTATATAAACAAGCACCTTTTGTCCTGTTACAGGAAACAGAACTAGTTCATGCTCATTGGGGAGACACACACACACATGCCTGGGAGCTCTCGGAGGAGAGAGTTGCAGAACTCAGGCACTGAAAGCCACAGGAAGCAAAGACACATGCCTTGACCAAAGCCACCACAGCCTGTTGGCTTTGGGCTTTCTCACAAACTGAGCTCGCTCTACTTTCAAACAAACAGCTAACCCTCACCACTTCATGTAAGTGGGGAGAATCCCACGTGGTTGTTGAATTATGTGAAGAAGTAAAGGAATCGACCTCACAGAGTCTTATGGAGCTGGTGGGGCTTCCCCACGCAAGGAAGGTGGGAGACTCTGCTGGACCAGTTCCAGAGGAGTAAGTCTCCTGAATGGGGCAGGGAAAAGAGAGATGAGCTAAGGCAGGAACGGGATGTACTGCCTGCACTCAGAGCAATCTGCTGCGATACTGTTCTCTGCTTACTCACAGTAGGGTGGTGTCTGGGATACATCAGACTGCTGGTATAGATTTGTCCGATATGAAAAGCACGTCAAACATTTGGATCACTGATTTTTTTTTTTTTTTTAACAAGGGATTAAAATACGTTGGTAAAACACTGGTAACAGATCTCTTCCTGTCAGTCAACCAGGTAAAGGTTCAGATTTCAGAATACACACTTGTTAACTGTGGCTTAATTTGGGAATATCTGCTTCTGTGAGTTTCCCTCCTTCACAAAAGCAATCAGAGTGAAATGATAGGAGTAAATCTCTAAGTACTATAGGATAAGACCATAGATATTCATACAAACCTGCAAAAGGATTTACTTACTCTTTTCAAAAAGCATCGGGCAAGAAGCTCGGGGTTTTCAATACAATTTTCTATCTCCTTAAGGAAAATCCTGAGAGGGAGAAAGGAAAGCAAACAGTAACGTAACATCGCACTCGCACTGTGTGCTAGCTTCTGTGTAAATGCAGCTTAAAGCCTACGTTTTTGTAGTAAGAGGATTCACTGGGGAAGGTAACAATTCTGACACACAAAGAAATATATTATATATATATTTTAGAAAAATGGGATGTGGTTCACAGCTGATTGCCTGAGTCACCAATATTATCATGTTTTCATCTGCTCACAAGCATCTGATACATCTGGTTCCTCTGGCTGTTGAGATTTGTTTCCAATATGTAGCCCAAACACCTGCTTCCCACTTGGTTATAAGGATTTTTCAGAGCAGCTAGAAAAGACAGAAAAGCTCTGTCAGATGCAGTTGCTTAATCAGCAAGCAGTGAAAATATGGGATGTAGTCCAAGGGCTTCTGCAGTGGCAGTCAATGCACTAAGCCTTTAGGGAAAGACAGACCAGGCCTGCAAAGGGAGGGGAACGTCATGCTCCAAATGGAAGACACATTCTTTCAAAATAATACGTAAACTGGAAAAGAACTTTTCTACTATGTATCAACTACTCTGGCATAATTTTTAAACTTGCAAAAGAGGGATTTTTAAATTTATTTTGTTCAACTGTTTGTTACATCTTACAGGCAATTATTATCCAAAAGAATTCCTAAATTCTCACTTTGGCTACAGCCAGTTTTACTTAATCAAGGCTAGGAAAAGCAGGAATTTTACAGAAGTAGCCCTAAGCTTTGTGCTTTGAAAGAGGATCGAAAAGAGGTTAATCTCCTTCATAATTGGTATTGTGTAGTTATGGGCACTAGATCACCTTGTCCACACTGTGGACGAGGCTTCTGGAAAGGTTTATGATCATGTGAAGGATAAAATTCCTTAAGTGCTATCAACTATATCATGTCTTCTGATGTGATAACAGAAATATAGGACAAATAAGCTGAACACTAAGAAAACTTCCTCACGGAGGAGTTTTACCAGAGAAGGAACATCAGGATTTAGTCCTGTGACATCTCCCAGTGTACCAAGGGAGGTGGTAAAATACTCGCCACAAGGGACATTCAAAATGGATAATGCCAGGGGAAATCACTAGTAAATGCACAAAAGGGTATAATCTTTCACAAAAAAGATTACATAGATGATCTCAGAGGTGTTCTCCACACATGGGTTTTATAGGACACCCCCAGAGGCCAAGTGAGGATGACTTTTCCCGCTTGTGTATGTGTGAGTATGCCAAAGCACCCCACGCGAAGGGAGCAGAAATGCCCGTAGCCCCCGAGGACGCAGCTCCCACGTGCCTGTTGTGGAATTCGTAGATCTCTGGGAGGTTCCCAAACAGAATTTCCTTCTTGTTCTGGAGTGCAGATGGAATCAGATGTACTAAACTGGGATTGTCCATTTCTGAGGCATACCCCTGCAAAGAGTGGAAAATAAAACCGGGTTGTTTTTACCAGGGAAGAAGTACCGTGTCCGAGACACTGAAAAGCCCCAAAGCCTATGTGCTTTTTGTTCTCAGCAGAGCATACAAAGGCTCCCCCTGTGCCAGCTTCTTTGCTTCTATTTCTGATGCTTCTATTTTTCCCCAGAGCTTTTACCCCTGATTGATAGCTGTGCAAACACATTTTTAAGCACAAATGGACAGATTACTGGATTAACAAAAAAGATGAAATGCTGTCCCTAGGATTCAAAAGCCATTTTCGTCATGTAGGGATGGAAACTGCTAAGTTTAATAGACACATATCTCTCTGCTACACTGCTTCATTGCAAAAGTGTTAGTTTGGATTTATTTGTTGAGCTGTGGTATTTGGATTGATTATTTGGTTGTTTCTTGTAGAAACTGGACTGTGTATCTTCAATAAAAACTTTGAGAGAACATTCTGAGTGCAGATTTGAAACTCCAGAGTAATATATCAATTATCAGAGCTGTCAGCTCCCACAGGTCAAATCAGAGAAAGAAGCAACCACACGGCTGTAAAAAGAAACTACTCAGTCCTTCAAGTCTCACCCAAACGCAAGCATGGTTGAGCGCTACTCAGCCTCCGTCCTCCCACAGACTAGGGACCTCAGGCTCCACACACACAGCGTATGCTGGTAACCTACGAGTTTCCAAAGCTCAAGAGTTATATTTGCAGTGCGAGCTGCTCTTTTCTGTGTTCAGACACTGCATGGGACAATGAACAAGGGAGGGAAGAGGGCCTTCCTTTTTCTCAATCATTTTCCAAACCTACACTCTCAGAAATTTAGTGTCTGGCCCCATGGAAATCAAGGGCACTGTTTCTGAGGCTTATTGAGGGTATTTTGAAAAGGCACATTATTAACTATTCCTCTGTCCGTAACTTTGAGAACCATGCAACTTTTATCATTCTGTGGGCTGGGGTCAGAAAAGATGCCTCTTCCTTTAAGCCCTGAGGAAAGATGTTCAAAACTCCCCTCTCGTTTTCTGCCTGCGAGGCTGCGCTAGCTTGCTAACAGAGCCGGTGTGCTCTAAACAGGAGGTGGGAGGTGAGAGCGCTCAGCCCACAGCAGACGTGCACCCGCAGTGGTGACTGAGAGGTGAAGCACCAGAAGTCATTTCGGAGGAGTTTCTTACCTCTATTATACTTTGAAGTTCTTCTACATAAACCCGTTCTGTTTCTATCAGTTCATTGATTATGTGGCTAAAAGACAAGAAAGGTGGAGAGTTATAGTGTTCACCAACAGTTCGACAAAGCACACATGAAAGAAGAAACGGTATTCTTTGCATATTCCTGTTTATGCCTCTGACTACGCAAAAAAAAAAAACCTCCAGAGGCCATTTCTCCATACTTCAATATTGTGCCTTGCTGATAAGCTTAAAAGTCCTAAATATCCCTTGGACTATTATTTTTTCAGCTCATTTTAAACTTCATCTTGTTTGCTTCTGTAATTTTTATACTTACAAATCTGAATTAAAAGATTAAAAATGCCCCAGAAGGCAAACAAAAAAGGTTTCTTCTTCTAATAATAACTAACAATACTCAATAAAAGGGGATTATATTTCCCAAGGCTATGTTACATTTCCGTTTTGCTTTCTTTTATAAAATAAACAAAATTGGTGATTAGGCTTCCTTTCTTTAATACATTGCAAAACCAGGCAACAGGATGATGTCAGAAGTCTGAAAACATGAAAGTAAATTAGAGTAAAATATTTATACTATATTTTGGATGTTTCATTTCTAATATTAGTTCAATGCTCCTAGGTAACTTGGAGACATATATCTTGAAGACACCTGATTTATTTCACAGAAACACGAGTGTAACCAATTCACTTTTGGACAAATAACTGATTAGATTTTAAAATAAAATCGCATTAAATCCCTCAACTTTTTTTATGCATCAGTTGTCCCATATTCTCAAGAAAATGTTCTCTTTCGTACTCTTACAAACAAAGTTTCCCGGGTAGCTCTTCCAGAGGTTTGAGCAGTTTCTCCAAGTAGAAGAGGACTCACGCCCAGTATTCCCTTCCTGGGCCGCGCTTCGCGAGCGTCTGTAACCACGCGGCTACAGCAAGCAAACCCGCAGCACCAGGACACTCGGGAGCGACGTCCAGAGGAACTGGAGTACGGCCAGCCGCAAGCAGCACGCAGCCTGAGGCTGGTAAAGCGCAGGCAGCTATTGGCATCCATACCAGCACGTGCGTTTGTCCAATATCTCCCTGCGCATACGCTAGGGTAAGGATGAAATCAGTGACGGCTAGAAGGAAGAAAAATATCGTATGCTTGGAGACGCCTCTACCTCAGGAACTACCTGCCACTTTACACATACAACCGGTACCGTTAATCCCAGGTTTTCCCCTGGAAATGTACTCGCCTAGCATGCTACCGACCAGCCAGACACCAGGGTCTGCCTGGAGGGTAGCCTGCACAGTAAATGCTACAGGAACCATGTTTTTTGGCAAAAATACAGATTTCTGGTATTTTGGTAAAAAGCTCTCCAAGAGATTGGAGGAGATAGATAGATGGAAGTCGTCTCCTCTGCTGCCTAGTGCCAGGAGCTTGAAGCATCTCAGGGCTGCTTTCCAGAGGAAAATACAAAGACTGGAAAGTCACTTCTATCGCTCCTGCTGGGAAGTCTGCTCTGCCTGTCTCTGGTTACCTGTTTTTTATATATCACACAACAGTCATGTAATCAGCCAGACCACATTAGCCCTTTATATCATGAACCATATTTATAGTGTTGCATCCACCGTAAGGGGATTTTGTCATTCTCCACATTTTTTAGGATGGCCTTTTTGAGATTAATAAATCAATCCCACTTCTGATAAAGCCTCCTTTAAATGGTTTGGCCAGGCATTTGAAAGTAAAATACTCACATTTCAGGCAGCTTGAAATGCAAAAGCACTGACTAAAACCTTACTAGGTTACGAAAACAGATTCATTGATTTGCTTCAGATTTACCCAGTCGTTTTCAAGGCAATATGGTTTTGCAGGCTGGGTGGGGACCACGTACTCTAGTCTCATAGGCTATTACTGCTTTATGGACCACTGCTTGAGAAACATTGTAAATACTGAGAAAACTGTAAATACCTTCAACTGACCCATAATGTTTCAAATTTTGTTATAAAATAACTAGAATTTCATAGGTATCTTGCCTTAAGGCCTTAAGTAAAGACAAAATTGCAGTGTCTACCACAAGGTAGGGAAATGGGTCAGGGCTGTACCCTGCACACTCCAGGAGTGCCGGTTCCTATTAGTTAACCTCCACATTGATCTCAAATTGAGCTATTTATGCACAGGAAAGCTGCATCTAGCAATAGGGGGAAATGGTATCACCCTTCATGCCTAAGCAATACTATCGAACAAACATGGGTGCAAAGGGATTCTGCACTGCTATGCATGATCTCATCAAGCCAAGCCGTGTTGGACTCTAACCCATGTAAGAGCTCTGTCCATTTTTCCCTGAACTTGCACACCTCTGAGCTGGAAAATATGTTTGGGGTATGCTCAGAGTACTGGATTTCTCCTCATGAGACAGATACATATGCCACCTTAATGCACCTTCATGAGAATTGCACAGTCAAGGGCCTAAGGGACCATTCGTCCAAAAAAATTATTTTACAATCATTAGCACTTGCTTTTACAGCTGACTGAAACAAATGAAACTTTTACGGTTAAATATGCCTTTCCTTTCCACAGCTACCGAAGTTACTGCGCAGACCAGACGCAAAGGAGGACAAGCGGGTTGCTACTGTTCTAGCACCGCTACCACCTGCAGCGCCGAAAAGAAATCATGAGGACAAGGCACAACTTGTTTCTGGAGTCAAAAACTTAGGCTGGCTATCAGAGTGAACTAACATACCTCACCGAGCTCAAGCCACTAATGATTACCAAGCTACAACGCAAACTCTAGTGGCAGAAACTTGTTGAATCAGACAGATGTTTGGTGGTCACTCTCTACTTCAGACAAGTAGTGCAAACTACATTTGTCACTCTGGCTATCATCAGGTTCAGTAGAGAAAACTGGAGACTCAGTTGCCCAGGTAGGCAGCTAATAGTCAATACAATAAAACAGACATATGCAAGTATAATTTCCTATGCAAACTTGATATTTGCATTGGCACGACAGCGTGGCCGTAGAAACCGCGCATACATCCTACCTGTGCACACAGCCATGGCCTTTGCAATGATACACAGAAACATTTTAACTTTTAGCACTCCTCAGAGCCAAAGGATGGTTATGTTCTTGGTTCCCTCGGTGGACCTAAGAACTACTGCTCCACACTTATTTCATGAATTGTTCCATCAGTTATAAGTTTTGAAATAGCATCTTTAACTTCAGCTCTAACCTCAATTTATTTTAAGGAAACCTCAAATTCTGTTTATTATTTCTGTTCTCCAGATCCAGAAGACCTAAAATTTCGTGTTGCAGCAATTGGAACTTCACGAGGTTCATTTAACGCTTACAATTCACATTTCCAAAGAGCTGCTGCATTGTTTAAAGAAACGTAACAGAGCAGGTGTGACAAAGTCATCAGAGAAACTTAATGTGTTTAAGTTTTCAATTAATTTTAAGTTCATCTAACTGCGTGTTTACCTGCAAACAAGACATAGATCTTCCAGATGTTATTTAGTCTGTTACCTAACAGATTACGTCAGGACTGACTCTGAAGCAAGCCCAACA
This sequence comes from Platalea leucorodia, assembly GCF_965183815.1. Classification (NCBI taxonomy): domain Eukaryota; kingdom Metazoa; phylum Chordata; class Aves; order Pelecaniformes; family Threskiornithidae; genus Platalea; species Platalea leucorodia. The sequence goes on along the minus strand of NC_138830.1, from coordinate 301,774 downwards.
CTTAGCTGACAATTACACCTGAAAAGCAAATTATTAGTCCGTAGGTTTCCTAGTAACTGTCATAAACAAACAACAGTGTGGTGCCTGTCAAAAGCACAACTCAAAGTAATCCAGTAAGTAGAAGAGAGGCCTTTAGGTTATTTTACTATCCAGCTTTCTATGAAAGATGAAGCAAAAATGAATTCTTTTAATCTTTCCTGCATCCTAGTTTAACATAGAGTACCAGCTCTGGAATCCCCATTGTAAGAAATCTGTTTTTTCAATTGATTTGCTAATCCTAATTTTGTTTGGAAACATTGCCCACTCAGGGCATCAAAAAACCCGATCACATATGAGGAATGTTTTATTAGAGGAAGTTCTGTGGGGCTGCTAAGGTACTGCCATCGTAGTTATGCGGGTGTCATAAAATCTAACACAATTCTTTAAGAAGATTTGATGTTATTATTTAACTTAATTCTATATGTAGATTTATACTAAGAGTAAATGCTTTAGCTTTTTAAGTGTTATGACAAACTTGTCTAGCTAACCCTTTCACTCCTTGCAAAGGCGGTGTTAGCCATTTTATCATCTCGCTTTCGATGACGGCGAAAGAGACAAAACCATGATGGCATTCCTTCAGCTCCTGGTTAGAGTTCAGGAGCTTCCTATCTCTAAACCCCGCGTCTGTACATAAAGGGTAGTTATTTTCCAATACTTCTCCACAGTGAGACAGCAGGATTTGCTGCCTAAATAAAACTTTCACTGCACAGTTTTTTGGGTGGGTTCTTTGTTGTTCTTCTTCTTTTGGTTTTAACTGCAGTCTTTTTCCAGCCACAAATTGTGTCCACATGAAAAAAGAGGAATTTGACCAAGCATCCAGCATTCTGTCAGAGTCAGCACACATGCTTTAGAGCTGGTTTTACACTTGCTTCTTAGTACCCATGGCCAAGCACATCCCTGGGATTTCCTACTTGGAACACAGGAGCTGCACGCTGAAGGCTCCCGCCGTCCCCAGAGCAGAATGCCTCTGACGCTTCGGCAGCGAGCTGGTGGGTGCAAATTCTGTCCCCAGGGCTGCCACTGGCTGCATGATATCATCCGTCCATCTATCTATCTGTGCCCATCCCACAGTCTCCAGCTGTTATTTTACATGTTTACAACACTGTTCGTCTGGAAGTGTTATTCTGTATTTCTTTCTCTAACAGGGCCAGTGCTGCAGCAGCCACCAGGAACGCTCAGCACAAACCCATCAGAAAAGAGCCTCCCCTAGCTCCAGTGCTCCCAGAGTAACTTACCTGAATTGCTCTCCAAATAATATCCACAGCAGCCAAATCTCAAACGTTACCGGTTGTTGCATATGAATCACTCTCTTGTCAAACTATTAACAATATAAAGCTGTGCACTTGGTCAAGGGCCTTCCACAGACCTTAGAATTGCCCCCACAAAGATGCAATGTAAGAACAGTAAATCAAAGAGCTACATAAATGTGTCTTGCTGCTGCAGGGGAAAGCGTTGAGAGAGTATAAAGGAGATGATACTTTTACGCTCACTGTGTGAGCGTGCTAGGTTGGTAAATGATGAAGTAGAGAGCTCACTACATGGCACAAGGGATTTAATGGCATTTGAGGTAGTCTAACGGCCTAGAAAACTGGTAGTGACATAATCTGATTTATATCAAGTCATGAGGGGCGAAATGTGAAATGCTCACTATCTCTTCCCGGACGTCCTGCGGCAGCGAGGGTAACTCAGCGTCCTGTCATGTTTAAGGAGAATGCGAGGCAGCAATTGCCAGGACTATTGTCACAGGCAGTGCTTCCAGCTCCCTTTTTCCCTTGTCTGGTCTCAACAAGCACGACGAGGTTAGAAGTCATTTCTGGCGAACAGCTACATCATAAGTCCTCTTCACATCGTCCAACATTTGAACAAAGCTAACGTTGCAAATGCAAACATTCACTGTTTCTAAAGAGAAAGGATATTGGCCTGTAGATAAGAATTAAGACAAATGCAGCTAATCCATTGTCTTTCTAACTGCTAAGAAGAAAGTACAGGCACCAGCGTTCAGCCTAATGTTTCTGTCAATAATATCAGAAATTAAACAAAAGGTGAAACAGTGAAGGAATGAAGAAGCATATCAGAAAAATGAAGAATATAAGCTAATCAATGGCAGACCAGAAATACGGGCCCTTACTGTATTTAGAGTTTTAAACTTAGCTCATGGTTCTTTCAGTCTCTCTCTTTTTTTCTGTGCCCATGTCCCAACTACATATAGCAAAGTTTCAAGCAGATTTCTACCAGCTTCCAAGGACTTTTCTCCAGCCTCCAGTGCTGCCACACACACCGCTCACTAGCCTAAATCACTGCCCTGGTTTTGGCTGGGGTAGAGTTAATTTTCCTCCCAGTAGCTGACACAGTGCTGTGTTTTGGGTTTAGGATGAGACTGATGTCGCTAACCCCCTGATGTTTCAGTTGCTGCTCAGCAGTGCTTACACCAGTCAAGGGCTTTCCAGCTCCCCATGCCCTGCCCGGTGCACAAGGAGCTGGGAGGGGGCACAGCCGGGGGGGCTGTCCCAGACTGGCCCAAGGGCTATTCCATACCCTGTGGCATCATGCCCAGTATAGGAACTGGGGGGAGGTGTCTGGGGGGCAGCAATTGCTGCTCAGGAACAGGATGGGTAGTGTTTGGTGGGTGGTGAGCGGTTGCATCACTTGTTTTTTCCTGGGTTTTGTTTCTCTCTCTGTTTTTGTTGTTTTCCTTTTCATGACAATATTTTTTATTATTATATTACATTATACTATATTATTTTATTTTATTTCACTTTCTTTTATTTTATTTCAATCATGAAACCGTTCTTATCTCAACGCATGAGTTTTCCTACTTCCACCCTTCCGATTCTCCCCCTTCCCACCGGGAGGGGGGTGAGCGAGCGGCTGGGTGGGCTCAGCTGCCGGCTGGGGTTAAACCCCGACAGTCAGCAGACTGCTCCCTTGGGGGAGCAGCAGATGCAGCACAGATATATCTGCCATCCCACCTGCTTTTGTATTAGCTTTCCCCTTCACAGAGAAACATGAAAACAGGAGATGGAGCCAGGAGGGACCACCTGAAACCTTGCCCTTGGTGCTAAGGGACTGGTCATGGTTTGGCTAGTAAGTATGAGAACGTGCATCCTACAACGAGGCTCGCTGCAGCTGGCTGTGTCCGAGAGGATTCGGAGGTCATGTCAGAATAGAAGCGGTTTGCAGCCTCGACTTTGGGCTCAGCGTTGTGATTACAGGAAAGACCCAACCAGTCCCCTTGGTGACTGGGAAGTGGAGAAAAACAGGGGCAACTGGGATGTGTGAGGTAAAGGGCGGGGGAGATCTTCCACACTCCATTGTCCCTTCATTTCAGAGACATTTTACAAGAATATGAACTTTGGGTGGCAGCATTCCAAAGACAACAGAACTCTGATTTGGCTGCAGTTTATGGGCAGCTCTCACAAGGATAGTTCCTCGCCACGATCATTCCCAAGTAAGCAGGCCATCTCAGCACGGATGGTGAAGGATTAGGCATCTGCCCTGAAGGTCTAAAGTTTCCATGGAGTCTGAGAAATCCCCAAGATCCTATCTGTAGGCATCCTTGTTGCCAGTAAACATGCATTCCACTGGATTATACTTGCTCCTTCCCCAAAGAAACAAAGAGACTCACCAAATTAGAAGAGTTGCAAAGGTGGAATATTCTGGCCCCAATAATACCTGACCCACTAGCTTTCCTGGTGTGGAAACAGTGATGTAAAATGCTGCTCAGGAGAGCAAGGCCAGCTTTCCCTCTGTGGAGGGAGTTTACTACGTGTCCTAGGAGAGACAGCTCAGCCACCACTAACCTGGCAAAGCACTCTGTATGGCAGGGCCTTTGCTGCTACCGTAACTTGGCAGAATTCGGGTGTGGCTGTGGCAGGGAGAGATCACACACAGGCCCGCTGATGTGATGTTGTCAGATGTTCCTCCAGCAAAGGAAACTTCTTGTTATGGGAAACAGTTAAAACGCATGTGCTAGCTCACATTTCTTTGAATTATTGATGTGGGTCTCTAATGAAACATCATGGCCTTGGTTACGCTAAAACCACATTTTCCACAGGTGTGACTTCCCACCAGTTTCCTTTGGGCAGGTCATTCTTGCTTTGGCAACCATGACATCTTGTGGCCCTGCAGCACTACCAAGATCTCACACACTGAGCCAGTTTCCACCTGAAATGACTCCCAGCTTTGAGAGGCACCGCAGTGCCAGCACAATAAGGATGATAAGAAAGGAGAAAGTAATAGGAAAACTACTTCTACTTTGTCATTAGTGCTCTCTCTGACCTCTGGCAAGTCAGTCGTGCCATGCTGAAGTGAAGAAAAAAATGATTGCATAAAGGATTCTCTCCAACAGGGGCGAGAATGTAGGAGCTGCAAAGGACAGCAAAGCATTGGGAAGAGACTTGTTTTTAGCCAAGGCTACAAGTGAAGCCTTGAAACTGAGGTAAAAGCTGGCATTAATTAGCACCCCTTCACTTGTAGTGGTGCATTTGTCATCTGTCACTGCCTGTGCTGACATTTAGACCAAATGTGGCTATTTATATTGCTTTGGACTCTGCAAATAGCAACTACCAATGTTGTTAACCAAGTATAAACTAATCCTGCACTGCGTTGCCTTGTTGCAACAAAACTTTGTCAATAGGTATTTATATAAACTGGCTGCTTCTGGTAACTGAGAGCACACTACTAGGAAGGTCCTCACCACAATGACAATAAAGAAGACATGTACCAGCCCATTATATATTTATAATAACTCTTCCTCCTTCCTTCTTCCTTAATAACAGAAGAAATAGGGAACATAATCGAATGGCTGGCCAAGCTCCCCAGGTATGTCAGGTCGTTGTGCAGCTCTGTATCACCATAATTCTGGTAGGAGCAGTGCCAGATAGTTTCTCTGCTGTGATATGTGCTACCTTAAAAAAACCTACCAAATATAATGAAACACTAAGGAGAAATAATATCTAGAGACTACCACAACCTATTAATATCTCCTCTGGCTAAACCTCAATGGCTTTTTGCTCATACAGTTACTATTTGTGCATCCTGCTCAGATGGCAACATAAAACTAATTCAGAATTTTTGTTTCCATAACTGTGCTTCTTTTCTAACAAACTCATTGGCTCACTTCCATTCACAGGTCTTGTTTCTGTGCCAGGGTTTGCTATCACAGGTGCCTGTCCTGATAAGGAGTCTTTTCCCAGAAGAGGAAGCCAAGCCATCAAATAGAATTAAACCAGTGAGCTCTTCCAAAAAAAAAAAACCACAAAAAACAAAAAACAAAAACAAAACAAAACAAAAACAAAAAAAAACCCAAAAACAAACAAAAAAACCCCAACCATAAATCATAACTCCAAAATATTATGCTGCAGAAAACCTGTCTGCATGACTGATGTGGAGCCAGCAAAAGTGGCACTCGTGCACGGGTGCTCCATATCTGTCTTGCAAAAACACACGGTGCCTGGGAGATGAAAAGTTTGCAACAGCTGCAACAGCAGAATACCAGTGTGCAAGAGCAAAATACTCAATGGAATTTATTAAATTAATAAAAATTAAATAAAAATCACCTTTAAAAATATATCTAATTTAGATAGAGATCTACTTAAACTGAAAATACTGGCTTTTTAAATACCTGAGGCTTCAAAAACAAAAGAAAGGCCTGAACAGCGCAGTGCAACGGTTACATATACTTGGAATAAACATCAACATTGGATAGAGTTGGAGATACACATAAGGGAAGTGGGGGTGAAAAATTTACTGCCTTGCAAAAATGAGCACAGTGGTAAAGACCGCCTTGGCCCAGCACTCTGGCTAGTCTTAAGAGCTGTCAGATTTCTATTTCTGAATGTAAATAAAATATAACAAAATTCTATTTTTTGCAAAGGTATCTCCTCTGTAGGTAGTAAATGGTGAAAATCTCACTGTCCCCGTGGAAATAGAATCAGCAATAAATAGCACATGCAGTTTTGAACTAGAAATTGCTACAAAGAATTCTAAGACTGATCTAATCTCAAAATCTCAAAATGATCTCTGTGCTACGGAGTCAACAGAAATGACAGCATGTCAGCTGCTGCGTAGAGGAAACTTCCATTCCACCTACATAATTGCTTTTAAGAGGAATTTTCTTTCATTTCTCACAGCGCTAAAAGTGCCTTTCCCAGTTGAAAGGTATCGTCCGCTAAGATTGTGCAACAGCTCAACTGAAATTTAAGCAATGAGTCAGTTTCTGTACTTTACCTCCTAAAGTGGAATAAAAGATCATTCTGGACGTAAAAACATTTGTTCGAATGGAACTTTATATTTCTTAGTTGATGCAGAAAACATTTCTGATTTCTCTGACACATATTCTTTTTGGTTTTCCCCCAAATGAAAGAGGGCAATGCCTTGAAAGAACAGCGACTGTTCTTAAAGTGCATTTCATGGCTGCAGGTGAACCCCAGCTAACTCACTCTGAGAAGCATAAGGGATTTAGATAGTACGCTCCACCTCAACTGAAAATTAGTGCCCCTTGGTGAAGATATTGTAATTGCCTGCCGAGGTGATCCTATTCTGCTGCAATGTCAACTGGATTTGCTCAAGTTATTATGGAAGTTCTTCCGAGCAGAAAGACTGTATCTTTGTTAGAAATGTATTTTGCCGCCAAAGTCACCATTTATAGTATTTTGCTGCTTCTGAAATGATCTGATCTCTTCACAGATAAGGAATTGTCCCACATTCATTGTTCCCAAAACAAATTACCTTGGGGAAATATTTTTATATATCTTAATTAGTTGACCTACATTATAGGAACCAGAACATAGTTGTTAATGGAGAGGCAAACTAATTAAATCACCTACAGTGAGGAATAATATGAATAGAGGACGAAAAGTCAAGCAAGAGTTGTTCCTCAGCTCAGCTGCGCACTACACCCAACTGATGCAGCTCTGCACACAAACCTGAGCTAGCTTCAGACAAGGTGGATGCGCAGGCTGCTCCTTACTGTAGGCCAAAATAAATAAATGCCAAGTAGCTGGGTAAATATTTGCCAGCTACCCATCAGGCCCACCTTGGGATTTTGGTCTCCTAACCTTGCAGCCGCACCATTTCTATTTGGTGATAAAGATGTATTTAGCTCTGTGATATCTCAGCATTGAGTAATCAATTAGCCAAAAGCAGGTGAATAAATAAATTTGCTACTAATGTAACTGCTCAGTGGTATTAGTATTAGGTCATATTTTAGTAGATGGTAGGAGGTCGCTAGTAGATTGTTATCTGTAGAAGCTACTTGACACACAGGCTTGTAAAATATCTGCATGTAACGGAGCCATGACAGGTTAACCAGCTGCTCCCGTACCGCCGAGACTTCCAGGTAATTTCTTAGCATTGTTTGCTTGCTTGAGATCGTGAGTATTTACATATAGGCCACAGAATCAACTTAATGGCTCGAATTTTGGTATTCTTCCTTAGAAATATTATCCAATCAAAAGCAAACCTTCCGATTTCTTAGGGCCAGGCAGATCTAGTACAGCTGGATCTGCTAAACTGAAGTCATTATGGGCACTCAAGTTTACCAGCCGACAAAAGCAGCTCACTGCTTTTTGAAGTATAAAAGTATCCAACCTTAATGATTCTATGATTCTATAAATATATACATATATGTACAAAAATTAAATAAAGGTTATTAATATACTCATGTTGAGATTTACCCTCTTACTTGTTTCTAGCTCGTAAGGGCTAGAACATACAGTCACAGATCGTATTCAAAAGACAAGACCTCTAAAGTAAAGCGCTCTAGATTTGCATGTCCTGTCGTTGTGGGAAACCCACAGGGTTCCTGTGTCCTGGAAGCCGTTTCCTTCCTGGGTGCTTTTTTCTTAAAAGTTGGAAATAATGCAGCTTAAAGATCTCTAGATATGTAATAGTTTCCACCTTTTGCAAAAACCATTTAACAGCTTTTTTCTATGCTCAACCTGACTTTTAAGACAGAACCTATTTTCAGTTCACATGCAGTATATTGTTTCCATTCCTTTGTAGACACGATATAATGATATCCAAATACCAGCTGACCTCATTGAGGTAAAAAAATCTGATAAAGGCTGACAGTGCTGTGGATTTTCCCACACAGAGTGGTGAAGCATGATATTTGAAAATGGGCTTTTTTAATAAAAGAAAAAGTTACAGTGGTAAAAACCTAAAACTTTCAAACAGACAAGCCCCCAAAAATGAAACCCAAAAGTAGGTTAAAGGAAGCTTAATGGGAACTATTTATACAGAGGACTCATGTTGAGTACTAGAGCTCAGGCTCTAAGTAAACCTGAAACATGCCCACAGCCTCCCTCCAAAACCCTGTGTAACCTCGGGTGGGGATCCCGGCTGCGCCGGCGCGACAGCGAAGGACTCCACGCGGCTCTGCTCCTACACCCCCCGACCTCCCGCGCCCCGCGGTGCGACGAACGGCGCTCACGCCTGTGGCGCTCACTCCTCCTCACCCGGTCCCTGCAAGGACCTTCTGTGCGAGCAGAGCCGCTTTGGATTGGGACAGAGAAGCTGAACACGAAGCCATCGTTCACTTCATGCGAATGGCAAGACAAACGCTGTCCTGAAGGGCCCACTGCTGGAGGAAGAGAAGAGCTCCAGTGGTTTTGATTCTCGTAGCAGATCTGCTCTTGACAGCTTTGTTCTGTGAGACTTTGGAAGGCCATTTGGGTAGAATGAGGAATTAGTTTTATTATTGAAATTCAAAATTGATTTTACAGACAGCCCTGAGTTTATGTCGGAGAGGGCAGACCAGAGACGCACATGTTGCACTTGGAAGGGAGGGGACGGATTTGATGAAAATGCCTAGCTCCTGTGTGGGTTTGTACTTCAGCCTGAGTCGTGACCCCAAGGAAACTCCAGCCTGCAAAATCCACCTCTCCCTGCAATAGGACACAGCTTTGCGCCAGACTTAAAATCTATGGTCCTCCCGCCGGAGCTTTGGCAGATCTCTTCGATATACCCTGCTTTTCAATGTCTTCAAGAATCAGTATTCTGTGGGGCTTGGGGGAAATAAGCCAGGTGTTAGTTACAGGGCAGTAGGAATGGAACAGGGAAAGAAAATCCTGACAAGATAAAATGGAGCTTATGGGAGCAGCTGGAACATGTATTCTGCTTTAGTTAATCTCTTCTTGGCACGTTTACATCAGTAAATTGTGAACTGCCACGGCTGGGGAGCAAACACGTCCCTTTTTGTGTGTGTCATGCCTTCCCTGCAGCGGCAACGCGGGGCGGAGGGGAGGGCCAGGATCGCGCCCTCCGCAGTTACCGCCCTCCGCCCAGCAGCGACCGGGAGCCACGGCTCTTGGCAACATCCACAGCCATTTACTAAGCCATACTGCGGACAACCCCCTCTACCACACCTCTGGGGCGCAGCTTGCAGAATTTAATGACAAACATAGAAAAAGAGGGAGAGACACTGTCTGTTGGAAGGTATTCCAAACTTAGAAAGCAGCTTTAGAGGATCGTAGGACAGATTCCAGCTGGAGAATGTGTTCCAAGGGCCACTCCACAGAAAACTCACAATTGCAGACTGCAAGAAACTGGGAGGATATTAGCCAGTATTTGGGTAACAGTATTACCCCTGTGTCTTGCTTTTTTCTCTAAGCAGCTGCTAATGGCCAATGTCCAAGATAATACAATGGGACAGATAGATTTCTGGGCTCATCCAGGACTGCCGTTCCTCCGCGTTTTTCCCTGGAAGAATAGGAAGCTTGGTTTATCGATCTCAGTGCTGCTACAGGTCTTACACAAGCCTTGCCTACGTGGGAAATGTCTAGTTTGCCACTTCAGCGTTTGTGGTTCGAATTGGGGCTGGGTGCAATTGCAATGGTGACTGGAAGAGGTAAGAGCACGTCACGCCAGCAGAGCTATCACAGAGCTTGGAGCTCTTGGTGTCCTCTACCCAGACGGTAAGTCTGGCCTGAGAGCACTAGTGCGGGAGCCAGCACAGACAAACAGAACCCATGCGTTTTTACCAAGAATAGTATGCTCACTGCCACTTTATTTAGCTCTAATTCAGGTCAGATGCCGTAAAGGCAAGATTGTCTATACTAGTTTGTCCAACGTGGCTACTACCCAGGGCACAGCATCTGAAGACAGGTTTACAATAACTAGAAATGCAAATAAAGCATCGGTGCCTTCAAACTAGAGGCTACAGAGAAAGATCAGCAACGGTACATTGAATAATCTGGATATGCACGGGACCTTTGCAGAGTCTGCAGAGGATCTGTTTGACAGACAAGTGATACTGCATAGAACAGAATTCCTGTTTAGGCCCATACGAGGAAAGAAGGTTACTGCTGGATGAAAAAATGTAAGTGGATTTTCAGAAGTAAACATAGCATTCTAAACATGAATATGGCACAAATCTTCCAAACCCGGTTATTATATTCCCAGCTAACAAGCAGCTTGTTACCTGCAGGAAGCCGAGTCAGCAGTGATTTACTGATGGGTGCCATCGACAAAGCACTGCTCCGTTGCATCACCAGCTGCACAGGACCGAGCGGCCTCCCGCCTGCTACGCCCTGTCTGCTACTATCCTGCAAACCGTGCAATTATTTAGATTTAGTGTGGGCGCAAGTCGCTGACATCCTGATTAGGCAACATGCCATGCTCTTTGTGCTGCTGTAAAGGACCATGCGAAGTGCTCAGACCTCCCTCATGAGCTAACTGACATGCAGGAGCTGCCTGCTGGTAACTTCAGAGCGGTCTAAAAACAGATTTCATTGGAGCTGGTGTGAACGTGTATGGGGAAGACAGGTATGCTTTGGCAGCTCTGTCTGGAGAATTTTACACCCTGAGAGGCCCGATGGCTCCTAGTTTGTTTCAGTGGTTTCTTGGCCTGGAGACTCTCACTGTCCCGCCCTTTAAGGAGAAAGCGGCACCATCTTAACTGAGGTAGTATAAAATCATACCAGTGCCCCTCCTTCCCCTTCCCCATCCATCAGCCAGGCAGCGGTAACAGGGCTGACCAACAGCCCCTGCTCCTTGGCTTGTGCCTGTGCTGCCTGGGATTTCTCGGTGTCCTTCACACAAACACAGAAAGGCCAAAGACTCTCAACCCTCTGTGTCAGAGCAAAGCCGGGTTTTTATGGGGAGGTGACATAGCTACCGGTAGGGGAGAGACAAACACAGAAGCCTTCAGGCCCACATGTGCTCCTTCTGACAAGGCGCATCCAGTCCCAGGCCAACCCAAAGCAGCCTTTCTTTGCACATGCTCTGTACGCCCTGGGACGGGCTGCGGGGTGGGAGAGAGCAGAACTTCTGAAGTCCTGGGCAGGTACAGCAAGCGGCCATCCGACAGATGGAGCAGACTGCTCCCCACTGACCATGTGCTTGCTGAAGTTCCCAACGCTTTTCAAGTGGAGCGCACACATTCCTGTAACACAAGGCAAGACAGAAGATACCTGTGATCCTAATCTCCCCATGTGCCCAAAACAAACCAGCCATCCAGTATGTGCATGTGGCCAGCTGCATTCCAGGAGCCTGCCCAGAGCCAGCAGGCAGCAGAACAACTGCACAGAAAACAAGTCGAGGAATTCCTGGAATTTCTGAAGAGTATTAAAATAACCTTAGTATCCAATAGGAAGCAGGTATGAGAGATAATAGCAGAAGTGGCCGCTTACCCCTCTTTGATACTTGATGAAGTGCAAATTTTGTAAGAAGGCATGTGAATGTCAAGAGCGTTTATTTCAGCTTCTCTCTGCCTCCGGGATTCTTTGGAAGCAAGGACACGAGGACTTCAGGAAGCCTCCAGAGCACTCCGTAAACCACTGTATTGTAACAATAAGATTTTTTTTTCTCCTGTTCATAATAATTTCCCCAGTTCCCAGAATTATTTGGATCTATAGTAGGAATACGTCTCCTCTTGCTATTCTACACACATTTCTATCAGCAGCAAGATCTCCCTACATGGCAGCCTACTCTTCACTTCAAAGATCCTCCCAGCCCCTTAGGCTGTAATTAGACTTGCAAGTGCTGGAGCCAATCTGCCCAACAGGGAAACTTCTCTGAAAACAAAGATTTTGTAAAGGTTGAAAGAGATGATGGCAAACAAGAAGTGGCTAGTGGCTTCTTGAAATTTCTCCTGCTGACTGCTCTTTCATTAAGTCTGGTGAAAGAAAACAGTTCTCTGTGCCTAACAATAACGTCAAGAACACAGTTTCTCTTTTAAAATTTAGGCTCCAAGTTCTTCCCCTCTCCCAGCTGACAGTGTTCCTGAGTCTGGAGGTCAGACTGGAAAGACACGCTGTTGGGGTTCTACTGTAACACTTCTGTCTCAACCACTCACCAAAATCACTTTATCTCAATTGTAACAGAAGTCTATATGATACTGCATTATAGCGTGACGTTTGTTACATCTCGCATTTATGCACTGTAGGGAAACATTTGCAATGGATCTGACTTATGCCATATAAAAGGGTAAACTCCTTCCCCCCTTTGGGGTTGTTCAGTCTGGAAAAGAGACCCTATTACAGCCTTTCAAAATGTAAAGGGGGCTTATAAGAAAGAGACATTTAGCAAGGCCTGTAGTGACAGGACAAGGGGCAACAGTTTTAAACTGAAAGAGGGTAGATTTAGATTGGACATATGGGAGAAATGTTTTATGATGAGGGTGGTGAGACACTGGAACAGGTTGCCCAGAGAAGTTGTGGATGCCCCGTTATTGGAAGCGGTCAAAGTCAGGTTGGACACTTCGAGCAACCTGCTCTAGAGAAAGATGTCCCTGCCCACGGCGGGGGGGTGGACTAGGTGATCTTTGGGTCCGTTCCAGCCCAAACCATTCCATGATTCTACGATTTATCTCTGCCTCCTGTAGAAGCTCTGCACGTTTGGCCAACAGCTAATAAAATCGGGGGTCTCAGTTCCTCTCTCCTGCCATATGCAGCTCTGATGATTACAACAAGCACTTGGACACCAAAGCTTTTAGCAGCACTCCCTGAGCTACTAGTATTTTTGACACCAGTCTGCACCTAAATTTAGCAATTCCCAGACCTAATGTCAGTGCAACTTTGCTATTGCTGATTTAGAATAGGGCTCTGGCACCATATTCTCATTCTGTAAATAGCTTCTAGTTCTTTACCCAGGGCAGAAGTGCTATCCTGCTCTGCCCACACAACCTGACGATTCGGTGATATGCTTGGTTATTCTCACGTTCAGAATGATGCACAGACTGATTTATGAAGCTCCCCAGTCCTTGTTAGACCAGTAATGCTGAGGGTAGGCCTGACCCAGATATTGAGATACACTGAATTTAAAGGACTCTTAAATGTAAATCATATGCAAATCTGCAGTTGGAACCTGTCAAGGGTACAAACACCTTCAGGCATAGACCCGCAGGCTGCGCACTGCAGGATGTGAGGTTGGAAAGGGACAGCCGGCTGCTGGTGCGCAGAAGTGATGCCAGATGCTCCACAGCTTTCCTCAGCACGTAAAGCAAACTTCATGTGCGTGTTCAGAGGATAAGCAGTGAGCTTGGACTGTGTACATGCTTGGAGACTATTTTGCCTGTATGCAGAAGTGCTCCGTGCATATGTGATAGCTAGGGCCATCCCACATTCTTAAACTTGACTCTCTTTCATTTAAGTCCCCAAAATGATACCTCAGACTCCAAACCCTAGAGCTGATCATTCATGAAGTTAATTCTGTCTGAATATAAGCTCTAGAAGAGCTTACAGTCTCAGGAGAATTTAGTTCAGAAAGCAGGGATTATGCTGCTTACATGTCATGCCCCATCTGAGTACAAAACTACCAATGCCTTGCAATTTTCCAGCTTATTATTCAGTAGTAAAAGACATGAATGAAAATTAGACGCAAGTAACGCTACTGTAACTCCTGCCACTGCGCACCTATCCCTTCAATATCCATGTTGCTGTGCTTGTAAGTGATCGCTGTCAAGGCCACATTGATGACCCGTTGACAACACCAACACCGTGTCCAAGATCTGGGGGGGTCATCTCACGACAAGAGTTAAGCTGTGGTCGGCAAGTCCAGGAACAGATGTCATACTTTACTTTTCTGTTTTCAAAGAGGAGCACTAACATTGCCTAACAAGGTCTCCCAGCCCTTGTTGCAAGGTGGACTAGAAAAATGATGGGTGAATCGGATCCAAAGCCAAGCAACCAGAAAATATTCCAAATTTACAGGAAATTCAGTTTCATATCTGATGGGGGTCAATATCAACTGTTTGGATGCAGTTTCTTGATCAGTTTATCCACTCCGTAACTAGGAAGGAATAACTCTGCACCTTTGCATGCTCCCAGTCACCTCCATTCTCTGCCCTCCCTTGCATTTGGCAGTGATTGTACACCAGCGTGGACACTCAGATAAACTGGTGCGCAAGATGAGTTGACCCAACTCAAAATTAACCTCACAAAAAGAAAAACAGTCATCCTAGCTGCACAGTTGCAGCTGTACGAGGGATACAAATGGACGACGTGGGGCGGGTGTGGGGAGGGAAAGAGGAAGAAAGGACAGCGGCAGCAGCCCTAAATGAGCTTAGACCGATTGTGAAACCGTCATCAGAACAGACCTATGAATCAGATTTCCTTTCATAAAATGATACCACAGAACATCTGACCGAATCAGCCCCCCATAATAACGTTTGAACATAAATTGCAAAATATCACAGTAATGTAGTTAATGCCTATGAGATACTAAGGAGGGCGGTCGTTAGGATGCCATGAACTTTGGTGAGCTTGCTACAAAAACATCTCTACGGGCTGCCTACAGCCACTTGTGCAAATGACCTTGAAAGGGTTGCCCTCCTTGTGATTTTATCAAAAATGCCCACCGATTCATACTTACAGTCTAGTGATTACGAAAGACCATCAGATTTCTCGTACAAGAAGCATCTCATGGATACGCAGGAAGATTTGAAAATGTAAACCAAAAGGCTCTTCAGTTAGAATATGATATAACAAGAGAGTTACAAAGGCCACCTGATAGTAAAGGCAACGAGAGTCCAGAATTACGATTTTTGAATGGAGGGTGCTGGTTTGGCTTATCAAACAGAACGGCGCTTCTGCATTTAAAAATCCTCTTTATATAAGCAGGCTTCTGTGTTACTTTTTCTTTTCCAGAAACGTACGGCTTTAGGGAAATTCCTTCCTACCTTCCTCTCCCACTGGGCAAGAACAGCTAAAAGGACGCTGCTCGTGCCAAGAGCAGGAAACAGTAACGGCAGAACAGCCTGGCACCAATCTGCAGGAACTGGGATTCACTCTGCAGTGTTGTAACACCCAGGTATTTCTCCCTGTTCTCTTGAATCCTTCGAGGTAGCTCCTGATGTTGAAAATGTGACTCCTTCAAGCTGTATTTTCTGGAAACTGCGTTATCAAGACACAGATAACACAGAAATATTTTGGTTTTCATTTTTAAATGTCTTTGGAACATTTGGCTTTGGAAGGCTCTGAGTTGAGACTTTTTCATCCCTGTGTTTGGCAAGCCAGCCTCCTACACATTAAAAAGATTAAGTTAAAATTGCACGCTTATAGTCATATTTGGTTGAAGCATAAGTGAATCATGGTTTGCATTTTTTTTTTTTTACAGTTAGTTGTGGAAAGAAGAATCCAGCTGCTATTTTTTTTTTTCTCTCTGGTTCACCAATTTCAACTGAAACTGAAAACAGGAAAAACTGGCATCACTGGCCAAGAAATAGGTGCTCCTGAGGTTTGTAAATATCTATCATGAGAACTTCTCATTCTGAAAGGGACTGTTTTATCACTGATAAAATGCCCGAATGGGATAAGACCTAAAAGTAAGAATGAAGAATAAACTTATGAAAAAAAAAAAAATTGCGAACTAGGGAAGGAATCAGCAATTATTGTTTTGGTAAGAAAAATGAATGCTGCTTTGTTTATAAGGTTATTTCGACTGTTATTTAAACACTGCTTAGATAACATGCCAAATTTACACAATGATCTACAAACTTTTCCTGCCAGGGTGAACTGCCAATTGTAAAGAATTCTGTTTTGTCTTACCGCAGAATCAAACAGACGAAGAGAAATCTGGGAAGGCTGCTATGAAGTTCAGTCATATTAAGACATGCAACAGGAGAAAGGAGAGATCAAGTGAAAAACTCGGTAGCCCCCGAAGTGGGCCCAGAGCACACCGCTATCGCGCCGCAGCGCATCCTCCCCTGGGCTTGTTACCTGCTCAGGTTTTATCCTTGCTCTACTTTTGCCGGGTGCCCTTGACGACAGTATTCCTATCTCTGGTTTTCTCTCTTTTGTGTAAAAGGAAAACAGTTCCTCACCTCACAGAGATGTTGTCAGGTTTATGGCTGTAAAGTGACAAACAGGCACTAATTGTCACAATACGCAATAGTTAAATTTCTATGAAGTCAATGATGAGGTCAGGAATGATTCAGAACAATCACAGTCATGTGAAAGAACGGAAGATACACAATGGGCTTGTGTTTGATATTTATATTCAGTGAGAAATCTCAGATTTCCAATAAACCATACAAGGCACAGCATTACAGTGGCTTTTCAACTTAATTTGAACGAGCTTTGTTTTTAACCTAGTTTTCCTCTTGACAAAGTATTGCAGAAGTGTATTTAAAGAAAGAGGGCACGTTCATAGCGCTTGCCTTGCTTTGTTTTTTAAGTACTTGTCTCAGTCTACTGACCACAGAGACCGACTTAGTCTTGATGCACTTCAGTGAATCGGGCATTCCCCTCAAGGTGATGCAAATAACTCACCAAGGTTCGTGGGGAAGGTAGAAAAGAAAACCCAAACCGCACTCTTCCTCCCCTGAAGATTTCCAGCGAGAACGTGCAGGGAACGAGTTTCACTGTGACCTACAAACTACCTACCAACAGTAAGATGCTATTTAGCACCTCGGAGACTCAGAGCAGCAAGGAGCTGAACTTTTTATCCTGTCCCCTACGACACTTTTAAGAGAGAGGAAACTCCGCACTTCTAAGAGACGTTACTGTCAGCACGTTGAGCGTCCTCGCAAGACGCCGCTTCCCCACGCCGCAGCCCCACCGCCTCCCTGGGAGAGGGGCAGAAGGCGGGAGCAGGGGAGCGCTCCCAGCCCGGGACACCGGAGCGGAGCGGGGGCCGGGGCCGGGGCCGGGGCCGGGGCCGGGCGCGGCGGGGGCGGAGCCGCAGCCGCTCGGCTCCGCGCCGCGGGATCCCGGGCGCTGCAGCGGGGGCGGCGGCCCCGGCCGGGAGGGCGATCCCCGGCCCCAGGACGGACGGACGGACGGACGGAGGGAGCGGAGCGGAGCAGCCGGCCGCCCAGCCCGCCGGAGAGGTGCGTGAGTCCGTGCCGAGCGCCCTGCGCGCCCCGGCCCCATCGCCAAGTTTGTTCGGTGGCGAGGAGCGGCCGGGTCGGTTGTGCCTCGCCTGTGCGTAAAGCGAGTAGCTGGGAAATGAAAATTAGCCCAAATAGGCTGTTTTCCTAAATGCTTTTTTCTCTTCTCTGTCGGGCTCCGGGGACGGCGAGAGCCGGCCCGTTCAGGGGGGAGGGCGGCTCGCTCCTCCGCGTTTCTGGAATTGCGGCTCCTTCCTGCAGCCAAACAAGTTTTCCAACTGCTTTGTTCAAAAGGGTTCTGCTACAGACCGCATCCACTAACTCCGTGCGCCACCGCCTCGCTCGGGCCTTAGAGAAGGGTTTTGTCGGAGTTTGGGATTTCAAATTTCTGCGATAAACGAGACCCAACCCTCAGTGCAGTTTTAATGTCTGTTTTGTGCAGCCTTCTAGCAGATCCCCCCAAATCTCTGATCGTTATCTGGCAGTCGATTACATTCTAAAAAAAAAAAAAAAGGCAGAAAAGCCTCAGCAGTCCTTTGTGGCCCTTTCAGGGTCTGTCCCATCCCCTGAGCCCTGGAGGGAAAGCCCGCAGCCACTCGAGCGCTGCGGTGAAACAGCCCATTCAAAGCAGTGGTTCCTCCTGCCCCTTGTTCCGGCAGCCCCTCCCGGCTTCCTTTCTCCAGATTTTTTTTTTTTTTTTTTTTTTTTGCTACAGCAAAAGTGGTTTGTGTTCTGGTTTGGTTTTTTTCCTTCCCCCCCGCAACCGCTCCCACCCAAGAAGCTCGCAGATCCGCCGGGAGTTCCTGCCCTCGGCCCGGGGCCCCGGCGCTGCCCGGGGCGCGGCGCAGCACCGCTGCCGGCGGGACTCCGGAGGGGAGCGGCGCAGTAAACGCGGTCGGCGAAAGGGGGTGCGGAACCCTTTCAGAAAGCGCGTTTGCGCCAAGCAAAGCTGAAAAAAGCCTTTTTTTTTTTTTTTTTCCCCTTTTTTTGGTGCGTCTGCTCCGGGCCGGGCTGCGGTTGTCAAACGGCGGAGGCCGGAGGCGGCCGGGGGGCTGCGGGGGCCGGGCCGGCGCCCGCCTTTGTTCCCGCGAAGGGCCGCGGGCCCCGCATGGCCGAAAGCCGGCCCCGGCCCCGGCCCGGCCCCGCAGGCTGCCGCCGGGGCGCCGCGGCCTCGGGGCGGGGGCGGCGGCGGGGCCCGGCCCCGGGCGGGGCGGGGGCGGCGAGAAGCGGGCGAGGCGCCCCGGGGCGGGCAGCGCCCCAGCTGCTGCAGCAGCACCTTCGTTAGCTGCCTCCGAGCGAGCCGCGGCCGCTGCGGCGGTGGGAGGCTGGCCGTGCTGCGGCGGGAGCCACGGAACCAAGTGCGAGGCAACGGTGGAGGCGGCCCGCAGTTCTGCTGCGGCCGCGCAGAGCAGTGCCCGGCGCGGTGCCTGCTGCTTCTTGCGCGGCAGCATCCTCGCCTAGCGACCGCCAGGGCTCACGCCCGGGGTCTCCTAGCAGTAGCGTTGAAACTACTAGTGCAACTGTTGAAACCCCTTTGTATGATGCTGCCTACTTCTGGCGTCTCCTGCCCAGTTCTTGCACTTCTCCTGGCAGCTGGGAAGGGAAGAGGATGGGGTTAGCAAAGGGATAGATTATTTTTAAAGAAGGGGAAATGGTTGCATTCTGAGAGAGGTTACATGCCAGCTTTTTTTTTTTTTCCCTTGTTGAGCAGGGCAGGAGACATGAAATCACTGTTGATAACAACTGCCGTGGAATATTCTAGCAGTATTCCAGAAGGCTGGACTGTCACCTAGCTGGGTGTTGCTCTGGTATTACGGGAGTTACTGGTTGTTCTGCCCAGAACTAGTTTCACAGAAGCCCACCATCTGATATACAGAAAAGTAGTATCTCGGTGAAAATGCGGGCTTTTTCACTGGTAAGGTTTTGTTTTATTTTGTTTTCCTGCTTAGAAATGTAAGAACAGTATCTGCTTACGAGCTCTCTTCCACTCAGTGAATCAAAACTGTGTTACTTCCTGCTTCCTCCAAGATCCCAAATTACTGAGAAGCAAACCGGTTGCTCACAGTCCCTCTGGCACCTCCCAAAGGAGGAGTGAGTGCCGAAGCTAGGAATGGCAACTCACCTACAGGTTAGGGAGAAGCGTGTGGAAAACCCTGCAAGCCACCGCCTGTCATTTGAAATGCCAGTGGCTTACGTGTTCGCTGTTGCTCTGCACCTACAGTGTTACGGCATCTAGGATGTACTAAGCGTTGCCTCATCTGCCGTGGTGATCAGTCATTGCCTCATCTCCCCTGGTGATCAGTCTATGCCTGAAGAATTGTCTAGGCAATCCTTTAACTTGACGATGTCGCTTGCTAAAAGCAGAGGAGCACCGAGGGGTTTGGTTGCTGGGAGCACTTGCTGTGGTTTTGCTGTTGCTGCAGCAGCTCTGCTGGGCCGTGGAACCGGGAGGACGCGGCAGAGGGAAGCAGAAGTGATGGATTAGCATTGCGCTACGGGCTCTTCCTTCCATATGGTGCTGGCAGAGTTTAGTAAAGTACCCTCCTCGGCTGCCTAGGATACGCACATCTCGAGCGAGGCTATCCGATTATTCAGCAGACCTTAGTAATAACTAATCTTCAAATTCCAGTGGAAAGCAGCACGGTCCACCTCTGTCAGGATGGCTGGAAGTGACAGCAGGATTTTCCACTGATAGAGGAGACATTGCGCGTTTGGAATCTTGGCAACGTTTGGGGAATTGTGGTCCAGATCCTGCACTGAGGTCTGTGCATTCCCGGGTCTTCAAAGACTGAAATAATAGTCATGGACACTTGCGAGGTTTCCCTTCTTCCGTAAGTTTTGCGAATAGGGCGTTTGCCCTTGGCAGCAAGGCGGGGGGGAATACTATGGAAGGATCTTGGAAAGATGATGACTTAAATTCTATAGTCCATGAGGAAACCACCACAACGTATGGAAATAGGATGATGAAACAACACCTTCGCTTTGGAATCGCAGCTTTTTAGAATGAACTGGTACCAGTCCTGAAGTTCACCTGTTCCTTGGGTGGCTGCATAGTCTGATCTTCAACTTAGATGGAACTTGTGGCTCGGAGATGCTGCTGCTACGTGCCCAAATAACTCAGAAAATCTGACAGATCCCAAGACTGCTTTAAACAACCTGTGGACAGATGAGGTCGAAAGAAGGAAATGTCGTTGTAAATGAGAGCAGCTTGGTTTGAAGCACTGTTGAAGAGGGACGGACATCTCCGTATTGCTAAGACCACAGACTGCAGGAGTTCCTGCCTTGTAGCACAGAGCAAGTTTGCTTGCTGCAAGCCAGTGTCATGAGGTCAAGCTTGACTGTCTGGTACCACCTCCAGATTGCTGGATGTAGTCTTAAACTTGAATAAAAAGTATTTGGTCACTCAAAACTCCCAGGAATGCTGCCATGCTCTGAAGGTACACTGTCACCTTTCAGGTGCAGCAAGTCAGCATCACCAACTCAGGTGCAGCAACTTTGAAACAAAGAACTCCTTTTGTCAACACAGATAATGTTGTTGGAGGTGCATTGGGACACCTCGGGAAAGGAAGGGATTTCAGCTAGTCCTCTGCATTTAGAGCTGAGGAAAGTTGCTTCAAACTGAACTTACTGTTGGCCCAGTAAGCCACTTTCTGTTCACACTTCTGCCACATCCTGCAACTTTTGCTGCTTCTGGTTTCGCTGCTGCTAAGACCTGAAGAAGCTTGTGCCAACTGACTTAAACTGGTTTTTTGTCTTGGGGCAGGAAAGGTAAAGCTTCTCCTGTTCTTTAAACTGCTACTCACCATACACCACTGCAGCCCCCCCAGTCCTCGACTAGTTGTGTTTCTCCATGGAGTATGAAACAGACTGAGGACGGATGGATTTTCTTCTACTTGACTTGGTTAACTAAAGGAAGAATAGTCTTTCACTTCGCACTGTATACTGGGGTGTGTAATCCATGTGTCTTATTGTTCAGACTAGACAAAGTGCTTTTGCAGCTCTTCCTTGTAACTCTCCTGCCTTTCCAATGAAATATTTATTGACTACGTTTTCAGTAGGAAACCCTTACAGTGGGTAGTAGGGGTGGCAAAGGTACAATACTTATGACTAATTCTTTCCTGAGGTTCTGGCTGCTTTGTCCACGAGACCTGAGTAAAGTCCTGTGGTAATTACAAGTACTGACTTTCTATTGCGTTGTTCTCAAAGCTCAACTTTCTAGAATGATCAGGCTTCTTTAATGGATGTCTGTCTTTGTTTTTTCTTCTGCCTTAAGTCATCCCTGTCGTGTAAGCTTCTTCTCCCATCTCTGCAGCTTCCTTTTGAGTCCACAGACTGGTGTTTTGTAGTCTGTCTCCCAGTGAATCCCATTTGTAGTGTCTCCTTCACTCTGTTTCACTAAACTGTCCTTGCAGTAGTTCTTAACCTGGTGCTGTGTGTACGCTAGTGCTGTATGTCGTTCAGTTACCTTCTTGGCCTTACATTAGTCTCGCACAGAAGTGTGTGTGTATACACACATATATACAACAGACACGTGTTTGTATATATATATCTATCTCTCAAAATATTATTTTTACTGGCTCTTGATGTTATTAAATAATGTTACCTACTATCCATTTCTCCTAAGCAGAGACAAGTACTTCTGGTTAAATGCAAATGCACAAGTTCCTCCATTTAATTTACAAAGAGTGTAGTCTTAGGGAAATCTCACTGCTTATTAAACATGTTGGGAGTGTCTTGCAGCTCCTTTGTTTGACTTTTCGTATCTGATTTGAAACTTGAAGCCAGGCCTGATGAATTCTTTGTTTAGTCCTCTGTTCTGTGGCTTGTGGTAGCCAGTGACTTGTTAGCAGCGGTCAGTGAGGGCACTTCCACCCTGGTAAGCGGGAAACTGCAGGATGCTGCTCTGACGCTGCTACAGCTTACAGCCTTGTCACGTTTCTCATAAGTGCACGTGGGGAGCATTGGCTATTTTTGCTTTTCTGCCGTGAGCCTGTGCTGTTCCTGCTCCCCATATTTCATAACAACAAAAAGCAGATGAGTGTCTCCTGTTCATTCCCTGGCCGTGTTGCATTGCAGAAAAGGCTGTATAAAAGGCAAAAATTCTTCTTGGTTCCCACAGAAGTAGGAGAGGATTAATGGAAATTGTCCCACCCAGTTTGGAGGCAGGCTTAAACAAAGCCTTGAGCTGCTATTACTCCAGCCAATCTGCAGCTCTTTTGTATATGCTGAGGTGGTTCTCGATCCACTTTATCATAAAATCCAAGATGTTTGTGCCTTTCTGGCTTGCTTGAAACAACCGTGGAGACCCCCTACATGTATCTTTAAATTTACAAAGAATCAACAGGTTTTGATGTGAAATATTTGACTGTCTTGAGAGCTGTTTCAGATGTGAAAACTGCATTAAAGCCTTGAAACTTACATAGTCATATGAAATAATTGAATAGACCTTAGCTTAACATTTCAGTGCTGAAGTAAAGGAAAAGGTTAGCTAGCCATATGAATCCAGATCTCACGGAAGTATCAAAACAGTGGTGACTTCTGTCAGCAGCTGTTGTTGCAAATGCAGAAAACATTCTCCTCTTTACTCCTTTTTGGTGGCCAGCTCTTCCAGTACACTTAGCTTTAACAAAACTTTCTTCCCTGTTTTCTTTAACCTTCTCCCCACGCTGACAATCACTCCCCAAGAAGTGGGTAACTTTTGATATAGATTGCTAGCTCTTGACTGGAGGGCATGAACCTGACAGGTTTGGATGGTACCTGTTTGTTTGATGGGAGTTTGGCTTTCCTCACACTGCACGTACCTCTTAAGATAATGCTTCTAGCATGTTTATTCAGTTTCAACGTTAAAACTATTTGGGGCTTTCTCATGCCAGTGAAGACTGTGAATGCTTTCAGCATTGCAGTCTGGAAGTTAGGACTTAGGAGACATGGACGGTCTGGGGCGCGCGCTATTTCTAGATAATGGTTTGCCTAAAGTTAGGGTGACTCTAATTGAATTCAAGGTGCTCTTTATGTAACTTTAGTTTTAAATTCATTAAAGATGTAAGTAAGTTCTTAACTTTTGTTGGTATGTCTTGAATGACTAGTACTTCATGCGTCTATAGAAAATGTGTGTGTGTATATATAGTGTATATGTATAGACCTCACTTTTACACTGCATTTGCATGTGTTGAAACAGTTTTAGCAAATTAGTGCAGAACTACCCCAAATGGGTATTAATCTCTTAAGAAGACAACTGAAGTACAAATGGTAAACAAGAAGAGACTATGGGGTCAGAGGGACCGCTTGCTTGATTCAAATAGATTAATTTCCTATTAATAAAAGACGACAACCCACTAGATGAGACTATCCAAGGAGCAGACAGGCTCATTAATAACTCTCCTCCTCTTCCCTCAGCCTCTAGTAGATGACAACATTTCTCTCTTTCAGCTTAAGAGTCGCTGGCAGCTGTGTACGGTACTGAACAGGAGGGGGTGAGAACGAGTAAGGCATGGTGCTGGTAAGGGCCTGGGGAACAGTGTGTGCAGCGACTATCTGTTCCTACGTGCTTGTCGATCTGTGGGCGTAAGGAAAGCTGAAGTGGCTTAAGCAATATTTGCTCTTGGTGATCTCAAGAGGAGGGCTTTGAAGTGTTGTGGCAATGGCAGCTCCGCTACATTTGTGAGGGTGATAAACCACTGGGGGTCATCTTAAAGAGGTCCTCTTCCTTATAGTTTTTCACTCAGCAGAAAGCTCATCTTTTAAATTTAATTATATACGCAGATACTTTCTTAGAGATGATAGAAGTATTGTTTTTCTCCATAGAGCTGCTGCTTTTCTAGGCTGATCCTACAGTTGCTTTAATAGGACTATCTTAAATTACTAGGAGGCCTTTGTGTATAGGTGTGTGCTTTGCTTGAGGTACATCTCTGTGCACGGTGGATTCAGTCTAGCATTAGACCTTGTGCTTGCTGGCTGTGTCGCGGGCAAAGCGTGGCCTTGAAACTGAAGACCTGGGTACTTCCCCTGGCAACGGAGAAAATTAGTTTGTACTGTCTAGTATCCCTGTGCATAGGATTGGGACCCAACTTGCTCCTTGATTTCTATAACATGTACGAAGAACTGAAAAACAGGGTGAGTTCCTGACTGCATGGCTTGGGTCATCTAACTGGAAGAGTTTTTAACAAGAGTGATGTTGGTCCTTACTGGCCAGGTACCATCAGGATGGGAACCAGCGCTAGTGTTCTGCAGCCCAGCCTCCTTGAACTCTTGTCTATGTGGTTTGCGGGTGGACAAGCAAACCTGCAGACTTGTCTCCCAGGGCTCTCCGTGTAGGTTTGGGAACACAACCACTGGAGGAAAAGATTTGATGAAGGGGTGATCCAGGGCTGCTGTCGTGCTCCATTGTGTATAGAGTGTAAGTGGTGTCGGGATGGTAAGTCAGCATCATACTTGGCTCAAGTTAATGCGCTATGCTTAGGAGAGAGGCAAGTTTATGCAGCTGAGCTGATTTGGAAAGTCTAGATGGGATGGTACTCTGCTATGTGGGCTCATGACTTCACATATCTCTGATCTGTGCTAACTTAAATCTGGAAAGGAGAGAACTAGTCTAATAGAACACTAAAAAACCCCACCAGCTCCTGTACCCTGGAAGTTAACCAGTATTTGACTTGACTTTTTAAATTCCAACATGTTTTATCATCATTGGTCTAAGAAGAAAAACAAACAAACAAAAACAAACAAACCAAAAAAAAAAAAAAAACAAAGAAAAACCAATGCTGTGTCTGGCACAAAAAGCCCCCGCATTCTAATCTACTAATTGAGCTTCTCGTTTGTCTGTCGTCCTGCCTTAGTGCCCCCATGTTAGTGACACATGTAACATCCAAATTTTGACGGTAAACTCTTGCTGCAATATGGGAGATCCATCTGGAGTTTGATGCTGAAGTGGGATCATAGGCTAGACTATTGCCTGAGGAAGAGGGATGGACTGGAGAGCAGATGAGAGAATATTTAATCTGGAATGAAAAACTTAAAACATGGAACTAGAATAGTAATGTCTAGCATGGTTTAGAAATGGCCATGGTACAACAGTGTTAGCTTTCTGTTTAAATAAGTCCTTCATACACTTTCTAACGCACTGTATTTTTCTTTTAAAGTATTCTTACTAGGCAAAAAAAAAAGTTTCAAAGTGAGGCCCCATAGAAAGGCAGCTTAAACTAGTCTTCTTGCAATTGGTTGTGTCATTCTTAAATTTGACTTCCTCCTAGTTTGGCAGCTAGCATGGAAAGAGTCTGCTTCAGAGGGCTGTTCAGCTTGATCTTCAGGCATGGCCTGTAGACTGGAAGAGAAATCACCTTAGGTCTGTGGGGAAAACAGGCAGGAAGTAAGATCTCTAGATCTAGCTGGAAATACATATTTGAATGGGCTTACTGAAAACAGGCAGCAGAAAGAATTAGTGATTAGGTGGGGCTGTGATGTTGTAGCTCTTCAACTTTAACATGCTGTAAACAGGGATTCAGCATTAATGTGTAGCTAGAGAATTTGTCTTTTCTTGTCTTCAGCGTTGAGCTGTGGACTGGATCCTTAATGGACTGACATTTCACAATTGCTTTCTCTAGTATGGGGAATCTTCAGCCTTCAGTTTCTGCCAGCCTTCAGCTCAAAGATTGCCACGTGTAATGGGATGTCCTTCTTGCAAGGTTGTCTGAAATACACTTTTGTAGAGAGGTGAATATGCTAACGTGGGACAGAAAGCAGAGGCAAGCTAGCCCTTTTTGTAACGCCTTTTGTGGGCCTCCCCCACTTCTGCAGGCAAGATGTATTTATAATATTCTGAGATTAAGTGATATGTAGTCACTAGAAAATTATTTACACCACTTGTACAGAAGCTTCCAGATAAGATTCCAAATATGGACAGAATGATTGGGGGGCAGGGGGACTTTCTAAAGGCTCTAAAAAGACCTGACTGAAGTCTCGCTCTGAAGCAGAAAGACCAGTGCTGTGCGAATGGTTTTGATGCTTAAGCCCTGCCATCTACACCCGAGGGGGTAACATTAACAGCTGCAGTTAATGTGCTCTGCCCCTTTGCTGCGTATTTTTGCCTTAGTACATGGGAGTTCAAAGGAACGTGTACCAATCTGGCACGTCTTAAAACACTGGCACTGTAAAAGTGAACTTGCATAAATGCGGACTGATGTTCGGTATAGCGTTAGAGCTCATCGCTGGCATCTGCCGAGACAGATGCGATGGGTTGTACAGTAGGTACCATTACGGCCTGTGTAGCTGTGTCTTAGAGGTCTGACTTGCCTGCGTGGAAGTTAAGTACCTAACTTAGTCACTCCTCAGAAAATGAGGGCATGCAGCCTCACTCATGTCACTGCCAGACTTGGAAACTCCAGAATATTATCCTTACTGTTAGTACAAAGAACTGGCTCTTTTCACCCAATTTGCTGCACACAAAGCAAAGAACTTCACGTTGGTGCCTGTGCATTTTGTGCAAAATCCCTTGAACTAAATGACGCGTATCTTGGAGGCTTTCATTCTGGAAAATGCAGTCCTCCCTTCTAGCTTGTACGGGGAAGAGTCTCCAGTAGATATAGCAGGTTAAAGCAACTGAAAATTGCAGTTTAAATGTAGACCGGTGCTTGAAAGATGTGGTCCTGCTCCTCACCTGCTAGCTGCACAGTAGCTGTTTCAGGGAACTGATCCTGATGAAAGCAACTTAAGAAGGCAAGTCTGTCCATTTGGCAGATGTCTCCATTTAGATGTGCTTGTAGCAGCTGGGAAGCTTGCTGTTCCATTTTCGGGGAAACTGAAGAAATCAGTCTCTGCCTTTCCACCCAATAGTTACAGCAATCACAAAACCTCTGTAGAATCTAAATCTCTACTGGCAGTTACCTGTTTCCTGGCAGTGTTAAGCCTTTAAAACCTGTTTCTGCTTCCAGCCCTGAAGGAGTTGAAATGCTTTTCTCAATTGCCATCTAATGCTTTGCCATCCTTCGAATTTCTGTGCCAACAAACACTTCAGAGACTGCCCCAGCACTGCTAAGTGTTACACATCAATGAGGAGCAGCAAGTGGTCACAGCAAGTGAGTCAATGTCTCATTTTTCTACATGCTGCTGCAGTTACTTCTGATGCAAAGCTCCCCTGAAAGAAGTGCTGCACTTCAGTGCCCCCCCCCCCCTTTTTTTTTTAATAAGGGGATTGCTCTTGACTGAGCAACTTCAGAATCATTTAAGGAGTTCATCTTTTGGAAGGTGTTGGATGTTTACCTTCTGAAAATCAGGTGTCTGTTCAAGCTGTACGCATGTACAAAAAGCATCTGAGAATGCTGAGTCTGCCACCCCAGGAAACTGTACCCTGACGGCAGGTTGCAGGCCAGCTAAAGAACTTGCAGGCAAAGCCTGCATATGAGATTGCAGAAGATGGGTTAAATGGTCTTGAAACAAAATTTTCACAGCCACTGTCAGTCATCCCTGCATTAATATTCCTTATTGATGCAACATCCATGACCTGACTCTCAACTTCTCATAGATCTTTATAGCACTAGGCTGTTTCTTTTTGTTAACCCATCGTCATTGTGACCGTATTTTCCTACAGGATACCTGTCTGAATTCACTTCCACTTCCCACCAGTTTTGTACAGAACAAGGTGTAACAGCGGAAGTTTTGATATTACTTGAAATTATTTTCTTTGCAGGCTGTGTGCTTGTGCTTTCTTTCTATCTTGGTGCTTGCAAACTATGTAGGAAGGCTTAGCTAAATACTGCATCTTTTTTCCTGAAAATGACCTTCTGTCACTACATCAGGAAAACCTAGAAGTGTCGGGGGTATAACTTGCTCAGTGTTTCTGTTCAGTTTTCTTTTGTGATACAGCTCATAAATAACAGGAACTTGAAGATTAGATTTCTTAATGTATAAGTAGTTCTTCAAATATTGGGAAGTGAAGAAGGAGGAGATAGGCCAGGGTAGAGATGACAGATAGCATGACTTGTGAAGACATGTCAGCAACGGAGAAATGGTAAGAGGAACCTGGGTTGCATAATCTCGGAGCTAAAGCTGTAGGCAGCAGTATCCGTTCAGGCTTTGCTCCCATTAACTTAAGCACATACTGTCTTACCCTTTAATTAGTCAGTTGGAAGAGAAAATCTTG
Source organism: Platalea leucorodia (assembly GCF_965183815.1). NCBI lineage: Eukaryota > Metazoa > Chordata > Aves > Pelecaniformes > Threskiornithidae > Platalea > Platalea leucorodia. The sequence goes on along the minus strand of NC_138830.1, from coordinate 273,332 downwards.
ATAAACGTGTCATTTTGTGTTTTGATGGCTAATTTGATGTGCTAACTTGACTAGATTTCCTTTGGTCTTTTGGTGTAAGTGGTACACAAATCAGTACTGCTGGAGATGGAGGAGTTCAGTTTCATAGGAGTTGTAACTTTAAATTGCTCAGAAACCAAACGTTGCAAAAAAGTTTTAAATTCTACTTAAACAAAACTCTCAAATGTGCCAAAACGTGTTCTTTGAACCCCGTAACTCCTTTCTAAACAGATCTTGAAAGCTTCAAGAAAATCCAACCCACTCTTCTCAGGACTGTCTTATTCTTACACTAGGCTTGACAAATCTGTCTGAATTTAAATCCAGGCAGTGCTAATCTTAGTCCCTGCAGCTTTAACTGCAGCGTGTCTGCTTCTGTCACCTCTGTGGCTGGGCACATTCCTTTAGTGCTGGAGAAGTGGTGTTGCAGCTTAGGTCCGTGTGACATCTGAAGTCTTTCAGCAGGATGGAGCATCTCTGCAGTGCGCCGCCTTCTAACCTGGACATCCCACTCCACCGTCAAACAGGTTGATCTGGAGTAGCTCATGTGACAGGACCAGCCTGACTTTCAACCAAAGCCTGTCCTAGGGCTTCAAGTTTTCTGTAGTAACACAGAGCCTGGTCATAGCCTTAGAATTGAAAAGACTGAAAGCTTTAGAAACAATGTGTGTTACATCTGGTTCTACAAAAGCAACCCTTGAGTCTTGCTGTGAACTTAGGTTAGGCTGTAGATACAGCTTGACCTGAATTAACCGCTTTCTGACACTTCAGGGTTTCAGCAGGTTGTTTTTAAGGGGAAAAGGTTGGGAGGAGCTGAATTTGGCTTGTTGAGCAACTATATAAGCTCCAGAGCTGTTGCAAGCTGTGGAAGGTCTGTGTGGCGAGGATGAGAGGGCAGGGTCAGGGGAAGAGTGAGTGCAAGGCTGTCCCCAACTGGCAGCAATAAGCTTTTGATTGGGCTCAACCATCCCGTGGAACTGCACCCTTACACTAAGCGGCTCTTCGGCACAGCCGAGGACAAGACATGGACATAGAGATCAGCAGCTCTTCAGATGACTTCTGTTTGAAACTAGGTAATGTTTGAGGTGTTCCTTCTTGTAGATCTTCTGAACTTTCTGTATCCACGAATTGTTGACGTGAAAGGGACAGTTGCTACAAGCTGATAGTAAAAAATGGGTCTATTTAAAACAGTGTTTCCTGGAATATCCTGTATTGCCTGGGAAAGCTACTTGTGATCTAAACGAGCGAAAAATACCTATACATTATGATCTTTGTCCTAAAATACATGTTATGGAGGGATGTGGCATATCAAATCTATTACAGAGCAATTGAAGCCCAGCATGTGTATTGTACCACATGACAAAATTTGTAGCTGGGAGTTGTGGGGTGTTCTCTCTGGGCAATATTGGTTGGTCTTTCTTGGGTTTAGGTTTTTATCAGGGTGGTGGTAGTTTGGGAAAAATCTCCATGTTGGAGTGTCTTTTGTGTGAACGTTGTCTCTTCATGGCTCTTCCCGTCTCTGGTGTTTCATGTTTGAGGTGTCTACATGTTTCTTCAGGGTTTCTCTTGTCTGTCCCTCCTCAGTGGGCTTTCCAAAACTGTTCTACTTATATCCTGAAATTAACTTCATACTGACTTTTTTCAAATATTGACTCCTGTGGACATTTAAAGTAGCTCCCTAAGGATCTGCTTTTCCACAGTGGTCATTCTACAAACTATCGAGTTTGCGGAACAAACTATGCTAGCTCCACTTTCATCCCAGAATAGACACTGAATGCAAAATACAGAATTGTAAACAGTTGCTACATTCAAAGGGATAGTCATCCTTGTGGTAATACTGCAAGGTTAAATGACAAACCCCTTTAGGAAAGGTAGGATTGCTGCAGAATGAAAAAACCTTGCAGTACTTGCAACTGGGGGAAGACCACATGTAGTTGTGAATCTTAACTCTACTGGAAAGGAAGGCAGCTACAGGAGCTGTGAATGGGTGCTTGGTTCTCCCAGTCTCCCTCCAGTCTCAGAGTGGGTCTAAGAGCTTGCAAGCCACAAGTAAGAAAATGCACGCCAAGAGGCAAAGCACCTTAATTATGGTCAGAAAAATGACTGTCTAACGTGGTTTTATCTCTGTTCCACAATGTTTCTCTTGCTAGGGAGAACACATTGGCGTGTTGGTGGTTTTTTTTTTTATTTTCCTTTTCTCAGAATTATGAGAATCAGTTGGCAGTAAATAGCTCCTGTGGTGACTCTACCTGTTCTCTTGTTAAGGGAAGGAGAGCATGACTAAGCCCAAAGGATGGGTGTTGCAAATGGGCTATAAACAATTCTGACAATGAAAGAGACTCCACTTGTGCACTGGCACCTTCAATGCAAATCTCCGGGCTTTTTTGGGGAGAGACGGGGGAGCTGGTATAGGCCTCCTTGAATTTCATCAGTAGTGCTCATGCGTAATTGCATTTTAAAGTTTCACCTGAGGGGTATGTTTCTGAGGAGGATTCTGAGCAGCTTCTGTCTACTAAAGGCTGATCTAATTCCCCTGAACTAGATCAAGGAAATGACAGACTAGACCGTTCCATCCTTCAGTCTGTTGATCTTATGGCTTGTTTTTTCTTCAAGAAAAAATTTTAAGTTTTCATTCCAGCATCTCTTGACTTCCAGGAGGGGGGTGCTAGCGAGCAGAAAATTTAGTCTATGCACATCTCTTGTCGCCTGCTATCTGCTCCGTAATTAAAGCTGTTTCCATGGTGATGTCTGTGTTTTGGGGTTTTTTTTGTGGTTGTGGTTTTTTTTTTTCCCTTTCCTTTTCTTTTTTCTGGGGGCTTTTATTCTTCCCTAGTGGCAATAACTGTCATGTAGGTTAGTTTCACCGCTAGTCTTCAGTGACCTCTATCGCTTTGTATTTGTGGTGTTGACTGTTGTCTCCTCTTACCAGAGGACATGGGCAATTGCAGACTGTTAGCAAAACATGTTATCCAAGCGTAATCTAAAAAAGTTGTATTTGGTGACTAGGATTCTTGTTCTTACCAAGGTAAACTGGTACAAGTGGTTAAATAGGTTGCCTCGTGCTGCTTTTAAGCTATCCTGATGGCAGTGGGCAACCTGACCACCTAGGCTGCTGAGCCTTTTTTTAGACTGTAAATTTAGTTGGGGGAGATGATGCTGCAGCATTTGTGCTAACTGGCCAACTTCATGTAAAGTACAGATTTTTGGAAAAGAGCACAAGTAACTATCTAGGTCAGAGGAGAAAACCAGAACTTATCCTTACTGTGAGGAAGTAGTGGGTATCTGCAGACCCACTCCTCCAGAAGGAGCTATCAAATGTCTGGGTTTCTGTAACACTCCAGCTTGTCTGCATCTCTGCGCTTCATCTGAAACAAGAGTAAGCTTTGCAATAGCGTTGTGTTGTAAAGTTGCTGAGTTTGTAACTCTGAGGTGCCCTGTTTTAACTTCATGTTTCCAAAATTAAAAGGGTTTAAACTGATGCTGTAAAAAGCGCTGACTGACTTCTATTCACCAAACTGCCCATGCAGCTTTTCTGTTATGCACTAAAATCTGCAAGCCTCAACTGCACCAACGCACGGTTCCATTTTGAGCAGCCAGTCCTCTTACTGCAGTAGATAACTACACCGCAAAATTGCTCCAGGTTTTCTTATCTCTTGCATAGTCTGTTGTGTTCTCATTATGCTATCTAGTTGCAAGACCTCAAATGGGTAAAACAATCTCTCACAACATTTGTGTTGCGTGTAACTTTTAATGTAATAGTGATAGCTTGTGTCCTCTTGCTTCAGGGGTTGTGTTTCCGTGCAAGAAGTGCTTAGCTAGTGGGGTGCCATTCCCTATGGTACTAGTCCTACATTTCTGGCATGACGGAGAGCTCACGCTTCTTGGGTTTTTACACAATGATCCTTCGGGCAGTTCTTGTTTAGTAGACAGGAGAGCGAGCTCCGGCTACAAGAAGTGAACTTTACAAACTGCAGGGCACAAAGGCTGGACTTGGGTGGCTTTTTGTGCTTTGGATTCTTTTCTTCACTAAATCCCTCGCGGGCAGCAGAGACGGTAGGCCCGCAGCATTAGCCGTCCGGTCTTGTGCAGCGGTGAGAGAGGGGTGCCGGGCTGAAGGGTCTGTCTGTGGCCGTCGGGTGTAGCTTGCGGCATAACCTGCCTCAGCCTTGGAGACTGCAACACAAACTATATCGGCACCGTCGGCTGAAGGGCAGAGGTCCTAAGCTCACACACGGGGCGTTTGGTGACGGGCGCCACTGGAGCACGGTTGTGCTAGCGGCACTTTTCAGCCCACCTCAGGCTGGCTGGGGACGTCAAACGGCTGCTCCCCTTCAAGGAGCCTGCCCGCGGGGTCGAGAGCGGTGCGGCCCCGGGGCTCCGGCCCGGTGCCGGATGAGGCCGTTGCGGCGCTGCCAGGGCCGGGGCAGGAAGGGCCGACGCGGGCAAGGGGACGGCGCGGAGGTGGCGCCTTCCCTCAGGGGGGAGGCGGCGGCCCCGGGAGGAGCGGGGCGGGAGGCCGCGCCGAGGCGGCCGCAGGGCCTTCAGCCAGGCGGGAGCGGGGGCCGCCTCGCCCGCCTCCCTTCCAGTCGGCTCCGGGCCCTTCCCGCAGAGAGCCTGGTGGAGGCGGCGGTGGCGAGGGGAGGCCGGCGGCGCGGGGGAGCCGCGGTGGCTGAGGGGGGCGAGGCCTGCGGGGCAGCGGTGGCGGCCCCGCGCTCCCCCGTCCCGGAGCGGTCGCAGGTCTCTGCGTGGGCCTGGCCCTGTAATGGCCGCCCAAAGACAACTTGTAAACTCGGGCACTTGTAGGGTGTGGCTTCCCTCCTGGCTTGAAAGAATTTGCGCAAAATGTTGTCATCTGTTGGCTAACGTCAGTGGGTTTTTCTAAGAAAGAGTTTCTTGTGTCAGAACTGAAGCCTCTGTGTCAGGTTCCCCTTCTCCTTCACTAGCCTCCCACAAGCTTGCTCTGGGCCACCGACAACCTCTAACTTGCCCATTTTGGGGGAGGGTGTGGGTGGGTGGTGATGGGGAGTGTCTGAGTAGTCAACTCATTTCCATGACCAAACCTAAAACCAGATGTGTTAATAACACCTCATTAAAACTTTTCTCCTCTCTCTCCCCCCTTACAATCGGTAGGTATTCATCTTCATGAAGGAAGGAAAGACGTGAGAAGATCCGATTTAGAGCTGTAGTGTGCACTTCAAGATGCTCCAAAGGGAAAATACTCATCAGCAAGGCTCATCTTTCAAAACGGTCTGCATTCTTTCAATCAAAGAAAAATGGTTTTTGAGAAAGATGACTTGTGAAATCTGTGAACAATACTGGCTTTGCAAGGATACTGAATGAAAGACAACATGCCTTACAATGGACACTTATCTTGAAGGAGTGACACTGTGCTCATAAACTAAAACACACGTACTGTAAAAACACTGATCCTGAACAAGAATAAGCATTATAGAAACTGCATCAGAATGTTTGTTAGTCCCAGAAGAGTCAGAAAATGCCATTTTTTGCAGGTATTTGCCACGTGCTTCATACTGTGTCTCATGATTTTTTGGGGACCATTTGATAATCACATTGTGAGCCATATGAAGTCCTATTCATACAGATACCTCATAAATAGCTACCATTTTGTGAACGACAGCCTGTCCATCAACAGGGCTAACTTGGACAGAGTATCAGCCTACCAGTACTTGATCAACCACAGAGAGAAATGTCAGCAGCAGGATGTCCTTCTCCTGTTGTTTGTGAAGACTTCTCCCGAAAACCGTCATCGGAGGGATGCAATTAGACAGACTTGGGGTAATGAGAAGTATGTTCGTTCTCAACTTAATGCAAATATTAAAACTCTTTTTGCTTTAGGACGACCAACAGATCATCTGCAGCAAACACAGCTGCAAAGAGAACTTCAGCTGGAAGACCAGAAATACAGTGATTTGATTCAGCAGGACTTCTTGGATACTTTTCACAATCTTACTCTTAAATTGCTTTTGCAGTTTAGCTGGGTGAATGCCTACTGTCCTCATGCCAGGTTCATTATGTCTGCAGATGATGATATATTTATCCATATGCCAAATCTTGTTGCTTATCTCCAAAGTCTAGCACAAGTGGGTGTTCAAGATCTCTGGATCGGTCGTGTCCATCGCGGATCCCCTCCCGTAAGAGACAAGAGTAGCAAATACTATGTTCCATATGAAATGTACCAGTGGCCCTCTTATCCTGACTACACAGCAGGAGCTGCATATGTAATATCAAATGACGTAGCAGCTAAAGTATATGAGGCTTCATTGACTCTCAATACAAGTCTTTATATAGATGATGTTTTCATGGGTCTCTGTGCCAATAAAATGGGAATTGTACCACAATATCATGTATTTTTTTCTGGGGAAGGAAAGGCTCCATATCATCCCTGCATTTATAACAAGATGATGACATCTCATGGACACGTAGATGATCTTCACCAGCTCTGGAAGCAGGCTACAGATCCCAAAGTTAAAAAGTTTTCTTCAGGGATTTGGGGTAGAATATACTGCAGACTAGTCAATATTGTGCTTCTCTGTAAACTATACTATGAGGACACGTATCCTTGTTCAGCTGCATTTTCTTAATACTTGAATATCTGCATTGAAGATCCACTGAGCCAAAACAGAGCAACAACTTTTTAGCTGTTTATTCAAAATACATGTAAACATGGAAAGAGGTAAAATTTTAAATGTGAATAGTTGGGGGTAGGGGGGAAAGATGGTCCCAAATGCTGTTCAGAAACTCTTATTGGAATAGCTCTCCTATTGTACTGCAACTTTTTACATTGTAGCCTGGTTTTTTTTACACTCTTCAAGGGATGCAAGTCTGGATTAAATGAACTATATAATGGACTTGACTTCTAGACTTTGAAATGCTTGATGAAAACGTCTGTTACTTTGAACTTGTCAGTAAGTCTTAAGTTTTTTAAAAAAAGCTATGTGAACTAAGGCACATGATGATAAAAAAAAAAGAAAATCTGCTATATCAAAATGGAGTAGACCTTTCAAAACACAAGGAAAATAGAACTTCTGACTTGATGAATAAGACTATTGCAGTAGTTTAAGGCAATGTAAACTGGTTACAAATATTCACCATTTCTCAATGCTTCATAGAAAGTAAGTCTGGACCTGCACAATTGACAAACAAACAGCAAGCGCTAGAAGTGAAGACCTGCTACAATCTTTTTCTCAAAGCTCCCTGAAGCTTTGAAATGGGGGAAACAGTGTTTGAGTGCCCTCTGACTTGGTTGTTTTAAGTAACAAAGGAGCTCCCGTTAGATCAGGACTGAACTTGAAAGGATAAAAATCAAATATTACTCATGTAACTGGTTTTGCTAATCTTTCTCTGCCTTCTGAAAACTGAAGCAGTATATTTAAACAGGCCAATCTTTAATAAGCAAATAAGCTAAATGAGTTTTAACAATGCTTCTGCTTTCCAGTATTCATGGTTCTGAAGGTGAAAAGCAAGCAAAAGTCCCAAAGAATGTTACTTACAGCTAATTTGAAGCTGCTAAAGACTTTAAAAAGCAAAATTTCATGCTTGCACTAACAAGGAGGGAGGGTATTTTCTGCACAAAGTTTGACTTCACAGTAAAGGGGTAGGGAGATGGTGATCCACAGAAACTCAGTACACAAATCAAAATCACTAAAATATTTCTCCTGAAGTCTTAAGCACAAGATTGTCCTGAAAATTTCAGGGTAGTTTGTGTCCACAAAACTCTGTATCTTGAATATATTTCAGTGTTAATATTACCTGCAGGAGGAACGAAACACCTGTGCGTTGTAAATCAGGACAGATGATCAAACTCGGCGACACTCAAACTTCAGCCATTGTGAGTTGTACTGTGGTGCCACGCAAATATTGCAGAGAACCAAAGTTCTGGGATGTCTGCGGTCTTTTCTTGTATAGCTCACTAATGGTGCTTTCACAGACTCTCAGGACAGATGTTTTAGTTGCTAATTGCCAAACCTGTGGTAGCTCTTCCTGCAGCGGACACACGGCCCACGCAAGGTACAGTCAGATATTGCTTGCGAACGGATTTGATGCTGGAACAGGTTCTAGTGTGGATAGTGTCAGAAGACTACTTCTGAAAGCTTGAATGAGTCAAGTTTATCAGCAGAGCAATAACAATGCAAAAGCTCACAAATTATCAAGCATCTGTTGGAAATGTGCTAATTACAGGAGCAATACTACTTGCTTTCTGTCTAAGACTAGCCTTTTTCTTCTGCCTGAAGTTTCTGGCTGTGTGGAGCAGCGAGGTACTTGATCTGTGTCTTCTGACGTTACTGCAGAACAGCTATACAGGACTTGGCAGTTTTAAGCTACAAGTAGTAAACTTTTGTTTAAATAATTGCTACTGTTCCTGGAGCTGTGCTGCAGATTTTAATGGTTTGAGTGGCTAACGGTATGTATCTTAGCATAGACGGAACCCAGGAGTGAGCTTGCTGACTGTTCTCTAAGCTGCCCTTTCAGATGGATGGTAGGTAGCTACTGGAATTAGGTGAAATATGTACCTTTCTGCAACTGGTTTTCCAGAAGGAAAAGAATAAGAATCCTAACTGGACCCAAATGTTGGGTATATGAAGAGCCCACTAATAAATCGTTTATCAGTGTCAGAATGACTAAAGAATGTAACAGCTATACTTTAGAAACAACAAATCCAGTTCCTGTTCTTGCCTAAACAGATTGATTACAGTACTCAGGACGTGTGGTTTTTTAAAAGAAAAAAACCAAAACACCAGACAACCCTAGAAAACCTGTTGGCTTACGGAGAAATAAATACACATACAGAGAAAGTAGCGTTCCTTACTGAAGGGAAGGTGCTTCATCAGATCTCTGACCTGTTGTGAGCCATTTCTATCAACAAGCTGCACAGCAAAACTGCACTACTAGAAAAAGCCACCCTGTTCACTGTAGGGAGAGATGGTCCTCATACGCAGCACGCAACCAAAACGTACTATTAAGACTACAGTTTCTTCCAGCATAACTATGTGTTGGGATTTATTGTTTTCACTCATACAAGCAAAGGTAAAGTAAGTTTTAAGTAGCTTAAGCTTCTATAAGGTATGACCTAGCTAACATCTAAAACACTGCTTAAATGCAGTTTGCCATTATCTGAAAGTCACTTTTGACCATTGAAATACTTTGTTTTACAGCTGGTTTGAGTTTTGTTTGGATTGTGTCTTAATCTTAAAAGGGCCTTGATGGTTGTAGTATGCATTTTCTTGTGCTGCAGTGAAAAGAAGTTGCTTATTGAATAAAGAGGAAAGCATGAAGGCACTCCTTTCAAAAAATGGAGAAGCTAGAAAGCTTCTTATTTTCTGGTTGTAAACACTGACTTAAGATTTGTACACCTTTATCTGGAACATTTTTTAACAATAGTCTTGGTGCTCCAATGCAGGGCTGTCAGGTTTTACTTCTGCAAATAAAACTGTGTCAGCCTCAATGGTCACTCCTCATTAAGGTTTTTACATTGTTGCACTTCATATTTAATGCCAAAATTGTTTTTACCTGTTTGTTTGGGTTGCATCAGTTTCCCTTTGATATTACTAATTTTTATACAAAGTATTCAATATTTATTCTTAAACTTTCCTCTGTACCATGAAAAGACAATTGTTTTGTAAAATTTCTTTTGAATAAACAGACTTATTTCTTTAAAAAAAAAAAAAAAACAACACAACAAAGGTAAATATCTTGTTGCTTTCTTTGTAACTGACAGGCTCAGCTTTGAAATGCTATTCTGAGTTCCCTCTTATGAGAGGACTTCAAACTGCTTCCTCCCCTTCCCCTGTTTCCATTCCATTCTACCTTGAACCAAACCTTTAGTGGAACAAAAGGAAAAATTGGTGTCCCCAAGAAAGGAGACACCTCAAACATTTGTTTACCAAGCTTCTAGGTCTAAAGTGGTGTAAAACTGCCAGATATTAGCAGCTTAACCTGTTATTAATATTGACTCCAAATGTGTATGTTCTCTTTAGGCAATCATTCCCCAAGGATATGTATCTATCTAAATAAGTTCTATTTCAGATCGTACTTTGCACCTTTTGAAAACTAGCTGATGGTTTGGGGACCAGTCATAGTATTTTCATAGGGTATAGTTAAATTCAGATAGTAATAAGTTGCATTTTTGTATGTCTCTCCAGTTTTGTCTAGCACAACGTATCACGCTAGTGTTTTTAGAAATAGTAGTCGTTTTCATCAAGTAACTTCAGCGTATACTTGTGTGAGAGAGAGGCATAATGTAAGGATAAATTTCCTAAATCATACTGAAGAAGAGAACAACGGAATGAAGTCAGCGAGGATTGTGGGGTTTGGCTTGTTGCAGGGTGGGCTTTGTTGTGTAGTGTGTTGTGTTTGTGTGGGTTTTGTTTGCGGGTTTTTTTCTTCTTTAATTGCTCCCTTTGGCCTAGAAACAGTGCAGTTCAACTAAAAAAACTGGGTTTGCTCGGTACTTTTTGTTAAACTAAATTACTTAAGTATTGGGTGTTTTAGAATACATCATAAATAATCTCTCTTTCAAGGCTTTGCAGAAAAGGAGAAAAGATTAATGCTTGCATTTAAAAAAAACAGAAGCTTCTCAGAGGCATATAGTCAAATATGAATATCCTGAACACGAGATGATCTTTGATACTGCTTTTTTGTACATACACGCAAGGCTTATTCTAATGACTTCGTTTCTCATGTCATGTTCATGCTTCTAAGAGAAAAAAATTGCAAAAAAACCCAACAAACCCCAAGTCCCCAACCGAAATGATAAATCTTGCTTGCTTTTCCAGCCGATAGACTGTGTGTAAACGCATGGCTATAAGCATTTCAGTAACTTGATTACATCTAGTTATTTATTAGTCTTGGTGAACTTCAAAGAAGTTGTAGAGAAGGTACTATAAATGCAGTTATTTGCATTCTAAGAACAAAAAAACGATACTGGCTCACGTGTGCAGCCTTACCTCCTCCTTGTTGACAAGTTCTCATCGCTTTCACTCATCACCAGGACTCTGCTAGATCCTCCTTGACTAGCTTCGTGCATCACTTCAATCTGAGTAAAAAGGACACATTAAAAGTGAAAATAGCCAATTGCTGATGCTTTTATTTAGAGAACTTTAACTCTTTAAAAGAATAAAAACTACATCCGACCTAGTCTAGTAAGTCACTGGACGAGTTACAATAATTGAATTCTAGATGTGCAGGTTGTAAATCAAGAATACATCCTCCCTCTATTTTTCTACTTCCTTGCTCGCTATTGGCGCGGGAGGCATTCTTGACTCCAGGCAAAGTCTTTATGTTCTTCCACCCCAGAAGGTGAATTATCTCCTTATGTGGATAATTACAGGCAGAACAGTCTTAGACTCTGAAATACTTTTTGTTTGTTGTTTGTTTCCTGCCTGAAGCCAACCCCTAGAGTTCACATTTTCAGAGTTCTTTGTGCAGTGCCATGTGGGGCAGTCTAGGGAACGCGTCTTGTGCCCCTGCGCAGCGTCGCTGTACTGGCAGCGGTATTACGGGAGACGGCGCGTGCCCTCACATGCTGAGCACGGTATGCATCTGCAAGGGCTGTCCCCAGGTTGAAATGGACTGGCGCTTTTTGCATAGTATTTTGATAAGCATTAACCTACTCCCTTCTCCAGTCTTGCAGAGTTCAATCATTTCGGGTGTGCTCCAGGCAAGTTTTAAGCAGGCTTTTCCTCCCTCTGCCTGCAGCTCTAAAAGCACCAAGCGCTACTTGGGCTCACTCAAAGGCAACCTTCAAACTCGGTAAAACAACTCGGCTGCTGAGTTTGCAGTTAATCCAAGCCAGTATCTAAACTCCAGCAGAGCCTTTAAGTGCCTGGGCACTTTCATTTTTAAGGGCTGATTCTGGGGAAAAAAGCAGTGGCCCGTCTTATATTCTGTATAGCTAAATTATGTAACTGGTTGGTGATGATGATGGAATCCATTAATGAACTACCCTCACCTGAACTATTATCAGAACAAATAAAATACAAACATTTTATAGCAACAACAGGAGGGAAGGAGAGGGGACATAATTTGCACTGTAGTCTTGGAAAGTAGATTTAAAAATGAATGAAGGGATGGTTTTATAAAGCCTGTACCATGTTGTTGCATATACCTAACTCTGTGGGAGGAATGCAGCTGATTACCTGCATTACTGATGAGAATAAAACTGACTCTAAAGTCACTTTCTGTGAGCTTAGACAAAGGCGAGACCAGCTGTACCTGCTGATAACTAGGTTTTATTCTGTGCTTCTTGCTGAAGTGGTAGGCGGTTTTGGCCATATCAGAAAATGGATGGAATTTAATTTTTGCTTTTCAGCTTTAGGGAAATAAAGGTCAAATGTATGAGCAAGTCAGGGGTATGGATAGCAGAAGAGTTGGGTTGAAGTACCTTGCATCTTTTCCAACCTTAACAATTCTATGATTCTATGAAAAGTGAAAATTAACTAATAGAGTTGTGCCAGGTAGACACTTCATACATATTTAGCTTTTTGTGCCTCAGAGTAACACTATTCTTCCCCTTCCTCCCTAAATATTCCTATCCCCCCCCCGCCAAAAAAACCCAACCAAACAAAGCCCCAAAGCAACTAGTTGTGATCTGTGTGGAATTTCTGCACTAACAGGATTAAACTGGTTTTGGATATTTAGGCCAAAGTAGCACATCCATGTGTGCCTGCTACTGGTGTAAGAAGTGCTCATGTAAGAGTTTTGTTCTGTGAATTACTCATTAAAAATCAGAAAGTCCAAAATGCTGCTTTTAAGAACACCTTCAATAATAATGGACTAAACTGGCAAACACCCAGAGTACTGGGATCTCTGTTATTGGCTATGTTCTCATATAGAGCTCACCTTTAAAATAACTAGTTAACTATGAAAAAGTTAACAGCTGCAACTGCAGGGGCTAGTGTGTCATCTCCTTTCCCTGATATATAACCTATTTTAGGTTGGGGTACTTCTTCCCCCCGGAGATGCACTGACACAGCTTATTCCTTTCCTCCTCTTCTGCCCCCAAACTGCTGAACAGTGTGAAATAGGCCACTTGCTGTTTTCATCACAATTTCATGAGGCAGCCAAACCACGATCATACCTCTCTCCCACACTACCCAATTTCTTTTGCTATTCTTTTCTGAATATTAGTTATACTATTTCCCTCAATACAGTCGGGGCCCTCTTTTATTTTTTTATTTCTCAAAACATACCTTAAATTGCATTTTTTTACCATTCTAATGGTATACTGCCCTGAAGAGCTAATAATATTAATCTTAATGCAGGGAAGATGCAAGAAAATTATGGCAAAGGGATGTTATTACTTAAAAGGTTGTGAGTGAATGGCACTGCGTATGTTTTGATTTTTGTCTTATTTTTGTTAGACAAAGTTACAAAACATTTGTGCACAGACCATTCAGGACACAACTTCAGTGGTGCTCCTCCTGTCTCTTTCACAGGGATATTTACATAGTCTAAGCCCAAACATTTTAAATAAGACAAATGTGGCATTACTTGAATTTGACAGGGGGAAAAAAAAAAAAAAGAAGCCTGGTCTCTGAAAGTGGTTATTTCAGCTAGCCTGGGCAAATGAAAAGTTTCAGGATGCAGCTGCACTTCATCTTAGCTACAGGAACTGCAGATGAATTAAGTTTCTGGATCCTTCTGTTTCCAGTCTTAAACTACTCGAGGAGGGCCGAACGGCTGTCTTGATGGCTCCTTACCCCAGTCAGTCTCTACAGCTCAAACAAAAGACTCTCTGCTGTAAGGGCACGGCTCTTAAATGCTGTAAGGCTTGGGAACAGGGAGGAAAGGATAAGGATGTACAGAGAGTCCTAAACTGCAGAAACAATAATGCAACAAATCTCATCATAGGGACACAAAAGCAAAATACATTTCCCTAAACCTGACTTGCCCACGCAGCAACACGTAACAGTGGAATTCTTCTTTGTTGGTTGCTTGGTTTATTTTTAAGTATTAAATGTCTAGTCTTTCCTCCTTTGTGTAGAAACCACCCTTAGGAAACATTTAAATGAGGAAAAATATATAACTTTGTAAAACCCCAAACATAACACATCTTAACTTCAGAGGAGCTGGAGTGAGATTCCAGTTTTAGAAACAAAATAGTTCATATGCTATAAGGAAGGACGGACACTTTGGATGCACTTTAATGCTGGACATTCCCTCCACGTTTCCTCTTTCATACTTTGAAAGTGATTTCTTCTTTAGTGTAACTTGGTTTTCCATGTACATGAGCATAAATCTTTTTAACACTGTCATCTGAGTAACTTTCAGACTGCAACGCAAAGTGTAAACAAAATGCTTACCAGAGAATTAACTTGTAAATGTTCAATTTTTTGATTCCAAGTCTAAACATGTAAACCTATGCTTATATTGTTTTGAGTTCTCTCGCAATATGGGATGTCTCCAAAACACAGATGCTCCTACCTTAATTCCACCTTTAGTCTTCTTAATGTTTTTCTTTTTTGATAACTCTACTTCAGAAATGGACTTTGGAGCGCAAGAAATTTCTGTGGACCTCCTGTTGGTAGCTGAAGGAGTCAAAAAAAAAAAGGTAACATTAGAAAACGTGTGCTAAAAGTTGAAATCCTACTTCCTAGTAAAAGCAATGAGCAAAGATCCTGTCACATCAGTGGTAACTGAGACCCGGTCTAGAGAACGGAACTGTGGCTGGAGGGGCGAAGGACCAGCTGGCGCAAGGGCTGGGCTACGCTCTTCCGCGCTCCTCGCGTCTCAGATCGGCACCCGCAGCTCCGCGCTGTAATGACTGCTCTGCTTTGGCTTCCTCCCTGGCCACCATCTCTAGGGCAGCACGGGTAAATGTTAGCCAGCTGTATGAACACTCGGGTCGTTCTCACTTGCATAGTTTTTCAGCGCAGGTGTTGTTACTTGTGTGGGTTCCCAAAGAAAGGAAATTTTGGTTCTGGTAATGGTTAGCTAATGTCAGATTGTAAATGATTGTTCCCTGTAAGGTTTCCTCACATGAAGAAGTCTCAAAAGAGTAATCATACAGGTGCTCAGCAAGTCACTGTGACCATGTGTGTAAGGACAGTGCATCCGTGGAAACGACTTCAGAACGTGCTCTGCGTGTCGGGTTTGCTGGGCCTTGCAGGCTCTGTCAACCACAGCTGACAGCGAGTTGTCCAATGCTACTAGAAAATCATCCTGAACAACATAACCGCTTGTCCTGAGACGCCTGTCCCAAGGAAGGGTTTAGAATGAACTATGAGAAGGGGAATCGTACATTTGGCTTGAGTAGAAAATAACCTCTCTGTTACAGTTTGTATCTTTGCTTTAAATTGATAACGAGCTCACAGTGCATGTTTTGTAAGTACAAGGCAAACAGTGCTCTCCTTTTCTTAGCTGCTGAATTGATACAGGCAACCATGCATGTCATGGTAAAAACAAATATGAATACCAGATGAAATGATGAAGGAATCTGGGTCAGGCAACAAAGAACAAAATTGTTGCAATTCTGAGATCAAGTCCTTTTCAGTTTTATTCTGGGAAAACTTTCTAATTGAACAAGACCTTTTCCAAAAATAAAAGCTGGTATTTTCCAATGCATCCGGTAACATTCTGTTTAAATGGTTTCGCCAAGTTTAATGTTTTGAGGCGTTGAGTCTTGGTGGTCACTAAGAACTTTTTCTTCTTCTCTGGAAGAAGCTGAGGGATGCAATAAAAAAGATGCAGACACCTTTGAATGGGGAGGACATAGTATCAAAAGGTTCATGTAGGAGAGGACTGAACACTTTTAAAAAAGAAACACATGAACAAATTTTCAAATGCACTGGCCATTAAATTCTTCTTTTAATGTAGTAAAAAAAAAAAAGGGGGGAGCACAGAAACACTCCAGATTGTATGCAGTTAAAAAGACAACGTATCAGTTTCATAGACAATAATAACAGAAGCTGCCACTTCTTCTACCCTGTGTCTTTTCAACTGCCTTTTCATGCAGCTGGGAAGAGAATGAATTAAAGCAGCTTCTCTCCAACTCTTTACTAAGTCTTGCTGGTTTTATCCCACGCTGAATGATACGGGGACTTGCAGCCTCCATTTCATGCCTATTACCTCCTCACAATGACTCCGTATTAGAAAGTTTCTTCAACGGAACAGCAAAGTCTGGCAGCCACCAGCCGCTAGAATCGACTGGAAGGAGAATCTTACGGTTCCCAGCACTGAGCTGAAATGCAAATGCCGACTCTGTTTAGATCTTCCATCACTCTTTCAGACTATACAGCAGGGGATTTGTTTTGATTTTGAGCACTACTTTCAACAGATGCCTTTTCCCGTCCCAAAGAAAGCCTTCCATGAAGTAGTAATTGTTCTCTCAAAGGTATTGTTATTTCACCCAAAAAGTGGTATGCTGACATTTTGAAACCAAGGGGAAAAAATAAAAAGCAAGATGCAGCAAATATAAGCTATTTGTCCTTACTGTCCAAGTTCTTCATACCTTTGATGTTTCTACCTCTGATGTTTCTATTCTCTGATGTATCTACAAAGATTCCTACCGTTGGCAAAACCAGAATACCAACCTTCATCAACTAGTTGATAAATTTTCAAACAGGCCCTTTTATGTTTTTCCCCATGAATCCCTGAGTGAAGTGGTTACAAGCATCAGCAAATTCACTCTTTTCCATACTAATGCATCCTCAAGATTCTATTTAGCCTTAAATTCTCATCTACTGAGATCTTGACAAGACACAGACTTTGGTCATACCTATGGCACTGAACAATATTCTCTCGTGGAGCTTCTCCCAACTATATCCTATTTATACCTTGAAAAGTCAGCATAAAAAAAATAAATCCAAGACTTGATCATAAAAAGCCTGATTCAATTAAAGAAAACCAAGACATTGTTTCATACCCTTCCCCACACACTTACCAGGCACTCCTCAATACCCTAGATATGCTGCTGATGTCCAGTTACCCTATCTAAACCCGAGTCCGGTCCATTGGATTGCTCTACAAAGCTAATTCCCAAGTTTTACATATACTGGATGTGTTATTAAAAGGAATGGAAACAAAGGAAATAACTTTAGGAAACATGAGAACTTTTGCTTAGAACAGCATAGTCAGCAATACCACGTTGTTTGACCTATTCATTAATCAGAAAACTTTCCAGCTTGAAGGGATGGTCGATACCGGTATGAAAATCCTGGCTGAAAGCAGTCAGCAGAAAATGTGGAAATCAGTTACGACTTTGATGTCTGGATCACAACTTACAGCTCCAGGTGATCCAGGAAAGAGAGCACTGGACAGTTTAAGTGAAAGACGACACATTCACAGAAAGCCCAGCAAATTACTCGGGTCAGTTCACTAGCTTGGCCTTGGCTTCATCAGTATGACATTTCAGGAGGAAGGAGGCAGATACAAGATAAGCAAAGAGTCCAACCCAACTGCTTGTATTTCAAGGATGAACTTGATTCAGACTGATGCAGCAAACTTTCCCCTTCCAATCTGACCCAGAAATGAATTGGAAAGAGGAAGCAATCTGGTTTTGGTTATGCTCCACAGTATTTTTGAGTTATCGACTGGCCCATATGCAGAGAATGCTGCATGTCACTACACTGAAGTAGTTTCTGGAGTCATTTAGAAAGAAGCAGCCCAAATGCCTGCCAATTATTATTGCACTAATTACTGTGGAACTGGAAATATTTTGTAAGGTAAACTCCCTTATAAAATTCAGTACAGTTGGCTGTTTCAAGGTCATTACTGTACTGTACTGCTGAGGAAGCTGAAAGTTATGGTGTTCAGCTGCCTACTGAAAGAACAAAGGCACAGGAACAAGGAAAACTATAACGATCTATAAACAATTGAAGGTCTGCATGGTTTAAAGGTTGTTTTCATCCTATTGTTTCACAGTACTCCCCTGGATAATGAGTAATGAAGATTTCATTTTTAACTCATTAATATTTTAAATTGCTTGATGTTGCTTTTAAAGCAGATATTGTTAAAGGGCATTGTATGCAGAGGTAAACTTTTTATTGCAAGGATACTTAGAGTAAAGCAGGGTTTAAGTCTATCATTGCTTTCAGCTGGAGCACCACTGTGCTGCTCCTACGGGGCTTTAGCACCGCTCACTAGTTTCTTTATGAACGCGTTGCATGATAAATGTAGAATTACTGTTTTATTACCTAGCCTACAGCAAGTGGTCATGTGGGCTGTACTGTCCCGAAAGCTGCTAGGAAAGGGCACAGACTCATGTGCTCAGTGTTGCTTTGCAGTCTCTCCACCACTCCAGACTGAAATAAATTCAGTGAGGACAACTTGCTGTGCTGCCTGTGAGGAAAGGCTGTGGTTTCACCCATTTCCCCCCCCTGCTCCTGCATGGCAGGGTACAGGCACCATCTCCCACGAGTTCCTCTCTCACAGCGGGACCACATCACACAGCGAGGCACAGACAGGACTGTGTGCAGCTCCCAGGTGCTCCGAGACAGCTGGATCAGCCCATCTGGGTAACCGGCTCAAGTTTGCTCCTGCTACAGTAAATGTAACTCGTAAGCTAGGAAGAGGCACGGACTCTGTAGTCAAGGGTTATGACACACAACCAGCACTTGCAAGACGTTCAAAGCCCCCCTCAGATAAGTAGCATGCTTTACGTTCGGATCTTGCGTGAATTTCCCAACCACACGCTTCCCCGGCTGCTCTGTGGGAGAGCCTGTGCATTCTCACTGATGGCCTACAGCAGAATCCAAGTCCTTTGGCAAGAACAGGCATGGAAACAACTGGTCTGCTAAACTGTTTATCGGGGCTTGCAGCTCATGCTGTCCCACAGGAACAGGACTTTGAAGATAATTAATGACTTAATAGTGGTTTTGAATGCTGGTGATGACAAAACAGCATGCTTAGGCAGCTAAAGAAATGCCAGAGCATCTGAAGTTTATCATTTAATGACTAGAAAGTCTTTTCCATTCTTAGGCAATATAATCTATAGTTCTTTGCTCTAGCAACATTGCTGTCAAAACCCCTGAAAATCTGCCCATATAAGCAGCACAGAGCGAGGCCCCTGTATGCGCAATACTGTTCTGCAAGGAGACGCACTACTTGGTTTCCTCAGACTTGCCCAAGTGCGACAGCAGCCCTACAGCCGCAAAACTGAAAGCAGCTTTTCCTTTTCTCCACTTCGTTTATAGAAATATCTTGAACTATAGAAACTGGTGGTTTCCCAGAAGCATTAATGAAAATCACATGCACCACCTTTTCTGAGTCAGCTAATCTCTCTGCAGCCTCACTTCTCCTGCACACATCCCCAGACTCTTGCAAGACATTCTTCTTTTATCCTCTATCCAGATGTTACTCGTTAGTGAGTGTTATGCATTACTGACTGTGAGGAACGCTGGAATGGATCCACTGAGCAGGCGTACACATTTAACTGAGATGGAACCAGTTTAAACTGTATTATTTAAAGAACTGAAAAGGCTCCAGCTGTGTTCCCCCATATGAATTTCATGTTCCAAGCTGGCCTTCTAAGATGCTTGTGAGTCATGGATTTTGTATGTGCAATGTGCTGTTAAGCATGTTATTTGCTTAATGAGCTCACGAAATTTTAACATCTCTGGTCCTGTATTTCACATTCATGTTGCACACAAAGAAATCTCTAGGTGAATATTTTATAGCATTTAGAAGACAGGAGCAAAGCTACATGTGCAACCCTAAGTTTGCCCCTTTGGTGCTAAGGCATCTTGGTCCACCCCCCTCGAAGAATCCTTGCCTCATTCACTGCATGGAGTCAAAAACACTTAATTGATGAGCAGCTATTCACTATTTTGATTTATCTGTATTTCTCAGTGGGGGCCCAGAGCCTTACTATCCATATGCTCTTTCAATCCCTGCCCTGCAAATAATTGTCTTTTTTCTAATAGTCGTTTTTACAATTCAAGTACTTCATAAATATTGACTGAGCTGTTTTCACAACACCTCTCAGAGGTAATAGGCTGTTATCAACCACACTGAGATCTCCGAGTTCCATAGATAAAGATCAAAAGAGAATACACTACTTTGGGAGACCAACTTGACATTGTTAGAACTGAATTTTCAGGTTACTGAGTATTATAGGCCACTTCACGTGTTCAAGAGCACATGCCCTGCCCAGCAATTCTGATTTCAGTCTTTCACTGTTCTTTCAATATAGATTTCTTTATGCAGTTGCACAAGTTATGAAAAACAAACCCCCCCAAAATTGCACTAAGTTGAATCACATTAACGCCCACATGGGTTTTCAACGGGGCTGAAACCTTTACACCTACTGCACCAGCTTCTCTCTCCCATGTCAGCAGGAGCAAAATCAGCAGTAAAGTCAGCCGCCGTTTCGGGGCTGACTCCAGAGCAGTTGAAACCCATCTGAACCGGGTCTGACATAGTTCTGCCTTTCCTCCCAGCCTCTGGCCACACACTTCTGTCTCCTTTTTTGTGAGCACTGCTGTTCACGGATCCAGGTGATGAGGAGTTGAACTAGGCAAAACACACACGCACCCCCCAGTGACAGTTTTCAGTTCCCTCCTTTGTTGCCACTCGTTATGCGACCGTAGGCGCGGAGGGTGACAAACACACCGCTGTGCTGGGCAAAGGGGAGAGGAAGAAGGGAGGCTGTGCCAGCCTGCATTAAGAACAGCTTAAGCCCCTGCAAGATCGCACTGTAAGGAAACAGGCAGTGCAGGGGATAAGAAACGTATTTTGTCTCTGGGATCCCAAGATTTTTGCTGATGACAAAGGAAATGAGACTATAGGAGCCAAACTGTAGCAAGTTCATACATAATGAACGTGTATGAGCTGAGATTTTTTTTTTCCCCAAGTGCTTATAATTCTGCCAAATCTGGACACTTTAGGAAGGGACAAAACTATTTTGTACTGCCATGTTCCAGCTCTTGCCACAAAGGTAACTAAAACAAGACAATTTTCCTAGCCTTGTTCGCAGACATGGCCAAACCAAAGTTTTCCAAGAAAGTGTCAAGGCTGAAGAAGATAGCCTTTGGGAAAGTTTTATTTCAAAGAGTCAGAGTTTGGGAGAATTACAAGCAAGTGAAAATAGAGAAATGCTAGCTACGGTCATCCCTGATAGCTTATATTATCCTTTACAGCTCTGTGGCTTATCCCACTGTGCCTGACAGCCTATGGGCAATGCTAGCCTGCATGGTTTAACTTTGTGGACCTGTCCCAATTCACTCCAGCTAAGGAGTTCTGTACAGAAACGCAGTCCACAAACATGTAGTCAAATCATCAAAAATGATGCCCTCAGAAGTGAACTAGAGCAAAGGAATTTCCCCATCAGGTGCCACCTCTTTGCTCCCAACACATACAGGGACGAGTTTAGCCATTAGCAGTATTCAAGCAGCTTCCATTGGCAGTCAACAGAGTTCTCCTTGAAACAAGGTGTCATATATAATACTTAAATATTTTCAAGGCACTTATTACAAAAGGGTCAGCAGAGGGTTTTCTGCCCTTCTGGGTTGATCTGTGAATAATATTTAAGCAGATTCTCACAGCGAAAATGTGCATCAATTCCAGCTGGCATAAACTTTTGAGCATCGTGATAATAATTCCAGTACTTTTTCAATGTTGAACAGACCTGTTCCTGCAAAATTTACAAGTTCATTTGTGAAACCAAGAGCTTCGAGCAAAAATGGGATGAATTTAAAATTTTGCTTCAGAATTTCCAGACCCATAGAAAAGCATTGGGTGAGGGAGAGTTTACAGGGCAGCTCTGAGCTGCCTTTCTGGATCTTCACTAAGCTAAGACTTTGCCAAGAGTCACCAGAGACCATAAGGACACAGACATAAAAAACTGTCACAGTCATTTCTCCAATAGAAATCTGCCCTTTCTCTCATACATGGTATCAGCTCTGCCTGTATGCACCTGTGTATATATCCATGTAAAATGAAGAGTCCCACCGTTACAATAATGGAGTATTTCATGCCTGAGCCTTCGCATCTGTTAAGATTTTTCCATTAGCATGCTGAATTGGATTGAATTTTCCCTACCGTTCCTTGTTAGGGAAATGGAGAGTCAGCAAGTAAAAACAAAACAAAACAAAATCTATTCTGGAACGAATGTAACTTTTTTTCCTTTCATAGACAACCACTGCAATGCTGCCGTGGTATTGTTACAGCTGCTGCCTGGGGACAAAAGCCTTTCTTTCTGGTCTTCTATTTGTTTACCACATTTTATTGCCTTTGCCTGCCTTTGTAGTTACACAGCCTGGGAACACGGTATTTTCCTGTTGCCATATTCTATTTTGCAAGCTTCTAGAAATATTCAGGTTTGTCCTGGGTCACAATTAACAATGAGTTACAATATCTGTTTCAAGAAGGTGCTCTTAGCCTCCTTCATTTTTCCAAGATCGTGCTCAATAAAATCTCCCCATAAATAAATGCTGATTCTGCATTGATCCTGTGAATGTGAAGAAAGGGCACAGAGGAAGGTCCAAAAGAGGGTAGCTTCAAGAAGAACAGAATTTCACAGCCTCATTTTTAAGGCTTGGAATAGGACTCAGTGTCCCTGTTTCTATTCTCAGCCACATTTCAGACTCAGGCTGTGAAACCCCTTGGTGAATCACTCAGTTTATCTGTGCTTCAGTTTTCTTTCTGAAAAAAAAAAAAGAGGTTAACATACTTACCAGTACTTGCCAAGTGCGTCAGCATTCTGAGGGAAAGGGCACTCAGGAAATTCAAAGTATAACTCTTTGTAGTGGGCAACTGGATAATACCCAAAGGATGCCATTCCACAGTGTATGTAAATATGCACGTACTGTTCACGGCAGCTAAAGTAACTGTTTTTGAGCCCCAGGATAAGCTGTAGATAGTCAGGGACTTCTGTTTCTTTGTACAGAGGTACTCTAGGTCAATCATCTTCAGGCACAAAGACTATGAATGAGATGCTATAGTCTATTTATCAGTGTCTGAACAGGACTGGGTTGCACTTTGCATCTCCTCAGAGAACAACTGGAGTAGCATTTTAAAATAGATTTCTTCTACCTATTAATTTGCAACAGGACATCAGAAGCTAATCCTTGTCACACAGTTATCCTGTATTGTGTTGTATAACACTGCACTGCAATGCAAGGGCCAGAGCGAGGGAGCATCTCATGATCTTCTGTGAAAGAGCTGATAGTATTGGATTGGCTGTATGAACAAGAATCAAAGCACTGTCATTTAGATACTAATGACTATTTTTTAAGGTTCTGCCCATACCAAAAGTTTAATTTAAAAAATCTGCAAGTGCTCTAAAATGACAAGAAAGAAGTTCAAGAAACACAGAGGGACAGCATGCATAAACAGAAATGCAAGACTCGCTTTGAGCCTGAAGGTGCAGTTTCACAATAGGTGAAAGCCATTCTAAAACTGTACTACCACTAACAAGGACTAACTAGCTCTGACCTACTGAGAGGTCAGAGGTCTCTCTTTTAAAAAGCCCTAAGGTTCCATTTTTTAATTTCTTCTAACCATCTCTGCTCAAAAGGGACAACCCCTTCCTGCCACCAAGTACAGGGCAGCTGGTCTCCAAGGTGCACTGTTTCACATTAGCTCCACCTATGTTCTTTTTTGCAGAAAATAGCTGTCTTGGTTAAAGGCACGTTCTAACCTCAAATCAGGAACTTTCAGCAAATTCCAAACAGAAGCAATGTTCAACTTTTCTAGTTAGCAGCAGACAACACTAGAAAGGGAATAAACAGTTATGTAGAGGGAAAAAGGAAAAATTGCACAAATGAGCCAGTGTCACTAATGAACCCTTAACCTTTGCAAGTATCTGATTGAAACTTGCAGGACTGTGATCCTTTAAAGCCAAATATTCACACTACAGTATATGCAGTGTAAGAGATTCTCATGCTTACTTTGCATACTTGCAGTGACTAGCCTGGTTTGGGTTTTCAAGAATTAGCAATATAAGAAAGAAAGAGTATAGAAATGTACTCTGTAGATTAGAGCTAGGAAGAGAAGCCTGAACTTTTTTTGAATCACCCTTGTTTGTATGTTTGCAGCAATAGATATTTCATATTCATTTTTAACAGCTGGGCCTACAAGGCTGACACTGAACATCGAATGCAAGTTTTCATTCTGATAACAACAATTAAACATGACCGTGTGGACAAAACATTGGTGTGTATCTGAAAGCAGCTGTTCATGGCCTACCTACTCCTGCTGGCCTGGTAATCTTTGGTGATGCTCGCTTTGGGGAAGATTCAGGATGTGGGGCAACAGGTTGTACTGGCCGGGTCTGTTTGGCTGCCAGCTTCTTCAGACTTACTTGCCTCTTGTCAAACATTTCTTGTACATCTTCTAGTTTTTGTAGAATTCTTTGGGCATTGGCCTAGGCAAAGAAAAGGTAAACAACAGAGGGTTGTCAGTGCTGGACTGAGCAAGTTAAGAAAAGACTTCTGTTACCCAGAGTCAGACTAGAGCTGAAGATCATACTGTGCCGCAGTTTAATGCAACCCAGCCGATGCATTCTGCACAGGTCTTGGTTTCACCGAGCAGGACATGCTGACTCATGCAGTCTTTCTAGCACTACTCTGAAGAAAATCATATATGTCTTCCAAGACTACTCATCTGAGTAAAACTTACTGCCCCAAGTGCTCACCTCTGCGCCCTTTTGGTGTAGGGAAAGAGGCATATTTGAGTCGACTCAAATATATAGCCCAGTACACTCTCAGGTACAAGGCAATTGCTAATTTTGAAATTCTAAGTGAGTGCACGCACATCTGAGGGATTTTTACCTTTATTTCAGGGGTGAGGATCATGTCAAACTGATTGTAGAACTCCTTCGGGTTAGAGAGCTGGTGTTCCTTAGCTGTTACCAGGAACTTCTCAATTTCAACGAGTGCAGTTTCAGCTCCCTCTTGTGACTGGCACTTGTCCACAGCTTGGGAAGCTAAGAGGTAGATTCCAGCTTCACACCATTGGCTTGCCTTTAAAGAAAAATGGGGCAAGGAGGACTCCATCATCACTGACAGCCCATGTTGTGAAGTGTTGCTTCTACTCCATGAAATACAGATTTGCCCTAACATGTCGCTAAAGGGAATGCATGTTACTTCCTGGCACCCAACAGTTCCCGGCCACAAGCCCCCCCCCCAGATACGTAGAACAACAGCAAGATCAGTTCAGTTCTCATGGGCTAGATGGCCCAGTAACATGTAAAATAATAATATTCTGAGCAAAGAGGAGAAGTGTTACTGTGGTTGCTGCAAATCGAATCTGCCAGCTGTACTACATTTCACTGTTCAGTCACCAGTTATCCAAAAACTGAAATAAAAATTTGAACCATATCAAAACTCCCCAAAACTTCTTAGGCCTATAAACTCAGTTAAAAAAACTCCAAAGCAGGTTTTTACCATAAAATTTTGGTAGTTCCTGTTTCAGATGAGGCTGGAATAGCATGCAGACATTCTCAAAGTGTTTAGCTTGCTATTCTAGCTAGGTCAGAGAAAGTGAAAACAACTGAACAGGCAGTAAATTGCTCATTTTCAAGCACTGGAACACATCTGGTTTTCATTTCAAATTTAGGCCTAGCTCAATTTTTTTAGTTTTACTTCCTACTTTTCATCATTTTAAGACCATAATTACAGGAAGCTGCTGCTCCAATTTTTATAGCAACAGTTTCTGAATGAAATGGAGAAAAAAGGAATAAATACTTTTTCTCTTCATCCAAATTACCTGAGCTTATAAAAACATTCATTTTCAGTAGAACCTTACCAGGGCTATTATCTGAGAAGGTTCACTCACCTTATCTAACTGCTTATGCAGCTCAAGAGACTTTCCCAAAATATCATACTTTTTCTTGGTCTCGTTGGTAAAGTCATCGCAAATACGCCTGAGTTCAACACACTTTGGTCTAATGGAGTCAACCGCATAATGGTTGTTTTGGATGAGCTGTTCTCCATGGAGAGCTAGAGACTGGGCCTTCTCCAAAGGTTCCTGTGAAATTAATGAGAAAAATTCCAAAGTGAGATCTTAAAATGACATGCATAATAAAGACAATCCATCTCTGTAATCCCTGCTGTAGCCTGGAGGTAAAGCCTGGAGGTCTGGAATATTAATCTAGCTGATATGTCTTACTTTGTATTGAAGACCAACTCCGTTGTCAGTGAGTATACTGAAACACAAGTTCCATCTGAACATCAGGAAACACTTTTTTACTCTGAGGGTGACCAAGCACCGGAAGAGGTTGCCCAGAGAGGTTGTTGAGTCTCCATCCTTGAAGATATTAAAAAGCTGTCTGGACAACCTGCCCTCCTGGGCAACCTGCTCTAGGTGGCCCTGCTTTAGCAGGGGCATTGAACAAGATGACCTCCAGAGGTCCCTTCCATCCTTAATCATGCTGTGACAACTGTGATTCTGTGAGTGTATGCCTTCCTCTTTCTCACTTACTGGGGACATTCATTATACAAGTTCTTTTCCCTGCAAAGTTCTCAATAATCAAAAAGCCTACATTTTTTTTTCCACTCACTAATTGCCAGGTTTATAATGCTTTAGTTTATTTTCGATTCCAAGATATATTTTGGAAAACTCTTCAGATCCTACTGACTGGGTACAATTCATAAGCTTACTCACAATAGGATGAAATTAGAGGTGGCTAACGGGAACAGAGCACACAGCAATATGTTATATGGTGTGGACAATGGAAGGAAAATGCATGTTGCTATAACTTTTGTTTCTTTAGGCTTCTGCAGAAGAGCTGTGCAAAGATCACAATATTTCTAAATCATAATCCTATTCTTAAAAAAGATGATAATCAGCCTTTCCATTTGTTTGTGTGCATCCTCCTCTGATTAAACTTACTCATTTGTTCAATGCTTTCTAATAATACTAAATGTGATGTGTATCACAGCTGACCAGCTGATGGAATTACAAAGTGCAAATGTCTGGAAAAGAAAGGTGTTTATTGGAAGGCACAGGTGTTCCTCAAACTGCTATGAGTCTGAATAGAATGGTCTTAAAAGTTATCTGGCCAAGGTAACCTGCAAAGTATTCTGAGCTTTTCAGATTCCAAAGATGGACCTACCCTTTCCTGGTTTGACATACCGATCTCTGAACTGGATTCTAGCTTTCCAAGTAACAAACTGGAACTACTGGGTCTGAACAACCCTGGCTTCTGGAAATTAGGATCTGAGTTTTGCAATTTAAAATAATGACTCACGAGAAGACAGTAAGCGTGATGTAAAGGACAGTGACAGAGAAGTGTCTAGAAGATCACGTCTACAGCAGCTAGAATACTATATTGAGTGCAAACCTGTCCTTTCTCTTCCAGTTGTTTCTGTTCCCTTAGGAGGTACTCCACTCGAGTCACACTGTCTCCAACGTCAGCAAAACTTGCTTGTGCTTCCATGAGATTATCCAATGCCAGTTTTACCTAAAAAAAACAACAAAATAAAATAAAACAAACAAACAAACAAAAAAAACAACAAAAAACTCCACCCAAAACCCCATCACAAGATACTCAAAATTATAAACACACTTATGGCTTCTACACATTCACCTACATCTTTTAGAAGAGTCTGCATCTCAAGTTTAGTGTTTCAGCTTGTTCCAAAATGGAAAAGCCAAGGAATAAAGCAACAATCAACTATTCTTCAAAGACTTGCCCTGCTTCTCACTATTTATTTAGGCGCATACACTTTTGAACACCTGTAACTCCAGAGTCTGTGTTACTCCAGCCTCTGGGCTGACGGCTGGGCTTTCTGAACTGTATTCCGTTGACTCTGGTGGGATTGGCAACTTACCATCACAGAAGAAATTGTATTTGGTAACATCACACATAAATGCAAAACGGTTTCTCAAGAAGTTGGTCTTTTGCATTTTGGCCTAACAGGCTGGCACTTTCCTCACTGTGCCTTATTCAAATGTTGTAAGATATCTGACAGCTGTCAAGAATCTGATTTTTGAATATCCATTTCCTATTTTATAATGAAGGGCTTCTCTCCCAACCTCCTTTTTGGATTGCCAGTATACTCTAAGCACGGTTAAAATTTGATCTTATTTACCAGAGAAGGCTAGACAGAATGAACAAAGGAAATACCTCTCTAAAATCATGTTCAAAGTGTCGAAGCTGCAGGCATTGTTCTAGTTTTAGGTGATGCTTGGTCCAAAATTGATCAAAAGCCTTTTCTGTTTCATCCAACTGAGCCAACAACCTGTTAAGAAATTAGAATGGAAAGAACTTACTTATTTCCTATAGTTCATTTCTTTTAAGTTACACCAACTGATGGCAGAAAGCAGAGGAGGGAGATGGTGGGGAGCCTACACCCACATGAGAAGGCTCTGTGTCAACCTTCCCTTAAGCAACAGAGAATGAAATTTGCAGTGGGACAGGCAGGAGTGTGAATGATGAGTGACAACTGCATGGATCCACTGTGGCAGTTGCAGTCCTGCCCCCTGCCCTGCCACAGGAACACAGAGCTGTTCCACGCGCTGGCAGCCAAAGGCAGCTGTCTCTCCCTAGCTTCCACGCAATTCTTCAAAGATAATTCACCCCAGGCTAATGCAGATTGAATATGATGCAATTATTATTTAAGAAATGTTTAAAGCAAAACTCTACAACTTGTTCATTTTCTTCACCCATCAGAAATGGGCAAGGACTGAGTAATTTTTCCCAGTCCATTAAAAACAATAGATTAGAAGCTCATAGTGCCTCCCATGGACATTGTTTCATTTTGTGCAAATGATGAAACATTCATTCGCAAAGAAATTAGTACCAAGGTGTCATACATCTTGAGTAAAATGTCTGACACCAGACAAGTGAGTCATCGTCACAGTCTCTCAATGATCTATTAATTACATTACAAAGTAGAACAGTTTAAACTGAAAAAAAATAAAAGAAAGTCTTCTCTGAATATCCTATATTTCAATAGATGGGCACTCCTTGGGCAGGCAGAGGACCAGGCCTGATCTCCTACATCCAAGCGAGTGCTAGAATCATCAAGTTATTAGGGCAAACACCAATAGCTCCCTCCTATTCCTCTCAAAAACAAAGTTCTGTTTTCAATCTATCCCTGAAAAATGTGTTTTTAATCAAAGCTAGTTGTTGATTTCAAGATGAATTCGCAAATTCCTTTGGGATGACTGTTTAAAGGCTTTTAAAGTATTCAGTGAAAAATAACAGCTCAGCTTTACTTTTGGCAGCTTTGTTCCCAGTGAATGCAGACACGCTGAAACACTAGCACGACATTTCTCTTTCCACTGCCTCACATGGCACAGCAGAAACTTCTACATGGTGACTAAAAGGTGTATGGTAATAACGAGCACTGTAGGAAGGAACAGGAGTTTTTCTCTCTCTCTCTCTGCAGCTGTGAAGGGGTATGTTTCAGAGCATCATCTTCATCTGTTCCTCCCTCAGTGTTTCCACAGACATGCAGAAGCACATACCCTCTCATCTCACATGGATTCAGATGCCACTTTCTGACCAGGCATAAAAGTTTGGAGGATGCACATGTTATGGGGAAAGTAAGTCCCACATTAAATCTTCAGCCAGGTAGTCAGCGGTCCAACCAAAAATTACCAAGACACTCAGGACTTGTGTGAACTTGCCTTGACAGTTTAATCAAGTAACTTCCTCAAAGCTATTCCCTTCTCTGAGTTACCTGTCCAATATATCCTGAAGAGCTGAACCCGTGGGAATTTACAACCTGAATATTTAAATCATTTAAATTACACTTGCATTTCTTAGGAATAAATCAGCAACTTGCACAAAGTAATCTACTTTCACTGACCTTTCTACTGTTGCCACATTTTCCAGTTCATCTGGACTGAGTTTGCTGTTGGCGCTTCGGGTGACTGGCTCCCTAATGCATGTCAGTAGGGTGGCCCCCTGCTTCACAGCTAGTTTCAGCTCATCCTGAGGGAATAAACCAAGCCAAACAAATTGTATGTACTTATTCTAACAGTGCTCACATCTCTTAGATGGACAACATCATAATGCTAAAGGAGGATTCTTTCACAGGTATTGAATGCTTGGAACAAAATATAAATGCTTACCAAAGATGATATGTCTTTCTAGAAATGCAGAGACTACATCTATTCACTTTGAATACTAGACATATTTCTGAGAAAAGGAATAGCATATAACTTCTGAGCAGACTGCATTTCTGACCAGGGAACTTGCAGAATAAATTATTCTACCACAAATTGAATGTGTGCCACAGATCGTTCAGTGAGCCGAGAGACTGCGCTGAGACATTGCACTTCTTAAAGGAATTCCCTTAAACAACATTGTGACGTGCCAAGCCACACTACGTCAGCTATCAAGGAGTCATCCACAGAAGAAGGTGTCTTCCCAGCATGAAAGATGAGCAATGAAAAGGACAATGAGGCTCAAACATTAACGGGTCAGCTGAGGAGTCCCCACATCACTCCACACTTCTTGCATAAAATTTGTTCTTGGGCTAATATAGCTTAAGTAGTATTTTTTCTTTTGTGTTTAACCTAAGGTGTTTGTTGACAGCAGTAATGTTTTCTTCTGAGCCTTACTCTGCAAAGCTAAACTTGCCCCAACATTTTTTTAAAAAATAAAACGACAGTCATCATCTAGTTTTCTTTTCCTCATCTACCATTCTGTCTATTCCTGGATTATCCTCACAGATATTCTGTACATCTGCTCCAGTGAGAGTCCATCCTTTCTGATGAACTCTTCATCAGGAGCCCATGCTATTCCAGATGTGAGCATTATCACACCCTCTCATACAACACAAGTGACATTCCCCTGTTCTATCATTCCTGAAGCTGTAAGAAGTCTTTTTTCATAGTTGAATCAAATCGACCTCCTGAACCCAGGTTTCTCTCCTCTTCAGTAGGTTCCAGACAATTGACTCCCAAATGATGGCAGAAAACTTTAAATCAAAAATCATATATTACACTGATGGAGCTGTCATGAGACAACATTCACCTTCAGCTTGCCATGGTGGTCAGTGTGTGCAGAGAGGAGCTCCTCTGTGCACTGCACATCGTTGGGAAGTTCAGTCTCTGCTAGGTCTGTTCCAAAGGTCTGCAGCATCTGTGCTGTTGTTTTTACTGTCATTGCAAAGTTTTCAATAGCCTGGAAAAGCAAGAGCATAAAGTCACAGACTGGTTATTTACGCTTAGCCCTTTAACAATGCTTAGTCCTTCAGGCACGCTCTGCTGCAAGTATTACCTGCCTGTAAAGCTGGCCATGTTGCCCTTTTTTGGGTGGATACGCTAAAAGTTACAAATTAAATCCTGTGTCACAAATGATCTTTTCACAGGCCTACAAATATTATCATCTCCATGAACCAGCTGGGACACTCCCAGAGCTTAGCAGACATAATGAAACCACAGAGGACATCAGCTTCAAAGCCAGGACTGGAACTTCAGATCCTCTGCCCGTGCTTGCTGGGAAAGTCTGCTGTGTTTAAAACGTTAATTGAGGCTTTACTTAAGTTGCCGAGACTCTGAACGTATTTTTCACATTTATATTTATACAGCCACTGTTCACTTAGCAACAATCTGTCTTGCCTCTGACTTCTGAGAATGTGCATCTCCATCCTGCCTATCTGTACTAGATGCATTCCAGTCGCTCCCTCCCATCTGTTCATATTAGTACACAAACACAAGAACAACTTACTGCAAATACAGTTAAAATGCATAAATTCATTGGAGCATTGCTGTTTCTTTATCACTTGGGTGCACCAACACAAAACTTGTCAGAAATCTGTGGGTTCACTGAAGAAAGGGGAATTGAGGAAGGCTTAAAAAGAATGCTGCCTTTTCAGAGTAGGATATATTGGTCCTACAAGTAGGACTTGTGAGATGTGACTAAAACCGTTGTATCTAGTAGCAAGTAACTGCATGGGATGATTTTCATGATCATGCCCCAGTTTCTTTAGGGTATGTATTGTCCTGTATAGCTCTTTATTCTTTGCACTTTTTGATCTAAAACACCCAATGGTTTGAGTCAGTCAACAGCACTAGGGATGCTCTTACACCTAGTCAAACACTACATAGTTGTTGCAAGTTGCATTCCCTTCTCCAGCAATGATGGGAATTCCTCATTTGCAACCATGACAGTTAAAATTATGCTGTGTGCTCAGTGAAAAACAAACTGGAGGTAGATCATCATTCAAAAGGTGCAGAGGGAAATTACATTCCACATATGTGATCTGAAACATGCCCCAGATGAGGCAATGCTAGCAGGGTTCATAGCCTTCTTCCTTTTTTTCCTATAAAATCACACCTGCTTTCAACATCAGCAGTACAGGCCCACATACGGCCTGGCTTAGTGCTTCGCAGCTGTAGCCTCCTGTTCTCAGCACTGAAATTAGTGGATTAAAGTTGGCTGAAACGTCACTCTTCTGACTGCAACACAGATAGAGCCATCCACAACCAAAGGCCGTTTACTAAAAGCCAAAAATGTACTCTGTGGGCAAGAAAGCTCACAGGCTCCTACCCATGCAAGATAAGAAAGCAGAAACAAAGAACAATGCAGTGAGATTGCTGGACCGCTACCATTTAGCAACAGTTTAAAGCTGTTTCAGAAAAAAAGCACTGGCAGGACAACATAGGAGAACAGTAAGAGAAGCAGCAAAGGGGATGAAGACAGTAGCTCAGCAAGACTGACAGGCTGTTTCAAGGTGCCGTGGAGGCCCAACTTCCCTGATGACAACCCCTCATCCAGCAGAGATTCTTTGGCTGACTGCACCACACACCACGAGCTTATCAGTGCTTCGCTTAGTAGCGTGCTTGCCCCCACCCTCTCCTGTGTGTATGAGCAATAAATTGTTTCATAGACCTAAGTTATGTCTGTGCGGTTTTTTTCAAGTCTCTGTGCTTAGCAAAAGTTTTCCAAACAAATTTAATATAATTCTAATAATTTCATACGGACAGTAAGGCACAGAAAATCATAGCAGGAAAGTGACAAAAGTGATTTGACTTAACAAAGCTACCTCAGAAAAGCTCTTTTTCCGACTGTTAGACCTAACCTGCAGCTCAGCAACAACAGACTCGAACCCAAGGCTGCTCAGAACACTGCAAACATTGGGGCTACTTAGATGTGAGCTCAACATACCAGTCTTGCAAGTAGACCCACAAAGACAGATGCAAACATTGCATACGGTCTCCGAGAAATTAATTCATTTTCCTGGCTCAGGGCCCAGCTTTGCCCGTTTTTGCCCTAGCAGAATCTGTAGGCTGAAATGCAGCTGAAGAGTTACTATTAGTGGTTGCTCTACATTCATCATCTGGGCAATTCTGGGTGCAGACATGCGTAAGAACAACACCAACACTCACGGTTCGGTGATGTATCCACTGGCTGTGGCCATACTCCAGGGTTCCTCCCAGCTCCCGGGTCAGCTGACTTTTGTCAATATAGCCATGCAGGTCAGAGACAGAATTTAACATGATGATCTGAAATGAATCCAAACACAATGGACTGAGAGAAATAACGAGCCCTTTCAGTCATTGTTCCTAGCATCTGGGTTTGCCTTAAACATATATGACCAAACCGCAGTTCCACCTTAGGCAGGAAGTTCTCATTATGTATTTGCTCATGCAATGGCCACAGTTTATTTCCACTAGATTTTGCCTTCTCAACATGTACACGGCCATTCTTGAACTAACCATAATTTGACATCATCTTGCTCCTTCCTAAGCTGAGGATGCACTCATTTTGCACATGCATCAATACTGTGGGAGACGCACCTGGCCCCACGGACCTGCGTGGGTTGAATAGTCTCAAGTAGTCCCTGACTCAATTCTTTTTCACTTCCAGCAGTTCATCTTCTCCTTGAACCCTGCTTCTAAACACAGAGGCCAGGAGACCTTGTTGGTGAAGAAACTGAGACAAAGACAGCACAGAGTACCTCAGCCAAAGCTAAAAGGAAAGCTATTCCCTGAACGTGTTACCAAACGCTGTTTTGTTATGATCAAAGCCAGAAAACTCAAAAACTAGATCATCCTGGAGTAGCCTCAGACTGGAACATGAAGTCTATGCACTACTTCTGAATTGCAAGTCACCTTTGAGAAAGTAAGCCTTAACTGCTTTGTAGCTCTTCCCCATCAGAGATGTTGCTGACAAGTTGGACATCTTTTGATACTCCAAACTTCACTGAAACTACAGAGGAACACTGTCACACACCTTTTTTTTAGGAAGATGTTTGTTTTAACCTGATACACTCAGCATAAGCCACAAAGCAAATCTATTAATATTGCCAGCTATGGTGCTACCCAACAGGGCACGAGTCTTCACCCTGCAGGCATCTCTGCAGGAGAAGCCTAGGAGCAATCCAACATCCAGCTAAGAAACCGATCTTAGACAGCACTAGCATCTCCCGTACTTCTTGCCAGACTGAAGACAGCCACATTCAGTAAGCTGGAGAATACAAGAGAGTAGCAGTTTAGAAGAGGAGGGCCTGCATAAGCAGGTCAGCACAGAACACAGAGCTGCAGTGGGGTTGCTTTATGGTGGGTTAGGCCATCTGAAAGA
This sequence comes from Platalea leucorodia, assembly GCF_965183815.1. Taxonomy (NCBI): domain Eukaryota; kingdom Metazoa; phylum Chordata; class Aves; order Pelecaniformes; family Threskiornithidae; genus Platalea; species Platalea leucorodia. The sequence goes on along the minus strand of NC_138830.1, from coordinate 238,876 downwards.
GGACACAGCCTACACAGGTCAAAGAAGAGCCCGCTATGGACATATTCAGCCTTTTGTGTATGCTATGAAGACGCTTTAATTCCCTTCCCATGACGGGAGGTTCCTTACGTAAGTCTCTGGGTGTTCCTTCTGAATTCCCAGATTTTACCTCAGATGAACCCTGGTATATCTCCAATATTTCTGTATCTTGCTCCTGTATAATGATATTTAATCAAATAACTATCCCAATAGAGATTTACCTCAGGAGGTTTTATTAGCCACATTTGTATGTCAATAAGTGTGCTGGTTTTGGCAGGGATAGAGTTAATTTTCTTCATAGTGCCTAATATGGGGCTATGTTTCGGATTTGCGCTGACAACAGTGTTGATAACACCGGGACATTTTAGTTATTGCTCAGCAGTGCTTACACAGAGTCAAGGCCTTTTCTGCTTCTCACCCCACCCCACCAGCGAGCAGGCTGGGGGGGCACAGGAATTTGGGAGGGGACACGGCTGGGACAGATGACCCCAGTGACCAAAGGGCTATCCCACACCGTATGGCGTCATGCTCAGCATATAAAGCTGGGGGAAGAAGGAGAAGGAAGGGGGGGATGTTCGGCGCGATGGCGTTTGTCTTCCCAAGTCACCGTTAGGCGTGATGGAGCCTTGCGTTCCTGGGGATGGCTGAGCACCTGCCTGCCGGTGGGAAGGAGGGAATGAATTCCTTGTTTTGCTTTGCTTGCATGCGTGGCTTCTGCTTTACCTATTAAATTGTCTTTATCTCAACCCACGAGTTTTCTCACTTTTCCGATTCTCTCCCCCATCCCACCGGGGGTGGAGCGAGCCAGCGGCTGTGTGGGGCTTAGTGGCTGGCTGGCGTTAAACCACGACAGTAAGTCACATAAATCCTGCGTTTCCTTAATGTGTCTGGTTTACTATTTCAGCCTCTATATCCTGCTCCTGTTTGATCTTCTGGCTCCTACTCAATCCAGTGTTGATTTAACCCAGCAAATCTATTTTACTGAACATATTTGCAGTCTGATAGCTCAGATAAATGTTTAACAAACATTTCCTTAACAAACGCACACCATATTCCTGAAGCCCCTTTTGAATGCTTAGGTCCTGGCCCTCACTCACTCACAGTTGTGATAGGAAATGCAACCCATCCATGGCCCAGTTATGACATTAATGTTGTCATAGTGCCAAACGCACAACATGAACAAACAACCTGCAAACAATTTAAAGGATGATATTGGTATTAAAGCTATGTACTGATACCTAATTCCTTGAGTCAGGATATCTCCCACGGGACAAGAACTCTCTAGCTCTGTTCTCACGCTTAGCATGTAGGATGCTGTTTTCAACGGGGACAAATAGGTGTTGCTCTCGGTAACCTACCTGTCCTACCTCCAGAGAGCATGGCAGACCCCAGGAACTTAGGACACCTTTAGCACAACCCTACGCAACTTACAATAGCATCAGGCATATGTGGACAGCCTATACGTACACCTGACAGGCTGTCTGCAGACATCGGGGCAGGAGGCAGGCAGACCTAGCAGCCAGTATATCATGCTCTTAGTTTTTGTAAGACTGTTCTCTAAGAGCTCTGTGGACATGCCCAAGATGGCTCAAAATGTGAAAGTCCAAGAAGACCCCAAACTAAACTCATCTTGATTTTCCTGCCTGTAAGAAAGGTAGTTACTATTTAATACTTAATGCAGTGCTTGACCCCTGCCTAGAATTAACCTCTCTTCCAACTTTGATAGTTTCCAGCTGGATTTGAAATGCAACACTGGCATCAAATAAATTGCTAAAAGTACAGAAGATGCTGAATTGCTAGAAAATGCTAGTCCTTGATGAAGTTGCCTCTTCCTGGGCTGCAGCTGCTGGTACAACAGTTGCTATGGTAACAGATTGTGGCTTATTAAATACAGGAACATCCATTTTTCAAGGTGTAATAAAATTAAAAGATTTTGTTTTGTAATCAAACATATATTTTTTACATCAATTTTGCATTTTAATTACCAAAAAACCACCCTTGCCAAACTACAGTCAAGGTTACAATTTAATCCACAATAATCAAATGAATATTCATGGTTCCTTTTCTGTATGCATTGTAGTAAATGGGCTGCTGTCTCTTACTTCAGCAGAAGCATAAAGTGTCTTAAACACCTGAACTTCAAAATTAGGTATCGACAGAGCTAGAATTCATTGGAGGAGAGCCATAGGTCTTTTGCAAACCCATATAAAACCACAAGGAAAATCCAAAACAATCATATGAAATCACTCCAGTAAAGTCATTGTGGAACACAGTTTGAGTCTGTTCCAGGATAGAATACCATTAATAGTCATCATTCAAGTTTATTTACAAAACACTTTGAAACCACATGCAAACATGCAGCTAGGAACAACTCCCAAAAGAGCCCTCATAGAATAATCTAAAACTTAAACTCCTTCAGGATTGATAACCTGCTTCAAATCACATTCTCATCAAGCCACAGCATATGCCAAGTGCATATAAAAAGAAGTAAAAAACAAACTTTGAATCTTGAGGACATGGGGATCATAAAAGGCATTAAGAATAGGCAGTGCTATGCAAGCACTTAACAGGGGCACTGTCAGGCTGTCAGCAGTCCCATGGATAATACACAACCCAGGAGAATCCAGCCCTAGCCTTTCACTGCTCTGTAGTCCTAAATAATTATGTTTGTCACTGGAGTGAGAAGATCTACCTCTGCCCACATCAGGGCAACAGCTCCACTGAGTTAAGACTTAAAAACCGTGTCACATTTTATAGCTACGGTGACCTTCCACATGGGAACACGTCCATTAAATACTGTGAAGCGTCCACTGGTAATTAACTCTTTGGCATTACTATTGTATACACCATACAGACCCAGATCAAAGTCCCCAGTTGCCACTTGCAATCAAATCTGAATTACTAGGTTATGAGAAATTGCTGACACCTAAGAACTGCAGACATGGAGATAAAGAAAACACATGGACAAAAAAAATGCATGCTTACCGGTACCTTCATTTTAAAGTCATCCCGATAGAGTTTAATGCCAATGTCAGCGATTGTCCTTTGGATAAAGCGGGAGGGTCGCAGGACAAACACTAGCTGGAGGTTTCCTGGAAATGCTCCCTGCAAGAAATATAGAACTATTAGAAGGCACAACTCTGCCTTACAGGAAGGCCAAGGGAATTTTCAGCCAAGTGTTTCCTAAAGGGAGCAAAGCAGGTAGGACTTAGTGAACCTTGCTCAGTCCGGCTACTAATAATATCAGCTGGCCCATTCAGCACGTGCCCTTTGTCACAATCTCCAAAGCCAACAGAAAGACCAGCCCATGGATTTTACTGCCTAGCCATACATTGCTTTCTGATATGGATTTAGCACAGAGCTCTGAAGTTTGTGCATTAGTGCCTTCTTCCCCCAGATCTGAACCACACCAAGCCCCTTTTGCACTACCACACCATAGGTTTTCCCATTTTTTTAGGCTGCAGCCACTAGAGGGCAAAACTGGCTACCTACAAAAACTGGCTACCCACGTTGGACTTGGGGAAAAAAGCTGGTGGCACAGATGGATTCCCTAGGCTGACCTACCTTCTCACTCTGGAAAGGGTTTTCAGTCTTTTTAATCTCACATATTTTTCCCCACACAGAGGCACTCAACACATTCATCAGACATGGCCCTGTCTGCAACACCCAGCCTACAACTCTCACGCACTCCTCTGAGCTCATCAAGAGTACAAAAGAACAATTTCTAGAAGAGAGCAGCTAAAAAGAACTGAGAATGAAAAGCAATTCCGTCTGAATTCCTTGAAAGAACTTAAAAGTCACCTTGGTCATCCTTACATCCTACACCTCTGTGTATAAGTGCTTGCTCCTCACATAGCATATGTTCCTGGTAACAGATGTATAAAACCAGATACTTCTATCAGCACTGAAAATGAGTGCTTAGCTCCGACTCTTACAAATGAGGTATAATAAGCTGTTAAGAGTTTCTGACAGAGATCACTTACTACCATGCAAACACAAGTCCCTTGGGACCTGTTTCTTTCCTAAGCAGGCCACATCATCACTCCTCAATGCACAGAAGGGTACCTCCGTTACACTGTTCTAGGAACCAACTTCAAATTACTAGAATTTACATCGCAGTCAACCCAGCAAATAAGGAATTTATCCTAATTCAGCAGTAAACAAGGCTGTGTAATTTGTTACTGCAGCTTCCTCCCTCTCTTATTTAACACTCATGAGCTTCAGGGCAGGGGAGAATCTGCATCCACAGCCAGAAAATGGGAGCTAAAAATGAGCACACAAGACTGTATCCTGTGCTGAAGGTTCAGCAGATAATTTTAATTTCTAGAAGATAAATAACAAAAGCAAGCACTTACTGCTATCCGTGTCAGCGATGCCTTGACTGCACTCCATTTGTCCCGTCGTCTGTCTATAATGATGATGAATCCGATGCTGGCAGCCTCCAGACTGCAAAACAGATGAAATAAGTATGCTGGGTTACATGGAGATACTCCTGTTCCAAGGAACTGTATTGCAGCAAAACACAGCCTCTGTCAGATCACCCTCTAAGCCCATTATGAAAATGCAACGTACAGTGGAAAGAATGAATATTTGGCAGAAATTCACATGAAAACAAAAGCCGCCAAATTTTCTCTTTCCAGCGTAAGGCTAGCAGCTTACACAAAACATGAATATTTTATCTGCTAAATCTCTCAGCCGCTATGCTACTCTGCTGCCAAAGCTAGGTGATATGAATAGTTCAGGATCATGAATTACACTGTGCTGTATTGAAGGCAAAAACCTCAGATCTTTTTTTTCCCTGCAAAATAATTCAAGCTATGAGACACCCCACTTCAGTCTTCATTCTCCAAGTATGCTGACATCTGCCAGGGGCACTTAGCTCCAGAGAGTCAGCATCTCCCTGCTGTCACCACCTTGCCTGTGTACACAATGCCCCAGGAATTCTGGTAGACAAAGCAGGAATTGAAGAGTTATACCTTGCCAACCATAAACTGGTTCCAGGGTTGCAAGTCATTCAAAAGTATCCTTTTAACATATTGGCTAGAACAACTAGCTGTTCCGTCTCAGTTCTTTTCAAGGAGGATCTGTGAGACGCTGATTTGATGCTCCATCCCATCTATGTAGATCTCAGAAATATCCCATCCTCCCTCTCTCTCTCAAAAATCCCGCTTTGATGTGCAAGGCTCCAGTGGGACTGCTCTGCTCTCTCCCTTCCAAGAGTGCTCAGGGTTGGACAGAAGTCCTTGGAAGCTAGTAAGAACACACCGAGAAAAATCTCCAGAAGCTTCATTATAGCAGGATGGCTCAGTCATCTCTGAACAAACCAGAGGCAGGCAGAAAGAGTATAAATGTTGTCATAATCAAAGGACATATTGCAATCAAACATCTAATTACAGATTAAGATCAAGAGAAATTGTATAAAATATTTCCTTGATCCCGTTTCCATTGCTCGCACAAGAAGCATCCCAGGAACACCACTTTCACGGGTCATTTTGTGCAAACTCATGTCAATAATCCACCGAAGGGCACCAACAATACCAAGTCTGCGCTGCTGCAGCTCTGCAGGATCAAGAACAGCAACCTGGAAGCCAAAGCGTTGTGCAAATCTGGGGCGCCACGCAAGCGTTCCTAATAGTTCACGCTGGTACTAGGAAAACTCGCTGAACTTCCCACTTCAATATTTTTTACGGTATTCCTCTGAGAACTACAAAATTCAATGATAGTAGACGATCTTTCCTCTTAAGTAGTGCAACATGCAGCTCTTTATGCAGAGGACAGAAAACGTGCTTGCAGCAGTGCCTCTCAAGCACAGGGAAGATAATTTGCCAGTTTCTCCTTTGCACATATATACAAATACATGCATTTCCTTCAACAGCCCAACAAGTGTTTCAAGGAAAACAATGCCCAGTGTGGTACCTATGTGTTTGCTCTAGATGTTAGGGGAAAAAAGGTTCAGAGGAAGGCAACACAGAAATTGGGTGTGTTGCAGACTGTTACAGAAAAGGTGTGAGAAACCAGACAGAAAAGTCCCAGCCTGGGAGCTTCCTAACCTACCCAGAAATCTGCACTGGTTTTATCAAACTGCTTCTGCTGATAGGGACCAAAAACTGCTTTGGAAGCCTGGCAGGCATGAAAGGCCTGGGCAAATCAGCCTCAGCCTCCAGACCAGCAGGTAGAACCTCTGTGGACAGGGTGCCTGTCTTGCCTAACAGAGACACATAGGATGAGGTCAGGCTTTTCCTCTCTACCTTGAGAACTGATGCTACTGCATTATAGGTGAGGTGCCAGGAGCTCTGGTTACGTCTCAAACAGAGAAGTCTGGGGTAAACTTGCCGATAGTTTGGGAAATCAGAACGAGCACAAAGCCATGTGTCATTTTCCTCCTTTGCTTGTGTGATACATGTCCAAAAGTTCTTTTTTGTTTAGTAATTTGCCAAGAAACATTTAGGTCACTACAGAAAGAAAACAACTGCTAGAAATTGTAGGGTGCAAATGCACTCAGGAGTCACAAGGGAAAGGAGAGGAAGGGTGGTTTTTTGCTTCTCTGTTCCCATTTAATACCCCCGGCACAGCATCTCACCGCAGGCAAAAGGCCAGGGTGGTGCGAACCCCCACGCCTCGGCGTCAGAGCCGCATCCGCCCTGGGCACAGTGCTCTGCCAAGCCCTCTTCCACCAACAGCCCCAGTTACTCCATTTACTGCCGGTGAACCTGGAAACTACAAGCCCCCAATCCTCCAGTTAATACAACCGTCACCCCAAAAGGCAAAAAAGCCATTGAGAAGCTGTCAAACAGAAACACACTCTAAAGACCAGACGGATGGGGGTTGCACCCAGTTCCCTGGCCTAGGGAAGAAGAGACCATCCAGTCAACGCTGACTGCTGTCTGACCATCCACTCCACAGACAACTGGCTTGTTAAAGACAGGATCAGACTCATTAACAAATACTTGAAAACTCTCCTACATACTAGCCACCAGTTCAGACTAATCCAGAACAAAGTTTTCAAACATTTGATACTGATAGCACTAACAGTTGTCACAATTCAGTGCTCCTAAAAACAATCCCAGCAGCCTCGCTGGCCTCTTCTTAAAGCACAGACTCAAGCATGCTCTGGCCCCGTACAGGTGAAGGTTGGCCCTTCCATTCGCGGTTCCTCAAATGACCAGAGAAATGAGTAATAACAAGATGTACTTAGGTTTCTTTGCTCTTGCAGGGAACAGGATTTGATCCAAATAGCTGGTTAACCAGAACAAATACAAAAAATGCTTGTTGTGACTAATTATTCCAAGAGAACAATGTTACAATTCAACACCCATGTTGCTTACAGTGTGTTATTGAAACTGGTCTATTGTTTAGAACAAAGTTATTAGTAATATAGTGAGATATGAAAGGGGAATTAAGTCAATGCAATTCTCCACACAACAGTTACACGTTTCAAGGACCTTGTGTCGTGGTTTAACCCCAGCCAGCAACTAAGCACCACCCAGCCACTCGCTCGCTCCCCCCACCCCGGTGGGATGGGGGAGAGAATCGGAAGGGTGAAAGTCAGAAAACTCGTGGGTTGAGAAAAGAACAGTTTAATAATTGAAGTAAAATGAAACAGAATAGAAGTAATAGTAGTAATAATAATATAATAATACAATAATAATATACAAAGAAAGTGATGCACAATGCAGTTGCTCACCACCCGCCGACCGATGCCCAGCCCATCCCTGAGCAGCGATTGCTGCCCCCCGGCCAGCTCCCCCCAGTTCCTATACTGGGCACGACGCCACAGGGTATGGAATAGCCCTTGCGCCGGTCTGGGTCAGCCCCCCCGGCTGTGCCCCCTCCCAGCTCCTTGTGCACCGGGCAGGGCATGGGGAGCTGGAAAGCCCTTGACTGGTGTAAGCACTGCTGAGCAGCAACTGAAACATCAGGGTGTTACCGACATTAGTCTCATCCTAAACCCAAAACACAGCACTGTGCCAGCTGCTGGGAAGAAAATTAACTCTACCCCAGCCAAAACCAGGACACCTTGGAAAAGGCTGTCTCTCTAATATGCTTTATATATTTTTGACAGCCATGTTAATTTTTGAGAACCATGTTAAAGCAGCAGGGAGATGGGAATCTCAGAGGACAGAATTTGAATCAATTGGATCACCAAAATATGGCCTCTACTCCAAAGAAACACACAATATATATTGTAATCAGTATCTAATTATGTTTTCAGCTCAGACTCACGTAACCAATTTGTAGCTGCTGAAACTCTCTCAGACGATAACTGGATGCACAGAATCAGAGGTTCAAATCTGATGCAGTTCCATTGAAACCAGTGATTTTTAACCAAATGACCAAAGTAGGTGAGTTAGCTGAAGTTAACAAAATGCTGATTGCCCTGGTTTCAGCTGGGATAGAGTTAATTTTCTTCTTAGTAGCTGGCATAGTGCTGTGTTTTGGATTTAGTATGAGAATAATGTTGATAACACACCGATGTTTTCATTCTTGCTGAGTAGTGCTTACACCACTCAAGGACTTTTCAGCTCCCATACTCAGCGTATAGAGCTGGGGGAAGAAGAAGGAAGGGGCGGATGTTCGGCGCGATGGTGTTTGTCTTCCCAAGTAACCATTACATGTGATGGAGCCCTGCTTTCCTGAGGATGGCTGAGCACCTGCCTGCCGATGGGAAGGAGGGAATGAATTCCTTGCTTTGCTTTGCTTGCGTGCGCAGCTTTTGCTTTACCTATTAAACCGTCATTATCTCAACCCACGAGTTTTCTCACTTTTGCCCTTTCAATTCTCTCCCCCATCCCACTGCAGGGGAGTGAGCGAGCGGCTCAGTGGGGCTTAGTTGCTGGCTGGGGTTAAACCACGACGCTGATGTTGGTCTAAATAAATATACCATTCAACTAATATCAGATTAATAAAAATGAGAAAAATCTGTTCTTCAAAAAGTTTATGATGTAGATAAACCACAAGTAACTATATCCATAAGCACCATATTCACACAAGCTGACTGCACGTAGAAATTGCCTTGTTTTGCCCATCTGCCTGGTTTGCAAGACTGACTAGAAGCTTTCTAAAAGGAGTGTACCTGGAGGATTGGAGGCCTAAAAGAATTCAGAATCAGACACTTATAATCACACCTTGGTCAGCAAACTGCAATGAAAGTAACTGGCAAGACAGCATCTGCCAAAAGCAACAAGTACAACTGTGATTTAAACAAACACAAAAGTATTCGTGCCAAGTAAAACCTGCCTCTGTGCCTCAGACTAACTAAGTCCCATTTTTAAAAGTCTCTCAAACCTGTAGATCAGAAGTCACTTAAAAAGAGACCTTTGCTGTTTTTTCAAGTACGTGTCCATGATCAAGCAGTTCGTTTTTTCAGATGTTCTTCTGCATGAGGATGTGTAACAGCACAAAAGCATCCAGGCATCAGATGCAACAAGAAAAATTAAATTCATAGATAACAGGAACAAGAGCTTATGAAATACAGATAGAGACAAGAAAACGCAAGAGAGAAGCAGCAAAGGAATTTTCTCATTAAATTAGGCTTGGCAAGAATTGTCATGGGGGCGAGGGGAGCTGGGAATAGTGAACATATGGGAATAGGAACATTGCTTATTGCCACTGCAAATCACAGTGTTGCAGGCCAGTTAAAGAGACAGACTGAGGAAATGAAAGATTAAGTAGATACTCATATAATGACTTGGAGAGCAAAACACCACGGAGTGTGCAGTCTAGCTATGGCGGGGCACTACTCGCAGCTCTCTCCCTCCAAGACCGAGTGTAGTAACTGCAGCTGGCGGGCAAAGACAAAACCTGCCAACCAGCTGTGCCTGGCACATGGGGCTGAGCGGGACAGCACAGCCAGAACACTTTATTACACAAACAGGGCAGGTACAATCCTAGCGGCAAAAGAGTACGAAGAACAAGCCAAGGCATGAAATTTGAGAGAGATTTGTCAGGGTAAAATGAGAATCAGGCCATTAAGCAAACAATTCGGTTACCTACTGCAGAACATATCATTTACAACATTGAACTTATTACCTTGTCTGAGATGAAATGGGTAAAAAAAACCAGAGAATAGACTTAAAAATTACACGATCTGAAGAAGAAGGAAAAGAGTGGGGAGAGAAGATGAGAAAATCACATGCTGCTAAAAAGCAAAGCAGCTGAGCAGAGCACAGAAGGAAATACAGGAGAATATCGACATCACTCAGAATCACTCTGGCAGACTATGCAAAGGCAAGCAGCAAAGACACCATTCAGAGAGACACCTCTGTAAATCTTGGCTGCTACAGGTTGATGGATGCAACAGGGCAAAGGTCTAGACAAGAGAAGTACCTTTGGACAACAGAAAACCAAAAATGGGCCTGTAACCCTGACACAAAGCTAGACCTCAGCCTTCTGCAGTGCTATTCCCTGCTTTTCACCTTGATGTTCAGGATGGTATCAATGGGCTTCCCTGAGACTGGCATTTGTATGGTTGTTTTTTTTTTTTTTTTTTTTTTTGACAAGATAGGGCTGATTTAACACCTAAATTTAGCCAGGGAAACAGAGAGAGTGTGTCAGCAAGTGATCCTATTTCAGTCAGCAAGCCAAAAGGAAAAGCCATACCAAGGTCTGAATGTCATTTGGCACTAAGGGATGCATGCAGGCAAACAGCCGTGGGAAGAAGCCTAGCCAAGATGGCAGCATCAGTGCAAGTGGATGTACAGCCGGGAAACCCCACTCCCGGGTGTATCCAGAGGAAGGGATTTTGTTTAAAAACAAACACACACACACTCTATCAATGTTTTCTCAGCGTCAGTACTCTAATATCCCTACCGTCATATGGAAATGCATTGGGGTTTCTCCAGTTCTCTGAGAAGAGGGATTTGAAGACAATCCTGCACAGCAGATAAACATCAAGCTTACCTCCAAATCAAATTCTGGCATGTTTGCCTAGATCTACGGATGTCTGGCAGAGAGGTTCCCTTTCCCTGAATGCAGCGTGTGCAGTCAGCAGAGCTGTTCCATCCTCAGCTCTGAATTCAGGTTAGCCCTGGAACACTGATTTGAGGAGGCCAGGAGATGTCAAATTTCCTGACCTCTTTTGGAAGGAGAGAAGGGCACTTGTTTATCAAAGTAGCTGATCCATGTCAATTGGAAGAGAATGGAATTCCAGCCACGCAATAAAGCAAGAAAAAAAGGGCTTTCTAGCCCTATTGTAAGTGTGTATGCATAGAGGTATGCATGTGCATACGCAATGTTGCTCAACATTTGTGGATGTGTATGTGTGTAGACCCCTTTGGTGAAGCACTCTTGTGAGCAGGTGTTGAACCAGAGGGAAAATTAATCAGATTACAAAAGTCTCACTGGGCTGATCTTTCATCCTGGAGAGTAGTTCATGTTTTAAAGCCCAGAAGTGCAAGGTTTACTTACAGCCCACCCCAAAATACTGTGGTATGCCACAGCTGGTAAAGCAAATTTGCTCAGCAACGTCAAAGACAAATGCATGCCTGTGCATCTGAATAACAACATTTGCTGTCTATCTCTATCTTTCCAATGTTCTGTCATGTGGGCACAGAGTATCAATCATTCCAGAGGGACTTAGAAAGTTTCTAACTCACTGAATGATGTCATCTGCAATCATAGATCTTACCTCCACAACTAGCATGAACCTTTTTCTACAGGATACGCAGAAACAAACAGTACAAAAGACAGATATTCTCTCTACATTTGCCTGAGAAATGATGCTGATTTCTCCAGTTCACTGAGCTATGAATAAGGAAGTATTTTCTATGATAAACAGGGTGAACTGCTTTTCAAACTATACTTCATCTTACCTGATTCATGGCCATACACTTTGTAACTCCACAAGAGTTAGAGACTATTCTCTTCTCTTACTCACTTTGTTTGATACCTGCAGATCTTCCTTGAGAATTAATGTAAAAGGTGAAGTACTAGCAGTGAAATAACATGTACAGGAATGCTGTCGTAATACACACAGTAGTATGCAGTACAGTAGTGCTGATCAAAGTAACAAATGCCGTCCCTTTACTGCTTGCTGAGATGTATGACAGAGACACTCTCTGTGTACGGACCAGCCAACTGCAGATCAAAGCTGTGCTGCACCCAAACAGGTCCACTACTTATGCCACATCAAGATTGTACTTTGTATAATTATGTCATAAATCACACAACCAAAGCTTGCTGCTTAGGTTCTTCCTCTTCTAAATTAATACATTTGTCCCTCGCCATCTAGATAAAGGGTGGCAGGTTTCAAATAGTGACTCAAGAAATGCGGTCAATCTTTCTAAAAGCACTGCAACAAAGACTAGCAAACTCCCTGGAAAACTCACATCCCTACAGTGTGATCTATGATTGAACCTAAGAGTCAAACCAATGTGCTGATATGTAGAAAACGTAGGTTCAAACCCCAGCCTGTCACTGACCTTGAAAAGGTCATATAAATCAAACTGAATAGTCACTTACTCAACAAAAGTTCTGGTGAGCCTGTCTGTAGTGTAAGATATTACTTACACATATCTCATCATGTGTAAAATAGGAATATTGCAGCTCTCCTGACTTACAAAGTTGTGAAACTTAATTCATCATTCTTTGCACATTGCTCTGGGATTCCTCAGGGGAAGAGAAAATACAAAACTGATAAATTGAATCAAAGCAAAGGTCCCTCTAGCCCAATACCCTGTCTCCAGTGTTGGTAGGTAGTGGATACTGAGGCAAAAGCAGAAGGAAAGTGAGAAGGACAATCTTTCTGTTGTACGTTCTCCCAAGTCCGAGCATTAAGGAACATACAGATTTCTTCAGCCAGAGTTTGGATCTGAGCCATTGTATTCAGCTGCCATTGATGGAGCTATCCTTCACAAGTCTGGCTAATTTCTTTTGAACCCATCTGTACTTTTGGCTTTCACACAGGCTGAAGAAGCATACAGCGTTTCTGTCTATCGTGTTGACAATGTAACGTGCTAGTTCCCCAACATGTGACAGTTTTACTGGGAATCACCCACCAGTATACCACGTACAAAGAACTGGAAAACTAGTTTTGTGTTTTTCTCAGCTACTATTGCTGTTTTATTAACCCTGAAGCTGGTCATCCTCCCAGTCCTGAAGCTGGTGAAGAAATGCATAAGAGTTTCTCCTGGCAGAACAAAAGCCCTACAGAGCAGAGTGAAACAATGAAGCTGTTAAGTTCACAGTGTGTGGTTTCCCTCAGCTTGCTTTGGCAACGCAGTATGGGGAATACATGTAGGTGGAGTTGGAAAACTTCTTACTCAAACTTGAAGGAGGCACGTTTTCCCCTCATCATCCTCTAAGCACCTTTATGCACAAGACCACAGGAAATAATAAATCCCTGCTCTGCTTCTAACTAGCACAAACAGCCATGGTCCAGAGACAGGATCAGAGGACTGAAAAAATATTAAGCTCTTTTTTTGGATAAACAAAAAGTAATTCAGCAGCCATGCCTTAGTGCATTTCCTCAGAGCAGCAGAAGTGAGTTTGTTTCACCATCCTTGCACAGCCGCAGGCAAACAGCAAGGAAAACACCCTAGCTGTGGAGCAATCTCACAATAAACGAAGCATCAGAAACCACACAGTATTTGCCAGAATCCTGTCAACAGGGCACCTAGCTTGCTTTTTCAGAAAAGAGAAAGCCTGCACAGAAAGATGCACTCAGAGAATAAGCAGTAACAGGACCTATATAAGTTTGGCTCCTTCCAGATGCAACCCTTCCCTTCTTACAGTCAGCGCCCCTGAGAGGTTTCACAAGCAGCTCTTCTTAGCTCCCTTTTGGTCTGCTATCTTTACTGCTGTTCTTCAGATCTACACCCCCTCCCACCCAGTTCAAGCCCTGAACAGAAAACCTGTCCTCTGTGAAGGTTTCTTTCCCATGCAAATGATGTAAGTGGTTCCTAGGACCTCCTGGACATGGGAACCTTTCATACGGACTGGACGGATGCAGAGCCACTGGTACATCCTGGCAGCGGCACTGAAAGCAGTGAGCCACTGAGGAAGCAAAGCTCTCTAGGAAGTCAACAGACAGTTGTGCTTAGCCTCACCTGGGAATGCTAGTTAGATATGTGACCACGTTCAGAAAATCTTCATCAGGTATGTCACTGAATCCTGCAAATTCGGGAAAGGTTATAATGGGTGCCCCATCCTTCCCTCTTCCTCCTGCAAAAGAGAGGTTGTAAAGATTAGGTCGTGATTTTATGCGTTTGGACAGACTGGTTGGTACTCAAATGGGAAACACTGGCATATCCCTCATTGAAAAGCACCCAGATCCAGTACACATGCGATCAGCTTCCCATTTGATGTTATAATTCACTATACTTTCATTACCTCAGTTTACTCCAGCTGAGATTCTAGCCTTTGTTGTTTATTCTCAGTTTTTTTCATGAACCTTCTGCATAATTCTGATTAAGTGACAAGAGACAGAGTGGGACGAACTGACCCCAGCCCCCGTTCCCCGTCCCCCTGTGCCACCGGGGGGAGGAGGTGGAGAAATGGGGAGTGAAGTTGAGCCCGGGAAGAAGGGAGGGGAGGGGGAAGGTGTTTGAAGATTTGGGGTTTGTTTTCTCATTACCTTCCTCTGGTTTGATCGGTAATCAATGCAGCTGATGTCCCCCAGTCGGGTCTGTCTGGCCCATGATGGCAGCTGGTCTCTCCCTGCCCCTGTCTGGACCCGGGAGCCGCTGGTTCCATTTTCTCTCCCTGCCCGGGTGAGGGGGGCAGTGACAGCGGCTCTGGTGGCACCGGCCCCCAGCCAGGGTCAGCCACCACACTACCCTCTTCCTTCTTGACACCTGGTGATGTGGTGGCTTTGTCAGGACACTACCTTTAGCCCCTATTTTTCATTCTGAAGGTGGAATACTGCTTTAATTATTTCTGAAAATGACTCAGTGGTGTTAGATCATCCACTAAACTCACCCTGCTAGGGGGAAAACAGGCCTACAGAGATTCAAAAAGCATTCAGCCAAAACGCAAAGAAGGAATACTATCATTCACACTGCACTGAATTCCATTTCAAATTCTGCGCAGAGCCACGGCCTACACATTGACCTCCGCATCGGCCTTGGGATAAGGGCACACGCTGATGCACGGCAGCTCGATCTCGGGGCACGCTAGCTAGCTCTCTGCAGTCAGCAGTGCCACAGAATACGCTGTCATGCCAGTTTGCTCAGACTTTCCCCTGGCTGCTCACTGCGCTCTGGAGACCAGGAGCTCCAGCCGCAGGGCCCCGGTCAGGGTGGCTTGTTACAGGCGCTTGGTGACATCTCCTGGACACAAACAGCAACGGCCAGGAGAGGGAAGCGGGAAGCTTGTCTGCTCGCTCTCTCCTTGCGGCGTTCAGTGCGTGCCAAGGTATTTCATAGATGGTATCTTGTGCATTCACGTGCTTCCAGGCACCGCGCTTTCCCATTCACGTATTTCGATATGTGAAGATACTCTAAACGGGGGAGATGTAGTAACCTGGAATATTTTGGTTTAAAGCAGCAATATTTGCCCCTGGAGGATAAGATAAAGATTTCCCTGGATCCCCTCCTTCAACACCTGATAGTTTACCTGCACTTATACTCAAGATTTGTTTAAACTACAAGTTTCACGTGGCACTTGTAATGCTCCTGCTGACCAGGGTCTCTTTGTGTCCCTTTTATCTTCTCTTCCTCTTGCATCCACATTCATACACGTGCTCTTCTTCCTCTGGCCCCTTTTCCCCAAGCTAGATGAGGCAGGCTGATGATGCACTGTATGTATGTGGGTGTGTATTTTTGTCACAGGATCTTCTCCCATAAAAAGCCAGCCACGGAATGAATGTACGCAGACTGAACGCTGACTTCTTCCCTTCACCACTGGCAACAGATCTGTAAGGACACTTAGGAGCAGCCTCAGACTGAGCGTTCAACTGAGAGCCAGGAGCCCCTTGCCTCTGACGAGGCCACGCAGCCTTAACAGCTCCTGGGCCCTGTCTCATCCTCCAAGGCGCAGGCAGCACTTCCCGCTGCAACCAAAGCGGCGGGACGCTCAGGAGGTTACTGAACACAGCTGTGTTTCAGACAGGGAAACACACAAGGCAATCCTCCGTTCCTGCCATACCATGAAATTAGGGTGAAGTCTGAGGGAGTTCTGTGATCAGAAATTGTTAAGTACTATGACAAGGAGAGAGCAGGAGTGTCTGAAGTGTTGGGTGAGAAGCAATAACACAAATATGTTCGGAATGGGTTGTTTCTGCCCATATCTGAACCTCGAGCAGTAGTTGAGTTACAAGGGAAAACGATCCATACCCATTTATCCACATATCTAGCAAGGTAGCAAGAGTGGATGTTAAGGGATATAAGGGAAGCTCCTTATATACCAAGGGTGTCTGCAAACTCTCTCCTCTGGATGAGAGAGCAGTTCCATACCTCTACATGTTAATGCCATTTTTTTTCCTGACGCTAAACCAAGATTTGCTGCAGTATGCAAATTTCTGCAGAATGTGAATTGACAAGCCGCAGCCCTTTTTTTCTGGGCCATCAACCTTGCTTTCTAGGGAGTTGCCACCAGATTTCTTCTGGTCCTTGAAACACTTTAACCGGCTCCTCAATGTCTTGGAAAGGTAGAGAGCACAAACCAAAAACCAACAGGGACAGACTTCAGTCAGTTCCACAGCCATAAGGACTAAATGCATGGAATTTGGCCCCAAGGACTCTCTCTGTATATGACCCTTGCACTTGCTGGGACTGCACATAACCCCCACGCTCCTGGGCATCACTTGTGAAAAGAGTCTAATTGCTGAACAGAAAATTTTACAATCCATCATAAGTAAGGCAGACAGGGACAGAACTAGCTCCAGCAGCTCCACGGAAGACCAAAAGAAAATAGTCCTCAGGAGAAGAAAAAAAAAAAAAAAAAATAAAGAAAGACACTTTAAGTAGAAAGTGAGGGCAGGAAGGAGACAGGAGAGAACTGCTGAACAGAGTGAGCACCACGAGCACAGCACAAGCTGAGAGGGTTACAGCACAGCTACCCGCAGCACATCTGCTCCGTTCAGCGGAGTCTGTGCAGCAAGATAAGGAGGCCCAAGGACTGCCAGGAGCAAAGGAGCTTGACGAAAAGCCAGAGCAACGTGAGGCACGAGCTGAGCTCAACAGCCCCATGGGAGAAGCAAGCAACAACTTGAGTTTAGTGCAGTCAGGAGAAACAAAGATACACTGAAAAATAGCTATCAGGAGCATGGCCATGCCTGGCAGCTGTCTTCATGCAGTGCACAGGCCTCTGCCTCGCTGACTTGCAGCTTCCCCAGGCGCCATTAGATGCCAGTCTGCAGCACTCTTCAAGCAACCCAGCCACCTCCGACACCCAGCAGCTCCAAACGCTGGTGCCAGGCCAGGGAAAGAGCAGCTGGTGGCAGCAGCCGTCGCAAGCAGCAGCCACAAGAGGTGGCAGGAGGGGAGGCTCAGGGCTATCCCTCTGGCTGAACTAACATGAGGCTCACTCCTGACCCTGCCTTAGGGCAGCCAGGCCATCCCACTGGCAGTCTGCCATGGGTCACTGCTCCTCAGTCAGACCCCAGCCTGCTCTGTCACAGCAAGCCCCAGAGTTCTGCCTGCAGAGGAAACACATCCAGATTTTGTCTACCATCTCCTGATGCAGCCCTGAGCTCCCCTCCCAGATAGCACCCACAAACACAACACATCCTCCCACCCTGATTCAGCTCCATCAGTTTCCTTCAAGGGGTCCATCTCCTTTCTGCTCTCTGCCCCTGCAGACAGCAACCTGCCGCGCATCCAACCCAAGCTCACTGTGTGAAAGGTAGGGACCCACCGCTGCCTGGGGAAGGGCGTTCTGATTAATGATCTTGATGCACCATCAGAGGTAAATTATCAGCAAGCAGTTAAATCATTTCCCATGCATTCAGGGTCACACACAGAGGTGCGTCAAACTCAACAACTTGGAGCACAAACGAGGCAGACATCAGGAGCTGGAGGAGCAGAAGGCTGGACTGCCTGGAAAAAGGCAAGACTTAAGAGGAAAAGATGACAGTCAGCTTGACCTTCTGCCTGGTTTGCCACTCAGAATGATGACAGCATCCCTTTCCTCCTCTTCCCAGCCACTAGCCTTATTTTCCACCCCAGCTTCGTGCTCATCTTTTCCTCTTCTCTTGTAGCCTGAGGACAAAGGGACAGGAAGAACCTGGGTGACAGGACAGAAGTACCGAGTGAATGTGGAAGGGAAAGAAAAGTAGGTGAGACAGCGCACAAGCTGCATCAGGGCAGTACAAGGCATGGGAATGGGACCATCGCTCACTCTTATGTCTGCCCATTCCCCAAGTCCCAGGACACAAAGCAGCATTCATGGTTGCTCCTATTAGACAGACTTTCCAGCTGCCAGTGCAGCCTGGCTACCTGTTACAGTGAAGATGGGGCCAGAATTAAGCTATAGAAACAAAACAGCTGAAGTATTTGGGGGAGGAATACGCATGGGGGAGAACTGGATATGGCAGCAGAGAAAATTTAATTTTGCTTTGCAGTGTAAAGGGTGTGATTGACAAATGAGGTGTGACTGCTGAATTCTGAGAGCTCTCACAGCTCAAGCTGCATGTTGGTATGACTGATGTAAAAGCAGCACGCAATCACAACTGCAGGCCAAGTTCCCGGACACGATGGGGATACTAGGAAATCTCCTACTCCCCAGTTCTAGCCCACCTGCTGCCTCCTGTCCAGGGACCAAAAATATCCATGGTTTAGACAATCAGGGGCTACACTAAAGTCCTATTCCACAGCCAGCAGCTCTTCTTGTAACACCACCAGCAGGATTCATACAGTAACATCTAACTAGAGCTTGCCAAATACGCTGAATCCCCGGGGGAGGGGGGACGGGGGGGGGGGCGGGAAAAGGCAACAAACAGTCTATGGGCAGAAGTTCCACAAGTTTGTCTGCAAGTTTACAGTACGCACCTCCCCAGCCTGCCACAGACACCAACTCATCAGCTAGCACTGGAAAGTTTTCTTTCGAATTTTGCTGACACATGCAGGCTAACTGCTTGGGTCTGCCAACATGCAGAGAGCTCCCTTAGTCATAGCAGGCCTGGGTACAATTCCTCTCCTGGGTCAGACAGCTGAAGAGTTCAGTGATATCTTGGCTGAAGTTTCACTGCCTTGCTCAGGTTTTGCTTTTTCCATGCTCTGTTGTTTTGGTTTTCCATGTTGATTAAGGGTTGTGAATGCTGAATTTCTCATTAAAGTTAAATCATGCTTCCTGGGTCTAGATTTTTACACAAGCTCCAAACTGTCCTTTTGGCAAGGTCAGGGCAGGTTTTCCAAAAGGCTGAGTTTAAACAGGAAGCAGATGGCCAAATACCCTCCAGGCTTTGGAAATGAAATCAACTGCCTTTGGAGTCAGTTACCATCTTCAGATGTAGACTCCCATCCACTGAAGTCCATTGACTTAACAAGAGCAGAACACAAAGAAAATGAATCTCTGCTAATACACTCCATGACAGCTTGTCTAATAAATTTGTGATTTAGTAACAGGATACATTAGTGCTGCAAATGGCAGATTTGGCTCTTTGACAGAGTAATTACAGATAAGAACAGGTTGTGAAGCTGCAGATAAAAAGGGAGGGGGTAGTAGTAGTTCCAAGAGCAAATTGGTACAGCGGGTTACTAGTCTGTCAGCAGGACAGGAACAGTATTTTACCAGTGATTCTCCATTCTTCAGTAAAAACTGGTGTGTGTTAGAATAGCCAGGTTTTCAGTACTACCCAACTTTGTGATCTAGTTCCCTTAACAGCTACAGGAAACACACACACTTAGCTGTGCATTCCTGTGTTGTCACAGTTGTAGTCCCATAATTGGAAGTTCAGTTTTCAGGGAAAGGAAAGAGGCAGTAGTGGTTTCAAAACTAGAATTTAACCACAAGAACCAATACTCCCATCAGATCTCGCAAGCTAAGCAGGGCTAGGTCAGTGCATGGAAAAAGGGATGACCAAAGGAGAACTACGTGATTAAGGACATTGTCACATTACACTGCAGCCTTTTCCATGACCACAGCAGACCAGGGAAGGCTTCGGAGAGTTTCCCTGTTCTTGGCATGGACAGTAGAGTCTTTGGTTAGTCTGGCAGCTAGACAGCCAGGACAAACAGGAGGCTGTTGGTATCTAATACGTTCCTTATAACTAGACCCTGACACAATCAAACACCACGCTCATTAGGCCTGTTACATCATTCCTGCCATCTGCTTGGAGACTGCAAGACCATCAGATCCTCCAAGAGGTTTGTACACAGCAATAGTAGAGGAAAGTGTTTCTAATGAGTCATGTCCAGAGAAAACAAAGAGCCTTTGACTTCAATCGCTCTACTCTTTCTTTTCTGCTTTACTGCAAGGGAATATTATTGTTTCACTACATCTGCCTCAGCTGCCAGCTGTTAATAACAAGCTGGTATTAACCAAATAAATATTAATTTAGAACAAACTCTGCAACAGTCAACCAGTTACTTTCATTATCACTGGACAAATGGATTAGGGGTTCACAGGACTGAACAGGAGAGCCCAACAAAGCTGGAGGCCATGGAGTAGCACAAACCATACCCACTGCTAACATCCTCGGAGCTCTGCACGTGCGTGCATGGAGGAGGTGGCTAGCTGCCCTCCAGAGGCAGCAGCCTACAGACTGAAAGAAAGAACCCCAACTGGTATAAATCAGCCTATACTATTTTTATGAAGTTGTTCAGAAAAATATATTGTATGCCCAAAACACTCCTCAAGTACATTGGGAGTGTCTTTTACTGCCCACGGTGATGGGGCCAAAGAGCAGAGGGGGGTTTTTCAGACAGTGGCTACTGAGCTGCAATCTATCAGCAGGGAAAACCAGGAGATGGGCTAAGTATCAGGAGATTTTCAGTCTCCATGTAGGCAAGCACCGAAGCACCAAAATATTTGTGGTTGCTTGAGCCTAATGAAAAGCAGCATGCTTTAAAGAAAAGCTGCAGAGCCATCGGGGGGGGGGGGGGGGGAGGGGGATATCAAAATCAAATGAAGTCATTTATGTGTGAATCATTTTAATAAAGGGAAATGAGGCAGGAGAGTGCCCAGATCTGTTTTCATTGGACGAAAAAGCCAATCTTTTGCTCGAGGAAAAAGAAAGTTACACTTATTTAGAGAAATGCATTTTTGAAAAGTACAGTCATTTCTGGCTTGTACCTAAACCTCAGTTTGCAGGAGGCAATAAAGGGACAGTAAGGAAGATTCCTGTTGTTATGTTTTACTTATGACCCACCACTGGTCACCAACAGAATAAGATATTGGGCTAAAGGGATCTCTGAGTAGATGATTTTATGTTCATGATCATCTTCACAGGCTGCCATGGGGATTTCGGAGTGGAGGCACCCAGGTTTCCAAATTTAGCTGTAAACTTCAGACTGAAATCAACTTAGAAACTATGAACTATACTGCCCTGTTTCTTATTAGGATATTATTTCTGGACTGTACCGAGGAGATTTTAGACAAGCCTGAAAATTCTTCAAATGGGATTTGTTATTTTTGTAGATGGGGGCATGAAAGACACCTTTTCACTCACTTTTGGCATTTGTTGTTAGTACTTGTATGTTGATGAACCAGTTATTTGCCGATTCCAAACAAGCAAGCCCCTCAGCCCTGTCTTCTATGAAGAGTTATTTCCAAAGTCTTTAAGTACCTTGATGTTTAAATAAGACTACTTAAACCTTTTTTCATCGCTTCCAAGAATAAAAGAATTAGATCAAATATGAAGAGCTGAATTTGCTAAAATAGCAGGTGAGAATACAGGCACTGCTGAAATGATGAGTCCATAAAGGAACATGAAAATGCTTTTTTATATTTACCCGTGACATTTCTGGGCCATGTTTAATGTTCTAGCTGGAACTGGAAACAGGTTTTTCTTCCTGTTTCGTAAACCACTTTCTACAAGTTGCTCATTACATGCCATATATAGCTTTTATTAATGGTCTCAAATGTTGCAAGGCAATGGGGTTTAAGAAAAGCAGTCCTCCACATTTTACTGGATAGGCATTGCATATGAGGCACCGAATTCTCAACATGCATGATGTTCTTTACACTGATATGAGTGTTTTCAGGCATTCGTGTATCAGTTAAATCGAAGGCCTTGAAAACAATATTGGTTTTAGCAGCTCTGCATGCCTGGTGAGGGGAAAAAGCAAGCAGAGCATTCTAGAGAGACCAACTGGTGAGTGTTTTCTTGCTTACAAACGGCAGACAAGCATCCCAGTTGTGATCTGACTGTAGTTAACATCAAGACACAGAAGGAGTTGAACAGTGATTCCATTCCCCATTCCCTTCCTTGTATTTAGTGCTAAGCTGACTTTAAAATATTCTAATAAAAGGGATCTGAGTAGCATTCCTGAAGGAGTTTTTTAAGTGAGGATTGGTTTCAAACTTGACAACAGCCCCCAGATTAAGAGACTATCAACTCCCACCCATCAGTCATTATTTTTTCTGTTAAGCAGCTACCACCTTAAGGGAAAAGAGTGCCCAGCTTTCCCTGAGCACCTAATGCTTCTGAGACCTTATTGTGGCATCTGTGCATTGACATCTCTGGCAGTCAGGTGTGGAGCACTTAATAACACCAAGTTACTCCCTATCCTCTCCAGTTTGGCATGGCAGAGCTATAGCAAGCACGTGGTATGCAGGCGAATGCCTGGACAGCCAAGGGAGAATACTGCAACATTACCCCACAAAAATTGTCTTAGGACAGATGCTACGCTAGCATTTCCTAGTTACCCTGCACCCAGCACAGCAGTGGGATGCAGAAGGTTTGAGCAATTTTATACAGTTGCTGACACTGTTCTGCATGGAGGTTTGTGTTTATCAGGAATTCTAGGAAGATGTGACCCTGAGATGCTTTACTGCAGACGAGAAGGCAGCTGGCTCCACCTCTGCTCAGGCAATACCCTCTGCCGAATGCAACACAGTTAGTTATTGAGTTTATGAAACTGCCACAAGATGCTACCTAGAAACCTCCAAAATTAAGTTTTAATACTCAGAGCCCCATAAAGAATTCTGAGTAACTTAAGATTTGGATTTCATTTGGCAGCTTGGAGTGTACTTCAAAATGTGAAGATGCAGCAAGGATTGGGCCTGCTGAGTTGATAGTCTGCACAGCTGGGTCTCTGTACTCTCTGCACTGTGTACGCAGTGTTCCTCTCCACCAAGCAGAGAGGGACAGGCTGTCCCAGAGTACCTTATGACCGTCTCTGTATTTTCTGCAAGTTCATAATTCACTCTGTGTCTATATGGAAGAAGAAAAGTAAATTCTTCATTCCCTTATTTGCAGAACAGGTGGAAACAGAGACAAAAGGAGTTGCCAGAGGCCATGCAG
Organism: Platalea leucorodia; assembly: GCF_965183815.1. Lineage (NCBI taxonomy): Eukaryota > Metazoa > Chordata > Aves > Pelecaniformes > Threskiornithidae > Platalea > Platalea leucorodia. The sequence continues at coordinate 215,514 of NC_138830.1, read as the reverse complement.
TCAACAGCAGAGGCCATTTTAGGACCCAGATAAGGATTTCTCTTCTACAGCATTGGAAATAAGCGTATTAAATAATTTGGCAAATATTTCAATATCAGCTATTTATTCGGGGCAGGAACTGTGTCACTTTGTGTGACTGCAAACTTCAGGCAAACAAAGACATATGTAATAATAAAATCTTTAAAAGATTAGAACCTTACACTTTAGAAATGAATCACTTCTAAAACAAAGGCAAATGAGGAAGAGGGGGAAGGTCATGAATAGCTCCCTGATAGACCAAAATCTTTTCCCACAAACAAGGCGCTTGAACATTTGTGCAAAGATATGTACAGAAAGATTTGTTTCATTTCTTACCCTCTAAATCTGTGCCTCCCGCCCCCCACCCCACTGTGGAGAGCACTGAAAATTAACTTCCCTTAAGAAAAACAAGCACAGCAAGTTGGCATTTATCAGTTCCATACACTGTGAATGTCTGATTGTAACAGCACTTTTCATTAGCAATATAAAAATACTATTGCAACTGCTGTACAGAGCTGAAAGGTGACAGTTAGCATGACAGATTCCAATACATTTCCAGCAGAATCCCGGAGTGTGATTACCAGGAACTTCTTACCTGACAAGATGGCAAATTGCCTGTGAAGCTGCTCTATTATATCCACTGCAACCAGCGGCCGTATCTCCTGCTGCATGATTTCATCTGTGCAAGTAAAAACAGAAATCTTCAGTGAGTTAATAAAACCTTAATGACAATTTTTCCATCCTTTAAGAACCCAGCAAAACAAAGATGACACCCAAAGGAAAAGAGCCTGGCTTGACTATTGGTTCAGCTGTTATACGGCTATCACGGAGAAGTTTATGATACTTACAGAGTCTCATCTTCAGCCTACTTACTTTATTTATTGCCTTGTGATTTCAGAGAGAGCTTTTCATAAGCCAGCTCCAGTAGGTTTGCCAGAGCGTGTTACAGGTTTGCTCAAGCCGACAGCCTGCTCCTTACTACTTCATGTTCCATATTAAGCCACTGCATTTGGCCTCCCACATAAAGCAGCCTTATCAGTCTTTGAAACAGTAACTTCTATTTCAGATAGAGTGCCATGTTCCACCCTGAACTCCCTGGTCTCTGCTTGAGGATTGTGTGTAACCAGCTAATTCAGCACTGTTTCCTTTGCTGATGCTTTTTCCGCTACAAGCAAACACATAGTAAAAGGAGGAAATAAGGGGCTGTGAAGCTTTCTTCTCATGAAAACAAAGCCTGTTCTTTTGAAGTAAACACTGAAAAGTTAAAAAAATAACTTGGCAAGCAGCTGGGGAAAAACCACCACAATTTTTGTGTGTGATCTATTGAGTGACCAGCAACTGTAGTCTCACATTGAGCTATGATTCTTTCTGTTACAGGTGCACCCAATCGTTCTCTCCACTCTTCACCCCAGTCTAGACCAGCAACATTTACTGGGGAATACCTGCCAGCTCAACTGGCGGGATCGAGGTTTATGTTACAATAGCACCTACTGGAATTAGGCCTTTAGCCACTGCACCGCTACAGAACAGCCACCAGTCCTGGCTTTGTACGGCTTACCTCCAACTGCCCAGACAAGAGCGGAGGGAAGGACGCGGGGTGCAGACAGACCATGGAGCAGACTACAGGCAGGTAGCTGCCCTATTTAAGCACCAAGATCTTCACTGATGTCAATACAATGCAGGCACTGAAATACTTTGGTGCAGCTGGCTTTAAACAAACTGTCCAGAAACAGAGGGAGGTCAGAGAGGGTAGAAACTAGCTTCTTTCTCCTGCATCCTAGTCTGCTGCCCAAAATACCATCTCTGTCTTCTTGTCAGCCATTTGCTCTGATCCTTTCCAGAACTAGGGATTTGGGGTTTTAAATGACCCAATGTCACTTGGAAACTTTTCTGTTCATTTTCAAACACTTCACCAATGCCTTGAGACAAAATGAACCAGAGTGTTTGTGTCACTGCCCTCTCCTAAACAGACAGTGACACACAATATGGGAAGAAGTTGCACAGATTTTGGCTGATGCACAAAGACAAGGCAATAATTCCAAGCAATTGAAAGAACATCTCAGGGGGGCTGACGCTGCAGATCCTCCCTTTGAACGAAAAAGGGGAAAAGTCAAACTAGAATGCCTGACGTTTTTTATGTGGTACCCTCATTCCCATTGTGCTTGTGCGGCCCACTATCAGCTTCTCCGATTCCTGACATTGCAGGTGGCAAAGAGCAGACTAACAAACCACAGCTAAAGAGAGCTTGGTTTCAGTCATGTTCACAGAACTTACTGTCATTTCAGTCTACTGCTATGGTCATGTATTTACACTGTTGCAGAGAGCGAGCAGAGCTAAGGCTTAGCTTTTGACGCAGACTAGTTTATTTTCACTCTGAGCAGAGATCACCAAGCCCAGTGTTTGCAGAGCACTGAGCCACACAGTTATAGCCCAAGAGCCCTGTGTGTCAGTGTGTGAGCTATGCTCACTGATTTGAATGTGTGATTCCTAGTCACCAAATGTGTTTTATGCTACCTTTCTCATCACCTGAGCAGAGCCCAAGAGTTGTCCAAGATCTGAGTCTGTGCCAGGTACAGCACATAGATATAAGAGAATGGTGAGACTCAAGATCTCCTGAACTGGTGGGGGCTGCAGGTAGGGAAGAGAACAGTTTGTTTCAAAAAGCATAGTGGGACAACTTAGATCTGTGGCTCATTCTCTCAGTCAAAATCTGAACATGCAGGGGAGATCACAACACATCAGAAGGTAGACACAGCCTTCGTAGGAAAACCACCACATCCTCTCCCCACCCCAATGCACCAGAACTGCAACAATGAAAACTACATGCCAACACAGCTTCGCAACAGCATCTTACACACGGACCCATGACTTAACCTCCAGAGATGACCCTGTCCAAACCAAGAGAATTTGCCTTTGCTTGGGATGGCAAGAAACCTTACAAAGCCCTGTTGCTCTTGGCTGATTGGCACAGCTTGTAAGATAAGGGATCCTGGTCATTCCGCCAGGTGCAAATACACTCTGACACCAGCTCAGTGTTTGCTTTTGTCTCCAGACTTCACAGAGCAGGAATCAAGAGTGGGATCTACCTCATCTCTGCCTTGACATCAGGGCAACTTAACCTTGTGCCCTGATGCATTACCCTGCTGCTCAGCAGCCGCAGCGCAGGGGTTGTCTGGACCACATGCTCTTCCCTCCAGCCTCCGCTGCTACGGCAGAACTGCTGAAAGCAACACACATCTACCTGTAGAAGTGCCCCGTGCGACACAGGGTGCCGCTGGTGGATGATCTGCCCGCGTACCGCTGACGTCGTTCTGAAATCTGCTTGGGGAAAACAGACTCATGTCCTTCCTCTCAACATGACCCTCATGACTAGATTTCACAAGACTTCTATAGCAAACAGACCAAAGGGACCAAAGACTGCACAAAGCCAGAACAGGGCTGGTCTCTTCCACTCAAGAAGCGTATGCTCTTCTCTATGCTGTATTTGTTCTGCAGGTGCTGAAAGAGAGTCCTTCTCCAGGACGGGAACAGCCATTAGGACCTTTTCATCAGCAGGGCGCTCACTTGCAACTGATTTTAAAGTAGGACAAAAGCCTGCAAATTTCTAGACAGAGCAACAGAAAGGCTAAAACAGTAACATTGTTTGAGTCTCTCCGTCTGTAGCCATGCTAGAGCTGAGATAACTCAGTGTCACGGTCTGTGGGAATCCATTGACATGAATAGTAAAGCTAAACTCAGTACATCATATTCAGCAAGTGATGTTCAGTGTCTCAAAGGAAAGCCCACTGAACAGCTAGGGACACAGAACCAATTTCCATTCTATGCCTTTACAAATATAACTAGCAATCCTATTTGTGGGCTTTGCTTTCGATGCAGCACACGGTCACTGAAGGACTGAACAGCCTCCCGATCTCCCCGCGGGAATACTACTGACCCTAGCCAACGTTATTGAAGGCAGCCGAGTACCATGCTGCAGCATTAATCTCACCCCTTAGAATCATAGAATCGTTAAGGTTGGAAAAAGACCCTTAAGATCATCGAGTCCAACCGTTAACCTATCACTGCCAAGTCCACCACTATACCATGTCCTCCAGCACCACGTCTACCTGTCTTTTAAATACCTCCAGGGATGGAGACTCAACCCCTTCTCTGGGCAGCCTGTTCCAATGCTTGACCACCCCCTCAGTGAAGAAGTTTTTCCTAATATCCAACCCAAACCTGCCCTGGCACAGCTTGAGGCCGTTCCCTCTCATCCCATCGCTTGTTACTGGGGAGAAGAGACCGACCCCCACCTTGCTACAGCCTCCTTTCAGGTAGTTGTACAGAGCAATTCTGTACAATTGTACAGAGCAATTCTTCTCCCACAGCTTTTTCTTGTCTCTGTATCAAACATCCATAAGTCCTTACTACTTAGACATCAGGATTCCCAGATTCCGTTCTATCCCCTTCTGACAACATCTTTGTGCACAGGAAGGACGTGAACTGGCACAGCGTCACCTGCCTTGCGCATCTGCCACAGGCAAAGCGGGCAGGTCAGAGGACCCACGAAGCAGTTTATAGCTGCCACCCCAAGGTGCCGCGTTTACCTCCTCCCCAGCCCAGCCAGAGAGAGTTTTATGCCGATTCATTATCTGTTTGGCGGCAGCACAGAGATCCCAGCCAACAGCCACGTGGCGCTCCAGGTTCTGAGGGAACCGAAAGAGGCAGATCGACGTTCCCAAAGCAAACAATAACGGTAACCTGCTACGTTTTTCCTTTTTTACTCTGCAGCTTCCCCCCTGCATGTCCAGAATGGGATCTGTGGGGGAAACTGTAGAGTCAAAAGGAAAGGCAAAACAAAATCATTTTGAATATACAAGGTTATTAGAAAGCAGAGAACACCATAAGCCTGATTTCTCTGCTAGCTGCGTAAGAACAGCATGTTCATAGCCCTATTTAGAGTCAGATAAATACTGCACCCAAGGGACCAGCAAAAAAAAAAAAAAAAAAAAAAAAGTCCTGTAATCTATGAATACAATTCTCAACAGGTACTGACAAGTGTCCCCAGAGTGTTGCTCAAAGATTCTAGCATCCTTCAGACAGTCTACTTGAAGTGCTTCTGAATCACCAGAATAGTAATAGATATGCCCTTTTCAAACCACGGGTTGGCAGCAAGGTGGAGGCAGAAGAGAGAAAAATGGGTGTTTAGAGGGGATTATAGATGAATCAAAAAAAAGCAAGAAAACTGCCACCCCAGAAGTGGGGGAAAAAAAAAAAAATCAAAATAATAATTAAAACAGAGCTTGGACTTTCAGAACCGAGAAACATTGGAGCATCCATTGAAGAAAATACAGCTGATTTCAGCATCCAGAAGCTGCAAAGATATTGTGACAACTGTGCAGTCCCACAGGTAGACTGGCGCACTCAGGTCTGGGTGACCAGGACCAAGCTTACATCAAACAGTTGCAAAAATGGAGCAAAGGTTTCTACAATGGATGAGACAAACACAAGGAGGCTCGACAGAAAGGGAAAAATGCTCTAGAAAACGTGCCACCACCTCTAGCCTCTCAGAGGCTTGCTCCTCCCTCCAGGGTAACAAACCTGCCAGTACACTAGTTTGCTTTTGATGGTTGCCAATATGAAGGCATCATTAATATCAACCAGTCTTGAGCAAAACAGAAATTTCCTCCCCCCTTCATACAGCTGCTTTATTAGCTTGCTCTAAAAATATGAGGTTTCTGGTTTCTAAATGTCCTTTTTCTACCAAAAGAATCTTGTGGTGTAAGGGTAAGATGAAATAACAGAAAAAAGAACTGCAGAGTGCCAGTTAGCTCTCATCAAATCCCCTGCCTGGGCAAGACGAGCCACGTGGGACTTGCTGTAAAACCCACACTCAGCAGGAGACGTCCACATGATGAGAAAGGTGGTATAAAATACGCTTGGTGACTAGGAATCACACATTCAAGTCAGTCAGTATAGCTCACACACTGACACGCCGGGAAAAGAAACTGTAGTTGAAGAAACTAGCAGGAGACTGAGAAAATCAGAGGAAACAAGGGAAGGTGCCTCATGAGCCCAAATGGCAAATCGGATCACGTGGCTACAAAATGTCAGTAGCCGTAGCCAACAGCACATAAGGTCACATTTGCCCTCTTGCATTTTTCTCTAGGACAGTGCTTAAAGGTAGTTGCTCTCCAATATTGATGAATTCATAACACCATCACAGCACAGAGCTTGCAATAGAAGTCCCAGTCCTTGGAAACATTACCTGGGGCTGCTGAAGGAAGTGTTTAATCTTTGACTAAAAAAGCCTGAAAAAATTCTTAAAAGCAAACAAAGACACAGGTCTGGGTTTGTTTTAAAGCCATGACATTTTTGCCTCGCATTAGTCAGCATTAACCCATTGATGCCTTCCACTAACTTTATCCCAGGAGGCTCTGTAGCCTTGGCCTGGGCGCTGCAAGCCAGGAGCCTGCAGGAGGTGGTGCTCGGCCTCGTGGGCAGACGCCGCGTACCGTGTTCCTGTGGGGCAGACACCACCGCTGAGAAAACCCGGCTTCAGGCTGACACGAGCCGACGTTGAGCTAACAGCTGCAGGTTCATAGACTACTTCAGAAAAACTTACTGATGATAGGCATGTTTTAATTCACTACACGGGGACCCAAAAGTCAATGGGAAGGTTTTAGGAAGCTAACAAGCCCCAGGAGCTTGACAACAACTGCCTTGCTTCATTGCACCTTGCTAGTATCTGCAGAAGAGATTGGACAACCCCTGGTCACTTCAGAGCAGTCCTGCCCTCTGATAGAAAGTCTGTAGAGCCATCAACTAAAGATCCTATCAAAACATACACCAGCCAAGTGGCTGGAACATGGTTATCTTGGCAACCTTGACTCAGGCATTTCCTAGCTTCTGTGTGATTATTCTTTTGGTCTTAATTTCTTTTTAATTGAAAAGGCAGTTACACATAGCTTCTCAAATTTAAAAAAAGGAAAAAGGTTAATTGATCAAACAGTATTATGTGAAATAATGCTGATCCCCTACATGGGTCACCAAAGTGGCTGGGTTTTCTTTGGTGGGGTTTTTTGGTTGGTTGGTTTTTGGTTTTTTGGTTGTTTTGTTTGTTTGTTTTTGTTTGTTTGTTTTTGGTTTTTTTTTGTTTGTTTGTTTTTTGTTTGTTTTTTTACACATACCATGCAGTTCTGCATTATTTGAGCTAATTGAATTTGCCAGGACAATTAAGATGTAAATAAGGATGCAATACTAGAGGAAAAAAAAAATGAAACAAGTCAGTTCATCTGCTCTTGGTTCTCCTCTTAAACTGCTATAAATTCAATTCCTAGCAGAGACCAGTTTCACTGCAGAAGAATTAGGCCTTACAGTTTTGCTTCCCGAGGTTTTCTACCAAGGGGGAGGAAAAGAAAAGCAATTACTACAGCCATCTGTCTGACACAGCTTCTCCTCCTCCCCACATCTCTAGGGAGGCTAGCTGCAACTGCGCTATCTAATCTTTAAGGGGAAAGCCATTCAGTTACGCTTCATAATTCCTCACTCAAAAATGAAACATGCTTGGGCTTCCCCCCCCACACACACACACTTGCCCGTTTCATTTCTCACCACAGCTGTATGTATTCCTGCAGCAGGGCTGGAGCACAGCCCACGCAGACTGCCGCCTTCAGAGCTACGCCAACAGCAGCTGATTAAAACCAACAATGAATATCATCTTCTCTGAGCAGAGAGAAACTTGTTTATGCTAAGGGCAACTAATGGTTTCCAACTGCGTTGGAAAGATGACCTGCTGGAGTGAAAGACTGGACTGCGCCGAGCAGACTGACACAGCAGCGCCTGTTGCTCCATCAAAGACACCCAAAGGCAACCGGCCGCAACAGGACACTGGGGTTTCTTTGTTTTTCGGTGACTGAACGCTACAACTGCCGGGCCTTCTGTTGACTGGAGGAGGGGGTTGCTTCTGTCCCTCATCTGAAGTCACTAATCTTGGAATAATGGGTTACAAATTTCCAGAGCAAGGTTCATCTCTTCTTAATGACAGCCTAATATGTAATTCACAAGGAAGGAAGACAGCCCGGAGTGAAAGAAAACCTTTGCTAAAGTCGTAGACTACATCGGCCTACTTCTACTCTGCACAACCTCAGTCAAAAATGACCCTCACAGCATTCAAACCAAAATTGTGGATTTGGGGAAAAATCAGACTGCTGATGTGATGAAAAAGAGTCAGATAGGGTTAAGCACAAGGCCAGAGATTTCATTTTAAGAGCACGAAAAGACACCTAATGTTAGGTGTTGTTCTTCTTGAGAAGTACCAAAAGGCAACACACAAATCCAGAGTTCGAAAGCTGTAAAGTAGCTACAGTTCAAATGTTCTCCCAAGTCCTGCGTCTGCTTGCCGTGAACAACAACAGTTAGCTAAGAGTCTAGCAGAGCTAAGTTAGATGTCACAAATTAAATACATGAAGGAGACAAATTTGCACGTCTTCACTGATAAGGTTTAAGCAGGCTAAAGGAGTTGAAAACATTCTGTCCCACCAGAATTCCCAATGCAAACCCTTAGGCAAAACATTTCCCCTCCTAAAGGCCAAAAAGAACTTCAAAGTTATTACATCAGAGAAAGAAGCTGTTGGTTTGGGTTTCTCTTTTTTAATTCTATTTCTCTTTCCCACCATTTGTGCCCTTTTGTGTACTTTTTGAAAAGGTTTGTTTATTCTTTCAGCCCAGACAGAGAAACAGCAAGATCAGTGATGATACAAGCTGGCTGTGCTACAGATTGTTTGCTTTAAAGTGGAACTAAAAATCTAGCTATAAGCAGAAAGGAAATCCCATCCTTTCTCTTATACTTCTGCACATTCCCACCACCTTTTTTTTTGTTAATCCACATTGAGTCAACTGAAAACTAAGTGTGGTGGCTGACCCTGGCTGGGGGCCGGTGCCACCAGAGCCGCTGTCACTGCCCCCCTCACCCGGGCAGGGAGGGAAAATGGAACCAGCGGCTCCCGGGTCCAGACAGGGGCAGGGAGAGACCAGCTGCCATCATGGGCCAGACAGACCCGACTGGGGGACATCAGCTGCATTGATTACCGATCAAACCAGAGGAAGGTAATGAGAAAACAAACCCCAAATCTTCAGACACCTTCCCCCTCCCCTCCCTTCTTCCCGGGCTCAACTTCACTCCCCATTTCTCCACCTCCTCCCCCCGGTGGCACAGGGGGACGGGGAACGGGGGCTGGGGTCGGTTCGTCCCACGCTGTCTCTGCCGCTCCTTCCTCCCCAGGGGAGGAGGGCTCCTCACACTCTGCCCCTGCTCCGGCCTGGGGTCCTCCACGGGCTGCGGGTGGGTCTCTGCTCCACCGTGGACCTCCACGGGCTGCGGGTGGGTCTCTGCTCCACCGTGGACCTCCACGGGCTGCGGGTGGGTCTCTGCTCCACCGTGGACCTCCACGGGCTGCGGGTGGGTCTCTGCTCCACCGTGGACCTCCACGGGCTGCGGGTGGGTCTCTGCTCCACCGTGGACCTCCACGGGCTGCGGGTGGGTCTCTGCTCCACCGTGGACCTCCACGGGCTGCGGGTGGGTCTCTGCTCCACCGTGGACCTCCACGGGCTGCGGGTGGGTCTCTGCTCCACCGTGGACCTCCACGGGCTGCGGGTGGGTCTCTGCTCCACCGTGGACCTCCACGGGCTGCGGGTGGGTCTCTGCTCCACCGTGGACCTCCACGGGCTGCGGGGCACAGCCTGCCTCACCATGGGCTTCCCCAGGGGCTGCAGAGGAATCTCTGCTCCGGTGCCTGGAGCACCTCCTCCCCTCCTGCACCCACCTCGGTGTCTGCAGGGCTGCTCCTCTCACCTATCCTCACTCCTCTCTCCGGGTGCAGTTGGTTTCCCCCACACCTTCTTAAATCTGTTCTCCCAGAGGCGCTACCACCATCGCTGATGGGCTCGGCCTTGGCCCTGTAGCTCCCCTGCTACCAAAGCCTTGCTACGCAAACCCAGTACACTAAGCCAGGAAAAAAGTTATTGTAAATAAAGTGAAGGAATCTTTTCCTTAGTGGGTTGCTTCTTATCTAGGTTATTTCTCTGCAAAGGAGCTGGAAGGGTACAAGTGCTAATAAGGCGTGAGGTGGGAAACAGCAAGGCCAGGACTACCTTTTCCAGCACAGAATCACACTTAGATCAGCTTAGAGCAAAAGCCAAAATGCAGCACAGGTAGGTGACTGGTGCCATCTTTTCTCTCAGATCATTTGCTAACCAAGCACAACTGTAAAACTGACAAAGTGTGGGTTTTTAAAATGCAATTTCTATCCTCATTAAAACCAAGTTTCATACCAAAGTTTTCTAGCTACCTTCCAAAGACAGAAGATTGTTCTAAAATATTTAAGTAACTCTGGTTCATGTTTGGAGGTATCCCTTAAAGTGGTGCTTTGTTTGTTTGTTTTTTTAAACTGTAACAGCAAACCCAACTTTGTGTACACTAATGTAGCAGAAATCTGGACAAGCAAGGTCAGGAGCAAGACTCCAACTGTCTTGAATGAGGCACTGCTGAAATGCTCTGATCCCTTGAGAAGGGGACAGATTTAGGCCATGGTGTGGATAGAATTGCCTCGCAAGCCTTCCTGAACAATGTCCATCAAAGAGGGAAAGGTTAGCAATGCACACCTTTCTCTGAAGGCCTCAAAAACCTGTGACCCTCAGTGTCTACCTGGGCAGAAGCTGAACCAGTGCCTGATGTGATCTTCTATTGCACAGTAGATCTGCTCTGAAGTTTTCTCCTTTCGTTATGCTAAGTTGCAATCAGTATTTCCAAAGCATTCTGCACAGCCTAATGAAGGACGTACAGCTTTACCTGAGCTTTGCTCTGCAGGCACATTAAACATTTCTTCTGATTTGAAGTCTTTCAACAAAGATTGCTCAAATTACTTTGGATCACTGCATTTTTCAGTTCATCTCGTTGACTAAATTTGATGTTCACTGTTAACATAAAATTACACGAGTGGAGAGGTCACAAATTGAAAAGACCTGTTCAGTGGTTGTGTTTTCCCATGCTCCAGGAGTGGTTACAGCCTTAGTTAAACAAGTTGTTTTTACAGGCAGGCATAGCACACATTAGGAGTCTACTGTGGCTGACTTGGAAGGAGGTGAAAGAAGAGCTGTTTATATCAAAGAACTGAAATCATGTCCTCCCAACTGGAAATCCTCTCACTTCCAGTTTCTTGAGTAGGTATGTTGGGCCGCTGCAGTAACTGGAAAATCTTACCACCCTAAAGATGCAAACCCATTAACACACACCTGTGCTTGAATTTTACTGAAAGAAAGATTCAAGAGGGGCTTAAAGCAGACATTAGTGGCAACCTCTAAAGGAGACATTTGAAAGCTGTCCAAGTAAGAAGGTAAGTACTACAGGCAGGCAGGCATCAGGGAGGCAGGGGCCCTGGGAGAATTAGAATTCCCAGTTATTTGCAGGTCACCATTGCCACTACGTAACAGGGAAATTTCTAGCTTACCCTCAAGATCACACCAGCCATTAGCAAACTGCAAGGACTTTTCAAGGACTGGCTTGCACTGACTTCCAAGTCACAAAGTGTCCAGCATGCTCCTTCTTTACATTGGAAATGCAAGTGAACCACAGTTATTTTGGAGCCAAACCTGAACCTCCTCCAGGCTTTTGATCCAGACTTTTAGGTGGTTGCTAATCCAGCAGACCCCTCAGGCACGTGCATAAGGCAAAGTTAAGTCCATGTGCAGCTGCACTGCAACCAGAGGAAATGTACATATGCTTGGAGTCCTCTTTTGTTAAACATTTAGATATTTATTAATCTAAAATAGTAGAGAACAGCCAGGAAGTTCAGATACAGAATGAAAATCTGAGCCCAGGGAACCCCAAAACTCGGAAGTAGTGAAGCTGACAGTTCTCAATTAGCCCTATCTATAGTTTAAAAAGCAATTACTCATTTCTGTGTCAAACTGGCGAGCAGGCTGTTACCAACGCAGGCAGGATGGGGCCCTGCTACTATTATATGCGGTGCTGCCACTGCTAACACGCACCCTCGAGAGTTTATTTCAGCTTTCTAAGCCAACTTCAAAAGATTTTGGTATAGACCTCCTTGGGCAAAGAAACAGATTTTGCCACTTTTTCCTTTTAACCACTTCTTGAAAAACAGCCTTCTGATGTTCTTGTTTGGCTGGGATGTTTTTGTTTGTCTTTAAAGAAAAGGTCTTAAAATTGCTTGGTGAATCAAAAAAAAAAAATCAGAATCTTTCTCCTACATAAGTAAAGTGGAAAGAAAGTGAAAATAAGCCAGTATTTTGATTCACTGTTGGTACATTCTACAAAAATTAATTGGTGTGTACAAATAGATATCTATAGTCATACTTCAAGGATTTTTAGAACTAGTGTCACAATGCACCATACGTTTATGCACACATCTAAGAATCTTTGATTAATTATTCCCAATAAAAGCTAAATTATACAAACTAATATAAAATTCTTAAAGCATATACTCTCACTGCTCGGGTTTAGGTGACTTCATATCCCATCCTGTTATGAAGACACTTGTTTAATATTTCTGTAAAATCATAAGAGATACAGTAATGATTAACAAATCCTCACTATACAATATGAACTATCCATAACCAGCAAAGAGCTAAAGAAACACACCATTCCACATCATTTGCTCAGCAAAATTTTTTTTTTTTTTGAGACAGATATTGCTTGATTTCATAGAACACATGCTGAGATATTATAGGGGGCACGTTATATCCTGCTCTCCCCAAAACAGAAACTTCCCTAATAAAAGGCATTAAAGGCCAAGGTCTAATCTCAGCAACAGCTTCAAGAAATTAATCCAGATTTACAGCAGCACGGCACAGCCCCTTATCTAGTCCCTCAGTAGTAAACACTTCTTCATGGTTTCTAATTTTTGCCAGAGAAAAGTTAATTCATCTTGTTCCCAAAATCCATGCTTCACAACAATGCTGGATTGCTAGAACACAAATTCCTGCTCAGAGAACATTACACAACAAAAGAAGGTTTCACATTTCCACACTGTCATGTTAAAATCCATCACGAATAATAAAAACCTCATGTGGCAAACTGCAAAGCTAAAATACATTCACTACAATGAATGACACTAAGCTAATCAAGAGATACGCAGACTTCATTCCTTCCTCCCCAGGGCTTGCCAGCAGACGGTTTCACTGCTGAAACAGTATCTTAGAAAAATTCCAGCCACTGGCTCTGCTCTGAACTATTGCATCCAGCGAAATAATTTCAGAGCTTATTCACGTAATTTTTGGGGGACCACTCGGCTCAGGAGCTGAAGGACAGTTTTCTTGCTCACTCCTGAACAGAGGCCAGTTAGCTCAAAAATATTTCCCTGGTTACTGCCATTGGAGACAAACAGTGAGCCACAGCCAGCACCACTGCTGCCAGCAGCACTCTGAATACGGATCTCAGTAACAGGACAAATACTGCTCACAGCCAGCTTCTCTGCCCCAGGAGACCCAGCCACCCCGCCAGCAGCCTTCTCCAAGCTGTCACCAGCATCTCGGTTCAGGTGCCCGTTAGAAAAAGCGACAGAAACACAGTGCAAAGAGCGATGCCTCCCCTTCGGACCCACACACACTCACAGCGGGTGCCCTCCCTCGGGCCGCAGGCTGGCTTCTCTGCAGTCCCGCTGTGGGATTGAGTCCACAGGAGGCAGAGGGGAGGGATGGAGAGAGGCAGCCTTCCGTGGAAGCGGTCCGGGATCTAACCAACAGCGCAGCAAAGAGCTGACGCTCATCCTGAAGGAGACTGCACAAATTGCTTAGTAACTGCTTCAGCGCAAACCGCAGCGGAGACCTCTGACAGCGCCGTGCCCAGGCTTTAACCCTCCCCAGGGTGCAGCTGGCTGCTTCTCTCCGGGCAGCCTTAGAGCTTCGGAGGCTTTCACAGCTTAGCGCAAATAAAGGTACATCCCGACAAGGGACAAAACAGATTCACTTGCTCAGACTAAGGCGTGGAAAGGGCTCTCGTTAAAATAACTTTAAATAGTAGAGTATTCAGGGCCAAGGGAAACCACTGCTGTGAATAGCTGCCTCGGAGTACTGTCCCGAGGGCACAGGCGCACACCAAAGCGCAGTACTGTCATTTAAAGACAAAGGAGAAGACTGCGCCAGACCTAGGAATTTTGTTGGAAACATGGCACCAGCTCTTGGACAGGGTATAATCAGTTCTACATATCTAGTGCAACAAATTCTTCCAGACACAAGTTCACGGGGCGGATGAAGCAAGTACACACGTGCTTTCACACTGGTGTGACAATGCTAACATGGCATCTATAGCGTCTGAAGCAATACCGGGTCTGACTTTAGCATTAGCTTTATTGATAAAATTGTCCCTTTCCTACCACAAACCTCAGCAGCTCAGTAACTTTAGGCAAAAGTCACTCTTTACCTGGGGCACAGCACAGCAGCTGTTGCCTAGGATGCACGATGCAGTAGCAACATCTTATTTCTTCTACGTGTCCTGCCATCAGTCAGGCTAAAGAGAGACAAGTGTCATTCATTTTACAGATAGGGAAACTGAGGCACAGGGAGAGGAATCCAGGTCACCAGCCAACCTCAGTTTTGCCCACTTGTAAAATGAGCAGATCAAAGTTGTCTGTACAGACAGGCTACTGGAGTGAATCTGCCTTAAGGATAACACCTGCAGTGTTTCCATCCTTCCCCCATCAGCCAACCAACACAAACTATCACAACGTTTATAGTATAGCATGAGAAAACTAACAGGATTCTATATGTAGCTACAGATAAGTGCCAAATCGAAGCAGAGCATCACCGTCCCAGGTACAAGATCCGTGTGAGCGCTCAAGACCCCGCAGTGTTACAGACAGGCGCGAGGTGGATAAAGGCAGACTAGGAGCGCGGCAAGATGCACAGCATGTTTTTACATTGCGCTCTTTCCCCAACCTCTCCCAAACTGCATGCTGACCAAATGAATTTACCAGCTGTAGTGCGTGCGTAATGTTACTCTCTGCTGCCTATACTGATAAAAATGTCCACATGCAACCAATTTACAATCAAAATCCATCTCCCATGCCAGACGCACTTTGCTGTCTGCAGCGGAGGATGTGGGTGGGAGATTCAGCTCCAGCTCTGCTTGCGGCCGGTGAAGGGACAACAGCCCGGCTGCGCCCCGAGCCCCGCTCACCGCCGGCGGGAGCCCCCCGGCAGGCAGCAGAGCCCCCCGGCAGGCAGCAGAGCCCCCAGCCAAGGTCCATCCTCTCCGGGGCAGCCCTCCCAGCCTTCCTGCAGGGACCCCTCCTGCCTAGGAGCAGAGCTGGGAGAAGCTCCACAGCCTTATGGACAAGCATCACATCCATCCATATAAGCGGCTGATAAACATGCCAGGTGATTACGCTCTAAAAGTCATTTTAACCCTGTGCGTAGAGATGTTGCACAAGTATCAGATCCAGCTGTGGAGTCAGAAGACTAAATGCTACTCTGCAAATGAATGTAAATGGCTAACCTATGCTGACTCCTGAGCCGAGGAATGAACTCGCCATAGAAGGGGCACCAAGAAATTCCTCTCAGTCCACTGCATGCTCAAAGGAAAGCTCATCAGACAGCACTTCCAGTTTCATAAACTCGATTTACAAGTGTCAGACATTTTTTCATTTGCATAATTAGTAAAGGTAATTTCAGCGTGCATCTGTAAAATGTCTTTGCCAAGCTCAAAAGGCTTAGTTGTGTCTCTCTCAGTGGAATAATATTTTTTACTACCCAAGTATTTTCCCACCAGCATACACCATATGGAACAGAGTAATACTGATGTTTCAGTTTTTGTTACTGGTAAGTATCTGCAATACATATCAAAGTTTACTTTAAAAAAAAAATTCAAGGACCTAATCCTAAGTTGCTAAAATACACCCCCATTTCACTGAAATAACTTGCACCACCCAAGCATCTGACCCCACATGTTCACCTGTGGGTATGGCTCTCCAAAAGCATGACAAGAAATGGCTCATACCCAGGTGCCTCTAACTCAGAGATCACCTTCCCAGATTCTTTCACTGCAGGACCAGGGGGGACCATTAGGTTCATTGTGTTTGACTTGTTGAACACACAAGAAGTTCACAGAAATTGGATTAAACCAGCATTTTAGAAAGCTCTTTAATCTTATGTTAAAGACTCCAGGCAACTGCAAATCCACTGCTTCCCCTGGAGCTGGCCTAACACAAAGAAACGGGCTTGTGTTTCAAAGCTCTCACTGTAATTTCCAGCCCATTGATTCTTATTGCGATTTTGATTTAAAAATTTGATAACTACCCCCAATTTCATCCTTCCTCTGGCAGATCTTTCTTCTTTAGTCTAGTGGTAAAGTCAAGGGAAAATGGAAAAGCATCCCATTCCTTTACCTCTTCCCAATGCTAGCAGAGGATGACCTTACTAATTAACAGCATCCCAATTTCATAATCAGATCTTCAGCCATGCAGACCCTTGCTCCTTAGAGGCCCCCCACAACAGCACGCTGCATCAAAGCAGTGACTCAAGAGTTTAGACAAATAGGCTGAACTCAGCAATCCCCAATTTAATGACTCACAGGAACAGGTTCCGAATATGAGTGAAGTGCTGTCTCTGTGCAGAACAAAGTTGTTGAGACATCCTGGCTTAGAAAAAGGTGAAAAAATAAATGTTTGGTCAATAATTCTTGCTATTGTAAAATCCTGGAGGATTTTTTTTTTTTTTGCCCTTGAGAAATGGAATGAACTAATAGGATCAGAAATTTGTGCAACAAGACACCTGGCATAGTTTGACTATGCATATATAGGAAGCTGGGCTGCTACAGCCAAGCTTTATTTATCATTCTTTTATGCCTGAGCACCAGTAATTCTACTAGATAACGTCCAGGTGGTGAAGGAGGAGAGTCCGTGACTTAGAAACCTCGCTGGGGAGGCTAATCCACAGCAAGGGTCAGATAATAAAGCAGCAGCAGAACTTATGCACAAGATAACACAGTAGCAGAAATAGGCCTTTAAGGACGGCTTGAAGCAGCAGAACTGGCTGAAATTGGAGAATAAGCTCCGTGGGCATAACCAGGGTGAGAGCTCCGCACAGATGCTCTCCAACCTCCCAGTACATTCAGCACCATTTTCCCCTGAAATCTTCTCCCCAGACAGTTTACCCTACAATTTAGGCAATACAAAAAAAAGCAACTGAGCTATTATCTTGTGGTAATAAGTCCCACAAGTTAACAAAACATTACCAATTACAGCAATCTGTCTATCCATGTTTAATGCTTTTCCATTTCACTGAGTTGTTTCTTGTTGTGGCATCGTGGGAGGAAGAGAAAAACATAAATACCCAGAAGGCCTCTGCTATAACTTGCCCTCTGAGAATTTGTTCTCTTGATCTTCTCAGTACTACTTATCTCTCAAAACTCTTTTTAAATGGAAATCAAGCTACGCCTTCCCTATTTTCATCACCATTCTCTGGCCTTTTCTGATTAGGCAAACAGGGTTCAGTGTTGTTCAATAGCAGCAGAGGAGGCTGCACATCAATGGGAACAGGTGAAGAGAGACACAAGCATCTAAGATAAGGATCCTTTCTTAGAAAAACCTCTGTGGCAAGCAGAATATTTTATTTTAGCTATTTTCTTTGCAGTGAGAGCCAGCTGAAACAATTTATCCCAGGTTCCCTAGGTAGCGTTTTACACTGAAGAGGAGAATAGATACTGAATGCAAATAAACCAAGGAAAATTCTGAGCCACGCACAAGGAGGCACTGTGACTGAGTCTCAAGGGGCTTAGAAACACCTTCCACCTACACTGCAGATTTCAGTCTTCACATGAAAGAGTCACTTTCCCCAGTAACCAGCACCTTAGTAGAAAGGTCAGCCATGTGGGAAAGGAAAGCATTTCTCATTTATTTCACTACTGAAGGTGGAGAAGCTCCAAAAAGTCCAAGAAGTTTCAGCCTGATCTCATTCAGATGGGATTTCCTTCTGGACATAGCGCCACAGAAGTAATTTTCTATCTTTAAATCCTTAACTGCTCTAAAGCCATTTCCAATACTTCAGTCCCTTTTCCTCCCTGAACAGATAGATCTGAAGAACTGCTTTTCATTTCCAGCGGTAAGAGAGACGCAGCAGTAGGACTGAGAAAAAGTGCTCATGATCGCTGGACAGACAGAACTGCGGCATCCCTCTGTCCTAAAGGAGGACAAAATCAGAGTTAACACAAGAGAGAGGTCCCCATCCTGCTGGCAAGGAGGATCTTGCCTGGTTTTGCAGCAACGGCAAAATCCTGAATAGCCTCAGTAATGAACTGCATACTCCTTAGTGTCTGCAGATTCGTCACCCTGTTTTACACAGCCGCCAGCCTTGAGCACAGATAAAAACTCCACATTCATTCACTTAAAAATATAGAATCTGCATGCAGCCTCAGGCTCCACAGCATGCAGAAGCAGTCTAACCAGCCAATGCTCACCCATCCATGTTGAGCCCCAGCAGCTGTGCGGTCCCACTGGAGGACTCGAGCATTGCAACAAGGCAGGCTAATTAAGAGCATCTGGGGACAGAGGGAGCCATTTTGGCAGAAGGTGTCCTCAAGCATAGAAGATGCGAACCAGCAGCTGCGTGACATGAATAGTCACGTCGGTGCTGAAAAGGCACATGAGCCACTCTCCAAGAATGACGTATTTCATGACAAGAGGCTATGCTTTGCTTTCAGCTTCGGTATCTCTTTTGTGAGGAACTGAGAGCGCTGCAAGGAGGGTCAGCTCTGGACCGGAGTCCATGCCACATTTCTCGCCTGGCTTTCTGGGGGCTCCTTCCTCTTGGTTGTCAGCTACAGCACCTTGGAGCTGCAACTCCCAGAGAGTCTCAAGGTCACCTACTGGTACTCAAAATAACACCATTTGTACATCAGACCCCAGAGAGGACTTCAGCACCCAGCTCATACAGCAAGGTCCTTCCTCTGCCTGCTGCAGGGAGCCAGGGCTGTGGAGCTCTGAGCAGCCATCGCATGGCCATAGGGAAACTGCCCTTCAACTGCCCCCTCACAGCAGCACTTTCTTCTGGTAAGCATTCACTATTTTCATCTCTCTACATGAACAGGAGACTACAACCACACTTTTAACCACTCATCAAAACAAATCACATTGATTCAAAGGAAGCCTTGAATCTGCACGATCCAGGAACTGGATCAGCTTGGCACAGCGCCGCTTGCTGTGCGGTACTGCTGATCAAAGGTAGGTTACCTGCAGGCCGTTGCAGGCCTGACTGCAACCACATGGCCTCTACTTCTGCTGTAGCTAGTTACCTGCATGCCTTCCATCTCTTCTAGTTACAATATTTAGTACAAGAGAGAAAATTGCCACAGAATATTCACAGGGCTCGACAGATGTGGTCTGTATGTGAAAAATGCTCCGTACCTTGGAGTGCCTAAAGTACCGAGGAAGCACATGCCACAGAGATCCATGATCCTGCATTGCCACTATGTTCAGACAGAGCCAGCCTGAGAAGGTGGCACACATCCACCCCTAGATTTTGTCAACAAGTCTTTGCTAGTAGCCAAGGACTAGCAAGACAGGGCAGGCAGAGCCCAAGTCCTCTGGGGCAGATCATCTTCCTTCCCTTGTATTTATGCAGCACCTACTGCAAAGGGAAACTGGTCTCATCTTCACAAGACAGTCATAGCTACATCATCAGCATGCACCATGGAGGCAGGTAACTCCCACTGCTTCTACTTTACAGGTGAGAAAACTAAGGCCAAGACAAGACAAGAGATGAGCACAGGATCAGTCAGTTCAGAGCAGGAGAAGAGAACCCAGGCAGCGGTGATGGTATGGATTGCTGTGCCACCTTACCAGCTCCTTAGCCCCCTTTAACACGGTCGCCGCGTGCAGACTCAGCACTGGTGTATCCTCACAGCTCGCGCAGCTCTAAGGCACGCGCCTGAAGGCACCCCGTCCCTAGCAATAACCCAAATTCTGCCCCTCCTGTGGCCTCTTTGGTTTAATTTAAAACAAACGCAGCAAAGATGCTTCTGCCTCACAAAATGGCAATAGGCTCAGATTATTTGACACACTATCTGTTCTCTAGCAGAAAATGATTTTCCAAGGGATTTCTGCCCATAATACTATGCCAGGTCATCTCTCAACGTGAGAGGCAGGGAAGGTGTTTCCCTGGGAACAGTAACCATGGCAAAGCTCTTACCAGTGTCCTCCCCTCTCTACCTACAGGAAGAAAAAGCACAGCAGATGCCTGAGCTCTGTCTCCAGCGGGCCCGCGGGCCCCCAGAGCCGTAAGCAACCTGGAAGCACCCGATCAAGGGTTTGGGACGGAACTTTAATCAATTCTGTTCTGTCTTTTACTCAGATACCAGACATTTCTGCCATGCTACGCTGAACTCGGAATGCCTCATTACAAAGAGTGCAACTGGAAACATCAGTGTCACCGAAAGGTCAGCCAAATACAGCAACGCATAGGTAGGCACTGAGCCCAGAGATCGGCGTGCATAGATGGCCAACAGAAGCAGCGGTACAATGGACTGGCTTTGCAGTTTTCAAACCCTGGCATTGTGCATTACAGCCCTATTAAAGAAAGCATCTGTAAACCCCAATGTGTAAGCAGTAGCTGCCAGCAGATGACCTGCTTCTGGTCCACCTCTTTTTCTGCAGAATATTCTCGATTTACCAGACTGAATGCAACTCTCTTTGCTGAAAAGCTAATTAAATCATAATAAACAATTAAACTTTAAAGTACAATCATACTGCACACTTTTGGGGATCTTTTTGTCACGTACTAGTGAACATGTTATAAATTTCTGGATTTGAGGTTTGCTAAGTATCTATTCAAGTTGACAGAGCAAATGGCACCAAAGGGATCCTTGGTTAATCTCTCTCTCAATCGACACACAGAGAAAAAGCGTTCTATGATTCAGCAGTCTTGATATATGACTAAACAATCAATAGCCTAGATTTCAACGACCATCACTCCACTTCAGAGTTAACATGCAATTAGCACGACTTGCCGTGACACCAGCATCTTATGCTAGCGACCCACTCAGAGGGGAACGCTGCCCTGCAGCCAGGCTGACTCACACAGAGCACAAAAGCTCTATAGTCCAAGTTTCTGCTTGAGTACAGTAAAACCAGAATCTTTACAGTGAGAAAGATACTGACCTTCTACACAGTAATTTAGGAGCACAGGGCGACAGGGTCAGCTGGGTCATGATACCCACTGCCCCATCTCCTTACATTCATTTCAAAAAGGTATTTTACTTGTGCAGCAAATACTTGCTCCAGACACATACAGAAACCCCAGTGTCTAACACCCGAATGAAATAAACATTTATTCAGAATGGGTCTAGCATTCATTTTAACATCCTCTAGGTAAAAATCACTGCAAATATCCCAGAAATATACAGCCAAGTCAAATGATGCACTCATACCTGAGTTACTATCCAAATCCAGCCGGTTGTCTTTATTTACCACTGAATCCTCAGAGAAAGCATTAGAACAATAATCTCTTTTTGCAAGTCTCCTAGAAATGCAATGCAGCTACCATTAAGAGAAGATGTTTTTTCTTTTAAAGATGCTGCACATACCTTTCTTCGCCATGCGCTCCAGTCTAACGCATCCTCCTATAAAATCATGATAAGATTTCATTTCTCCTTCTGTTATCCGGACAGCAGTGAAAGGTGGATTCCTGGGCACCTGTTGTCCACATTTCCGACACCGAGAAGCCATTGCCACAGCTCAGAAGACTCTTGTCAGGAATCTGCTCTCTCAGTTTGCTGGAATCCAGCCTGATTCTTCAGCCGTCAGTCCAGGCTGATGACTTTATCCCACTTAGTTCATTCAAGGTCACCCTCACCAGCAGGATGCTCGCCATTGCAATTGGCTAAGACTTTTATAGGCTTACTGACTGTGTTTGTTTCTCCCTCCTTGCTTTCAATATCAATTTACTTTATTCTCTCATTCAGAATGAAAGCTGTGAACCTCAGCACAGCCCATGCCCTGAATAGCTTCCTTATCATTAATTTAAAGCTATCTTATAAGCCACAACGAAGAGAGAAGATCCCAGAAGCACGGTGCAAGATCACAGAACATCTCTTAAAGAGGATGCCAGATATGTTCACAAAGAATTTTTCTTTGAGAAAAGGTTTTTCTTCATGATTTTTGGTCCCTTTCGGGCTTATGGTTTTATGATTCTTCATCCCCAAGAACAGATTTTTTTTTTAATTCTGCATTTCAGCTTGGACAGTGCAAGGAGACTGCTCTGCAGAGCTGCTCAACCAATTACTCATATGTCTGGCGCTGATACTGGGAGACTGCAACTGTACAGAAAAGCCCTCTGCTGCTGCGCACGGTCCCTGCTCATAAGATCTGATAATCTAAATGAACAGAGTAGCAAATGGAGGACAAAAGGGAAATACTGCTGGCAGACATGCTCTGCTAGCTGTGCAACCCCCAGCCCAAATTTTTTTAAAAAAGAAGTTGGATCCATCAGTCTGACACCAAAATGAGACCTCTGAAACACACATTTAGAAATCTCTCTTTGAAGGTGCTGGATATTTAAGTTGACTTTTTTCCCTTTTAACAATTACTGTAATACAAACCACTGATCAGAGAGCCTTGTGAAGAAACTAGTACTTGGGGAGTGGGGAGCTGACTGCAGAGAGCATTCAATCCTGATGCAGGGAAATAAAAAGGAGCCTTCCCTGGGGTCGGAAGGGACTGCACGGGAGATGCATGAACAGGCACAAGGCCAGCACTGGTGACAGTGCAAAGAATACAATGAGAACCTAATGAATCAGGGCTGAGCTGCAACCCAGAGCTCAACTGCAGGGGCCTGAGCACAGAACAAGCTTCCTGCAAGGACCTTATCCATCGGCCAGAAGAGTCTTCACCTTCCTCTGCCTCAAGCACTACCACCTGTTGCACTTTACACAGCTGCATCCAGTGCTGTTCAGCTCATGGCCCTCTCAGCTCACAGCTGATCCCTAAACATGCAGTGGGAAAGGAGAAGCCTAATTAACACAAATCAGAGAATGAACTAGAGGGGACAAAGATGCCCAGGAGAAAAAAGCTTGACATGATGCTATTACTAAAATGGTGAATAACTAGATAGACAGGCATGAACGCCCGTAAGCTGAAGCATACCGAAGTCAACTGAGCCCTATTTCCTCCCCATTCCACAAACTTCCACAGCTTCTCCCCCGCCAGCTCCACTGCTCCCCAGCTATGCAGTGAGCTGCTTCAGCTCCCTAACCCAGCACAGGCAAACTGACCATGCAGTAAAACAGCTACCGGACCTGGGAAGTAGTGAGTCTCAGGACCTCTCCTTTTGATGAAAGGAAGCTATAAAGGAGATCTCCACTCATAAAAGATTTGTGCTCCCTTTGCCCCCAAATCTGCTGCATGGCATGAAGCTGGTCACCCTCCTGCTCTTTGCCTTTGCCAAAACCCTGCCTGCAAAGTGAGGACAAGGACGTACTGAGCCATTGGGTGACCTGATTCATTAGCATTTGTAAAATATTTATTAGAGCTTCCAGAGACAAATCCCCAGGGGACTGCAATATTTTGCAGATAGGGAGAGCAGTGGGACAGAAGGCAGCATTAATTTGTAGAAAACTGTCATCACGAGATAAGAAAACTAGAAACATAACCCAGCAGTTTCATCTTAAAGTCCTTCTTCCATCTTCTTTTCTTTCATCACAGGGTCCTCAATGTGTCCTTCCATACACAGGCAAACACGATGTGCCTTGGAAAATAAGCTTTTCTGACGATATGGTCATGTGTATGTCTGACATACACAGAATAACTGCACTTCAACCTTGCACATATATAGATATACAATGGGGGAGAATCCAGCATTTGGGACAGTACGCTTCTGTCTGCCATCCTCCCTTGCATACGCTGTTCCCACTGGTATCCACGTGGCTTAGCAACTGGAGGATCTGTCAGACACTCTGTTCCAAGGGGGAGACTTGATGCTGGAAGCGGGATGCAAGAAGAAATCTGCCCTAGGCGTGAGCTTCTGAAGCACAGGTAGCCACAGCACACACCAGGAAAACTATCTAAAATCATTTAAGTCTCAGTCTTTCCCTAGGAAACACTGATCCATGACAATGCTAAATACACATCTCTGATGCCTTGGTGTACCACTGCCATCACCGAGCTCCAGACAAAAAAAATAAGCTGACTGTAGCTGCTACACATACAACAGGGCACATAAGGTTTACCTCAGGGACTGAGTGCTGTGCTGCAAGGACTAGGATGGGTGGACAGAGGGATCTGTTTATTCTCCTGTACGTTTCATTTCATTCACACTTCACAAGCAGCTGGGCTAGCTTCTCCTGACAGGTATCGGAAGCCTCTGACAGGGGAGCACTACGAGACCTGCCCCGTTTCCTGCCACACAAATTACCTCTTCTGTACTGCACTGGATGTATCTGCACAGGAGCTGCTGCAAGGGCTGGCCTGCAGGATCGCTTTTATGCAACGTGTTACCAAACATGCACTCAGCGTGGATTTTCCTCCATTAGCTAAAAGGCATCAGTCTGACCGAAAGCAAGTTACTGTTCTCTGCATGCAGAAGAGTACAGTGGAGGGAGCGGGTACAGAAAATGGCAAGCATGCTTCCTTGCATCTTCTCCATAGATAACACAGAACGGAAGGGAATTACTTTACTGCTGCTCCAGACAACCATAGCAAAATGTTTGGAAAAGCTAAAGAAGCACATATTTTCTGCTCATGAATTGCCAGCATTGCCTAGCAACATCATCTTGGTTGGTCTGTCAATGAATAAGCAAGTAAATAAATGTAAAAAAGTGTCATCAGAAATGAAAAAAAAAAAAACAAACAAAACCACACTCAGATATCCTCAGATGCCATTAACCAAAACAGCCTGAGGAACTGCACTAGTTCCTAGTTCCATTAGAAATATCCGTTCACCTTGGAATTGGAGCTTGCTGGAAGGTGCTTGCTGTCATTACTGTATGGCCAGAGGATTGCCACAAATTTAAAGCCAACTCAGTTAAATCAGTTCAAGCCCCACAGCTCTTCTCATGAAATAATATGCTTCTGTCCCAAAAAGCAGTGCTCCAATGGTTGGTATCACTGTTAAGCATGAAATAAACACACTGAATCTCAATGATGCTGGGCACAACAGATGTAACTTCTTGTGAAGAGTCCAGAACTGAGTTTGGGAACAGCATTTATGTGCCAGAGGAAGGAGGGAGAGAAGTCTGCTTCTGCTGCAGGTGTAAACGAGGCAGCTAGAAAATACTGTAAAACACTCCCCGTTTGCAACTTACCCCACACAGTCATTAAAACAATTGAGGGGAACAGACATCGCTTTTCCAACAGAGCCTTGCAAGAACCATCAAGAAAGTTTAGTAGATGAGACTCAAAAATTGCCCCTGCTATCCACCAATGATTTAAAAAAAACCAACAGCGAGATCAGCAAGAGATATTTATTCACGAAGACCAGCAGCTCCCCTCACCTATGTATAGTATTCTACAAGGCTGAGAAATAAGTAATGTAAATCCAATGCTGCTATAAGACTGACATACATAGAAGCTAAGGAAAAAAAAAAGCCATATTTCATTCCTGAAACCCCAGCTTCACATTTTCCTATATTTTATGTGAATGTTTTATCTGAAGTTGGAACCGTTCTTTCATAGCTATGCTGAAACACACCATTCCTTTTGCAAATACCTCTGTGACCTTCTTTCTGCCTTCCCCACCATCCAGATCATGACTCTGATAAGCCACAAGGCATTTCAGCAGCTTGATGTGAAGGTTTATTTTCAGAGCGTACTTAGCGCTGTTACAGGTAACATCCATTCCACTGTTCAGCTAGGAAACTGAAATTGGTCTTTTCTATTAACTTCCATTTATTTTCTTCCAACTAATATAAAGCAGACCAGGATTCCCTCCCCCTCCTTTTTTAATAAAGGGCTACATCCCAGGCATTGTTTTAAGCCCCAAGGAGTTGAAGGAATGAGCAGAGGAAAAAAAAAAAAAAAATCTCTGCTCTTGACATTACTTTTAGCATACAGCACTGTTGCAATTACAGCATGCAGTTACTGCACTAGAAGGCACTAATTCCAGTGCCATATGGCTTCAAAATCTCATTACACTGATCTGCTTAAAGTGATTTCCTAACTGATGAGCAAAACATTTTTGGTCACCTTCAGCAGTGGGAAACAAGAATTCTGCCACTCTTGGTGCACGTTTACTCCCATGCGAGCTGCCAAAAGCAGGAGTGAGTATAGCGAAGATCAGAAGACAACCTAGCCAAAGAACTTTTGTTGCCATCTCAAAGCTGTATAGACATCCAGGGCTAATCAAGGACCATTACCATCATTATTAAAAAAAAAAAAAAAAAAGCCAGTGCCATCACTGCTGGATTAGAGAAGCTGCCCAGGAGATCAGGAGATGAGTGGCATCTTCATAGGCCAAGCAGTGGGCAGGACTTGCTGCTGCACCTGCAGGGTGTATTTTATCTAGCTCTCTTGACCTTTGCAGCTAAGTGCACATCAGGAAGAACAGAAGGCATTTCTGTCCTGCTAGGCATCTGCTTAGCAAGATCAACAAACAGATTCCTGAAGTCACCGATCTGTAACCGGCACAGGGGCATGGGGCAGCTAGATCTAGGGCTTAGGCTTGGATGCAAAGTTATTCCAGTCTTGACCACAAAAATGCCGAAGGACCCAAGCAAGGCTAAGAGCCGTTCTGTGCAACACATACCAAAACCATAGCTCTTGGCTTAAAGAGTCAGGAATAAAACGAAAGACAAGTAAATATAAAGGAACAGATGAGAGAGATACTGGGTAACCCACAGAAGGTTGTGATCCATAAACTGGGCATGTCAGGCCACTGTTCTCCCACACTCCTAAACACCATGATCACCTGATCACCCATACAGCAGGCACTGAGAAGAAAGTCTCTGGACATTAAGAAGAGAACACGTTTTTCTCCTCCCTGTACTCGGCCACTGACACACTGCGTCACCTCCAGCGTGACGGTAACCCTGATTCTCGCTCGCATCCAGAGCACTGCACTGGCCCTCTTTCTCTCCCTGCCACCCCCCACCGGAGCACTGGCAGTGCAGGTCAGCTGCTGGATCCACACAGCCAAAACCACCAGGACAGCTTCTTTCCCCGAGGAGCAGCTGTGCACATTCCTGGATGGAAGCAGCGTTTTTTTTTTTGTTGTTGTTGCAATTCATAACTTAAAACAGATAAAGGAGAACCAGAAATACACAGGGATAAAAATAGGATCTTTAAGAATCACAAGGGCTGTTGATACTCAGGGCTTTTGGACACACGCCAAATGTTAGCTGAACGGGAAGAAACAGCTTCTCACATTACAAAGTACAGTAAAGGCACTTCCAATGTTTTATTGCCATCTCTCAAACACTCAACATCAGTTACTACGTAGGGTGGGATATTGGGCTTTAGGGACTATTGTTTTTTTTCCTGTTGGCATGTCTGTGCACTGAGGTTCACTCAGTTACTCTGAGCAGCCCACAAGGAAAAAGGAGCTCCCATCTAGACTTTTCTGAACACCAAGGCGTTGACTGATTGGGCTCCCTCAGCTAGCACATCCCCTGGGTCCTCCCCCATCGTTTACCTCTCCCCACCCAGAGCACTGCATCAAGCACCAGAGCAGAGCAAGGCCAAGACATTGCCTCACCACACACAAGCACGCTCCCAGCCCTCTTCTCTACTCCTCCTCCACCAGCACAATTACTGGTTTTCATCACCCTACTCTGTCTTGATTCTGTAATGTCTAGTAGTAGGTAAATTAATGATCAGCTCTCTCACAACCTATTTTCACAAGATTTACAGGAAACCGAAAGTTGCAATACTTTGTCAAAACCAGGCAAGAGCTGCTAAAATTACATGGAAAAGGGCCAGCTGGGATAGACAGACAAAGCACGAACATAAAAGCCTCATTTCCTTTTGTAGCAAGCCTAAAATTATCCAGGGACCATATATACTAACGGGCAAGTAGGTCCACACAGGAAAAAAAGATGCCTGTAAGTCAGCTTCAGGTGCAGAAACAGTACAGGGCTGCATCCGAGATAACTCGTCCTACAAGAGGCAGCACAAGGGTTTCTCTGCAACATTACACTAATGCACAAAGACCTTCCCCGTCAACTCAAGTGTCCCGCTGCCGGGACATGCGGCATTCATATGTCGGGATGTGCTAAACACCGTATGCACAAGGCTAGAGCTTCAGCCAACATAAAATAAGGACAGCGCTCTGACTTCAGCAACGCTGTGGACTTCAGTTGGCTAAAGCCGAGTGGTGTAGTGCTCTGATGAGATAAGAAATTGCTCTTTAGTCTGCCAGGAAACCCCACTGCAACTGCTTTCTGCTGACCAGCACAGATTAACTCAATAAAATGTATCTAAGTCCCACATCTGTTTATGGACCTTCGTTCCAATAGGCGTAAGTCCACTTCATGGAATATAGCATTAAGTAATGCTTTGTAATTCTCCAGTGACTCTCAGCTGAGCACTTTGGCACCACAGAGAGATTGTTACTCCCATGAAACGGACAATTTCCCATTTAATTGCCAATAAAAAGATACAGTTTAAGGATATTTTTGTTTGTTTTATTTGAATATGCACCCAAGAACCATTTGAAGAAGGCTGGTGGGGGCGGTGTGGAGCAAGAATAATTTCACCTAAAGTTTTGCCCCACAAAAGCCAAAATTTCAGGGCGAATGTGCTAAAAGCAGATATCAATACATGTCCCACTGGCTTGAGAGCCCCTCAAATTGGTTTATACTGAGGGGAATCTTTAAATGCAAAAGATGTTCTGATTAAAGAAGCAGCAGCAAAATAGTTCGAAAGCAGCTGAAAGCAGTAGGTTCACAATTACGACTATTCTGTTGTCAAGAATGAAACCATGTCAGACTTAACATATGAGACCATTGACATGACCTCAAAGCAGACAGGGGCATATGGATCAAGTGGCATGCCATCCTCCTAATTGCTCCCAAATACAGGTCTGCCTGCACTAGACTTCTGATTCTCTGAGGTACCAAAGACCCATACTTGCATTGGTACCACCTGGAGTCAGAGGTGTCCAGTCCTTGTTTCACAGATCTATAGCAATGCTGATGTAGATCAGCACTGATCTCTCCTGGACCTGCAAACTAGAAATATCTGCCAGCATTGCGTCAGTAGCAGAGCACCCTTTTCAGGCAGCTATACTTAAAGCATGGCTCCAAACATACTGGCAGAGGCATGCTGCATATGGGCAGCAAAGAAGGTTGAACCATGCGTTATCAGTACATATGCACCACTAAAAGAAGTAGATTTGAGTAGGTGACACATCTGCTGGAGTTTGCATTGATTTAAGAGGGATTCCAGCTCCCAGTGCATCTGCTGCTGCAACAGTGCAGACAGTTGGCAGGGATCTCTCCGACCGTGGGGCCGTTTCTGCCATCTGACCCCACATCCCAGCAGAGAGCAGCACCATAGGCAGACTTCAAGCACCACCCTGCTCACCTAGCCAGTGCTTCTAGACAGCACCAAAAGCCAGCTGTAGCACCCAGGAGAACATATTCAGAGTAAACAGCCTCTTCTCTTCCTTTTCAAATGCTGCTTCCTCTTAAGATGCTATAGCATCTGAAACACAGTCTCTACTTTTTCTTCCACCTCCTGTAGCCCTGAAGGCTCCAAGAGCTCTAGGTTAACAACTGACTCGACAAAATTACTATCTACAGTCACCCTGACAGAAAGAGAATCTAATTTTTTAATGTGCTGGTAAATAAACCATAATTGTGGCTTGCGTCCCTGGGCTCTGCAATATCCATGGGATCTCTTACAAGTAATTACACTTCTTTCTTTCTCAAGTCTCTGAGCCACGTGAGCTGATAACATCAGACTCAGATCAGGCTCCTGGCCTGTCCATGCAACACATGAATTTCCAGCCACCCACCTGGCCCCCAGGTCTTCCATGTAGCCTTCAAGCAACCTACTCCTCCTTCCAGCTTCCGAACAGCCTTCAGTCCTCCCATACGCCCTTGCGGCTTCCCACACAGCACACGCTCTTTAGGTCTCCATGCAGCATACAAGCTTCAGTCCTCAGATCAGCCTCCCACACAGCCTCTGGGTCACCCCTGCAGCTTTCCAGCCTCACCTCCCATGCACCATGCAGCCTTCCAGCCTCTCTTCTGTATTTGCTTCTCCGCCTAGCAAGCTACCTTCTTGCTTCATTTCTTCCAGCTAGTATCTCTTTCACAGCTCCTTTGAAACAGGCCCTGTAGCCATTTTCCAGGCCACTATTAGTGATAACACCTGCTCCTAATTGCTACCTGCTTTCAGGTGGGGAAATAATAGTTTCACCCCCTCTTTAACTCTTTCTTTGCTGCTCCTTTGTAGCATAAATTCACATAATTCTACACAGTATTTTCCTCTCTGTCCCTTGTTTTAAATATACTTGCTTCAAGAATAGCAATCAACTGTACAAAAAATAAAGCAATATATTTAATTGTATCAGAAGCATTATAAGAACCCACCAATGAACTTTAAAATCTCAATACAAATAATGAAGCATAAGGAAAAAAGTCTTCAGCTGGGAACTGAATCCCAAGGTCTAAGATCAATTGCAATTACTGCAGTAAAGCTGGATGATAAATGGGGACATACCCAGAAATGTCTCTTTCTTGGCTGCAGCCTTGAACATGGCACACAGAATGTTTCTCAACTTTATTTCATACCATTTGTAGGTATCCCCATCTTTTCAACACTGTATTTTAAAATAGCACCTTGCTCATTAACGTTCTGCAGTTGTTTTTTGTGCCAGGCTAATTACTAGTAAATACACTTTCAGAGGCAGCAGGTCTGATAGTGAAGGCTGCTGAACTGAAACTGCTCAGAATGAACTAATTGGTTGAAATAAAACCAAAACACTAACAAAGAGCTTTAAAATGAGGCTCAGTGACTGATCCCAAATATCAGCACTGGTACTGGACATGGCATGTATTTTAGAGCACGTGGGCTGTACTGAGAAGATACTTTGCATTTGGCAGCAGCGTGTAGTCAGGGTGCTGAGCGCACTAATCAGCCTTAACTGCCAGAGCGTTCTTACCTGAGGCCCCCACCAACACACCCTGCACCCAGTGCTCCTGCTGCTCCGTTAAGAGGGCTCCCAGTCCCTCTTTCCCTTATGCTGTGGATAATGCTGTTTTCAGCTGCTTTCTCTGCTGCTCTTGACCTGCAGTTTAGACTTGCTAGATTAACTTAGCCCTGGTATGTCACTTGAATCTGTCGCCATCTCTGCTCAGGTATTGGGGGACTGCTCTCTGGGAGGTGATGATGATCGTATTAATGCCTGCCTTATTTTCCTGTAAGGTATATTGCTAGTCTTTGTATTTCCTGGCAGATGTTTAAGACTTTTAATAACTCTTGTAATGTTCAATTAAGTTACCAAAATCACAACAGATTCTCACATTTGCTGAAAGAGAAGCTGCCGTAAGATTAGTCCCTTTCTTATCTTTTCTAGAGATTAAAAGGAAGTGATGTGCTCCCAAATAGGAAAATGGCTTTTATGTAAAACTTAGACTATGGTTCCTAGAGAGATCAAGAATTACACACATGTAGTCAAGTGATGTCCTTCTATAGCATATCCTAGTTTGGATGAAAAGCTTAAATAGAGAAGTCGTGTACCCAAATTTTCAAAGATTCAGCACCCATCCCGCAGGCTATTTATCTCTGGAGACCACGCCTTTCTCTGAATTCGTGCTGTCCGAGTACTTTGCACTTTGATGCTTTTGTAGCATGAACAGGGAGTGGCCCTGCTGCTCTAGGGCTTGTGCAGAGAAATGGTTACGCCCTCCTGTGCCCTCTAGTGGCTCCTCAGCACAAGAGGCAGCGATGGGACCATCTGAATGACGGTAGATGCCCCATCCTTGGAAACGTTCAAGGCCAGGCTGGACGGGGCTCTGAGCAGCCTGATCGAGTGGAAGATGTCCCTTCCCATTGCAGGGGGGTTGGACTAGATGGGCTTTAAAGGTCCCTTCCATCCAAAGCATTCTATGAATCTCGCTGGACGGGGCTTTGTATCAACAGAAAGCAGCTCCTGAGTACCAAACCTGGCAGTGCCGTAAAATCTCTTAAAGAAGGGGCTCGAGGGAGTGAGGGTCCTCTGCCCAACTCAGTAACACTGTACCTTTCAGCTGATCTGAGAAAGTAAGATGAAATGGTTTGACCCTATCCTTGAGGGACTTTGACAGTAGCAACCGTAGTGCAACATGGCACTGCCGTGCCCTCTCCCCCGGGGTGGACAAGGCTGCTCCAGCACAGCCGCCTTCCTGAGCCCCGCAGACTCCTGCTCCCCGGGCAGCAGCCCTGCTCCGGAATCCTGCCGGACAGAGGAGGACGCAGGGGATGACTGCTTGCGTTCCCTCTTGCCGCCTTCCCGTGGCTGGACTGGGGGAACCTCGCATGGTGGTGGCACCCCAGCTCTGACGGAAGAGTGGGACAGGCAGAGTGTGGCCTGTACAGAGCTGCTATTGCAGATGCCGGGGTAGAACGGGCACAGAATATCACTGACAAACTCCTCTCTGCTTCTGTTCAAGCAATACTGCTCCTCACAGTGCATTTGGCTGCTAGCTTTCTTTTCCCGTTCAAGATACAACCATGCACAAAGTTCTGCTGTATAGCCAGAGTGTAATTCAACATGACCCAAAATGACAATTGCACGTTGCTGAAACTGCATTCTCCCCTAGCTGAAAACAAAACCAGAAAGGAGGATTTTAATGAGCTACAAAAAACTTTACCTCAAACTGAACTGTGACTTCAAAGTCTGCCGTGAAGCCTCTCCTGGCTTCCACAATGTGGAAGGGGAAAAGATACTAGGCATTGATAACAGTGCAAATATCTGAGACAGATGAAATGGTGAGAGTAGCTTTGAGTCTCTCTCTTAAAAAATTAC
This sequence comes from Platalea leucorodia, assembly GCF_965183815.1. Taxonomy (NCBI): domain Eukaryota; kingdom Metazoa; phylum Chordata; class Aves; order Pelecaniformes; family Threskiornithidae; genus Platalea; species Platalea leucorodia. The sequence continues at coordinate 182,562 of NC_138830.1, read as the reverse complement.
TAATTTTGTTTTCACAAACTGGGTTAACCAGATTATCCCAGCAACCTCCCTGCACCAACCACTGGTATGTAATTGCTGGGAGCTTTCTGATCAGTTACGCACCTGATTACAGCTCAGGGTTATACTAAGGCCATAGCTGTTTCTGTTTGAAATAACCTTTCCTCTGAATATTGCAAGATCAATAGTATGGCTCCTATGTATGTCATCAGCTCTGGCTTTTATGCTGCAAACACCAATATTGATCACTTCAGAAATTAAGCCTTGGCTTCAGAGACCTCTGAACCAAAGTGTAATGGTTAACAGTGAACTTCAGACTCAGAAGGGGGAAATATTTATAGTCATCCTCTGTTAGGCAAAGGATTACTGATTGATAACAGAAGGCAAGCTCTCCTGACAGTAATTCTAGCCACAGCAACTCTGTTAGAATATGAACTCCATACCAGAAAGAATGCATTTGAAGTGTTACGGTTGTAACGCAAACAATCCACAGACAACATATCCAAACTTCACACATCCAAATGATCTCATTTCTAGTTATCACTTACTAGAGCTGCATGTGTTTGCTAAATGATCTCATTTCCATTTATCAGTTACTAGAGCTGCATGTGTTTGCTGTAGTTCTTTCCCCCAGTACCTGTCCGTCAGCACTTGCACATCCTCAGAAAGCCCTAACTAAACCATAGATACTGCAATCATAATATTGGAGACGCCAGTAACTGTGGGCTAATCCTCTACGTATGTATAATTAAAATATGGATGCCACTTTAAAGGCCTTGGAATTTAAAGGCAACAACCACTCTCCTGAAATACTGAAAGATACCATCTCTGGTTTTAGATTTTCTTCACCTTTCCAGGTATCCTGAAGTGGTTCTCCAGTGTAAACTGGGAGTAACTCCTATAAAATCTCTGGACCTCAAGGTATGTATTGAACGAGAAGAGTCAGATCCTGTCAGCAGCTGTTGCCAGGCAGACCAAAATGCTGTACATTAGCATTGTTTGGCTTGTATTTATGTCTTGGAACTGCAGATAACTGCTCTTGTATCCAGGGCCAGCTGTAGAGAACTCATTGCCCAAGGGAAACTGGAAATCACACAGCTCACAGTCATGCAGAGAAAGCAATAGCTAAATGGTTTGCAGCCCCTCATATCTCGTTGCCCTAGGCAACAGCCTGCACTGCGCAAGTGGCAGATCCAGCCTTTCTCATGCGAAGTCTGTAACATACGGTGCTAATACAGGGACTGTAACATACGGTGTTAATATATGGATTGATACTATGACAGCCCTGCTGTAGTACCATTGGGGTGCTCACATATTAGGTGATACAGGTGGCTGCATGAACAGTCTCAGGATAAGAGCTGCTGGTTTTCATCCAAGATCTTTGAGACACAGATGGAGGTAACCGAAAGCACAGCGATTACAGCCTGCACTCAGGGATGTGGGGCATCTGACGCACGATCCTCTCAGCTTGGCTTTCCTCGAGCTTTTACAGGAGCTGACCCAAGATCCCCAGATGAACTCAGGGCAATTCTGACAGCAGGTCATAAGTCTCCGCTCCCAAGGCAGTGCCTGCACTGCGCTGCCTCTTCAACCTGCTTGCAGCAGGGGCTACAGCTGGGTCAGCTACAGCTGAGTACCCTCAGACAAAAATATCTGGTCCTGCCGAGTGCCGAGTGCCAGCAGTTTCCCATTTATTCACAGAGAAATAAGGAGCTCTTTGCACCTTTCTGGATCAGAGCCGCTTTGCTGTAATATTGATGAGAGATCACTTCCCATCACCTCTTTGCAATGTTTCAAAGGATTTTGGCTTCTGCAGCAATTTAACCTTTACTCCCATGCTTGAGTAATCCAGGTCAGGAATCAGTGACTTTTAAAATCAAAAGCTGGACTAACATCCCAAAAAGGATCTTTGTATCTCTGTTTAAGCTTCCAGAGAGTCAGCTTTGCATTCACTGTAATAGTCCTGCACTTACTGCAATGGAGTCCTTGGAGAACTCCATCTCTGTTAAATTTGTGTAGCTCTGGAATCAGGGAAGCTCTGCCAATGCGAGGGAGGGCTGGGCTGGCAGCCTTGAGGTGCCAAACAAGCCCCTGTGTGCTCAAATCAGGAGGGCACTAGATGGTAATACCTTATACCGGAGCCAAACCATGGGTGCGATCAATCTTTGAGGCAGGCAGGGTAATGATACTGAAATGAGTGGCAGTGCATCTCTATGAAGGCATGGCGAATCGGTGCTTTGGCTGTGCTTGTTTAGCTCTTGACTGCCTAAAGGACTCAGGACTCAAATTTCATGACAGCAGTGATATCGGAACAATGAATTTTCAAGAACACTCCAAATACAGTGCACAGCAGGTGCAAAACTGTTTTTGAGCTATTGTGTGCGTGTTGTTCTGGTAAACAAAATAGACAACCATTTCATGACAGCATGGATTTTTGCTTCTGGTAGCCTGTCTTTCCTTTGGCCATATTGTCTGGGATATGGTTCTGTACTGTCAGGTCCCTCCAATGGCTGGAAAAGATGGAGACAGAACACAGCAGCTTTGTAAACGAAATCCTAGGGTTCACTGCAGCTGGGGATTGTCTGTCTCAGTTCAGTGCTTCATTCCCTACTACACAGCAAATAATATTTTAATAGAAAACAGGAGAAAGGACTATTCATTAATGCTGAATTACTTGCAGGCCTCTGCTGAAAAGGCATCAGCCTTCTGTAATGCTGCACTGCAAATGACAAGAAGTAGGTGGGTACAAATGTAATGTATTTCACCCTTAAGTAAATGTTGTTGCTTCAAACTTAGACCAGTCTGAGCTCACATGCTGGACACGGCGCTCTTCCAGCTCAGTCGTTCCTCAGAGGCAGTTATGTCTTTGGACTCACAGATGTTATCTATGTTGTGCTTATATGACAGTGGAGCTTGAAGATACCGTGATCTCAACCTGATTGTCCCCTACACATCTGTCCCTATGCCAAAGTGGAGCCTGCTGTCCTTTCTTCCACTAAGCTCACAAGCTTTTCTTTACAGCGTTTCTGCTCTCAGAGCAGTACCTCCCTCCGTGCCATGATTTACAGATCACTTAAGGTATTTACAAGTGATGTTTTTCCATCTATGCATGTAAGAGTTGGCTGTTTCTTCACCCTGTCTCCCTCATTCCTCAGTTTCAATTCTGGCCATGTCTGCTGCACTGGTTAGTGTGAGTCACCGAAGCTGACTGACTAATAACGCACCATGTGCCATGTTATCCCTTTCACATCATTCTCCAGCATTTTCTTATGCAAACAGGAGCAGGCAGCTTTGTAGAGAACTCAGATTTCTCCCAGTCGCTGACCACCTGGGGAAATACAGATGTTATTGCGCTGAACTCTAAAGTGAGGTACAAGGGGCTCAGTCAGTGGGCTACAACACATCAGCATTAACACAAAGCATTTGCGGTTTATCTTCTCCCAAACACTTGAACACAAGCCCAGCACTGAAAAACAGGAGAAAATACACAAAAGGGGCTAGTATCAGGTACCAGACAGCATGCTGTCAAAATTATTTTAGGAGTCATCCAAGTCTCATCCAGAAAGATTCATCCTAGATTGAATGCTGAGTCATTCTTCAGGGACTAATAGAGGCCTCAAACATGGTGCAGAAGAAGGGAGAAAGGAGTAACAGCAATGAAACTGCTTAGCTTATTCTCTACTCACTGAGATGGTCTGGTGCTGCAAGTACCTTCCCAAGTGCTGAACCTCTTTCCCCTAGGGAGATGTCCTCTCAGAGGATCTCTTGGATTCAGGCACCATATGGAAGGCGAGAAAAGGAATTAAATAAAAGATGAGGCAAGAGGTGGAAAAAGGCCATTGTATTTAACAAGCTGCCAGGAATTGTGATAGATGTCAGCTCAGTTTAATTTCCACTGAGGCCATCTGAGCTTCCCTCTGCCACAGAGACGGGAACAGACAGGGGCTCCTCTCTACCTCCTTTTGGCCCTATTTGCTTTTTAATCTTGGGACCTAGCAGTGCAGAATGGTTGCAACTGCCTGCCCTGCTAGCAAGCGATGACTTCTGTCAGCACCAGCAGCTTTCATTGTGCCTGACCCAGAGACCTCCCACAGGAGGAAAACTCCTACGCTTGCTTTCCCCTGGAGAGTCCCTCCTGCCGCCTCCTTCCAGGTAGCCCTGGGCTTGCTCTGGAGTGTTGAAGAGGAGAGGGGGAATTGCCACAGTCTGACTAGCTCATTGAATGATGCTGCAAGAAGTCATTTTCCTCCTGCTTGTGGTCTAAACTATCTAATTCTTCTTTTTTTTTTTTAATTATTATTTAATAACCAACCTCCCTCCCTGCCCCCCCCCCAACCCCCCCCCCCCCCCCCCCGAGAAAACCACCACATACTGTTTGCAAATGCCTGCTCTGCAAATTGGTAGTTCCTCCTTTCTGCTGTATTAAAACTGTCTGAAATACAGTTCTGAGACAGAGGTGGGTTCAGGAAAGCCATGAGAAGAGCTGCCTCCAGCAGCAGACACATAGACTTGCTTGCAACTGAAATATGCTGCTTAGAATAATTTGTCTGAGTCCCAACTACTTTCCAGGCACCAACAGACAGACTACAGAGCCCAGCAAAGCTTCCTAAGGATGCACGGGACCCGGTGCCCAGCATGCACAGCTGTGGAAGGGACCATGGGCACCACCAGTACTAACAGCAAAACTGGGAGCCTGCCACCTGACTTTCCTTTAATGATTTACTTGTGTGTCAAACACTCCTCCATGCATTCACTCCAAGAAAAAAACACCTACAAGCCACTACTGAGGTAGGCTGGAAATAAAGGGCAGAGGGAGACTGCTCTAGCATTGGATTTAACAGCAGCAATTTGGAGGCTTTCGAAACAGACAGTGACCTGGCCTGCAGACTGACAGAATGGATCGCACCTCAGCGCCATCCAGCCCAGTACCCTGTCTCCAACAGTTGCCAGCACAAAATGCGTAAGTCGAAAGTGTGAAAACCCTGCAGCAAGCAGATGGTGGATGGTAACTACTCCTATTCCCTTTTCTCCCCCACGTCTTGGTCTCTTAGTGGCTTGAGAATGATAGCTCAGGGTTTAACTGCCAGCTTTGGGGAGTATATCAACAAATGAGAAAATAGGTAGGGCTGTAAGCAGCCTTTCAGTTCTGTGGGGCACTGCATTGCTCTGCTGACTGCATGCTGCTGTAAAAGAAATGATTAATGGTAACACACCTGGATATTGCACGATTTTCCTAACTTTCTCTTGAATTCTGTTAAGGATGGCAGAGTCAGAGTCATATCCCATATGAAAAAGTATTCAGCTAAAGTAGAAGATGGAATGTAGAAGAGAAACACCTCTGAGCTGTTCTTTCCTGAAACAGAAGCAGCCTTAGTGCATGCTACTGTTTCTGCTGGTTCTGGGAAGCTCTTTAGTCACCTCTGTCTCCTTAAACACAAGGCCAAACTATCACATAAATATTTTGCCTTGAGACAAAGACAAACTAATGTTTTGGATCCCCAACTCATAACAATTTCTTATGGTCTTTATTTCTGATCATGCCACAACAAACCAGGTTAGAATGTGGGCTTCAAACAAGTACGATGTGCTACTTGTAATATTCTACATTTTGGAGCGTGCACTAGACACATCTGCACATTTTTCATGGATTTCTGTGAAAGCTTGATTTCCACTTTTTATAGGCACAAACTTTGCAGCATTAGCAAAACACTTTTAAATTATTAAACAGCTCCCAGTGAAACAGCTGCACAGAATAAGCCATATAGAATGGGGTAAAATTAATAACCACAATCTAGGAACAAAAATGTAAACAAGTAGCTTGTTTAAGCTCCAAAACTAAAAAATATAAATTGTTATTACTGCTCCTTTCCCCCATTCCGCTTTCCCATGTGGATTCTCTGAGGTCTAACAGAATAAGCTTATTAGCCTTTTCTTCACTAATTGCATCTTTCTCTTCTCTTCAGTCACTATTTTCATATTTTGCATGAACTTAATATTTTTTGACCTTTGTCAGTTCACCAAATTTGGTAAAAATTGGCCAAAAGCTTTATTGGGGTACAGAGAGAAAGATGCAGATAACATGATCACAGAAGGTAAATTTTTTAATAGAAGTAGGTTAATGGAGAAAGGAACTCCAAACTACCACTTTTCGTTAGCATGAGATCCCAAGCAAATTTAGCAAACACATTTCTGCAGTTTTCTATTGTCCTGTTTCAGCGATAGATGCATATCCCATGCTTGTATCTTACTTTTGGGTAAGGAAACCTGGTGTGCTGTGTCAGTGGAAAAGACCAGTCGCCCCTAGCTGCTCACCAGAAAACTGAAATTAGGACAGAGCTGTAGAATCAGTGGTTCGAAAAGAGTTCCTGAAATGCATGAATGCTCTAAAACAAAGGGATGAATTTTCTGTTGCAGGCAGGTGAATTTCCATTGCCCTAATTTAAGCCTTTGCATATAACTAGCAGAAGGCCTATTTGATATGGTACCTTGAAAGCGAATTTCTTAAAAAACCTCTTTTGAGTGTCCTTGCTGTACACAGACCCAGATCAGAAACATTGCAATCGTCTATCCAGCTGTGACACATTAGATTATTTGTGGCTTTGCGGCATAAAACAGATTCTGTGACTTGTGATGCTAAGCCATTGGCGTCGGACAAGTGCCAGCTCGGGTTATTCCATTCTGCTGACCCAAATTCCTCTCACGCAGTCAGGTGGATGCACTATCAGACTTCGCTTCCTGCCCCAAATTGTAGCACAGCCTCTCTTCACATACACCGATGTTTTACACCGCTCCTCAGAGCTGGTGGTTAAGCCAAGAGTGGTAGGAATTGACCCGCCATAGTTAACAGACAGGAATTTTAAGTGATCATATAAGTCCTGAGATGTCCATCCTAAACCAAGTTCTGCCACTGACTTTCCTTTTGATCTCCATCAAGTTGCTTAAATTCTTTTTTCTATTCATAAAATGGGAGACTGGGCAAATAAGAGTCTGTAAAACCAGATGAAAGCTGACATGAAGGTATGTTTTTTTTCTTGTATATATCATTTGTGCAATGTACTGCTTTCTGCAGCTTTACATCAGTGCCTCCCCTACCATGGACGCTGACAGACAGCTCATCTGGACCCGGCTGTCATTTGAAGATGTGAGGAGCAGTTACAACTTAATTGGAAGTTAAGGGGAGTCACTAAGAAAATCCTGCCTCTAATGTGCTGTGGAATACTTTACTGGTAACAGAGAGGAGCCAAGCTCTGCTGTTTCCTTTTGAGACAGCTGACATCAGTTCTGGCACTCCATCTTATTATAAAATCATTTTAAGAATAAAAACCTGCAGAAAATGCAGCACTGGGTGGAGGTGCTTGTGTGCGTAACTGTGCCCAGCATATTGCCCACACATAGCAAAGCTGGCATCAGACTTCTGGGAACCAACTGCCAAGTGTGGGTGGGTAGCGAGTGCACAAAAGCATATTCTGGTGGGCTTCACAAGCTGGAAGAGCCGTACCATTCCCACATGCGAACAATCCCGCTGTCAGCGCCAGGCATGTCACCCAGCAAAGCTTCTTCCCTCCCCATCACAGAAGAGCTGCCACTTGCCCACCTACCCAAAGGACACGCTTTTTTCAAAAGACATGAGTGTTTCCCCACACCTCCCAACAATCAAGTTTAATGAAAGTAGGTTAAATTAAAAAAAGAATCTTGACGCAGCTTTGGTGACAAGATTGGATAACATTTTGTGCTAAATCTTGGATAGCAAGCAGAAAGCCTGCTAGCATTCACAAACTACTCCTGTCCTAGACACCTGTGGTGGCCCCATTACCTCACCCACACCAGGGCAATCAGGAACAATCCCGGAGGGGCTGAGGGAGCACAGGGCTATTTAAGAGGTCTCATTTGGTCCTCTGTCGTTCTACGCTGTGTAAAGATGTGCTACAGGGCAGGGTGCATGGCACTAGAAAAGTACCAAGTTAAAATAGCTGCTGTGGAGTAGGTAGATAACTTCAATGCTCTGGTTTTAACCTGGGTGAAGCAGGTAGCTACATGTATGAAGTCTGTAGCAGGATAAGAGGCTTTTTTTACAAGCACATCAAGAGTCTAACACAACATGAGTCAGCTAATGAGGGATCAAAGCTTCTGCCCAGGACAGATAAGTTGAGCTCCAGGCAATTAAATATGTTTGTGACACTCCTATTGACACATTGAAAATAAACTGCTGTGTCATCTACTTCACACAGACCAAAATGATCCCATAAAGGTTTTATTGCAAATATAAAGGTCTTTCTTTTTAATGCTCCCATAAAGTTCTTGTTTGGCTTTTTGCAAATTTCGTGAATAAGTTTCTTCCCTCCTGCTACTGGGTGAGCGGAGAGCTGTGCTCCCAACCAAGAGTTGGCTACATTGTAGACAGGTTGAATGCCATCAGTCCAAGAGGTAACACGAGGGCGATAGATGCTGTAAAAACAGTAAACACTATGAAGTATGTTCACAGCAAGGGATCCCCTCAGTTTGCTAAGGATGAGAGCCCTATCACTTGTTTGAGCTGCAAAGATTCCCACTGAGCTTTCAAGAGACCCCTGCAGCTGCCCAGGAATTACTGTTTCAATAAGCTACTGCTGATTCAGCTAAGGCAACTCATGGGACAAGGTGTGACTCATAAACATGGTGCATCATCAGTGGGTTTGGAAGAAATGTTCTTCCTTCAACCAACAACAATTTCTTTAACATTACTTGCTTCCGGTTTTGTACAGCTGTTTATTCTAGTTACATGATTTGATAAAAAAATGAGCACTGTCTACAAAAAGGCAGGCAGACTCCACAAGTAGGGTCTGATTTCTAGGTCTTGAATGGCTGGGAAAATGGTGGGATTATCCTTCCCTGTTGAAAGCTGAGGAACTAGGCTCTTGCCTCATTGTGAAATGGAAAAAACCCAAGATCTGTGAGCATCATTCCTCTCCCTAGGACTGACCTGCTGGTTGACCTCCAGGAAACCCACGAGACCCTCTAGCCTCAGCCACATGACCCAGAAACCTTGCCATTTGTCAGGGAAGAGTAGAAAGGTTCATTAACATCTTTCTAGTGTCCAGAATGATTTCCTACATTGCTAAATGCTAACATAATGCTATGTTACCTCTAACAAATCCCTCCTGCCATCAAGGAGCGTCCTCATATGGATGAAAGGGACCTGTATTGAGTCTAACAGGAAAACCAGGAGATGCACAAATCCCTTTGGCTCCACTGAAATACTCCTCCTAAAAAAATTAAATGTGCCTCATATTGAATCCCAAATCCTCATAATAAAAATGTGAATTCATGTGACACTGTGTCAATCTGAATTTGTACAATTGCACAGCAACTCGTGTTGGCATCACTGGGTCAAAGAGGCAGAGGCTGCACGCTCTCCTGGCAATTATACCCTCTCTCCCACACCAAGCCCCTGCTGAGGCTACCAGGGGCACCAAGAGTGACCCTGGAGGAGAGCTTGGAGAGATGGGACCTGGCCCTAAGTATTTTATTCAGTTTAAGTCCGCTTTTGTGCTATTTCTTTAGGCAAGCTACTGATTGCATTTGCTTTCTTAAACTTAGTTCAGGTGCTACAGCTAATATCAAACCCAAGAAGAATTTTGGTCTAAAATCTTAATTGTATATTCTCCAAAAAACACATTTTGGTCACACTGTTTCATATACAGATTGAGCAAAGTCAATGGCAAATGCATTTCAAGATCCTGTACATTATCTTTGGCATTCACAACACACAATCCTTTATAAAGAATGACAGCTATAAAATTTGCTCCCATGCAATTCAACTGAAAATACTCTCTCTACATGATGCACCACAGCCACAATCTGTTTTAACTCAATTGTATGTAACAAAAAAGGGTCCCAAAAGCTTTTCTCAGTTGATATTTTAATCACCAGCATCTCGTACTGTCTTGCTAGTTTCAGGTTATTTGGTTCCTTGTAGTTTGGTCACCAGTGCCAGCAAGTGGGTAGCCAGCTTCAACTTACAAGGATGGCAGTGCATAGTATAGGGCCTTACCTGTATTCACTAGCATCTGAAGGTCAGCAAACAGTAAAATCAAGCCTGACATGGAGAAGAGCTTTTGGGATCCCATACTAGCACCTTCCAGAACCCTTGAAACAGCAATGGCAACAAAAAAGACTCTCTGAGAATGGGCTGCTATTCCGGTATCACAAGCAAATGCAAAGCACACGAGCACTGCTGTTGCTCTAGCATCCTTCCACCATGCCCTTTTCTCTACCACCTCCCTGCAAGGACTGTGCTTGGGTATTTTACACAGATCAGTTCACAGCTAGGACACTCTCTGCTCTTATTGTTTCTGCTTTTCAGAGAACTGCATGCTTGAAAAACAAACCACACCATCAATAAATGGCTGTCTAATTGCCCAAAGCCATGGGTTTGCAATCTGCTGATGGCTCCTATGTCACGCACAGGTGTGATATTGTCACACAAAGGCTTCCCGCCTGTACAGAGCATCAGCACCTCCTGGGGGAATAGTGCCCCCAAATCTACACAAATGTAGTGAGAAGAAAAATAAAGATGTCTTACCCACATGGGTGATAACTGTAGTCAGTCGCTGGGTGAGCTCCTGATGTGACATCTCTTCTTCTTTTAACCAAAAAAGCATTTCACACAGGGAACTGCACAGCATCCAAAAAAAGATGCACCCAGAGTGGGAGGCTGCACACTCACTGCCTCGCTTGCACACAAAGCGAGGACCACTCCCACGGCACGGCCCTTCCAGCTCTCACATCTTCTGCCGGCTGCTCACCTCTTCCAATTTGCTGCTGTCCGTGCACGGACCTAGGAAAGCTCCTTCCAAAAGGAGATTTTACCCCCCTTGACAACAGGAAGGGAGCAGGAGGGGGGAGATAAAAAAAGGAAAAAGCAGCAGGAGAGTTGATTGCTTATGGCTTTTTCTCTCCTTTCTCCCGCGGATGAGGCAAAGGATAAAGAGACAAACCAGCAGGCAGATACCTTCCTCCAGGGAGACTTTTGGATGGTGATGCTGTGAGTCAGGGAAAAATCCTGGAGGTAGGAATGGCATCGGCAGGAGTGGAGCTGGCAGGAGAGCTGTAACAGCAGCAGCTGCTCTGCGAGGCTCTCTTCACCAGCGTGCCTGGGAGTCGAGAGCAACGCGCCAGCAGCCTCCAGTGCTCCCCCTTGGCCCCTGGGGCCCAGATGCCTTGCAGCCTGTCCCCAGGTGGAGCCCCACAATGTCCCCAGAGACCCTCCTCCCACCCCCTCTAAAAGCCCTTGCCTGACAAAGGGGGCTGCCGCATACATGGAGGGGGAGGGGGTCAGCGGGCTTTTTAGGGCTGTTGTGGCCAGAGGCTTTGTTGCCCTCCTGCACGGGCAGGATCCCCGAGATCCTGGTGTGACTGAGCCCGCAGGACCCTCTCCAGCTGCATGCATACAAGAAGGGTGAATTATTTAGTCCTGGGTGCTAGGCAGGTCTCACCTGCGATCATGGCCACAGGGCTCAGCTGTGCCCGTGGGCAGGCAGGCACTGCTGGGCATCAGTGGGCCAGAGCAGGTCTGTGGGGAGCAGCTGCCCTGCGTGCCAGGGACACAGCTGAGCTTTGCACGGATGCATGGCTGCCTCAGGGCAACTGGCCGCTCAGCTATGGGAAAGCTTCATCAGCCCTCCTGGCTACAGACCCCCGCTGGGATCTGGGAAGAGGAAAAGTGAGGCAGGCAAGAAAGCGAGAAAAGGCAGGGCATGCCAGAGACTTGTATGTCTCCATTCCCTCTTTGCACCTCCTCCTTTGAAGCCTACCTGAAGCTCCACGCAAGATACTTCTGGAAACAGGGAAAATTTATTACACGTCTAAAAATTAAGAAATAAAATAGAGAAGGGTGCAGCTGCCTGCAAGATCTACTCTATTCCCACAGAATGGATGCAGCTTTAATTCCAGATTTCCCTACTCATCCATAGGATTTTGCTTGGGTCCACCTTTCCAGACATGCCAAAGAACATGACATCATGTCAACACAAAGCTGGAGCTGTAAAATACTCCTGTGGGCTCATCGGATCTTACAGCACAATTAGTGCGTCAGTCCTGGTGTTGCAAAAGGTTTTATCTACCTCTGTGATGGGAAAATCCTATAATCAGGTGGCTGACCTACAAGCCAGCCTGAGTCTCTGTGCTGTTGTCCTCATTTTTGGGTGATTGACCAAGTGTGCTGAGCGGTTTCTTGCATACGTATATTGAGTTAGTTTAACAGCAAGTCTGCCTGAAAACAAGTGAGGAGGATGACTTGAGAGCCACCCACCTGCCAGCATTTTGGGATTAAAGCAAAAGCCATTTTTTTCTGAGATCCTCTTTTTACTGCCCATCTGGGCAGTAAAGTTCAAACTGTAAAGACCTCGACTAACATTAAAAGGATTCCCTCAACCAGGCATAATCTTTGGAGGGGTCTGAAAGATCTGGGATGCTTTATTTTGCTCTCAGAGGGTCACAGATTGCAGGCAGGAACACGGGGCTAGAGAAGTCATCGTGTTTCCAGACACTTAGCAGATTTTTTCTTTTTTCTTTTTTTCTGCAAGCAGACACTGTATAATCCCATTCATAAATGAATTAAACTCCACTGAAAAGTGGTGTAGATGGTTTGCTCTCACTACTCCTACAACAAGGCTGCTCAAGAACATCAAGGATAGCTAAGAGCCTTTGTCTCATTTCTAGCTGAATTTATTCTCAGTTATTTTAAGACCATATGCTCCTACACCAGCATTGTTATTCAGCATCAGTAACTGCAGACACATGTACCTTTGCTATTTTAAGATCCTTTTTCTCTTATTATTTGTTCTTGCTATGTTAGTCTGCTTTCCAGTTTTCCACTATACCTTCAATAACTTTGGAACCTGTTGGTCAATTGCAGTCCAATGCAGGAGACAGAAATTCTGACAGGTTCACCGAAAATTAACAAGGTGTAAAAAGCCTGAAAGGGGAAAGGATGCAGTAGGGACTGAATAATTATTTTGTGGCTGCTCCCTGCCCAGCTTATATTGTGGGGTGGGTTACATAGGATTCAGCTGGAGTTGAGGGTGCTGTCCTACGATGTGTTGAACAGAAGGGGGAAACTGGGGTCATTTTGGTGAGAAGGTTTAGGCCGCAGGACGCAGCCATGGGATAGCAAACTCCATTAGTTTTACCAGTCACAGGATGATTTCTCTAAACTGCCAAGATTCAGTGGTGCCTGCATTAAAAAAGGCTGCTGTTCACAGTGTGTATTGCTGTTACAAATTCCCAAATGGAAGAGCCACAGGGACTCGACCAAGTCAGAAATACTGCAAAGCACTGGTGATCCACAGTTCAAGACCCAAGTTGAGATGGGGAGAAACAGGAGCCTGGACTATAGGGATCTCTTGGAGACAGAGAGAAATGAAAGCCCTGTGCCTGTCACTTGAGGAATGGCTCAAAGACGCCGAAGCAACTTAGTCCATCACTGTGATGGCAACAATTTCCAGTGCTGCGTATATTTGTGAAACTGAGCCAGCGCTTTCACTGATACAAATACAGACTTCCCCTCTGAAGGATAAAAGCCCTTGCTGGTATACATGTGTTAGAGGTACAGAGGATCACGATTTACGTTTCAGGCATGAGCCAGGGTCTCACCAGAAAGCAGGGCCAGGGGCTGTATGAACACCACGATTCCACTATTAAAATGATGGCCAACAGGCAAAAGAATTTCATTTCTCCATAGAGCGACAGCCTGACAAATCACCAGCCATTTATTAGATCCTGAATCAAATAGCTGAGGCCAAAGCATTGTAAGCAATTTTAATAAACAGTAAATTGCACACCACAAATAAAAAATGTTTACAAGATTCTATGGCCTGGCCAGTTGGAAGGGGAAACTCTCACAGCAAAAAATACAGAGAGATTAATCTAATCTTTCCTTCTTTTTCATCTTATGTAGCTATATATCTCTTTCTTGTGTCACTAAAAACCATTCAGCCAACTGAGATTGAAGGGCTGCTAAAGATCAAAGTTCAATCCATCCATGAAACTAGCCTATCTTCTCCACTGTATTGATTATCTCCATTTTCCCAGTCCTACATAACCTTTATAGGCTCACCCATCCCTTAGTTTTTCAGGCAAATCTCCTTCCAGAACAAGATCACAATCTGGTGTACAGAGTGCATCTAAAGACACTTTCATATCAGAAAAAAGGCAGGCTGATGGAAAAACAGAAAAGTTTAGAATCCCTTTCCCAGTTTCTTCTTTTGCAAACAAGCTACTTTGGTATCATACCTCTTCCTCCCTTAACTTTTGTCTACAGACTGTCTGATCCCCATATCAAAGGCTGGGGCTCTGTTACTGGCTGGGAAGAACTGGAACACTGTTGGCACAATCAGGAAAGGTAATTACACTGTCACCACTTCTGACTGGTTATGGCAGTACTTCAGATCTGCAGTACATTTCCATTAGTAGGAAAACTGGTAAATGAGTCAGATACTTCTTTGAAGCATACCTACAAAGAAGGCACACAGAGTGCTATTTCCTTTCTGTAACATCAATCACGTAGTAAGGGAAAATACCACTCCATATTTCAAGTTTTCTTACTTTTGTTCTTTTTGGAACGCTTCAGTCAACAGTGGGCTTGCTTAGCTTTTAAGAGGGTCACAGGGCTAGTGCTTCTCTGGCTGTTCTTGGCTTTCCACTGTCCTCTCAGTCAGCTCCTGTGACAAACCTGGGCTTCTCTGCCAAAACGTGCACGCACACTTTTTCTCCTGCACACAACTCCCCCAGCAATGCCTAAGTCTCTGCCTTCACACTTAGCCTCTTGGCTAAGCTTTGCAAAGCCTGACCTGCTTTGCCTCAGATGCTGTTTCAGCTACTTTACTTGAAAAGGAGCACAGCTGCTTGTAACACCCATTCTGAAGGAAAAGAGGCTGCCGGAGACACTAGTTTTAGCAAAGCTCTCTGCTCCTCTCCCTTTCTTTCTTCCCCAGCATAAACCTTTTTGTCACCGTCCTTTACATCAACCATTCACTGTCTGTGCTCCGGAACAGCTGTCCTGACACAGACGGGGGCAGTACCCCGTCTGTGGGTAGGACCATTAATATACCCTTAGGAAGAGTGTATGAAACAGGCCACTGAAAGAGAGAGTCCCTCTCCAGTACTCCTCTCTCAGATGGCAGTGGTCTGTAGTTCGTGGATCTTCTGAGCTTAAGTTTGCATTTGCCTGATCATATTTAATACTCCATTTCTTCATGAATCTGTCTTGTTATGTTTTGAATCTATTTATGGCATAAAGTTTCAGAGCAACAAGATTTGCAATTTACATATGCATTCTGTGAAAAAAAAAAAAAACACAACCTCTTTTGGTTTTAAATCTGAAGCCTGATATAGTTCAATTTCAGGCCTCTGGTTCCAGCATCTGAAGAAGGAATGAATAATTCCCTATTCGCAGTATCCATCTTAGCCATAACTTTCTGTACAGAGATCATATCCCTCAGTCACTCTTTCCTGAGCTGAGCCGAATGCTGTTCTAGTTACTATCTCTTCATAAAAAAAAGCCAATGCTTACCTTTCAACTTTCTTGCCATCTTGCTTTGGATCTTCTCTTGTTCATGCAGCTCGGACAGTGAAAACAGCCAGTTTCAGTCTGCTCAGTGTTGCTGACATAATTCTGACAGAAGTCTTCCAATGCTGAAAGTTATTAGATTAATGTTTGCTGTTAAACTTTTAAGAAAATCAATATATACCTACTCCTATTGCATTCATTTCTTTCAACACTTTCTAGCATCTTTCCTCTTTTAAAACAAAGCCTGAATTTTGGACAAAGCTGTTGGACAGTGATCCTGTAATTTTTAGGGTCAGCTTACTTCCTAAACTCTATGTAGTTTATTTAAAGGAAGCCACTTGTCCACTTTCAGCATCATAAAAAAACCCAAGCTCATCTCCCAGGAAGCATTAATGCCAACTGGCTGAAGGTCTAGACCGATGGATGCATGGGCAGCTCTCCATGAGAAGGCAGAGTAACTTATAAACACAGATGTCCTCCCCCTAATCAATTCTTCTGCCCTGCTGCTGTCCCCAACCCCTGACACATTGGTCTTCCGCCAGATGAGCTCTTGAACCCTGCAAATGCTGGCATAAGAAGACTGGGAAGGAAGGGGACCAGGCTTCCCATTTAGATCAGCTCAAGCTGCCAAAAAACTGCCCTGCCACCAAAAGATGCAGTCTTCACCTCCCTACCCATCCCACCACATGCTCCCACCTCTACCTTCTGTTTGCTATAGCAGTAGTGCAGTGTAATGGATCATTTCACTGAGCTGTTGGATCTGCTTGTACCAGTTGTGAAACTAGACCTGAGGTGCTTGGAAAATGCTAGGGTTCAAGTGTGGCTGGAGGACCTGGCCACGATGAGAATGGAGAAGGTTGCCTTCAGTCAGCATCAGTAATGAGGCACCTGCCACTTGGGTAGTACGGTTTTTAAATACCAACACATCATGGGTTGTACAGCTTTATGAATTAAAATATATAAATAGTCTTACACAAGAACAAATCCAGCATGCATCAAATGATTAGCATTTTAAAGCTAAACTGGCCTTTTTATGCATTGGACTAGCAGTTTCTACAGGCCACATTTCAGGAGCACTGATAAGGCTAGTGAAAAACACAGTCTTTGCCATGGAAAACACTGGGGTCACGCAAATGAGAGGCCATCATAACTGTCTGAGTTTGATCTGTTGGACCTTAAGATGGTGAGTGAATGCAATTCAACAGAATAGAGCAAGCATAATTTTCAGTCCTTGTATATCCGAGGGGAAAGGAGAGAAAAACAGGGAGCAATAGAGAGGAGCTTGGGTTTGATTATTACTTTCTGGAATTTTTAACTTTTATTAAGGTAATAAAAGAAAAAGGTGTGTTATGAAGTTAAGTCAATGTAGCAGATAGGAAGTTCCATTGCTGAACTGAACCTGAGGCTCATACATAGCTGATAAAATGCTCAAATGCCAGGTATATTTGAAGTGGCCCCATTAAGGAGAGTGGATCAAATAGGCACCACCAAATAGAAGGAAGCTTCAAAAATACAACAAGGCTTTATATAGTTTCAGAAAGAAAGCTAATCAGTTCTAGCCACTTATGCTTCCTCACCATTTCCAAGTTACCGTGACTTGGAAGTACCAAATAGAATCACAGTGGGGAAAAAAAAATAGCATTGCATTTTCATCTAGAACAAGATAACTTCAGTAATTATATGTGTGGGCATTTTTTGCTGCTAAGGCTGCGATCAGGATTTCATGCTTCAATAGCAGAATGCCAGATGAGAGGAAACAGCTTATTTAAAATTGCCCAGACAAGGATTACAGGCTTGTCTCACTGATAGAGTGATGTATTTTCAGCCTAAATTCTTCCCTGCATCTCCTTTTCCAAAGACGGTTCATCTGTTGCCATAGAGACCATTTCCAACCCACTCTGCTCCCTTGCACAGGTTCTGTTCTGGGCGATCGCCAGCAGGGCTGCCCAGGCCGGCTGTGCCGCCTGCCCAGCAGAGCTGAACATCTGCAACCACACCATATACAACTGCTGGCCGCAGAATTGCTTTATTTTTTTATCCACAAAACTGGGAGGATAAGGTGTAGCTACCCGGCACATGAAAATGTGGGCATGCATCACGACTGCCAAATCTACTAGGATGCTTTTTTGTCCTTTAAAGGGAACTGTCACATCAATCACACCCCTCATTTTCTTCCTGGCTTTGCTGTAATGGAGATTATTAGAAATAATGGGAAAACCAAAAAGATTCACCTTCGCTTCACTGGCAGCTTTTGCACAGGTAACCCCCGCGCCTGTGCACCTGGGGTTGTTGCTCGCAGGGCGACAGCAAGGGCCGGAGGTTTCACAGAACCACAGAATCCCAGGTTGGAAGGGACCTCAGGGATCACCTGGTCCAACCTTTCTAGGCAAGAATTTGCCCAGTACAGACGAGATGGCCCAGCACCTTGTCCAGCTGAGTCCTAAGCGTGTTCAGTGTAGCAGAGTCAACCACTTCCCTGGGGAGATCATTCCAATGACTGACTGTTCTCATTGTGAAAAATTTTCCTCTCGTGTCCCATCGGAATCTCCCTGGGAGTAACTTGTACCCGTTACCCCTTGTCCTCACCATGGGACTCCTTGTGAAAAGGGAGTCTCCACCTTTGAGCAGTGCTGACCTTACGATCGCACACCGCCAGGGGCAGCTGGGGCAGGACAGGGCCGGGGGAGACTGCGGCCTGCCTGGGTTTCACTCCGGGCAGCAGAGGCCCCTCCGCCGCTTGCTTTCGCCGCTGCCTTCGCACAGCGCGGTTCTTTTTTCCGCTTGCGGGGGAAGGGGCGCTCGGGAGGGACGGCGAGGAGCGGCCGCCGCGGGGCGCCGCGCTGAGGGGAGGCGCGGCCATGGCGCCCTGAGGCGACGCCCCCGCCCCCCCGCGCTCAGGCACCGGCGCATGCGCAGCGCTGGGCCGCGCGGCGCTACGGCAGCGCCCGCCTCCGCGGCGGGGCCGAGCTCTGTGGTTGGCCCTCGGCGGGCGGAAGCGGCCCCGCCCCCGGCCGGTGGCGGGAAGGGGTGGCGGGGCCCGCGCCGGGGCCTGTGCTGCGTTCGGCCCGGCGGCCGCGCTGAGGCGGGCAGGCCCTGAGGTGAGGCCGGAGCCATGCAGGCCTTCCTCAAAGGCCCGTCTTCCATCAGCACCAAGCCCCCCGCTGCCAAGGAGAGGGGCGCGGCCGGCGCAGCGGGGAGCAGCGGGGAGGGCAGGAGGCTGAAACCCGTCCCCTGGGTGGAGAAATAGTAAGGGCCCTGCTGGGCAGCGGGGGCGCTGGCCGGGGGGGCGGCGGCTGGGGGGGGCGGCTCTGGAGGGGGTGTGTGGAAGAGGGAGCGGGGGCGCAGCAAAGGGGGTTACAGCTGCGGTGCCTCCGCCTGGGAGCACAGCGTTGGCTTTTCCAGCTGGAGCGGGGAGCCAGCGCTGTGAGCTGCCGTGAGAGCCCCGCGCTGGTGGGGCCGAGCAGAAAGCGCCTCCGCTGCCCCTGCCAGGCCGTGCCGTCTCATCGCGGGGGCTTGGTGCAGAAGTGCGCGAATTGCTTGGTGTCTGAGCTCACGAAGTGGTGAAATACTGCAGTCTGCAACACAGTTCTGCTTCTAAAAACAGCTCAGGCTGGTGTTTACAATAGAAATAGACAAACAGCTTCCTCAGAAGTTAGATCACTGCAGTAATACAGACCAGAGGCATTAGACAGATTTCATGTTATGATTTTGACCCCAACTACAAAATTCACTGTAATTCTCTGGTACCCGATGTAATCAGAAAAGGAAATGTTGTTTTTCTCAATTTCAGTTTTCTTCTGAAACTTTGTTAGCTAATAAATTGCATTTAATGTCTTTTTATTTAGTCGCCCCAAAAACGTGGATGAAGTCGCCTTCCAGGATGAAGTTGTTGCTGTGCTGAAAAAGTCCTTGGAAGGTGCTGATGTAAGTGTAATGATAGCATCTACCCAATCAGTATGCTTAGGCAGAAAGTTTGGCCAGTGGTAACGAAAACTTCTCTTTCCTAACTCAGCAATGATCATTTTTACAGTCCTACTTTACAAACAAGCTAAGTGGCTTTCTTTTAGCGTGTTGTGATATACGTGTAAAATCTGTGATGTTTCCAGCCCTCTAAACGTTGTTAAATTGTCAGCTCTGTTGCGCAGTTTGGAATTTTTCTGGAAAAGCTTAATTGGTAAATTTACTGTTAGTAGTTTCAAATCTGGAAAGGCTTTTGTTGTGTCTACGCTACTGTTCAGCTAGTACTTTTGACATCCATGTTTAAGAGGAGAGGGGAAACTTTTCTTTCATAGAAAAGTCTGGATTGCCAGTCATTCCTAAACAGTTCTAGTGATGTATCAGTGCTTCTATGGAACTGCTAAACATTAAAACAAATACATTGTTTGCTAATGAGGGAAGTTTAAGTTTTAAGTGCCAGGTCTGCTACTTAGATAGTGATCCCCAGACGTCTTGGGTTAAAGTTTCCGAGTAAGTCTCTTTGGCTTTAGAAAGCTACATATGACAATTTCACTAACTTTACTGTGGCGTTGGCATCTGTGACCTAAGAATATGAAGAGGATGAGCAGAGCATTTTCAATTGCTTTTGTTTACACTTGCATTTGCTTTTGGATAAAAATTTAATAAATGTTCATTATGAATGATGGTTATTTCCTCCAAACCAGGTGATGGGGAGGTGGAGGGACTGAAGGGAGAGATAAAGTAGGTAGCCAAGAAATGGCTGTGCTTTCTTGCAAGTCTGGACAATTCCTTCCTTGGGACGTGCTGAGGCTTCTTTTTGCTCCATGTTTCACCTAGAAGGGTCATTCTTGTGCTCCAAAAGCTATTTCTGTTTTCATGGACTGTTAACGCCAGCAGCGGTTGGTGGATGTTCTGAAAATGACATTTGTGATACGGCTGTCTGCTCACCAAGAGCTCAAAGGAACAGTTAGGTCTTTTCAGAGTTTTATGCAAGAAACCTTTCATTTGTAGTATGCTCTGATGCGCAGTGTGCACAGGTAGTCTTTGGTATTTGAAAATTTTATCTTATGACAATTTACTTTGCAGTTCTGCTTTTGACTAATATGAGTCTATTTCTACCTGAAAATATTCATTGAATCAGAACTTGCAAAAGCAGAAGTACTTTATTTGTTTGAGCATAGGGAGCCAAAATGAAGCTGGTACGACAGAACTGGGAAAGACTTGTATAATTCCTTCCTTTAGTTCATGTCTCCAGATTCAGTTTACTTTGAGAATGCTGTTGTAATGTGACTTTGTCGTGTAATGTTGTACCCGTAGAAATCTGGGTTTCAACAGCAATGCTGCTGTATTATATTTGTACAGTTGAGGTAATTGGTGAGGAACTACTAACAGCTAAGGAGAAATGAGGTGCTGCCACCTATTCTGTCTGCACATATCAGTCATGTAAGATCGCTTAGGTGATGGGTTGTGAGGTTCTATTTTGAGCAACAGCTATTTAAAACTTTACAGCTTCCAGATCAGCAATGTTTCTCGGATTATGAGCCTAGCACACTTGTGTTGACTTTTTGCCTCCTGAGTTGAAAAGACAAATTATAACTTCTGCTTACAGTTACAGGCTTTGTATTTTGCCATAGCTACCCAAACTCAGCAAGGCATTTGAGAACAAAATCATGCAAGCACTTTTAAAATATTTGACATTTTTAAAATTTGAACATTTTTGTTCCTTCTTGAAAGGAATTATTCCCTCCAAAAGGCAAAAGTGTAATTTAAACTCTGAGGTGTCTGGTACTTATTTGAAAAGTTCTTATTGAATTTGGAGATATGGGGAGACCAAAGAAACAGCTATGACCACACTGTAGGTTTGTGTAATGTGCTTTATTTAAAGCTTAGTGTTGAAAACAGAGGACCAGTCTTTTGTTGATTGGCCTGTAAGTATTTGCGGGCCTTGGTTTGGGAGCTGCTAAATGGAGCTGGACTTTTAAGTCCTTGATATATCTCCATCTGTAATAGCAAGCGTCTGTCTTGTTATAAACTGGGGAGACCAGAGACCAAGTGGTTTTGAACTGGAGAAATTGATTTCTGTCTGCCAGGACTGTTGATTTGTTGTTGCTTTTTGCAAAGAGACTGACAAGTGTCATAGTATTCTTTAATTTTCATTTACTTGATGATATCTTAATGACTGAAAAGACAGGTATAGAATTATCATTGCAATTTACGTCTTCGTTTGTACTGAAACTTCTGGAAAAGGGCTTGGCGTTTGCGCTATATGTGGTAACTTTCCCACAAGCAGGATGATGCCTGCAGGTGTCCTGCTTACCCCTGGCAAGCATGGAAAAATGGATAACCAGATCAGGTTGCAGTCTGTTTAAAAATACTGCCACAGTTACATAAAGGATTAGGCCGTGCTTGGTGAAAAAGTAGTGTAAATACTGGTGATAACCTCAGTGAGAAACAAGCAGAAATGAGGTTGAAACAGAAACAGCAGTAAAGTATGGGTTTAGTGGAATTAGAAAACAGATCCTTATTAAGACTTTTTACCTGCTAATGCTTGTTTTGAGAACTAGTAGAAGTGTGAACTAGCACAGAGGCATAAAATTATGAATCTCCATGAAAATGTCTGTCCTTGCAGTGTGCTAACCTAACATGGTTTTTGGTGAATTTTCAGCTGTCATTCAGTAAACATTTCCTCTCCCTGGAGCTCTCCTAAAAGATATGGGGGGATAATAATGTTGTGGTATCTAATTAAACTTGAAAAAATGTTTCGTACTGCTGAATGCTGTTTATCTTTTAGTAACTAGGGAAACAAGCAATGAATGGTTGGCAGAAAGAGCTTGAAATGGATTTATTTACTATAAATTGATTGAAGATTGAAATTCTTCTATCTGTTCTTTTACAGTACATACACAGTTGAATCTGTTCTCTATGTGTTATCTTAGTTGTTAAAATGGGATGCTTGTTACCAAACTGGTCTGTCTGTATTTCATTTTCTGATTACAGATTATATACTCCTGCATTTTTCTCTGCTCTTTGGATGTCTTTGGTTTTGCTGTTCCCATTCTGTCTGCATTGCTTGCTATATTCAGCATAAAATTCTCTACTCTAATTTTAGTTGACTCTTTTTAAAAAAATAGAACACTTATTAAGGGCTGGAAATCAAGTCAGACTGAGAGGTTTGTCTTTTTGCTGTTGATTGGAGGGGACTCTTGGATTCTTGTTCTAAGAATGTACAACTGGAACATCCCCTACTGTCAAAGGCAGCAGTCTTAAAGTGCAGCCTGATAATTTGGAAGAGGGATTACTTGAAATAGTAGTATAGAAAGCTATCACTCCTATGCTAACTAGAAAGCTTCTTGATTTGAGCCAAAATTTAGTCATGGCTAACTTATACAAATTTGGTTTATGCCAACTTTGTTCTTTGTCCCTGTGTTGCTCTGATATATTTATGGAGATCAGTCATATTCCCTCTCTGCTTTTTTTTATTGGTGAGCTAACTAAATCAAACTCTTTAAAAAAAGTCACTTCTCATAAGATAGGCTCTTCTCTCCTTTAATCACCTTTCCCAGTTTGGATTCATCATCCTTGACTAAGGGTGACCTGAACTGTCTGTGATGAAGTCCTGCTAGCCCCGTGTTAGTATTAGTAATTTTTCATCTGTATCAAAACTGCACGTCCTAGCACCACATGTTACACAGGCTTATGCTGTTCCTCTGACTGACAGACAAAACAAAGTCAGGTTGGATTTTATGCCAGATGATGAATTCCAGGCATCTAGCAGATACTTAGTTATATTCTCAAATTGTGAGATTTTATGCTTTGTGCTGCTAAATGTCATCCTATGTTATTACTGCGGTCTTTGCTGTGCTGCTTTGATCTTCCTGTGTCAGCATGTTTCTTTAATGCATTCCTATTTTTTCTGCTGAGGTTATTAATTAAATTATTTGAAAGATCAGTTAACCTAATCTCTTTAAGAAATGCCACTGGTCTCCTTTGAAAAAATCCTGGGATGGATGTAGGCATTTGCCAGCGCTATGCATTCCAGTCAGCCGTCGCAAGGGTCTCTGTGATTAGTGTTGGGGTATGTCTGCGCTGCACGCACTGCAGTATAGCACAGGCGTTCACAAGCTACCTTGTACTTATTACAGCAGAGTTAGCGGGAGCACAGAATCCTCAGCATGGCTTGAAAAGGCAGTCTGGGGAGCTGAGAAAGTACAGGATAGTTAACCTGTGCCAAATTTTGTCACAGCTGCACTGCTAGTAGTATCCAGACTGTTTGAAGGGCATCCTTGGATAAATTTGTATGTCACTGCAGTCATAACAGTGAGTTCTGTAGGCATTAGTAATCTCAGACATGACCTGGAGGGAATATATGAAAATAAAATATAAGTTGAACTATCAGTTTCGATGAACACGTGATGGTGCCACCAAATACTGGCTTGTTCATGCTGCGTTAAAAACAGCAACTGTTTGTCCTCCTTTAGAGCACTATGTGCAATGACCTAGAAGTGAAAGACTTGGTATTATTTACCAGGAGGAGCAGACAGTTTCTGTTCTATTAGGTGCTCAGATTTTTAGTAGGTTTTCCTGTTTGTGGTTTGTTTTGTTTGTTTGTTTGTTTGTTTTTTTAAATGGTGCCTTGCTGTTTCAGCTTCCCAATCTGTTGTTCTATGGCCCACCTGGAACTGGAAAGACTTCCACTATTTTAGCAGCTGCTAGAGAACTCTATGGGTAAGCTGGAATCAAGTTGCTTTGGTGTAATTGACTATCGCATGTCTTCTACTCAGGTGACAGAGTGCCTCTGGTCATTGCCTGTGCTCATGGAGCTTCTAGGTGTTTTTTGGGAGTATCTTCACATTCTAATTCAGCTCTAATGTGACATTTCTTTCTCATTTGTCCTGTCACAAGTCACTGATGTCTGTTACTGATATAGACTTACGCCACTTGAGACTAGCAGCCGTGTAACCCTATAGCAAAGAGTATGAAAAGAAATGGCTTGCATATGCCTTACTGAACTTTGTAAAGGAATTCCAATTTTAATGGTATATTCAGTAAGTTGTTAGCTACACATGGATATCAGCACTTCATAAAATGTCTAAATCGTAATCTTTCCGTTATGCACCATTGAATTGTGTCAGGAAGTAATTTTGGGAGTCAGGCTAAAATTCAGCATGTGTACGTTCATCAACTCACTTGTAACACTTGGGAGTTTTTTGAGTAGTGAATTCAGTGACCCATAAGCAAAAAATGGTTGAGAAGGTGGTTTGATGTTATGGGCAAATCTAATGTTGACTTTAGTCGTCCATGTCTGTCCGTCCGTCGTCGTCGCCCCCCCCCCCCCCCCCCCCCCCGCCCATCTTTAATTTTTGGCTCATGTTGTTTTTTGGAAAGAACCACTTCTAGTTTAGTAGTAGAAAGACAACTCCGCATTGTGTGTCTATTTGAGTTCCCAAAACTTAAAATCCACTGTTTTGGTTGGTTTTGTTTTGGTTTTTTTTTTTTTAATCAGAGGTGCCTATATTACACATTCTAAATTTCTTTCTCGTAATATTGCAATGGCAGAGCACCGTCAGTGACTGTATCTGGGAATTTTACTGCTTCTTCCACATTGCTCGCAGCATATAAGTAGAAAGGCATATAATATAGTGCTCTCAACTTGTGAAGCCAACTTCCTGCCTTTTTTTTTTTTTTTTTTTTTTTTTCCCCCTAGATAACTGATGTAATTTTACACTTCATTGTTTTCTGCAGTCTGGGAGGCAATTGTAAAAATAGCTAATGGAAATTCATACAAATTTTAACAAAATCTTTTAACAAAGTATGTTATTTAGTAATGCTGGCAAAAATAATACCTGCCATTCAAAAAGGGCAGAAGGTGTCGTTGATATACTTTATAATATATCATTACAAGAGTTAGCAGCTAACATGTTGTAATAAAAATTTTGCAGGCCTGAATTATTCCGGCAAAGAGTCCTTGAGTTAAATGCTTCTGATGAGCGTGGAATACAAGTGATTCGGGAAAAAGTGAAGGCTTTTGCCCAGCTAACTGCATCTGGAAGCCGTTCGGAGTAAGTGCTGGATCAAAGCTGGCTCTGTTTGATGGACTCTCTTGCTTAGGACAAAGCATGTGGCTGTTTTTGTTTAGGTTAACATTATAATTCTAATATAAATGGTGGGTCAGCACTGCCCAGAAGTGTGCAACACAAGCAGTGCTTTGGCTAAGCTTTGACTTCATGCAGTTGCATGTTGAGAGTTGGAATTCCTGGGAGGAGCTTTTACTAGTGCCCTTAGAGTTAGAGAGAGGCAGACAAGGAAAACCCTGAAAGATCGAGCCTTCGGGATTTGGTGATATGTTGTTGCCTTTGCAAATGTTGTCTGACTATCATATAAAAGCTGCTTTGGATAAACGGTGGTGGAAGTTGCTTCTCTAGTACCTTTAATCTGCAGCATCTGATACAAGACGGGTGCCAGTTTGTGATATGCTAACAGGATCCTGGTGTTAGGTGGTGAGCAGCCCCGTACAGGTGAAGCCGTATGTGTGGAAAAACAGATTGTGGAACATAGCAGAAAGAAAGTGCATGCCAGGGCTATCTGGCCCACAATGGTCTTGTGTACTGAAGTTGGTCTGTTGCAGTGTTCTTTGAAGTTCAGGGAATCAGGAAGCCTGTAAAAAGAAGTGCTGCATTAGTTATTAAAAGAAGAAACTTAAAGCAAGAGTACGTACTTTAGAGGATTCTTCCAGTATTCAAGTGTCGGTCTTTCTATGGGAACTCAGTGCCCCCCTTATTACAAATATTAGTCTGTTATCTAAAAATAATTGAAAAAGATTGAACCTCTGAATATGTTCTATTTTTCCTGTATAAATACTTAAGTAAAATATGACTTGCGGTGGTTTGTTGGTTTTGGGTTTTTTTTTTTAACTTGGTCTATACATTGCATGTCTCCTGGATAACAGATTTCTTATTTTTCAGTGGCAAAGTTTGTCCTCCTTTTAAAATTGTAATCCTGGATGAAGCAGACTCAATGACTTCAGCAGCCCAGGCAGCCTTAAGACGCACAATGGAAAAAGAATCTAAAACAACACGTTTCTGCCTTATTTGTAACTACATCAGCAGGTATGCGTGGAATTTGTTGCTTATTTGGACTTGTTGCTCTTCCTATTCTGTACTCTTTTTTTTTTTTTTCTTTTCTCCTTCTTCACTGAGAGGTTGATACCTAGTTTTCATAGTTAATAGAGATGTAACTATGTGAATACAAGACTGAAGACAATGTTTAGGTATCAACTTTTATTTTTTACAGTGTTGCAGTTTTAAGATTATGTTGCCCTTTTCTGCCATGATAGCTTTGTCTATATGAACTTGACCCATGCATTCATTTACCAAGGACTTACCTTCCTCTCTTTCAGAATAATTGAACCCTTAACATCTCGATGCTCCAAATTCCGCTTCAAGCCTTTGTCAGACAAAATCCAACAGCAGAGACTATTGGACGTTTCTGAGAAAGAACATGTGAAAATCAGTAGTGAGGTAACGTCATGGTTGTCATGTAATTTTATTGCTTAATCCAGTGCATAGTTGCATTACTGTAAAAGGGGCTAAGTCAGCGTACTTTTCCAGACTGCTCAATTGTATTAAATACAATATATAAATTCATTTAGATATTATACTCCTCTCGTAGATGGGATGAATTTTAAAGTCTTCCTAAAACCAGAGAAATGTCTACCAGAGAAGATCGAAGTAAAACTGTAGGGCTTTTTGTTCTGTGCTGAGTATACTTGCATTAAACTGTGCTTCATTCTGAAATTGCCAGCACGCATTTATATTAGTAGAGAGGTTGCTTTGTAACTTGTGTATTGTGCCTGTCTGTGACAATCTGCTTTCGGCACTACCTGATGTTTTAAAATCAATGTGCTGAGAAAGCGTACTGGATTTTAATTAACAGTGAACATATAACTTGACATTTTCTGACGTTGTTTTTCAGGCAGTATCTTACCTTGTTAAAGTGTCAGAAGGGGACTTAAGAAAAGCAATTACTTTTCTTCAAAGTGCCACTCGTCTAGTGGGCGGGAAAGAGATCACAGAGAAGATAGTCACTGAAATTGCTGGGGTAAGCTATGCTTTACAATTTCTCCTGTAATTAGCCTGAAAAGCATTTGTGTGGTAAGTGTACTTGCTACCTGTATCTACCTTTGCTCAAAGTTTGGTTAAAAAAATTGGTTTATACCCATTAGTATTGCAGTATGGTACTGATACACTATCCACCGGAATTTTAAAGACTGTCTGATTCTGTACACTTATTACATAGCAAGTTTCTGGCAACTTATTCTGTAAGTCAAGGAAAACTGTAAAATAGTCTTATAATTCAAACTGAAGTTGAAATATTCTGCCCATGAATGCAAAATAGATTGTCTTTTCTGGGACAGTAGACTGGAACGTCTTTTTGCTGCTTTTATATATATGTGTGTGGTTGTGTGTGTGTCTTTATGTGTATGTGTGTGTATGTAAGTATAGATCATTGCAAAATATGGTTTGGAGATACCACAGGGGAATGACTTTCAGTAGCAGCTCATTTTCAACTTAACATTCATTTTCAAGGATCTGTGTAGATCTTGCTTTTTAACAAAACAGCAGTGATTTCTTCTGGAATGACATCGATAATACTGACAGGGACAGGAGATACCTGAGAGAAAATGCATTTAATAAAACCTGTGTGAAGGTGTTTCTATAGCAACAAAACACTTACCTCCTAAAGCAAGAAATGTGAGATGAGGAGCTGAAAAATAAATGGGCTTTAATGGTGGACACCCTTCCCTTGAAGGTGCTACCATCATAGCTAACTGTAAGGGTTGTGAGGTTTGCACTTTGATGGAACCAGAGGCAATTGCTACTGTGCATGTTTTATAGAACAGTTTTAAACCATTTTCTGAGTGAACTCATTGTTCAGTTTTGTGTATCTAGCTGTAGAAAAGAGCTGGATTTCACTTACAGGTATCTGTAAATCACAATTTCTAAGAAACCTGGCAGAAGTTGACTGTAATGATAGGAAAGAGAAGCATGAAATTCCATTATTGAATAATGCTTGTTTAATCCAAAGGAACCCAACTTTACATCTTCATAAAGACTTCCACGTTCTTGGTCGTACATAACTTTTGTGACCCTGGAGTGTGACCTTAGCATGAAAGATTAATAAAGAAGCTTTGAAACCAAACTGTCCAGACACTCACCTGACAGGAATGACAATGAGTAGAGGGGAGAATGTGGGCAGTGCTTCCCTGCTCAGAGCTAAATAATGGCATCTGTCAACTTTTTTTTTCTTCTGATTTATTGTCTGATCTTGTTGCATTGGGCTTTTTTTGCGTCACTGGAGAGAAAACTGATTTGCTGTTTTGCTTGGGTGTAGAATGGTACAGAAAGCATTGGCTGATCTACTTGTTGAAGTAGGTCCTCTACTTAGTCAGTGTCCTGACTAAGCGATAGTGTATTGGATTTATGAAGGTGACTTTGACAATTCACTATCATTATATAGTTTTTATTGTAATATCACCAATATAGGACAAATATTACAGCCTAGCTCTCACTCTTAAAATTTAGCTAGTCTGTCTTATGTACTTGCTTGAAAGTGGTTGGGTGTGTAGAGAAATGAAATGCGAAAATGGCCTCCTTCATAAACGGTTTATATCTGTTACTGTAAGTATCAACTTCAATTTTAAGTTTACAAAGTTGAAATAAGAAATGTAACTTCTTGTTACAGGTCATCCCTAAAGAAACAACTGATGAGCTGCTATCTGTCTGCCAGGGTGGTTCATTTGAGAAACTGGAAACACTGGCAAAGGTAGAGTCCTCTTAGTGCTCCAGCCTGGATATTTTTCCAGGTCACTGCCCTTTGAATCCTTGCTGCTGGGCCGCAGCTGAAGAACGTTTGGCCTCAGGTCAGTTAGGATGCACATTTCAGGAAGCATGTCTTTTCCCAGTTAGTGCTCTGATCTTTCCCTTCTGTAGAAGAACTGTCAAAGCTGCAAATAAGATTCCCTAACAATGTGACTCTGGCTTTCTCCTGAGTTAAACTGATGACACGTGGAGCTGTTGGGCTGAATAGGAGTAGGAATTCCTAGCAAGACACTTGGCTCGGGCCTGTAGAACTGCATCTTCAGTGGACTGGTCTCTGTACTAGTCACCACCTTCGTTACATGGAAGCTGTGTTAGATGAGAGGTATCTGAATAAAGCTGCAATAAGTCTTCAGTTTTAAAATATTTCATGTTGATCTTACAGTACCCTAGTGAGTAGGTTTGTCTTACAAACTGCAGTGACTTAAAATAGATCTTGCTGGAGAAGGCACAAGCTACTGGTTTATAGAGGTGGATTTATTTTCTTTAATACAGAAAAGGTTCTTACTCTCTTTGAAGAATGGGAAGTTCCTAATCTCGTGAGTTTAAAGGAGGCTCAGACAATCTTGGACAGGATTTTAAATCAAGGAGTTGTCCCTGACAGAGGGGAGCATGCCATGGTACCACCGTTCTCCAAGTGAAATGTTTCATGCCTGTATGAAAAGGGCCAGTATTGGTCAGCCTCCTGCTTTCTACTTGGCTGAGCCTCATCAGATAGTGTCGGCAGGACCTCTGGCTTTGAACCTGGATTTATTCTCCCGTAAACTTGCAGCAAATCTTAGAATTGTTGTGCCAGGATTGGTACAGGTGTCACTGCCTTACACTTTCACATTTACTTATCATGATGTCTGATAAGTGTTGATCTAAAGAGGTGATGATATGGATTTTCTAAACCCTTAGAGCTGACACAGTCTTTCATCAGACCATGACCTAATCTCATGTAGTAGCTTGGAACTGTTCTCCAGTTTCTGGAGTAGGTGGGGGTTTGTTTCAGATGTTAGGGCTCAATATGCAGTTGACACAATCTGAATGCGTACTTCTGTAAAGCATGGGTGTATGTTTTGCCGTACAGAAAAATAAGGTTGCACCAACTCTTTTTCTGTTTTCATAAACTTCTCTCTGCCTAAATGGCTTTGTGGACTACTGTTCTCAGTATTTGCTGATTTTGTAACTGGGCACTCCTGATTTTTAAAAACAAACAAAAAATGCTATCTTTAGTTGCCATGGGTTTTAATTTATTTAAAAAGTTTTGGCCTTACAGATCTCTGTATGCCTGAGGGTAGCAACTACCAGATGAAGAAAATAAATCAAAGTAGGTGGCACTTTAAAATGCGAAAGCTGTGAAATTGCCACATGATGCTGTGGATGCTGAGCCTTCCTAATTTTAGAATAAGATTGGACAGGTTCAGTGGAGGTTGTTAAATGCTTAAAATGTCTCTAGCTCACAAAATCCCCGAGATGTAAATTGTCAGAAGCTGGAAGAATATTTGGGCAAAATCATTGCTATGTGCCTGCCATGCTCTTGCAGTCTTTCCTAGGGGCTCACTTTGGGTCACTGTCAGTCAGGACACTGGACTATATACGAACTACTGACTTGTCCTCTAAAATGTAAAGGTTCCGTAATAAATTTCAGTAGTCTTTCAGTTCAGACAGGATTTTTCAGATTGGTTTTCCAGTTTGTGGTGTTTCTGCTGCTGAATTGTTCCCATTTTCTTCTATCCCTGACACAGAATCTCATTAATGAAGGGTATGCTGTTGCTCAGCTTGTAAACCAGCTGCATGATGCTGTGGTTGAGAGCAAAGATTACAGTGACAAGCAGAAATCTGTCATAGTCGAGAAACTTGCGGTAAGTCTGTAGCTTGAGTTAAAAAAAAAAACACATTAATCTCCACTGATTAATTTTTGTTTACTTCTTGGCAGATAGATAGAGTTGAGCATACATAATCATTTCATTTTTAGTTCTGAATGTTTTCTTGGTAGAACCTAAACTTTTGTTCTGAGAAACATCACGAGAAGGAACTGAAATCCAGTTAAGCGAACTATTAGCTGTATGATATTGTTCTAATGGTGCTCAAGCAAGAGGTTTGTGGGTTCGTTTGGGTTTTTTTAATATAAATTGAGAGGGAAAATTAAGGCAAGATTTTAAGTCAGCACTTAAACAAGTGGGGAACTGCAAAATGCAAGTTTCTGTTCCGGTGTGTAAAATATGCCTCTCCAAAACAAAGAGTTAATTAACTTGCTAAATTTTGACCAAGACAAGACAGCTGTGGTGGAGGTTTTGCTAAATTCACTGCAGAAAGGCAGACGGCGCCGATGACCTGCAGAGTGATGCTCCTCGCAGTTAGCTGCAGTGCAAGTGGTGCATCCCTTGCTGTGTGTGAACTGTCGCGTCTTGGCCTCCTCAAGAAGAGGGGGGCCAGAGAGGTAGTTTTTCCCAGTCTGGAACGATGGGTATGTGCTGTGTGACTGCTGGAGAAGTCGTTGCCCATTAAGTAAACAGCTCGCAAACTTCATCTTGGTGTTCTCCATTGTAAGCTACGAGAGCGCTGTCCTGAGCACCACCATTTCAACTCTGCTCGGTTTGCAGGACGTAGACAAGTGCTTGGCAGACGGTGCTGACGAATACTTGCAGCTGATGAGTCTCTGTGCCCTTGTGATGCAGCAGCTCACGCAGAACGCTTAAACACTCCCCAGCAGCGGCTGGCCGCAGAGCAGCTGTTTGTCTCATGGGTGGCTGAGCTTCTGAGAGCACGGACCTGGGTGCTTTTGTACTGGTTTTTGCAATAAAAGGACTGCACAGCAGTTGGAAAAGCTCATGCTGAATATTTGAATTTTTGTTTTTTACGTTACGTCTCTAGCTGCTGAGGGGCCAGTAATGCTCCTGCCTTGTAGTTCGTTGTTGTACATATGGAAAGGTAAACGCATCAAAAATGAGTGTATACATACTATGCTCAGCCATCACCAGCATAAAGCAGAGAAAGGAAGGATGAGTTGTTCCTTTCCGCCCACGTTGCTTGGTTTTGAAAACGCAGCTTGGCAAAAGGATCAGAAGGCAAGGCTTCGGGAGGAGGGTCCCTTGCATTGGACCCTTCAGTGCTAAAGGCTGCAATGATCGCCTTCTCATCGCCCTTTCGCTCACGCTACCCAAGAAAAAACGTGGGGTGAAGCGTGGGCGGGGGCTCAGAGCGTGGCTAAAGAAGTTGCCTAGATTTTCCTCAGCATCCCCATTCCGTTCTTGCTCACAAACCCAGTTTTTAGAACCGTTACCTGCGTGAAGAACGCAGCTCGCGGCGGCGGCGGAGCGCCTTTGGGGCAGTTCCTTTCACAGATGCTACTTTGAACGCCCTTGGATTCCGTTTGCTTCCACGTTGAGCTCTGTACTGCCCCGCTGCCCTGAAGGCAGGAGAGAGCGTAGCTGATGCAGGCAGGGGCTTTAATCAAGTCGGTACCCATTATTAAGTGAGCTGTTTTCCACTGATGGCAGGAAGGGTACTTCGGTGGTGTGCCCCCCGACCTGTGGCACATCGAGCCCACCATCTGCTAGCCCAAGGTGCCGCTCCAGCCCCAGCCCCTGCGCAGCTGAGGAGCACCCCCAGGCCCGGGCAGCAGCTGAGGCCTCCAGGCAGCTGCCCTCCCCCCGTAAGCCAGACCCCCCCAACCAAGAAGCAACTATTGACAGTGGAAGTGAATATAGAAGTATTTTATTGAACATTCAAACTTCATTAAGACATGTGCAATATGGCAAATTTTACTGGGTTTAACCCTAACTAAGACAATAGTATGATTGCTTGTTTGCTGGGGCTTAGCAACAGGGTCCAGATCACACTTACCACTAATTAAATACTTTATTGAATAAATACATATGAAACAAAAATGCATTTTAATGCTCTTATAAAAGTTTAGAGATTTTGAAAGGCCTTTCCAATTCAATCTGAAGTGTAAGTACATACAGTAAAGGAAGGTAGGCTAGTTTAACATAATTGGCTGACTTTATACAGCACTTATATCTTTTAGTCCATAAGTAAATTATTAAATGATAAAGAACATCTAACACAACCACTTCTACGGAACTAGGAAATAAATTTCTAATAAAGAAAAAATTTACAGACCCCATGACTTTCCACCCAACCCCAACAGTCTAACCCTAAAGTGGATAAAGCCGATGGCTTTCCCCACAAGAGCTCACGACAAAAAGTCGCTTTGCTTATCAAAAATCTGTATTTCTGATCCGTTATGAGCATTGAGACAAGATTCAATATATCCCCAAAGAAAGAAGCACAATGCACGTTGTGAATCGCCTGTTCAGCAACAGCGAGCACTGCATTCAAAACCACCTCATCCCAGGGATTAAATGAGATCAGCCACATTCATCGGCATCTCCTCCACTGTAGTATTGTAGAAAGTCTCAATGTCTCGCAGGATCCTCTTGTCCTCTTCAGTGACAAAATTGATAGCCACGCCTTTTCTGCCAAAACGACCGCCCCGGCCGATTCTGCACAAGAAGAAAGCACATTTCCACGCGTTAACTACTGTCATCAGCCCCAAGCCTTCGCAAGATCCATTCATTTCATTAACTGCTGTGCTTTTATCTGCCACTGCCCAGCTTACGCTGCATTTACAGGACCAGCCGCTACCAAAGTCACGTCTGGTCGGAAAAACTAGCAGTTAGTGCCAACCGTACAGAGGAAGCGTCCATCCTACGGAGAGTAGCAGAGCAGAAAAGGTTACTCTGGGCTGCAAAGTAAGACCTTTATGCAATGGTTGGTTCTGTGGTAGGAAGTCCTAGATCCCCCCGCTCCGTTAAACTAACGCACCCATGCCGCACACGTCCAATCCCCAGCACGTGGCATAAAGATAAGCTGCTGTTCAAAAATCAGGCTGTTCCCACGTTAATCCAGTTATATCCAGTAACATGGAACAGCACGCGCAACTTGAGCATTTCAATTCGATGTAACTGTTTCCAGTGGGAAAACTTAGGGTTTGGGGTGTTTTTAAACACAGAAAAATCCAAGCTCAGCATTTCTGTGAAAGCCCAGGTCAGTCACTAAGGCGTCACAGTCCAGTTTAGTTGCACCCGCCATCAGTTCTACCTTCCTGCAGACTGCACGATAGAGCACCTCGTCAGCAAGAGCTACACACACAGAAATGGCTCACAAAACTTAGTGAATAATCATGACAAAAGAAATATATAAATACCGACTCGCTCTTTATTCAAACTGTGCCGCTTACGAATCCACGTCCTAAATTACGTCAACGCCGTTTCTGAGCACCATCTTGTGTCATCAACTGCTGCTATCGACTCCTGTATTTTTTTACATCAAGTAACAAAGCACAGTTTACTCAATTGAGGGACAGTCACTAGAAGCAGTTAACTAAACCTAGGGAAGCAAAACTCATATGCTACCAGAAGACACACCACAGAGGAAAGAACGCCACTGTAAGAGGAGCTACCGAGAGCAGACGCGGCACACGCAACATGAACGCAGCTGGACCTCCAGAAGCAAAGCCAGTCCTGCACAACTGGCTTGCTAAGAATATTAAGGTCCAGTCACTGAGCAGCAGCAGCGACTGAAGATGAGCTAGGGCCTACAGATCGGGCTAACCCTGCTGTCAAGACGCCATGCCAGTAGCGGCTTTTGTAATCACGCTCCCCAGCCTACGTGACAAAAAGGCAGCGCAGTAGCTGGCAATTTCCCTGGATCTCAGCAATGCACCACTGAGGGGCCATCACTGAACTCATCACACATCTAAGTTTTCCCACTGCTTCGTTTCGTTGTCAAAAAGTTCTGCTCCTCCCTCGTTTCAGAGCCACAGCTGTGCAAGTCAGGGCTTTTTTAAGAAAAACCACAAGGAGTTTAGTTCCCGCTAGCTCTTTAGCAGTTACTGTATGAATGGATGCGTAACACCTCCTGTTTTATAAGGACTAAAGGGAAGAACGGGTGAGGTTCAGTGCTGACCTCTGTAGAGGACATGACACTCGGTGGAGGGCACGAACTAGAGGACAGAGCCAACTAACCTGTGAATGTAGTTTTCACGATTGGTCGGCAGGTCGTAATTTATAACCAATGAAACTTGCTGCACATCAATGCCACGAGCCTGAAAAGCAATACGGAGTCTTTAATGCAAGTCACAGGCTCTAGATTACATTACTTATCCTATGCTTTTGTCGACCACAAGGTTAGTGATGAACTACAACCGTGTAGTCCATAGTGGAGCGTAGTCTTTACTCTTCCAAGAAGCTCCGAACAGTTCAGGCTACAAGAACCTTCACTGAATTATGAAGCTTTTGGCACCAGACTTAAACAGAAATGCGTTTGGTGTGAGATAATACTCACCAGCAAGTCAGTGGTGATCAGGACACGGCTTGAGCCTGACCTAAACTCCCTCATGATAACATCCCGCTCCTTCTGGTCCATGTCACCATGCTGCAGAGTTACAAAGTCAGAATTACTACAGTTCCGATACTCCAGACTGGAACGTCCTTTAAAAACCAAAGTGATGTATGAAACCCAGCGTCCCTACCTGCCGGGGGAACAAAGCAGGTAGGGATAGAAGGAAGCATTTTTCTTTAAGCAGGGGGAACGATAATACAGCACTGCACAGCTATATTATAACTTTCCTGCTTTTCGCTCAAACGCAGCTCATTACGATTTGCTTTTCAGTATGTACGTGGCATTTCAGAAGTTACGTGGAACTGTCAATTCTTACCAGAGCTGAGACTGTGAAGTCCCTGGCATGCATCTTCTCTGTAAGCCAGTCTACTTTTCTCCTTGTATTCAGAAAAATAACAGCCTGTGTAATGGTCAGTGTCTCGTACAAATCACAGAGAGTATCCAGCTTCCACTCCTGAACAGAATAGAGGAGATCAGGAAACGCGTCATGCCGCTGACAGTTCAGTATGTAAGAAGAATCCCAAACAAGGGCAAAACTCGGAAGCAACAACCAATTAAGCATGCTCTAGTGTGCAATTATATTCAACGTGACCTGAAAGGCTGGAACAAGACATCATCAAGCAAACCTTCTGCATCAACTGTTGCACCAAATCTTAAGACACAGGACACTGGACATTAAGAAAGAGGTCCACCCTAGTCATTTTTGACCCAGTGCATAGTTGTTCTTCTTCTTGCGTGTACTCTACTAGCATTATCACAGAAACCAAAGCTCAGCCTTGGTTTCTGCAATTTTAGCACAGTGCTTTAACAAGAAGGTACTGAACTCGTCCAGCCCGAGCAAATACAACCGATACGAACCTCTCTTTCCACATTAATGTAGAATTGCTTGATACCCTCCAGAGTCAGTTCTTCCTTCTTCACCAGAATACGTATGGGATCTCTCATGAACTTCTTGGTCACTTCCAATACATCCATTGGCATTGTAGCCGATAGCAGCACAACCTAGAATGCATTACTGTTAGCACATGCCTAGGACGCCAGCTTAGATTTAGACAATTCACCAGTTCTCAGCTGTGCTGTAACCAAACCTGCGTCCATCAATTTAACCATGCAAAAGGCTTTTTTTACCTGGATGTTTGTGCTTAGCTTTTGAAAGATCTCATAAATTTGATCCTTAAATCCACGGCTCAACATTTCATCAGCTTCATCCAGAACAAACATTTTGATCCATTTAGGTGCTGTTAAAAAAGAAAGGAGTATCTCATGAAGTCTCAGAAACACACCAAATACTGTTATTAATGTCACTCTCCTTTAGCAGTAGCCTTTCCAGTACCAACTCTCTACAATGACAGCAAGTGCACTACTTAAGCTCCTACTGGGTGGGAAATACATATTGGAAATTTATCATCGAGAGCAAAATGAAATTCATACTTACAAAGGTAGCGCCTGTTTAACATATCAAACACGCGTCCTGGAGTTCCGACCACAATGTGCGGAGCCTCAGCCTGAAGTTTTTGCATTTCATTGCGAACATTTGTACCACCAATACAAGCGTGGCATGTTGCTCCCATGTAGTCTCCAAGGGCCAGAATTACCTTTTGAATCTAAAATAAAACCCTTCCGTTAGTAGTAGCTCCTGGTACACTGAAGATTAAGCCCTGTTATCGTTGGTGCTTATGGCCTTGGGAAGCTAACAGAGCAAACAAGGATTATGCGGCTCTGACAGTTAGAAAAGACAGTTGCTAATGATTTCGCCCAACTGCTTGTTATTGAAGTTGTTCACTAGAACACTTCAAGTCGAGGGGCACTTAGGTTAAATTTTTGTCCTTACTAGTTGAACTCCCACCGGGCATCCGCTGTTATTAAGTTAAAAAGCAGGGCCTCCAGAAGTGAACGCAAGTTTTGAGCTGCTAAGGCCTGCATGTTAAGCACTTGCACGAAGTTCCTGAGAGTGTACAAGTGCACTGGTATATGCCAGGCTTTCAAACAAGTCTCACCTCACCAACATCTTCAGAGCAGAACAAAGGCTAAACGTTCTGATCAGTTTCTTGTTCCACTGATCTGCCTTTTTTTTTAATCATTTCTTCCTGTCTCATTTACTATGTTTAGTTTTACCTTCAAGAATCTTCAACATAGAACTGCCATCTCAATACATTCCAGTTGAAAAAGACAGGAAGTTGTATATAATCTATTTTCTACTCGATTTTGAGTTCTGATCACCATTTCATCTGAAGACCCCACATTACTGAGCTACATTAATCCTAAAAGTTAAGTATCTTGTAAGTTTCATTGAACACTCCCACTTAGTAAAACAGAACACCAAGCCTTGAAGGTGAAGTAGACATGCAAGAACATTCAGTCAGGAAAACATCACAAAAATACAAAAACAACGAAGCGACCACATGCGCACTGCAGTTTTCATGTTGCACAACTGCACGCAAGTTCAAATAGCTTCCAAAAAGTACGTTTTGTTTCCACTCAGAACACTGTGCTTTAATAACATATCTGCTGAAGATGCTCCCTCGGAACTCTGCGCAGCATAGCGGCTGGCTCCTGTGGCCCTGCCCCAGCACACCCTCCACGTGCACCAACTCAGCTTTTCAAGCGGGCAGAGAACTTGTGTGACAGAAGCCAGTTTATATCCCACGTTACTCAACACAAAAAGGGTTCTGAATGGATATTAGTTACAGCCCCTTAAGAAGTCTGTTTATTGTCTCACAGTTGTGAAACCTGAAATCTATGCAACACACAAGCAGCTTTTTTTTTTTTTTAACTACACTATCAATACCTGTTGAGCCAGTTCTCTGGTAGGGGCCAATACTAGTGCTTGGGTCTCCTTGAGATCAATCTCCAACTGCTGCAGGATGGAAATAGCAAATGTGGCTGTCTTGCCAGTACCTGACTGAGCTTGAGCAATCACATCATACCCTAAAAAAAGTAGGATACACATTTACTGCTCCCACACAGGTCATTCACGTTTAGTTTTATTTTATTCCCTTTGAAATAAGTGATCAGTATTAAGAGTTCTCTCCATTTCAGGTCAGCCCCGAAAGATGGTGTACCATCATATCACTTGTTCAGTAAGGATTAAAAACAGTTATCATTGCACGCCAACAAAACAGTGTATGCATTTTACAGCACTTTCCCAATTATCTGATGTTGATCCCCACAGATGAATCACCCGCATACCTTTGATGCATGGAATAATAGCTCTCTGCTGAATAGCTGAAGGCTTCTCAAAACCATAAGCATAAATGCCCCTTAGAAGGGATTCTTTTAAATTCATATCATCAAAATTGTCAACAATCTCATTCCAATTGCTCTGTAAAAAAGAAAAAATAGAAAATATTAAACCCAACACATATCTCCATCAGGGATTCAACTCTCAAGTCAGTTCACATGCGCTCACCTCAATGACACCATCGGGGTCCATTCCCTCTGGGCCGCCATGGTCTCTGTCACCAAACAGAACAAGCTGTTAGCACAGCAGCAACTAACATGCAGAAGCGAGCTGACGCTTTGGCTGCCAGAAGCCTCATCTGGCACCCGTGACGGATCCTTCTAGCAGGTGCTTTGGGGTTTTGCCAATGGAGGAACTCCTACCCCCTCCCCACTGGCTTGGGCGCCACTAACCCGAGGCCCCAGCTCTCAGTGTGACACAAGATCACCCAAGCCTTCGAGCCACAGGGAGGAAAGCCCCACCAGAAAAAGACGGCTCGATGCGGGTTAACAGCCTGGCCTGTAAAAACCCACCGGCAGGGCGAGGCCCGGCAGCGCGCAGCTCCCCCCCCCCCCCCCCCCGGCAGGCGCCTGTTCGAGGCGGGGCTGCGGGCGCTGGGCCCCGCAGCTGCGGGGCGGGAGCGGGGCAGGCGCTGCCGCTGCGCACTCGGCGCCGGCTGAGCCGCAGCGCCGGGGGGCGGGGGGGGGGGCGGGCTCCCGGCTCCGCGGCGGCCCCCCCGCCCCGCCCCGCGCCGCGCAGCTCTCGCGAGAGCTCCACCCCTGGGATTGCGCAAGCCGGGCCCCGCGCGCAGGCGGGGGAAGGCGCCGGGCGACCGCCCGCGGGCCGCGCCCCTCCCCCTCCCCGAAAAATGGTCTCGCCCGCGGCCCGGCCCGCGCGCCCGGGGCGAGCCGACGGCGGAGCCCGGGCGGGGGGGGGATAAAAGAAAAAAATCCTGAGCAAGGCTCAAAATACGTTAATTGCAACTCGGCTCAATGGGTACGATGAAATTAAAAATAGCCCTTTTGCAGGCGTGGGGGTCGCTAAGAAAATCAACCACGAAGAAGCGAACCCCGAGAAATGTAACTAAACCCCCGCTGAAGCGCGCCTAAGGGGAAGGACGGGACCGAAACGTCTAGAACCGGTGGGGGCCGGGGCACCAGGCGCTGTGTAACCGCAGCGCCGAGCCGCCCTCAGAGCGCTGTCCGGAGCGCGCAGGCACCCTCACACGCAGCCTCGCTTCCTTCCCTCCCTCTGGCCGCCTCCGCCCAACCCACCGAGGCCCCTTGCGAGGAGAGGGCCCGGGGCCCCGCACGCCGCGCCATACCTGCCGTAATCCGCGGAGCCGCCTGACATGTTCCGAACGCACGCTCTGTCCTCAACTGAAAAGGCAAGCCCTCCGCCGCGCCCGCCTTATATAGCCGCCGCGCTGCCGGACTCGTTTCGCTCTGCTCTGCGCATGGATATACGCCTCACGGCACAGGGAAAAAAGCACGGATCGCCCCAGACTGAGCCCCCTTCCCACGAGATTCCGGTTACCCCGCTGCCCGAGACACTCTGGACACGGAGCCTGAGCCGCTCGGGGCCACCAGCTCAGGGGATCGCGGAACTACTTTTTTCCTCCGGGAGCGGAAGGATATTGCACCACTGACTGCGTGAGAGGAACT
Source organism: Platalea leucorodia (assembly GCF_965183815.1). NCBI lineage: Eukaryota > Metazoa > Chordata > Aves > Pelecaniformes > Threskiornithidae > Platalea > Platalea leucorodia. Next base: position 141,909 of record NC_138830.1, on the reverse strand, counting down.
CGCTCCTTCCTCCCGCTCTGCCCCCGCCCCCGCTCCTGCGCACGGGGTTTCCCGCTCCAGCCCCTGCTGCAGCGCGGGGGTGGGGGGGGCCGGCGGGGCGGGGGCGGCCGGGCCGGGCCGGGCAGCGCTCCCCGCCGCGGCTGCGTCCCCCCGCCGCGGCTGCGTCCCCCCGCCGCGTCGGTTAGTTGTAAAGCCCCGGTGCCTGGAGTCGGGGGCTGATGGAGGAGAGCGGCTTCCTCGGGCGGCGGGAAGCGGCCGGGGCCGGGCTCCTGGGCCGCGGCGCTCGCCCCCTCCGCCCGCCCCACAGAAACGGCTCCCTCTCAGGCCAAACGCCCCCGGGCGCTGCCTCCTCGCCTCCCCAGGAGGGGCCGGGCCGGGCCGGGTAGCGGGGGCAGCGCCGGCCGGCGGGGCCCTGAGGTGAGGGGGGGGCGGTGGCGCCTGAGCGCTCCCCGCGGCCCCGGCGCCGCTCGGCCGCGGCCCACAGAAGCAGGGGGTGGCCGGGTGCGGCGGCCGAGGGGCCGGCGGCGGGCAGGGGCGGGCGGCGGCGCTCCGGGTGCCGGGTGGCGGCTGGCCGAGTCCCGGCGGCTCGCCGCGGCGTGCGGACGGCGGGGGAGTTGCGAAGGGGGCGAGGGCGCTGTCGGGGGTGGCTGCGGCAGCCGGCAGCCGCTCCTCGGGCGCTGCTGGGGGGCGGCCGTCCGCCGTGCAGCCGTGCCCGTGAAAAACCCGTCGGGCCCGACCGCAGGGGTAGCGCCGTCCGCGGTAACGCAGTACGGGAAATGCTGCTGTGCAAACCGGTTCGATGAAACGATCGCCGATCGCGCCCGTTGCTCTCATACTGTTGTAGGAAAAAATACCGGTCGTTTTGATGCTCTTCTCAGGTTTTACAATAATCTGCTCGTCGATATTTCTTATGTAGGCAAATAATATAAATTGTAAGCAATAATTTGTGCCAGCTTTAGCGGGTTTGTGTGTGTCGCTTCTCAAACTTGTTTCCATAGTGATTATATATGAACAAATGGAGGCAGTGCTTGAAAAACTCGACCCTTTGCTTGTCTAGAATACTGTAAATTGTCTAGAACCATCTAGAATATCCGTAAAGGGAATCTCTGAAAGACTAAATGTGCGTTAGCTCTTCCTATGGAAGCATCTGCTCGGTCAATGTTATCTGCAGAAATAATGCATAGAATAACATCCATTTCCCAGCTAAATAATATGAATGCAGCTCCTCTGCCGACCCACCCTAATGCGCTCAGGTTTTGCCCACCCGTGCTGGGTAGAAAATATTGAGGATGCTTCTTGTATCTGCAGTTTAGACAGCCATGCACCAATAACCAGAGGCCTTTTTAAATGCGTGATAGCAGTTTGCATGGACCCATAAACCTCTGGTTGTAAAAGAAACAGGATGGACTGAAGAAAGAACATGAACGCAGGTTTGGGCTGGCACGGTTAGATTTCCCATTAAAAATGACTTGGGGTCTAAATGGAAGAAATAATACTACTGAACATTTGTTTTTATTAAGAATCTTGAACATTTATTAAGAAAGCTGTAGAATGTATACACTTTTTATTTAGGTATTGCAATTAGGTCTTAGTATATTTGCAAATCTGAGTGGAAAAGATTTCTTGACGTGTTGGAATTTCAGGAAGGTAAGCCATCACTTTCCACAGACCTTAAATGTCTTTTTAAAAAAAACATTTGTCATCTCAGAAACAAGTACCTAGTTCATCTTTTCCTGTAAAGAAATTCATGTCATTTCAGATTACCTGTGTATTCAAACCACTTTGAAAGTTCGGTTTTGACAAAAATAGTTCTTAATTAACAAGGCTTTCCCAGCTTTCTTTAAGGACAGTTATAGGATAAACAGTTCCCATTGCTCTAACTTCCTGCAAGTCTTGTTTTATTTCACTTGACCAAACTTCATCCTGTTCAAACGCCCCCCCCCAAACTCAGAAGATGTTTTTTGACTATTAACTTCAATCAAGGGGCGATTCTTAAAATTGATTTTGTTATTTACTGCCTGCGATAACGGCATCTGGGAGTCTCTCGATCAGATGCCAAGATTCCTTTATGCAGACATTGGGCAACTTACAGAGCCAAACAGTGCTACCTGCCCCCCGGAGCTCCGGATCGCTGGCCTTTGCGGAGCAGCTTGAACCTTCCATGTCTCTGAGGATTTCGTTCATCTGTGATTTACCTGATGCTCGAACATAAATAAAAGTCTGTGGGCATATCGGCGTCTCCTGTCACGTGGTCATGGCAGAGTTTGGCAAATCTGGTTAGTTGGCCGTGTTATTTGCTCTGGTTCATCGTTCTTTCAACCCGCTGCTATAGATCAGATAGTCCCCGGTCAGGTGGCCTCCCGCCAGATGCTCCCTGTTTGCCTTAAGTGTTGTATGACTGGAACTATGAAATTATGTCTTAAGAAACAAATCATCAGTTCCCATGCTAAGGAGATTCATGTGGATGTTCCACATCGAGGCATACGAGGAGAGGAATCCAGTGTTTCCTCCAGTGAAGATCATTGACTTGTTTCACCAAATGAAAAGCGGGAAGAAATTTTGTTTCATTAAGTTTGGATAAGCAAAGGGTTGGAAACACTGAATCTGTCCTCTCTTTTTGTGAAACAAGATAGCAGAAATCCAGGACTGTTGTCCTAGCAATGACCCTAACTGTACTGGAGGAAAAATTTTTGACATTTTATACCCTTTAAAACCCGTGTACCTGAATACAGTGTTTGAGAAATATCTCTTTGGTTACAGAAGGGCAAACAGCCATTTCATTTGTGATCTTGTATGTCATCTGTGTGTTTTGAGACTGGTGGTGCCCATGCTCTGCCTGGGATTATTTGTGTTCTGAACATAAAGCATCAAAGCGAGAGGTATCGAAAGGTCAGATTTTGTCACTGATCTTGGATTGACACTGGGATTTGTTATGGCCCCCTGGCTTTAAATCTTATTGAGCTTTCTAGAGCAGTGTCAGCTGAAAACTTGCTCCTCAAGGACCAGGTTCATGTTATCATCAGGCAGAAGATATACCAAAAAGATACCAAATAATGTCTGTGCTACTAAAGATAGGATCCGTGGCACATAACATACCTCAGTAGATGTCTCCCCAAAAGACAATCCTGGTGAATCATGAGCTCTTCAGTGAGAGTGAACATAATTATACATTTATTAACAGGAGGTAACAGATGGACTAGCTGATTTAGCAGCTGGGTTTCCAGTCATTATTCACGCAGATTGAAGAAAAGAATGATGTATCTAAAGAAAGCGGTAGGAGCTGACGCTTCCTGAAGCCCAGCTCTAGTTGAGCAATCCCTCCTCATCAATGTTCTGGCAAAGGCGATGTCACGGTTTGCATTAGGAAATTTCAGAAGTCTCCTTTTAGAGCTCTCATACCATGATTTGAATTTACCGTGAAACTGTCAGGTACTTCACGGGAAACCTGGCAACTCCTGTGTTCCTCTCCTGCATTTGCAAGTCTGATGCGAGCGTACGTACTGTCTGTCATTGGATTGCCACAACTAGCAGGCAAAGAAGTAGTGGTAAACAGACAGAGTTTATTCACAGTGGGTCACGTTAAGGATCAAGATGATTCGTTAGGGTGTTGTTAGCAAGAAGTGATGTTTTTCAATTCATCATTCCCAAAGGATCTTGCCTAAACAAAAGCGTGCTTCCTCAGATGCAGGAGTGGATAGGAAAGATTCTGGAAAATCTCCAGGGGAGAGAGAAAGTCCAAATTCTAGCAGTCGCATGCTTGTTATTTAAATACAGTCACAGGGTTTCATTAACGCTAACTTACGCTTTTTTGTCGTTCCACTGAAATTATAATCTAAACAAACTAAATAATACGAATTTATAAGATGCAGTGGTTTTAATGCACCGAGAAAGCTTGCTTTGTATTCTTTAGCATCTCAGTGCAATTTGAAATCCACATTACAATGACTTTAGCACATTAGGCTGCTAGGCCTGCTTGTCATCCTTTTTTAACGTTATTGTACAACTTTGTCATGCTTTGGCGTATATTTCTGCTCTTTGTAACTGTAATCAAACTTGTGTTGTGAAATCTCAATGACGTCCTCGTGGAGTGAATTGAAAGTACATCCAGACACAGAATTTCCTCTCCCAGTCGAAGTTTTGACTCACTGAATAGTTGTGTGCTAGGCCAATAAGGAACATTTTCAAAAATGCTTAAATGATTTAGGAGCCAAGCACTATAGGAAGCCAGTGGGATTTAAGCTGCTTTAGTTAATGTAATTGTCCCACATGCTCAGTCTATTCAAGATATTCAGATGTGAGTAGATGATAGAGGGAGGACAGGACCTTTTGCTGACCAGCTGACTCACTTGTCTGAAATGCATGCGTGGTGGTTTGTGGCTTGTGCTCCCTAATTGCTTCGAGCACGAGTCTCCAAGGAGTGTTCCTGCTTCAGTTTTGCATAGTTTTGTTTCTTAGCCTGAATTCTCTCACTCCGGTAAGTGGGTTTTTTTGGTTTTTTTTCTTGATGATATTAATTTGTTAAACTGTTTAAGACTAATTTACTTGTTGTTTTTTAAAGAAACGGCAGAGTTGTGAGAATTCTGTATTTCAGGTTATTCATCCATTAGTCCATTTCCTCTCAGAGTTTGGAGCTTAAATTCAGACTTGTAGTGACCTTAGTGTCATCAGAGGTCTCGAAGTTATCTGTTATGTATTTCTTATTCTGGAATAATGAAGTTCTCTACAAATTTTTAAGAAAGATGGTTTCTCTTTTATACAGTGGGAAAGTTCTGGTAACCTGCTGCTGAAAGGAAGTGGCAGAAATGTTCTGGGGCTTCAGAGGAACCTGGGGTTCACAGCCCTGTCTCAGAGGGTCAAAAATCTAAAGAACTCAGGGAAGTTAAGTACTTCTTATTTTCATAATAGATACATACACTTTCATCCAGCAGCCTTTGAACTTGTGAAAAATTTCCCATTTACTTCAGTTAGCATTACGCTGGGCTTCTAATAAAAAACCTAGTGTTAATTTTGAAAAATTAGTATTTCCTTTCTTAGAGGAAGTATGTAAATTACTGTTAGTTCTTTAAATGAGTATAAAGTAAGAAAACTGTCATATGGGATCACTTACGGTGGTCTTGTGATTTTAGTAACTATTCTGGTAATAAGAATAATGTTGGCGTAATAAAATCCCAACCCAAATACCTGAAACAGAAGTGTACTTTTCTTTCTATGATTTTCTTAGTCATTCAGTCCTCTGCATGCTATAAAACTCAATAGTCATAGTTTTAGGTCTTGAATGTTCTCCTTGACTGAGCCATTAGATTCTCTCTTGCAGTTTTTAAGGCTTGTAGTCCGGCCCAGGACACGGAGTCAGCTTAGCTCTCTTCTCTGCTGTCTTGAAGACTCCCAGTGTGACCACAGACATGTAATTTTAGCACTAAAATTGAACAGATGATATTTATTAGAGGCTTGTCCTTGACTTTTATTGGAATGAGAGCTCTTTCCGCACTTCAGTTTTCTCCTCCGTAAAGTGGGGATGATAGTGTTTGCCTCAGAGGTTGTGTGGGCAAATGTTTGAAGATGTGGAGATCAGTAATGCTAGGAGGCTTAGAAATCTTGGATAGAAGTTACATGCACGCTTTCAGGGTAGAGTTTGTTCTTTCTATTACAAAAGTAAAGCAAGCTAGAGAGATTAAGCAGGTGGCAGCTGCTGATAACATCCTGACAGAGTACTGTGGTTACATTTATTTTTTAAGCCAATTGGAAGACTTCTCACTACCATGAAATAGTGCACGTCATGTATTTCTGTGAGACAGTCTGCAAAGAACATTTTTTCCAATTCTCAGAGCCTATGCATTGTTTTGAAGAAAACGTTTTTCCTTCTGATATTGGTTAACTGTCTATGTAAGTTATATATTCTCATGGTTATTCAATTTGGAATCCACTGACGATGCTTGAGGTTTTAAATTGCTAAGCTGATTTCAGTTGTTTAATTTTTGGAACAGCCACTACAGGCAGACCTCTACTCTGTATTTAGTTTTGAGTACATTTCCTCATTGATAAAAAAGTTGTGTTATGTTCTTAGTAGGAGGAACTATGTGAACTGAGCCAAGATGAAAACACCAAAAAGGCCAAGCAGTTCTTTGATTTTTCCAGGGGTATATTCACAGGACCAGAGTTTGTGGTAAAAAAATAACAATTTCTGATGTATGTTGTAGATATGCTTACCTTGCTAGATGCCCTGTTTCCTGACCGATGAGACCACGTCATATGACTCTGTCCCTCCCCATCCAAATCGCGTTCTTACCCATCAGAGCAAGCACACTGCGCTTTTCAGAGGTTATGTACAGTGCTATGAGTTACGACGACCCATCTTAGATCAGGGACAACAAAAGTGGCTAGGTTTTATCGACTGATACAGCATTGCACAGAAAGCTTTGGTATGAGTGTCTTACAGGCCTTTATTGTCAGAATATTTAAAACGTGTACATCCCTAAACAGCAAGAGCGGGATATCACAGAAGTTACTTCATTGTTCTTCGACAGAAGCTCTTTCTGTCCCTGTCCAGCCTTCTGTGTTAACTGAAGTCTCTTCCTTCTTCTCTAGCAGAGCATTTTAACCTCCAAAACAGTATTTTGCGGTTTACAGAGCTTGTTACAGTGTGTAAATGTTAACAATAAAGATAAATACTTCATCATTAATAAAATGACCTATGTAGTCAGAAGTATTGCCTCAAGGTAAATCTTAATTTCTACAAACTGAAAGTTTTCTACTGAGCTTTACTTTTTGTAAGAAAATTGAGTCTATTCAGTTCTGCAGGTAACTATAGCTCGGATTCCCTGAGTTTTGTTTCTGTCACTGATACTGGCTTAATATGAAATTATAGATTAATAGTTTCAGCTTTGTGCCCTTGTTTTGCTTGCCTGTAAAACAGAAAACATAATCTCCTGTGTTTGAAGGATCTCTTAGATTGTAAACTGTTTAAGGCTGGGGCTGATTGCGTTACGTGCTGTGCTTCAGCCTACAAAGCAGTCAGTTCCGGGTGGGAAGCTGAGGTTCTACCTGGGTCAAAGTTTAAAAACATAATCAAGAAAAACATTGTAACTTGTTTAATGGGTCTGTTTGTTTGTTTTCTTAATCCTTCTGAGATGTTTTGGATGAAAAATGTAAATATTACAAGGCTTTTTTCTTTAACAGTGTTACAGATGCATGCTCTTGTCATGATTGGGTCTGAAACATGTGCCCGTGAAGCTGAAGCTGCCAAGCGGGCTGCTAAGAAACTGTCTTGTTCTGCTCTGTTGTTTGTGGTTTCTGTTTAGTGTTATGAAGCCTCTGTAGGCCAGTCCTTAGTCCCAATTGTTTGTGCTTTAACCCATCCCAGAATGCTCTTATGTATTATTTTATATGCTAATTGAAATCTGCCAGATGAGACAAAAATGAGCATGGGAGGTGCTGGATAGTAGGGAATTCATTCTTTTCCTCTCAGGTTGCACCCAGGAACAGCTGCCCACGTTTTCCCAGGGTCCGCTGCTGCAAGCGAGCACGGACGCCCGCCGATGCGAGCACAGCCCGGAGGCAGGTGATCCCGTTGGTTTAGCCAGGAGTGCCTGCGGCGTTGCTTGTGCTAATCCAGGGCACACACGTTAACGTGTCGTGTCACAGCAGTTGTCAGTGGCCAGCAACCTTCGTTCTTTACACAGCAGGAGACAGAAATGAGAGTTCATGCTGAATTACAGACATATATTGATTCATTTATTTAATGCGTGTATTGAAAGTGATTAGATTATAATTTACTGGCATTTTTTTGCAATAAATAAGTAAAGAAAATATATGTGCCTCTATTCAAAGTACTAGGTACTTTAATTTAAGACCTTCTGGTAATAATTGTTTCTGAGCCTTAAGGAGTTGTTTGTTTGCTATCTTATTCAACATTTATTTGTAGCTCGTTCTTCTGATTAATTTAAAAGTAGCAAAGTCGGGAAAATCCTTATTTCTAAGCAGGGTGATGCTATAGTGTTCGGTAACCACCCGGTTACTGGTATTTTTCCTTTGCTTGCTCTTTTGTCCTCTGTAGCTTGTGTTACCATTTCTAAATATATTCTGATACACACTTTTCCATGGGTTACGAGACTGCAAGCTCTTGTATGACATTATTCATTTTGTTGCAGCAAGAATTTAAGAAGCAAACCACTGATGTCATTTATGTGTTAATGATGAATAAAGGCTCAGTCAAACAATGACAAGATACTTAGAGTTTCAGGACTTCATTTGGATGTGATGTTTTGTGTATCTTAAGCTCAGAGTTTTCTTTTTTTCACATTTCTGTCCAAGAAAGCTGAGTTATCACAAAGATGACTTTACAGTTTATTACACAAAAGGATTTCCTTTACTATTATTCATTTGCATTGCTAACATTCCGCTGTTGTGGGAACACAACTTTGTACCCCCGGGAGCATACTTTTTTCTGAAATCACATCGGAATTGTGTTTGTTAATTTACATCACGTCAGAATTGTCTTTGCTAATTTACCGGGCAAACAAGTTGTGTATCTTTATGCAGGAGAAAAGAGAGAAAAGCGAGAACTGTGAAGGACTGCTGCCTCAGAGCTGCTGTTGCCATGGAGCTGCTAACGAGGAAAAAAACTGCAGCATGGATTTCTTCTGCTGTTGGAGGTAAGATGAGGGCACAGCAAAGGCTGTAGGAGGGGGCGGGGAGGCAGAGGGAGGGAGAAGAGGAAGAAAGTCTGTGTCTTTGCTGTCTAAAAAAGGAAATTCAGTGTTCATGAGCAGAACTGCTGGTGCAGAAGAACAAAGCTATCTCAGTTGTTTAGGGTAGCAAGAGCGATGAGCAAGCAAGCGCACTGCCATGCTTTCAGGAGGAAATACTGCAAAGAAAGGAGGGAGAAGAGTGACTTTGTCATGTAGAAAATACCCACTGCTGCATCCAGATAGCTGCTTTTTGATAGTACTGGCATTAATACTGTTCCCCTGGGTAAAGACAGCTGTGAAAAAACTCAGTAGGTAGATAAGCAAGAACAAAAAGTGGTGCTAAAAAAATTCAGCATCATCTTGAGCTGATGAATTCTGTCTGTATGTATTAAAATGTGTCAGTCGTTACCTTCAGCTGTGCAGTGCTGTGAAAGCTTTCAAAATGCAAGGGAAATTGTGGGGGTTTTGGTAAGATTGTTACAATAAATTGATATCAACCTTTTGTCAATGATCTTTCATCTTTTATCTAAGTAGACATCTTTTGCGTGAAAATGTATAATGAATAACTGAAAAGTAAATACTAGGGACTCAAGGATACCGACTACAGAACTGACATCAGACATGCTTTCTGTGGAATCTCTTCAATGGGATGAGCTTTGTAGACTAAGACTCTTCATGGTCACTGCAGAATTACCTGCAAAACACTCATCCAGAAGCTGCTGCTGCTGTTTCTGCATCTCTCTGGCGTTTCCCCTGCCGGCCCCCGCCTGCCGGCAGCATCTCCTCTGCCAGCACCTCCCCGCCGGCGGCGGTTCCCCTGCCAGCCCCTGCTTGCAGGCAGCGTTTTCCCTGCTGGACTGTGCTGGGTTTGCGTGGCAGGGGTTTGGTAGCCAGGGGCTACAGGGGGGGCTTCTGTCAGAAGCTGCCAGAAGCTTCCCCTGTGTCCAATAGAGCCAGTGCCAGCCGGCTCCAAGAGGGACCTGCCGCTGGCCAAGGCTGAGCCCATCAGCGATGGTGGTAGCGCCTCTGGGAGAACAGATTTAAGAAGGGGGGGGAAACCAACTGCACAACTGCAGCCGGAGAGAGGAGTGAGGATAGCTGAGAGGAGCAGCCCTGCAGACACCGAGGTCGGTGCAGGAGGGGAGGAGGTGCTCCAGGCACTGGAGCAGAGATTCCTCTGCAGCCCCTGGGGAAGCCCATGGTGAGGCAGGCTGTGCCCCGCAGCCCGTGGAGGTCCACGGTGGAGCAGAGACCCACCCGCAGCCCGTGGAGGTCCACGGTGGAGCAGAGACCCACCCGCAGCCCGTGGAGGTCCACGGTGGAGCAGAGACCCACCCGCAGCCCGTGGAGGTCCACGGTGGAGCAGAGACCCACCCGCAGCCCGTGGAGGTCCACGGTGGAGCAGAGACCCACCCGCAGCCCAGGGAGGTCCACGGTGGAGCAGAGACCCACCCGCAGCCCAGGGAGGTCCACGGTGGAGCAGAGACCCACCCGCAGCCCGTGGAGGTCCACGGTGGAGCAGAGACCCACCCGCAGCCCGTGGAGGTCCACGGTGGAGCAGAGACCCACCCGCAGCCCGTGGAGGTCCACGGTGGAGCAGAGACCCACCCGCAGCCCGTGGAGGACCCCAGGCCGCAGCAGGGGCAGAGTGTGAGGAGCCCTCCTCCCCTGGGGAGGAAGGAGCGGCAGTGACAGCGTGGGACGAACCGAACAGGGAGGAGGTGGAGAAATGGGGAGTGAAGTTGAGCCCGGGAAGAAGGGAGGGGAGGGGGAAGGTGTCTGAAGATTTGGGGTTTGTTTTCTCATTACCTTCCTCTGGTTTGATCGGTAATCAATGCAGCTGATGTCCCCCAGTCGGGTCTGTCTGGCCCGTGATGGCAGCTGGTCTCTCCCTGCCCCTGTCTGGACCCGGGAGCCGCTGGTTCCATTTTCTCTCCCTGCCCGGGTGAGGGGGGCAGTGACAGCGGCTCTGGTGGCACCGGCCCCCGGCCCCCGCTTCCCGCAGGCTCTTCGCATCTCGTTCTGGTTCCCTGTCCCTGCTTTTTCATTTTTCCCTCTATTTCCCTAATGCCCCTCACTTTTTCAATGTTCTTTCTATGTCTACTTTTTTCCCTTTGATGTCTTTATTTTTAATCATTTCTTGTCTTTGCGCCCTCGCTTTTTAGATTTTCTTTCCACTTCTGTTTTAGTTTGCTGTCGCTTCATTTAATATTTTGTATTTATTTCCTTAATCCCAGTTGCTTTTTAATTTTCTACATTTATCCCATTCACTGTCCTTATTTCACTGTCTTTCCTTTTAATTATTTCTTGCCTTTCCTTACTGCCCTCATTTTTTAAAATTTTCTTCCTACATCTTTCAGTTCGCTGTCCCTATTTCATAATTTTTTCCTTTATTTCCCTAATCCCCCTCACTTTTTAATTGTTCTTTCTATGCCTGCTTTTATTCCCTTCTCTGCCTTTTTAAAATTATTTCTTGTCTTTCCTTTGTGCTGTCGTTTTTTAAATTTTCTTTCTGTGTCTCCGTTTTAGTTCACCATCACTATTTATTAATTTTTTCCTCATTTCTTTAATCACGATTGCTTTTAATATTTTCTGTCTACTTTTATCCCGTTCACTGTCCTTGTTTAGTTATTTCTTGTCTTTCCTAAATGATGTGGCTTTTTAAAATTTCTTTCTATGTCTGCATTTTAGTTTGCTGTTGCTATTTTTTGGTGCTTTCCTCTCTTAATCCTTTGGCTTTTAAAATTTTCTACGTTTGTCTCATTTGCTGTTGTTAGTTTTTAATTATTTTTTCTTGTTTTTCCTTAGTGCCGTTGCTTTTCATATTTTCTTTCTACAACTGTTTTAGTTTGCCGTGGGTATTTATTCATTTTTTCCTTATTTCCTTAATCCTATTTGCTTCTAAAATTTTATGTCTACTTTTATTCCATTTGCTGTCTTTATTTTTTAATTAATTCTTTTCTTTATTAGTGCCTTTGCTTTTTAAATTTTCTTTATACATATCTGTTTTAGTTCACTGTCCCTATTTTTTAATTTTTCTCTCTATTTCCCTATTGCCTATGCTTTTAAAATATTCTTTCTATGCCTACTTTTTTCCATTCCCTGTCTTTTAAAAATTATTTCTTGTCTTTCCTTAGTGCTGTTGCTTTTTAGATTTTCTTTCTATGTCTCCGTTTTAGTTCACTGCTGCTATTTTTTTAATTTTTTCCTATTTCCTTAACCTTTCTACCTTTCTACCTTTCTACCTTTACCCCGTTCACTGTTTTAACGTCTTCATTATTTCTGGTCTTTCCTTAGTGCTCTCACTTTAAAAATTTTCTTCCCATGTGTGTGTTTTCATTTGCTACCAATATTGTTTCTTTCCTCTCTTAATCCCTTGGCTTTTAAAAAGTTGCTTCTATGTCTACTTTTATCTAGTTTGCTGTCTCTGTTTTTAGTTCTTTCCTGTCTACCCTGTACCTCGTCGCTTTTCAAATTTTCCCTCTACACCTACTTTTGTCAAGCTCCCTATCCCTATTTTTCATTTGTTTCCTGCCTGTCATGTGCCTTGTTGCTTTAAAAATTTACTTTGTATATCTCTGTTTATTTAGTTTGTTGTCCCTATTCTTTAGCTTTTGCTCTTTACTTCTCCTAGTCTTTATCACTTTTAAAATGTTCTACGTCTACTTTTATCCCATTTGATATCTTCAGTTTTGATTTATTTCTTGTCCTTCCTTAGTGCTGCCTTTTTAAAGATTTTATTTCTACGTCTCCATTCTCGTTCGCTGTCTGTATTTTTTAATCTTTTCATCTCTTAATCCCTTGGATTTTAAAATTTTGTTTCTATGTCTACTTTTATGTACTTTGGTGTCCCTATTTTAATTTTTTTCCTGTCTGTCCTGTACCTCAGAGCTTTTAAAATTTGCTTTCCATGACCACTTTTATCAACAGGCCTATCCTTAGTTTTTAATTCTTTCCTGTCTGTTGTTTAACACGTCACTTTTACATTTCCTTTCTCTGTCTGCATTTATCCAGTTCATTGTCTTTATTTTTTTATTTCATGCATTTCTTTAGTGCCCTCACTTTTTAAATTATCTGTCTACGTCTTTGTTTACTTAGTTCGCTGTCCCTATTTTAATTCTTTCCTCTCTTAATACTTTGGATTTTCAAATTTTGTTTCTGTGTCTATTTTCATCAAGCTCCCTGTCCCCATATTTTATTTCTTTCCTGTCTGTAATGCACCCCATCCCTTTAAAATGTACTTGCTATGTCTCTGTTTATTCAGTTTTCTGTCCCTATTTTTTTAAATTTTAAAATCTTTTTATGTCTACTTTTATTTAGTTTTCTGTCTCTATTTTTTAATCCTTTCCTTTCTTAATCCCCATCACTTTTAAAATTCACTTTCTATGTTTCTATTTAGTTCGCTGTCCTTATTTTTTCCTTTATTTCCCTAATCCCTGTTGCTTTAAATATTTTCTGTCTCCTTTTATCCAGTTCACTGCCTCTATTTTAACTTTTTTCTTGTCTGTCCTTTATAACTTTGCTTTTCAAATTTTCTTTCTATGTCTGTGTTTGTTTGTTGTCCTTATTTTTCAATTTTTTCCTTTATTTTCTTAATCCCTTTTTTAAATGCCCTTTCTTTGTCTGCTTTTATCCCATTCACTGTCTTTATTTTTTAATTGTTTCTTGTCTTTCCTCAGTACTGTCGCTTTTAAAATTTTCTTTCTATGCCTACTTCTGTCAAGCTCCAATCCCTGTTTTTTAATTCTTTGTGTGTCGTGTACCCTATTGGTTTTTAAATTTACTTTATGTGTCTCCATTTTAGTTTGCTGTCCCTATTTTTTATTTTTTTCCTTTATTTCCTTAATCCTGACACTTTTAAGATGTTCTTTCTATGCCTACTTTTATCCAATTCCTGTTTCTCTCTCTTAAGTCTTTCCTGACTGCCATGAACCGCATTGCTTTTTAAATTTTCTTTCTATGTCTACTTTTATCTCATTAACTGTCCCTATTTTTCAATTTTTTTACTCTTATAATTCTTTTTGGTTTGAAATTTTGTTCCTAGGTGTACTAGAAATGTCATTTATGTCATTTTCTGTCTCTATTTTTTCCCGTTTCCTGTATCCTGTCACTTTTAAAATTTTTATTCTACGTCTACTTTTATCAAGATGTCTCTCTCCCTGTTTTTTAATTGTTTCCTGTCTGTCCTGTACCCCGTTGCTTCTAAATTTTCTTTCCTCATCTATTTTTGTCCAGTTTGCCATCTTTATTTTTTAATTCATTCTAATCTGTCCTGTACCCAGTCACTTTTAAAATTTTCTTTCTATGTCTCCATCTATTTAGGTTTTTTTGCTATTTTTTCTTTTTTTCTCTCTCTTAGTGTCTTCACTTTTTTGTATTTTTCTGTCTCTATTCCTTACTTTTTTCCTATCTGTCCTCTACATTGTCACTTTTAAAATTTTCCTTCTGTCTACTTTTATCCAGATGTCTAACCCTGTTTTTTATTATTTTCTGGCTTTCCTGCATCATGCTGCTTTTAATTTTTTCTATATCTACTTTTATCCAGTTCATGTCTTTATTTTTTATTTCATTTTAGTCTGTGCCATGCCCTGTCACTTCTTAAATTTTGTTTCTATGTCCTTGTTTATTTAGATTGCTGTTCCTGTTTTTTAATTTTTTTTTCCTTTATTTCCTTAATCTTGTTGTTTTTAAAAATTTTTTTCTTGATCTGCTTTTATCTAGTTCCTGTCCCTATTTTTTTAGTTCATACAGGTCTGTTGAGTACTCTCTCTGTTTTTCAATTTTCTTTCTCTGTCTCCATTTATTCAGTTTGCTGACCCTATATTTTGTTTTTTTCCTCCCTTAATGCCTTCATTTTTCAATTTTTTTTCTATGTCTACTTTTATCTAGTTTTCTGTCCCTGTTTTAAATTTTTTTGTCCTCTGCCTTGCACCCTTTTGCTTTTCTATGTCTCCTTTTATCAAGCTGTCTACCCCTGTTTTTTAATTCTTTCTTGTTTGTCACGTACGCCATTGCTTGTAAAATTTTCTTTGTCTTTTATTTTTTTTCTCTTCTTTTGGTTCATCCCGAGGCCTTAGAGGGTCTCCTCGGCACGCTGTTATCTCTCGAGTGTAATTTGTGCCCCTGTCGTGGTTTAACCCCAGCCAGCCACTAAGCCCCACACAGCCGCTCGCTCACTAACCCCTGGTGGGATGGGGGAGAGAACTGGAGAGTAAACGTGAGAAAACTCGTGGGCTGAGATAAAGACAGTTTAATAGGTAAAGCAAAAGCCGTGTGTGCAAGCAAAGCAAAGCAAGGAATTCATTCCCTCCTTCCCACCGGCAGGCAGGTGCTCAGCCATCCCCAGGAACGCAAGGCTCCATCACGCCTAATGGTGACTTGGGAAGACAAACGCCATCGCGCCGAACGTCCCCCCCTTCCTTCTCCTTCTTCCCCCAGCTTTATATGCTGAGCATGACGCCATACGGTGTGGGATAGCCCTTTGGTCACTGGGGTCATCTGTCCCAGCCGTGTCCCCTCCCAAATTCCTGTGCCCCCCCAGCCTGCTCGCTGGTGGGGTGGGGTGAGAAGCAGAAAAGGCCTTGACTCTCTAAGCGCTGCTGAGCAATAACTAAAACATCCCTGTGTTATCAACAGTGTTTCCAGCACACATCCAAAACGTAGCCCCACGCTAGCTACTATGAAGAAAATTAACGCTACCCCAGCCAAAACCAGCACAATCCCTCTCAGTTTCTCAGAACATCTCCTCGGGTCATCCCTCTTTCTCAGAGCAGTCTTTTCGTCCTCCATCTCGCTTGCCTCCAATGGGTCAGCGCCTCCCTCGTGGCATCCGTACTCTGTTCAAATCCCCTCCCGAGTACCTTTGTGCTCTCAAGCCTTCTCTCTCTCTGGCCAGCTCAGCACCCCTCTGTTTCTGTCACGATGTTTCCTGCAAGCGTCCTTGTGTTCCATGGCCATCCTTTAGTTCTGCAGCAGGCTTTGTATCTTTCTTACTCAGAGAAAACTCTTCCTCAGGCTTTCGTTTTGCCCCAGAGCACTCTTACCTTCCCCTCCGCCATGTCGGATGTCTCCGTTTGGTCCCCAGTCCCCTGAGGACACCTGTACTCCGTTCAGATCCCCTCCTGAGTACCTCATTGTGTCAGCAGTCCTTTGTTTGTCTCTATGTCCATGTTCCACCCCCCCCCCAGAGCCATCTCATTCCTGTTACGATGCCTCCCGAGACTGCCCTCGTGCCCCACGGCACCCTTCAAGCTCTGCAGCCCTCTTTGGGTCTCTCTGATTCAGACAGAACCCTTCCTCAGGCTTTCTCTGTGCCCCAGAGCTCTCTTACCTTATTCGCTGCCATCTAGGATGTCTCCATTCAGTTGCCCATCCCCTGAGGACATCTGTACATTGTTAGGACACGTTCTTGAATTTTGCATTTTGTCCCAGAGCTGCCTTCCATCTCTCGTTTGCTCTCAGCACCCTTCTTCTGCCATCCTCGTGCCTACTGAGGCCACCCTTGTGCCCCACAGCCCTCTTTGCACCCTTCTCGCTCCCTGAAAACCTTTCCTGATGCCATATTTCATCTCCAGAACACTTGTGTTGTCCTCCATGCTAGCTAGGATACCTCTGCTCAGTCCCTGGTCCCCCAAGGACATCTGTAGTCTGTTCAAATCCCCTCTGAACTTCTTCATCATGTCCTCAAGACTTCTTTTGTCTGTCCCTCTCAGAACACGTCTGCTACTGTCGCGATGCCTCCTGAGGTCTTAGATGCTCCCCACAGCTCTGTAAGCCTCCTTTGGACTCATTTTGTTGCAATCACGCCTCTCCTAAGATCTCTGTTCCCAAAAAAGAGCATTCTTCTTCTCTATGCCATCTAGGATGCCTCCTGAGACCTTCCTTGTGCACCACAGCATTTTGGTAGCACTTGACTTCCCTTTCAATCTCTCTTATCCCTCCGAGCCTTTCACGACCCCTCTGCTCCCAGTCACCGTGCCTCCTGAGACGTTCGTTCTGTACCACAGCCCTGTTTTAGCTCTGTAGCGGACTTTGATCCTCTGTCATTATCTCTGAACCCCATCCTTGGTTTTGTTTGTGCCTCAGAGCGCTCTTATCATCCTGTCTGCTATCTAGGGTGCCTCCGTTTGGTCCCCAGCCTCCCGAGGACATCTCTGGTCTGTTCAAATGCTCCAAGTCCACATCTGTGACCAGCCTAGTTATTCCGTCCTCTCTCCCCTCTAGCCATGCCAGTATTCCTTCCCTGGCTGTCCGATGACATGTTTACTCAGTTCAGATCCCCTCTGGATGTAATCGTCATATCCCCAATCCTTTTTCTGTTTCTCTGGCTCCCTCGGAACATTTTTTCTCCCATTCACGATGCCTCCAGAGACCTTTCCTTGTGCTCCACATCACTCTTGTAGTACTTTGAGCTGTACAGCACTCACTTGTTCCTCTGTGCTATCTAGGATTCCCGTGTTCAGTCCCCGGCCACCCAAGACCACCTGTACTCTGCTCAGATGATCACCTGAGTTCCTCCTTGTCGTTCCAAGCTGCCTCTTGTCCGTCAGCCCCCCTCAACACCCCTCTCCTCACTGTCATGACACCTCCCGAGACCCTCCTCGTTCTCTATGGCACCTCATAGCACCGTACCTCCCTTCCCATCTCTCTCATTGAGTCGGAGCCTCCCGTCTTTCTTTGCTACGCAGCGCTCTTTTGTCTCTCTGCCACCGAGGGTGTCTTCATTCAGTTCCTCTCTCGCTTAGTCATCTGTAGTTTGCCTAGTTCTCCTGAGACTCCAAGGCTCTCACTGTCTCCAAGACTTTTTTTCTTACCCTGCCCCCTCATAATTCCTCTACTCTCTATAACGATGCCTTCCGAGTCCTTTCTTGTACTCCACAGCACTCTTGTACCATGTTAGCTCCATTTCAACTTTTTTTTGTGCACTTCAGAGCACTCTTATCTTACTCTTTGCCATTTAGGATGCCTTCATTCAGCCCCCAGCCCCCTGACGACGTCTCTACTTTGTTGAAATCCCCCTCGGAGTTCCTCATTGTTATCTCTGAGGCTTCTTTGGTTCCTTAGGCCCCCTTGGGACTCCTCCGCTCCCTTTGCCAAGCTCTTGCGAGACACCCCCTACGCCCTAGAACCCTGTTTTAGCTTGGCAGGGCACTTTGCACACCTCTCTTCCCCCTGAACCCTTCCTGAGTCCGCCTCTGTTACCCCGGTCGGTCCTTCCATCCTCTCACCCCTTTGGTGCACCTCCATTCGGTCCCCAGTCTCCTGAGGACATCCATGCTTTGTTCAATTCCCTTTTGAGCTCATTGCATCCCCAAGACTTCTCTGGTTTCTCTGGCCCCTTTGGAACCTCTCTAATCCCTATGACCATGCCTTTTGTTCTGTCAGAACCTTTGCCAAAGCCATCTTTGTGCTCCACAGCAGTCTGTCCGGTCTTTTGTCTTATAGTATGTTTCTGTTTGGTAGCTGGTACCCCAAAGACATCTATCGTCGGCTCAGATTTCCTCGAGTTTTTCAGAGAAGGCGATAGCCTTCGTCTATTTTTATCAACACATCTCTCATGGTGTTTTTTGTTGTGTTTTGCAATTTATTTTTGTTCTAGCTACTTAGGTGTTAATTAGGCTGCTTCATACAACTTCTGATACATTTTTTGTATTTCCATGAGGTTTTTGTGTTTTCTGTCCTTTGGGACTCATCTAGTTCTGTTAAGGGAGTCTGTCAGAGAGACCATTGAGGTGATTCTGAATCATCGGTGATTTACAGTAAATAATTTACTTTGCAACCAGAGATATTTTTGGGAAGGGATTCTTACAGAATCTCATTCTGCTTTGTCATTCAGTCCTGTCTGGAACGTACTTCTGGTAGAAGTTAGGTAGCATGTGTGGTCTTGCTAGAAATTAAGTGTAACCCCATAGCATTTTGGGTTTTTTATAGGAAACTAAAGCATGTAATTTTTGATAATACTACTGTTATTGCATTTAATGAGCTACGTTCCTACCTAGCTTAGTAGGACATCTATCTTTTTCTATCTACGCTCCAGAAAAATTAAATTTAATTCCCTACCCAATCACATTTGTGATTTGTGAATAGATGTAATTGCAGTAAAAGAGCAGGTATTGTTGTTTCCAGTAAGGGTCGCTTTCTCTTTTCAGTGCTTTACATGCTGTAAACCTAATGCAGATGAGAAAACTCCCTCTGTTTTAGTCCCTCCACAGCTGATGGGAGGTACGACAAAGTCACGAGAGACACAGCATAAACTGTCCAGGCCTGCACATCACAACACACAGGGCTGAATGTCAGACAAGTCTCATCTCGGGAAGCATTAGGTACATTAAGGTACATTAAAATATACCCTCCAGAATTCTGAGGTCTCTGCTCCTCCGCGCCTGTCACTTACTTCATTCCCTGACTTAATTTTGGTGTCCATCCCTTCACCGTCCATACAGATGTCAGAGTCATTGCTCCTTAGAGGCATCTACTAGGGATTTATTTCCAGTGCAGGCTTGCGTCACTGTCTTCCCTGGAATTTCTTGGAGAAGAGGATGTGTATTATTTGTGCTCATATCCATCTCCAGCCAGGGGTCTTTTATCACAGTCTCGGGCACACAAGCTTTTTCTGTTTTTCCAGTTTTGCCTTTTTCTGTAAGTGTCCAATGAGGTTTGCTCTAGTATTAGTCATGGCAGTTATATTCTCTTGTTTGTGTTCCCCCCCGTGTTTCTCCCTCCAAATGTGCCGTTCATAGGCCCCACTGTAACCCCGGACACCCACAGAGAGTTAACGTCAGTCACTACGGGTCACCCTCCTAGCTGCTCCCGTCTGCCCGCCAGCACACAGAGGGCACCGCCTGCGCCAGCCCTGCGGAGCCTGCAGCTCGGCAGCGCGCAGCCGCTCCGTTTGTCTCATCCTGCATGAAACAGGAAAGGGAACGAATGGGATCTGGAGCACGAAAAGGGACAAGTATAACACTGCCCTCCTCTTTTTTTTTTTTTTTTAACAGATGAACTGCCACAGCTGCAAACCCAACTTAAAGACAAAACGTTGACCAACCAAGGTGATGAACACAAGATTCAAGGCGTTTCTGCCTCCCAAGAGGAGAAGCGCTGTTTCCTTTGGCAGGGAAGGCGGCACCTGCTATTATGGACTGTCCTTGTGAAAGCAGCGAGCATGATCTACTGCCGCTATATTGGGCAATGTAAAGAATTAACAGGATCAATCACCAGGATGATTTCTGTGTTGGGGTGCCAGAAGCAGTGCCAAGATGCTCCCTGATGTCCCTGACGTCAAGGCGATGTGCTGCACCTGGATGAAAATGAACCCGACCTGAACCAAACAAAGCCCTCTGGGCCGAGGGGGCTGGCGGTGGCCGCAACCCCAAGCTCTCCAGGGGAAATACCTGACTCTGGGATTGTCCAAAATGGAGCTGTAATCACATCCCCCTGGGGATGTCTAACATTGCTGAAGGAGAAGCATTAAGCCTGGAAACACATCGCCAGCCTGGCTGCGGCTCCTGCCGAGCACAGCTGTGAGTGGCTGACGCTGCCACTGCAGAGCCCCAGCCGGCAGCGCAGGAAGCAACAGGGTGAATCTCCACCTGAGCAGAACCGTCACACCGCGCAGGAGCACCGGCAGCTGCCACGAGCGGGCAGAGACACGAACCCAAGCTGTTTGCTTCAGGCACAGGACCTGGAGCCTCCTGCAACCATGCTGCAGCACCTTCACCTTCACACCCAACTGCCTGCGTGTTTCCAATTGCATCGTTAACAGCACTGACGGATCTGCAGCACAACGTGTGCCCCACTGCACGTTTTTGTGCCAGCATTATTACCATGGGCAATTACCTGTGGGACCAAGAAAAAGCATGGGGAGGTCCAGGCGACTGATGGACCAACAATGTCCCCAGCAGTGGGTTTGAGGAGCCGGCATTTCTGACAGCACAGGCACCTCGTTGGCCGCTGGATTCCCAACAAGTGAGAGAAACCCAGCCAGGAGTGGGTGCCAGGCCTCAGCCAGAGCCCAAGGCCAGGGGCTGCCCAATCGTGGCTACCGACCCTCACAGGTACGAGCTGCCTGCCCCAGCAGGGTTCAGGGTACCAGCCTGGGAGAGCCGCTGGCAGGTGATGGGGCGCCGGGACCCGTGTCCCCGTCCTTGTGGCCGCATGCGTGGCTCCTCTGGCCCCGGGGCTCGCGTTGGGGGGCTGTAACGGGTGGGAAACGGGGCGTGCTTGGCGCCGGGGGGAGAATCAGCCCGTGGGAAAAACGGGAAACCAGCACCACCTTCCCCTCCTGCGGCTTCCCGGGCTTGTGCCCCTGCTCCCATCGCTCCCCGGGCCTGCCTCTCTACGGCACAGCCCCCGGCTCCCCGGGGATGCCCCTGCCCGCGGGTACCGTGTGCGCCCCCCGTGCGGGGCGGGGGAGGTTGGGGGGCGGGCAGGGGGCGGCAGCGGGACGGGACCGTCGGCGGGACCGGGGCAACCCCTGGCCCGGGGCTCCGCACTCGCACTCAGCTCTCCCCACGTCGGGGTGGGATGGAATGGGATGGGACGGGGCCGGACACGGCGAGGGAGCCCCGGGACGGCTCCTCACAGCCGGGCGGAGAGCAGCACTCGGCACCGGGCGGCAGAGCGGGCGGCACCGGCAGCCCGGAGGAGCGGGACCGGCTCGGGTCGAGCTGGCGGGAGGTGCCAGAGCGAAAGGGGATGAGAACCGCCCCGGAGCCGCCGGCGGGCGGAGGATGAGTCCGGAACCGGGGAGCGGGCGAGCACGGCGGGGCCGGGCGGGGCCGGGGCGCCTGCGCCGGCCTGGAAAGCGGCGGCGGCGGCGGCGGCGGCGGCCGCTCCGGCTGCCGCGATTTGTTGCGCTCCGCGCTCCGCGGTGGCCGCGGTCGGGCGGGTGCGGCGGTCTGGGAGGTGGGAGCCCGGGGCCGGGCTCTGCCCTCCCGGGGGCCGAAGCGGCCCTGGGACGACCGCAGCCCCGGGGTGGTCGGGCGGGTTTGGGGCCCAGCCCGCGTCGGGCCGGGCGGAGCAGGGGCGGCCTCATCCCGTCCCCGGCTGCTCCGCGCTGGGGCCGGGCAGCCTCTGCCGCTCCCGGCGCGGGTCGGGCAGCGGCGGCGCGGGGGCGGCGCCGGGCCGGGGCCGGTGCCGCACGGGCGGGGAAGGGCCCCGGCTGCTGCCGCCGGGGGTCCTTGGAGGGGGACCGGGCTGCGCTCGGCTTGGAGCAGGGGTGGCTGGGCCCGGCTCCCCGCGGGGTCTTTCGGCCTGGGGGGGCTGGGGTGCGGGCCCGGCCGTGCTGATGCTGCCGGAGAAATAAAGCCCGAAGCGGCAATAATAACGCGACGCCCGGGCTGTGCTGGCGCTGCCCCGCAGAGGCGTGGGGCCGGGCCCTCCGCGGTCCCCAAGCACTCCCCGACACGGTGTGTGAGGCCCCGGGGTGCAGGGCTGAGGGGTGGCTGTGCGCCCCCCCCCCCCCCCCCCCCCAGGAGCGCACACGGGGACTGCACAGGGGGCTGGAAAGCAGAGGGGGTGAGCTGGTTCGGGGCCTGAGCAGGGAGACCAGGTCTTCTAGTCCTGGGGCTTGATAACAGGGTCATGGCGCTGATTTTGGGGCTCAGAAACCAATTGAGTTGTGTGTTTTCAGGACCTGACAGAGGGGACTAAGTTGTGTGGTTTTGGGCTCAGGAACAGAGGTCACGTGCTGTGTTTTTGGGACTTGAGAACATGCTCAGCAGCTGGGTTTTGGGGCTCAGAAAGGGGCACTAAGTGACCTGGTTTGGGGGCCAAAAGCAGAAGGCAGTTTGGCTGTTTGTGCAGGGGGGTGGGAGGGCATTGGGGGCTGCAGGGTGCGTGGACCCTCCCCGGAGGTGGGGGTCTGGTCGTGTCGACCCCCAAGTTTGGGAGGCCAGCATGCACCAGGCCGAACTCAAGGCCTGAGGTGGTCTCTGGGGGGAAGGGTGCTTTTCAGACCCCGTGCGCCCTCTTTGAGTCCAGTTTTTCTTAGTACACTGCTTAGAATAGTTATTAATTAATTAATAATAACTAATTGATATTTATACAGTGTATAATTATGATGTTTAATCCTAGTTCTCAAGTTTTGACAGCGATTGATTTATGACCTTGACAAAAGCCCAGACTGTCACAAATAGCTGGAGCTTGTAAGGAGAAGGAGCTGAAATCAACGGGAGCTTCAGCACAGAGCTGGGGCTTCAATTAGCCAGCACTGTAGCAAGCAGGAGCTGTGGAGAGGGACAGGGTGTCCACTGTCTGGAGCATGCATTAGCCAGAGGCAAAGTTACCTACAGGTATAATGAGCAGGAGCTGCGATTAGCTGGAGGGTCTATTTGCTGGAGCATCTGTCGGCTGGACTCCACTCCTGGCACGGCAGGGCTGTCCCCAGCAAGCAGCTCCGAGCAGCAGGGAGGCGAGTCATCCTTCTGCCAGTGAGGAGCCCAGCGTCTTCCCTCGGGAACTAAATCCATGCCATGCGCCTCCCTCCGCATGGAGGGTCTCTCCTGGTACTGTTCCTGAGGGCAGAGGTGAGGTGGGGGTCCCCCGGCTGTCCTGGGACAGCCCCGCTGCAAGGGGCTGCAGGCAAAGTGGCAGCACGAGGCGGCGGTGTCTCCCCGGTACCTGGCAAAGGGGAGAGAAACCGGCTGGCCGGAGCTGCCGAGGTGCACGGCCCCTCTGGCAGAATCCTCCCCTGTGTTTTCACCGTTGGCTGGGTGTGACAAACCGCTTCCTTTTTTGCCTCCTCCTTTCCCAGTGTCACCTTCCGCATCCCGTGCAGAAAATCCTGCGTGCTTGATTCCGCTCGCTGCTCAGGTAATGGCACGTCTGGGGCTGCAGGAGCGGGGAGAAACACTTGCCGGTTCAAGGATGCCACGGGTGCGCCACATCAAAGCCAGAGGAAAGGCAAATCTGCTGCCCGTGCAGAAAGCCGAGGACAAACTGCAGGTAAGAGAGCGCACCTCGTTCCTGCAGTGCTCCCTTGGGAGTTACGGATGTTTGCCTTCCAGGCAAAAGAACAGACTTTGCTCTAGGAGAAATGAAGAGCTGCCTGTTCCCTTCTTTAGGCTCCGGTGTTTCTCTTCTGCTTGGTCGTGCTAATTGGATGGGCGAGCTGGAAAGAGCCTTTTTATTTTGATACGCAGAACTAAATTGTTAGTAATATGCAGTGTCAGTACGGTTAATTTTTGAGTACCTAGGTGCCAGTAGAAATGTAATGAATGAAACAGATCATCTGCACTTCATGCTCTGACAGGACACTACGCTGAGACAGGGATGAGCTCCCAAAGAAAAAAACCACACAAGGTCATGGGGTTTTTTGTTTGTATTTTGTGGGGTTTGGGGGGGGGGTGTGAGTTTTGGGGGGGTGGATTTAAAAGAAAAAAAAGAGCGCAGTGTTGACTGGTGGCAGCCTGCAGAGCTCTTTTGCTGCCCGACCTCTCCTTTTCCTCTCTTGAACTCCTCTCTCGTGGCTGTAATTGTCGTTTGGAGACGTTCAGAAGAGCGGTTCAGTGACTCGCCTGGGTCCATGTGCCAGTAATACCAGGAAGGGAAGCGCTTGAACCGGTAGCAAATAAGTTGGCTACAAGCAGAGGTTCTGAAGGAAGAACAACGCTAACAGGAAGCGAATAGCAAGTTCCCAAAAAATGGGCGCGTGTCAAACGCATCCGAGTTTTATGGCCAAATGTTGTTTGGCAATATGTTCGAAACAGCTGTTTTTGGTGAATGTAAACTTTCGGGAAATTCAGGGTTGTGCGTGGCAAAACACATCCCTCTGTTTTGTCCTGCTACGTAAATGTCCGGCTGTTGTTATGTTGTTAAATGTACGTAAATGCAGGGCTGTTGTTCCCGACTCTCCATATCGCCACGGTAGTGCTGCGATATTTAGACCTAACGGGTGGGTTTAGGAACGGAAGGAGAATGTCTGTTTTCTGTAAGGGCAACGAACACTGACCCTTTTCTCTCTCTGCTACTTTCCTGTGCACACGATGAAGCTGTTTTCTTTTTCTCCCTTGTTCCTGGTCTACAAACAGAAGCTGTTGCTGCTGTGGGGTTGCAATTTGTGTTACTACGTTTCTGTGGAGTTCCAGTTATGGATCGCTTCTACTGTGGCAAAGTGTCAAGACAGGGTTTTGGGTGTACTGAAAGCTGCTTTGACTGCAATCAGCGTAGGTGAAACTGATCTTGCGTGCGCAGCCGTGCTCGCAGGGAGGCTCGGTGGCTCCTCGTCAAAACAGCAAGGTGCGTGTGGATGTCCATAGGGTTGTGCTCCGGGCCTGAGAGCGTGCCATATTTGTGCTGTCAGAAGATGGAATAGAGCGTGTGCCTGTGAAATGTAAGGACAGCCAAAAGCTGGGAGGGACCCTAAGCAGGTTTGGTGGCACAACTGTGGTTTTAAAAGATCTCGACTGCTTGGAGAAACAGCCTGGGAAAAATCATTCCTTTTTTGCAAGGAGGCAGTTCACAAGGACAGATGGGTTGCTGTACTCTTCAACAAAAATATTCAACTTGGGACTTGCAGGGCGAGGAAGTCTTGGCTATACGTAGGCTTGAGAAAGTGTACACAGGTATCTGTCTGTCACCTACGTGTATCTATGAAAGTGGTTTTAGTGAAACTAAAGCTGCCAATGAGTCAAAAAAAGACACAGTCGTCTAAAAAAAATGCAAAAGCTCTTGTGGCCTGTGTCAACAACTGTACCAAATGCTGCAGAAGTCACTGTAGCTCAAACAGAATCCGATAGCTAGCGCGAGGAGCAAGGCCTGCTGCAGCCTCAGACTGCACGCCCTGAGCTTTCACCTGGATCCACAGACCGTATGCTGAGCTCCTGCCTGGCTACGTGAAGGAAGGGCCTGAAACTGGTGCAAACCAGGAAGATAAGGTAGCCGTGACCGTCAGCAGAAGCTGCAGCTATTTAAGATAAGAAAAGGAACGTCCTGCCTGGAGACAGGGAAAGGATCCAATAAGGAACAAGAAGAGCCCAGACCCAAATATTGCTGTTGGACTGAACCGTCGGCCAAGGGGAAGGGAACTTAAACTGCGAGGGTATAATTGCCCAGGGCTTTCTTTGTTTGGGGTCTCTCTCCGGAGACACCCAGCTCGAGCTGCTCTTCACTGCTGTACCACTCGACAAATTTGCCTGGCGTACATCGTGTCAGAGACTCTGCTTCGGGGAGAACAGGGGGTCGAGCATGAGGGGAGAGAAGGCGCCCAAGGGTGAGCGTGTGCGTGTGTGAGCGAGGACTCGAAAAGGGGCACTGGTCAGCTCAGTGCAGCTGCCCGCTGCGAAGGGGCTCCGCTCCGAGCAGTTAAAGTCTCGGGTGGTGTGCATTGCTACTCCCCAAATAGTGTGTGAATGCTCGGGCGGCTGCTGCTCCTTTAGCACAAAGAGGATGCACAATACTTCTTCCTTCACTCGGTTGTAGTCTTGTAGTTGTAGTTTGCAAAACTTCACAAAACCAGGAAGCTTGGGACTCCTACCCAGCTTTATGCTACGGGTTTTTTTTTTCCTCTCTCAGCAGAGTGTCAGCTGCCGCCGTTTCTGCGTGCTTCGGCGCAGCCAAAAGCGTTAGCAAATCTGCCAGTCCTTTTTGGTAGCCTTACGCGTTGCAGCCCCGGGGATTGGATTCTGCCCCCAAAGTAAAACCGTATGGGGGATCTCTTCTCTCACGGATTTTTCTCTCCTAGATGTAGCTTTAGGAAAAAAAAGTTAAAATTGGATCTACAAACTGCCTTGCGTTGTTTCAGCTGTAACTGCCAACTAGCTGTGGCGTACAATTGCTTAGGTGTGTTTAAGCAGTTAGGTATTTGTTCTGAACGTTGACCAGGAGAGGCAACTGAACGTTACGGGGTGTTTTCCCCCCCACTCTTTTGACGGAGTGCTCTGAAGTACTTTCTGTCTGGCTTTCAAGGGTGCGTTTCCCTGGCAGTTCAGCAGCATCTCTCTTGGGCGGCGCGGCTGGCCAGATGTCGCTCCTAATGACGTAAGGCGCAAAAAACCCCTGGTCAAATGATAACTGCGTATCTTGGAGACAGATAATCTACTGGTATCGATTCACAGCTGTGCAAGTTAAATTAACGCCAAAGGAAAATCCAGTCCTTCTCCAGTAGAAGTATTTTCATTGGATGTCTATAAACACACGCACAGCTTTTTTAGTATGAAGCGAATTGCTGCGATTTGTCCTTTGGTTTTCCTTTTACCCTCGAAAGCGTTACGCTTCGCTTCCAGCTTTGTCGACCGAGCCAGCAAGATGTGCTGCAGCAGTGCAAGGACTTGTACTGGTTTCAGCTGGGACAGAGTGAAGTTTCTTCTTAGTAGCTGGTATAGTGCTTTGTTTTGGATTTAGGATGAGAACAATGTTGATAACACACTGATGTTTTGTTTGTTGCGGAGTAGTGTTTATACTAGTCAAGGACTTTTCAGGTTCCCATGCTCTGCCCGGTGCACAAGAAGCTGGGAGGGGGCACGGCCAGGACAGCTGACCTTGAGTCAGAGGGACTGCGACCTGTGGATGAGTCCACGTGGGAGCAGGACACCCCGAAGCACCTGTGGACGTGGTAAGCCCATGCCAGAGCAGGTATGTCTCGCAGCGTCTGTGGCCATGGTTATGTCTGTGCCGCAGCAGGTATACTTCTGAAGGGATTGTGGCTGAAGGAGAAGGCCACACTGGAGAAAGTACCCCTCGAAGCGCCTGTGGCTGTGGATGAGTCCGCGCTGCAGCAGGTACACCTTGAAGCATTGGTGGCTGTGCATGAGCTCATGCTGGAGCACTTCAAAGCGTGTGGCCATGGGTAAGGCCATGTTGGAGTAGGTTTACTTCTGAAGAGAACGTGGCTGTGGGTAAGGCCATGCTGGAGCAAGTGTATCTCGGAAGGCATTGTGGCCCGTGGAGAAGGCCACGCTGGAACAGGTGCACCCCTAAGTGAGTGTGGAGAACTCTGTGCCACAGCTGGTGTACTCCTGGAGAGACCGGCTCGTAGATACGGCTCCACTTGGAGCAGGTAAACCCCTGAGGGACTGCAGCCCTTGGATAAGTCCAAGCCAGCGCGGGAACGGAGGGGGAGCACGGCAGAGCAGAGCCTGAGCGAGAGGTGCGGCACCGTCCCCCGGCAGGCTCCCCCCGCGGCGTGGGGCAGCCACCGGCTTGCGGGACGGGGGCCGGGGGGGGCTGCAGCCGTTTGGGGGGGCTGCCCCCATTTTATTGTTCTGGCGGAGCTCCCCTTTTTGGGGGCCGTGTGCGTATGTAAATGGCATTATTAAAGTAGCGAGCTGCCGGTCGGGGCTGTTTTCCTTGTTTTTGTGCCTTTTTTGGGGGGTGAATTAAAAGGGTGGGGTAGGGTGGAGGAGCCTGGGGGGTGATGATGTCATTTGGGGCACCCCAGTGTCACTGGGGGCGGGGGCGTGATGATGAAACAGAGGAGCAGGTGAGTGGGGGATGGAGGTGTCACGGGGAGGTTTCCCCCCAGATAAGGGGGGGGTCACAGCCCCAAAATGCTAGAGAATTCATTAAAAACATTAAAAACTGTAAATACAGGTGTGAGGCATTGCAGTAGAGAAAAATCTCTCGCCTTTATATATATTGAAAAATATATATATATTGAAAAATAATATTCATTTATATATATATAGAAAAGGATTTCAAAATACAAACCTGTACCTGCTATGTTATAGAAATTATTAAAAAATCTAAATGGAGATAGATAGAGTTTTAAAATAAAAAAGAACTTGTCTACATGTTAAGAAATAAAGGAGTTTAAAATGCAAAAAGAGATGATGTAGATGAACGAATTTAAAACAGAAAAAAGTCTGGATAGGTAGAGCTCTCTACGCTTACCGTGTGTCCCAGAGTAAAAGGTTATACAGAAGTGTAAACAGATAACTAAGTCTAAACAGATAGAATTGTAAGTAGATATCTAAGTCTAAAGAGAGAAGTCTAAGGTATCAAAGTGTCAAAATATCTAAGTCTAAACAGCTAGCTAATCTAAATAGATGTTCTATATAATAATAAGTGTAAATAGGCACGTATGTGTCAATAGATATATGTGTGAATATATGAAAGTGTAAATAAGCACGTACGTGTAAGTAGATATATCAGTGTAAACAGGTAATATGCATCAAAGGTATCTGTTGCCTGAATATATGTATGTGTAACTAGCTGTGTAAGTGTAAACGTCTATGCTACAGAAGGTTTCTAAAATGCAAAGAAACCCTGTTTATAGAAAGGATTTAAAAACTCGACCTCCCCCTCGAATCTCTCTTGAAGGTATAAAAGCACTTTCCAAAGCTGTCCCTTCCCCCTTTTCCCATCCCGCTTTGGGGCCAGTTTCCCCCAAACGGGGACTTTCCTCTGCGGGGCCACGCAATTTGGAGGGGGGGAGCAACACAGTTTCCTTCGGCTGGGGCTGCACGGCTAGAAGGCGCGTCCCCTGGGTGGTGGATAGGGGATCCCTCTCTGGAGGGTGCACCGGATAAAATTGAAGAAGGTGCCGCGAACAAACGCAGCCTAAGGGAAGGCCACCCTGACAGAAAAACCACTGGCCCTCCAAGTCATGGGGGTTGGGCAGGAGGCCAACTACCTCCTCCCGGAAAAAAAATAAAAAGTTGCAGAAACAACGAGCATCAACTTTCAAAAAAAAATGAAATGGCGGAGATGGAGAAAATCAGTAATGAAGTGAGGAGGAGGAGATGGAACTGGATCGGTCATGTCTTGAGGAAAAAACCAACAGAAGACTGCGCTGTGGCCCTTGGGACTCCAGAGCACGCAGCCACAGACCGATCGAAGCGGAAGAACGATGTTCGCGCCTTGTGTGCCTCCTGGCACTGAGAGAATTCAGATTCAGAGCAACACAGTTTGGGGCTCCCAGGAAAGCCGAATCTGCCTGGATTTGTGCAGCTGGAAAGCAAGCACTGCCCCCCCCATGTTAATGCGGAAAACCAAAAGTAAAAATGACCCATTGTTATGTTGTGGAAAAGCGCTGGAAAACCCCAGAACTGAATATTTTGGAAAGTAGAAAACCACAAGTTTTGTATTATGTCAAAGCAAAAAAAAAAAAAAAAAAAAAAAACCACACACAAAAAAAAAACAACACAAAAAAAACACCCACAAACAACCAAAACAAAAAACAACCAAAAACCAAACCTAAACCCACCAAAAAACACTGCTAATTTTGGGAAAATTTGGGGTGAAATGCTGGCAGTTCGAGGGCCATTGCTGGGGATTCTCTGGAGTGGATTTGTTCTCTGGCGTGGATTCCTTCTCCGGAGCGGAATATGCGTTGCGGGTTATCCCAGGTGAGTTATCTGCTGTGGATTATGCCGGGTGGACCCCCTGGTGTAGGTCATCCCCACCCGTGTCCCCCCGTGCACCTTTCTACCCACACGTAGCCTCCGTCCGTCCGTCCGTGTCCGTCTCCTCCCCCCGTCCTCCTCTGCGTGTCTCTCCGCCCTCCCGAGTGCTCTCCACCCGAACGTCCCCCTACACAAGGTTTCTCCCCCTGTGCAGTTTTTTTTTTTTTTTCCCCGGGCTGTGCCCCCCGCGTCCCCTGCCCTCCAGTCTCGCGCCCCTGCTCCGCCCCACCCATAACCCCTTTGCTTCTGGACCCCCGGGGCGCTGCCTGCACCCCCCCATCTGCCCATTGCCCCCACCCAAATTGACACCCCCCAACCCGCTCCCTGTGTTGTCCGAAAAGTGGCTCCTTTGCCCGGTGTGCAATGGCCCAATAATCACCCACTCAGGAGAGACGTTGATTACTTATTTCAGGTTTGCACAAAGCTGGGTGCTTGGCGATTTCCCACAAATCAGGCACACCCCCATACAAAACGGCGGTATATTTATCAGCTTACATGATTAGTATAAACCTGCCTAAATTTACACTTGTTGGCTGGTGATTAACATTTCATACACTATTGGTTTACTGTACTTAAATTATCCTTGCTTGCTCTGTAAATTAGCACGCGTGCTCCTTTCAGGTGGGGGGGGCAAGTCTTTTTGGTCCTGAATTGAGTCGGCGGTCGCGATCTCCCCTCGCCACATTTACCTGTCACCCACTTTCTGCAGTTTGATCAAACTTCACGTTTCTCTGGCCACCGTCCAGTCTTTGGTGGCACTGAGAGAAAACAAAAACAAAAACAAAAACAAAAAAACCCAACAACTTATATCCATTACAATTATGTAATTCGGAAAAATCAATTTGCCAATATTCCCTAGGTGTGAAACATCTTTTTACCTCTCCGGGAGGGGGCGTCCTTTGGATCTTAGGGTTATTTTTGACACAAATCGCACATTGTTGTGTGACACTTTTAGCAATCAACATCATGTTGATTCCTACAGCCTACCTCCTACTGTTTCAATTAAAGCTTCAGTTCCCATATGTGTGCTCTTATGTGTTCGTTCCGTTAGTTCCTTCATTATCTGTGGAGTTACAACACATTGTCCGATTGGAGTCACCCACCATCCTTCGGCAGTCTTCATGCATTTCAATAGTTCAGCCAACTTGTCTTCTTTTTCTGTATATTTAGGAGTGTCAATTTTTAAGATTCTTTCTGGAACTAAGGTTGTCACTGTTGCTGATAGAGCAATTCTTTTTCATAGCCTCATCTGCTTTTCGATTTCCTTTAATTACATCAGTTCGTCCAGACTGATGTGCTTTGCAGTGTATTACTGCTGTTTCTTTAGGTTTATTAAGTGCCTCAAGTAATTTCATAATCTCTTTGCTGTATTTTATAGGGTTTTCTTGTGATGATAACAGTCCTCTTTCTTTCCAAATTGCACCATGTGCATGTATTACTCCAAAAGTATATTTTGAATCAGTATAGATATTAGCCCACTTTCCTTCTGATAATTCCAGAGCTTGAGTTAAAGCGACTAATTCAGCCTTCTGAGCAGGTGTATTCACTGGCAGTGGTCTTGCTTCTATTTCTTCTTCTAAGGTACCAACAGCATACTCAGCCATCCGTTCCCCTTTCACAGCGAAGCTGCTTCCATCAGAGAACAGCTCCCAGTTGGGATTCTGCAAGGGAGTATCCTTCAGGTCTGAACGACTAGAGTACACCTGTTCGATGGTTTGTAGACAATCATATGACAATTCCTCCCT
Source organism: Platalea leucorodia (assembly GCF_965183815.1). Classification (NCBI taxonomy): domain Eukaryota; kingdom Metazoa; phylum Chordata; class Aves; order Pelecaniformes; family Threskiornithidae; genus Platalea; species Platalea leucorodia. The sequence goes on along the minus strand of NC_138830.1, from coordinate 110,136 downwards.
TTCATGTAGAGGTAACAGCGATGCCAGATTCAGGGCACTGGACACTTTCATTGCTATATATTCTTGTTCGAGCAATATCGCTTGGTCTTGTACCATTCTGCTCGGGGATAGCCAATGATGTCCTTTCTGCTCCAGCACCGCTGCAACAGCATGTGGCTCATAAACAGTTATTTTCTGTCCCAAAGTCAATTTTCATGCCTCTTGTATTGGCAACACAGCAGCTGCTACTGCTCTCAGACATCCTGGCCATCCAGAGTTTACTTTATCCAATTGCTTTGAAAAGTAAGCTACTGGTCTTTTCGTCTCCCAAAGTTTGTACAAGCACTCCCAGTGCCTGATGTTTGATAAATTCAGGAGACCTAAAGCAGGAGCACTCATGAGAGCGATTTGTATTTCATCAAATCCTTCCTGGCATTCTGGCTCTCCTGGTCCCTTAACAGCTTCATACAAAGGTTTAGCCATTAACCCAAAATTAGGTGTCCACAGGCAACACCATCCAGCCATTCCTAGAAATCCCCTGAGTTCTCTTTTCGATGTGGGGAGGGCGATTTGGCAGATCGCCTCTTTTCTCTCAACTCCCAGTTTCCTTTTTCCTTGGGATATCTCTAATCCAAGATAAATTACATTTTTCTGCATAATCTGTGCTTTCTTTTGTGACACTCTGTATCCTGCCAACCCCAGACAGTTCAATAGATTAATAGTTGCCTCTCTACATTCTTCAGCTGTGTCTGCCCCCAACAAGATACCACCTACATATTGTAACCAGGTAGCGGTAGGCTTCTGACCTTGCCATTGTTCCAGTTCTTTTGCCAATACATTACCAAAGATTGTACGATTATTCTTGAATCCCTGAGGAAGCACTGTCCAGCAGAACTGCACTTTGCGTCCCATTGCAGGGCTCTCCCATTCAAAGGCAAACAGCTTCTGACTTTGTTCGTCCAATGGAATGCAAAAGAAAGCATCTTTTAAGTCCAACACTGTAAAATAAACATTTGAATCAACTATCGTTGTCAGCAGAGTGTAGGGATTAGGCACCACCGGGTGTACATCAATCACTATTTGATTAATAGCTCTTAGATCCTGTACTAATTGATATTCCTATGAATGTGGCTTTTTATCAGGCAAAATCAGGGTATTATATTCAGATTGACACTCTCGACAGTCCATATTTTAGAAAATTATTAATTATAGGCTCCAGTCCAACCTGAGCTTCCAATTTCATGGAATATTGTTTTCGTCTTACTGGCCTTGCTCCCAGTTTCAATTCCACTTTTAGCGGTTCTGCCAATTTGGCTCTTCCAGGTTTCTCAGTTGCCCATTAGAAGGGAACCGCTGCATTCGTGATTTCAGAGGGAACTTCAATTTGTTCTTCCTTATTTTCAGCATTCTTCGTTTCTGACAATTCCTGTAACATATATGTTTGTGCCTCCCAGGCGTTATTTTGTGGAATATGTACTTGAACTTTATTCTCATGAAAAAGTTATGTGTGCTCCCAATTTATTCAATAAATCCTTTCCCATCAGAGGTAGGGGATATTCTGGCATATACAAAAATTCATGTGTAAGTGCTTTGTTTCCATTTTCACGCTTAATCAGTTGAAAGAAAGTTCTAATCTCTCGTTTTCCCGTGGCACCAATTACTGACATAGAGAATTTACTCATAAGTCCTTTACAACTGTTTAATAGAGAATGTATTGCTCCTATATCAACTAAAAATTTAGCTGTCTGATTCGCCAGCTTAACTGAAACCAGGGGATCAGCTGGGGAGACCTTAATGTTTTCCCCTGGTGCCCTTCATTCATTGTCTGAATCCTCTAACGTCATAAGGTGGGCATTTCTTACCCGATCTTGCTCCTCTAGCCCCTTTAGGTTCGGGCGTTCATTCTTCCAGTCTCCCTCCTGTTTACAGGCTGCACGTTGCTTTGGCCCCACCAGGGTTAGGTTTTGTGAACCTCTTCCCTGCATCATTCCGCCTTGTTCCCCTCTTACTCTACTTCCACCCCTACCTTTCCTTCTACTATTATTCCCATTTCTTGCTGCTGCCAGTGAAGATGCTTGCAACTTCATTCTGTTCTGTTTCTCTTTTCTTTCTCTCTCATCCCAATTATTGACATACCCCTGTCCCCATCGACTTTCTGTAACATTCTCTTTATATCCTGCACTTACTGCCCAATAAACACCATATTGAACATCCTCCCATTTGCTTCATCATCCGGCTTCAAATCCATCCATTTTCTAGCAGTTTCACACAGCCTCTCATAGAAAGGAGAAGGGTCTTCACTTTTACTCTGTACCACCTGATACAACTTTGCAAGATTTTTGGGTTTAGGTACCCCGTGCTTTTTGGGCAGGAGGCCAACTACCTCCTCCTGGAAAAAAAAAATAAAAAGCTGCAGAAATGACAAGCATCAACTCGGAGATGGAGAAAATCAGTAATGAAGTGAGGAGGAGGAGATGGAACTGGATCGGTCATGTCTTGAGGAAAAAACCAACAGAAGACTGCGCTGTGGCCCTTGGGACTCCAGAGCACGCAGCCGCAGACCGATCGAAGCGGAAGAACGATGTTCGCGCCTTGTGTGCCTCCTGGCACTGAGAGAATTCAGATCAGACCCCATGCTTTACCCCATACAAAATTAACTGCTGATACCTTTTGATCATCAATCTGTCCGCACTAATATTCTGATCCCAATCTGGTTCTTGTATTGGCATAAAACAACCCGGACCGTCCCTGGTATTTAACCTCATATTGTCCTCTGGAGCTTTTTCTAACACCATTCTCTTCTCCTCAGGGAGAAATAAAGTATTAAGCAACACCTGCATATCTTTCCAATCCGGGTTATGATTTTCAATTATCAATTTAAAGGACCAATACATTTTTTCCAGATTTTCCCGATATGACCCAGCAGACTCCTTCCAATTCATTAACTCTGAGGCTGAAAAAGGTGCTTTCACATAGACAGGTGTTCTGTCCGGTCCTACCGCCTGGCGCAACGGAGCCCGAATCACAGGGTTCTGCTGTGCCCAAGTTCTGCCCACGTCCTTCACTGCTTCTCTCCCTATCGACAACACTGTCCCCTTCTCTTCCCAGGGAGACCATCAGCTGCGCATCCTCTTCTCCATCTTCCACTTTCAAACACCTTTTCCCAATGCTAGAAGCAGAACAACACCGAGGCAATTTATTTTTATACTCCGTCATCAAGACATTTGAATCAGATACCAACAATTTGCATTTTCTTGTTGTCTTATAATCATTTCTTAAAGAAAAGAACAAATCCACGTATTTCATCCCATTTATCCTGCCTTCTACAAAATAACGAGCTGCAAAATAGTATTATAATTCAGAGTTCTCATATCCGGCCATTTTTCCCCATCATCCAATTTATACATCGGCCACCATCGACTGCAGTATTCTTTTAATTTTCTTTTAGTTAGGGGATCCCCACCAAACTTATTCCAGTATTGCAGTATGTATCCTAATGGAGAGCAAAGGGGAGGTTCAGCAGACTGTCCTGCCCCTTGTCCCGCTCCCATATTTTTACCCAAAAAGAATGGTCTTATCCCCTTTTTCAGGCACTCCAGTCATCACTGTCAAGTGTTCACGAATACCTCTTACTTTTACCATTTATACAGCTCCCCTTACAATGTCTCTAACTTACGTGTTGCACCGTTGAGTCGCTTGCCCGCTCCAGACAGGGAGAGCACTCGCAGGGTCCCCGAACAAACAGGTCGGCGCGCGCTGGAATCCGAAGAACGGCTTCTCCCCTCCGGTGGCCGGCGAGTCGCCCCGGGCAAGGCTTCACGGCTGTCCCATCGCGGTCGCCAAAACTGTTGTCCGAAAAGCGGATCCTTTGCCCGGTGTGCAATGGCCCAATAATCACCCACTCAGGAGAGACGTTGATTACTTATTTCAGGTTTGCACAAAGCTGGGTGCTTGGCGATTTCCCACAAATCAGGCACACCCTCATACAAAACGGCGGTATATTTATCAGCTTACATGATTAGTATAAACCTGCCTAAATTTACACTTGTTGGCTGGTGATTAACATTTCATACACTATTGGTTTACTGTACTTAAATTAGCCTTGCTTGCTCTGTAAATTAGCACGCGTGCTCCTTTCAGGTGGGGGGGGCAAGTCTTTTTGGTCCTGAATTGAGTCGGCGGTCGCGATCTCCCCTCGCCACATTTACCTGTCACCCACTTTCTGCAGTTTGATCAAACTTCACGCTTCTCTGGCCACCGTCCAGTCTTTGGTGCCAAGATGCTCCCGTTTATCAGTCTGTTAGCTCTTCCTCAAGGCTAGAGCCATTAGTTTTCCGCAGTGTGTTACTTATACAAACACTTTCATATCTTTGAGCTCCCTCCCAAATTCCTTTCCCAAGGCACAAGTCGTTAGTAGTTTTGCTAGTTGGAAAATGACTGTTTCTGCAAGACACCACCTGCGCCCTGCTCCCATCCCACTCTCCCTGCCCCTATGTTTTGGATTTGTGCTGGAAAAAGTGTTGATAACACACACAGGGATGTTTTAGTCACCGAGCAGCACTTGCACAGTCAAGGCCCTTTCTGCTCCTCACCCTGCCCCGCCGGCGAGCAGGCGGGGGCACAGAGCGCTGGGAGGGGGCTGGGAGAGCTGACCCCGGCTGACCGAGGGGACGTTCCGCACCGTGTGGCCTCATGTCCAGCAATAAAATGAGGGGGAGGCTGGCGGACGGCTGTGGCTCGGGGACTGGTGGAGCATCAGTCGGTTGGTGGTGAGGAATTGTTTTCATTTGTATTGCCTGTCTGTATTGGCTTTCGTTTTTCTCTCTTAGATTTTTAGTTTTCCTCTTTTCTGTAACAGTGGTTGTGGTTGTTGAACTGTTTTTATTTCAACTCATCAGTTTTCTCACTTTTACCCTTCTGATTCTGAATTTTTTTTTTTTTTAAATCTCTCCAGGGTCTGTTGGCTCGCTGGTGTCACTCTCCCACCCCTGATGCCGCCTGCAGATGAATCCAGCAATCCCGGGGGCTTACTCTGGGGGCAAAAAAGCCGAGCCAAGGCAAAGGTATTGACCAGGTTCCCTGCGCTGCTTCCCCCGGCTGGGTCCTGGGGTGAGGGGCGCGGAGAGAAAGGGCCAGCAGCCCTCTGCGAGCTGTCAAGCGCAGAGGACTGAAATGCTCGAGCCGCTTGGGTGCTTTTTGGGGGCGAGGCAATGGCTCTGGCTGCGTGGGCTGTGAGCGGGAGCAGGGGCAGAGAAGGGCGAGGCTTGTGGCCCCCCCCCCCCCCGTAAGGCGGCGGCGGCGGCTGCGGGCGGCCCAAGGCGGGCCGGGGTGCGAGTCCTTTGTCCCCGCGGGGAGCGCTCGGGGCGCGGGGCTCGGTGTGGTGCTGCCGCCTGGCGTCCAAAAGCGGGTACTGCAGCTCGGGTCGCGCCCGGGGGCGGTGGGGCGTTTTGGCCGTGCCTCGGTGCTGCCGCCTGGCGTCCAAAAGCGGGTACTGCAGGCCGGGAGCCGCGCAGGGGCGGTGGCGTGCACGTGCTCCCCGGTGCCGGTGGCCGGTACCGGGCATGCGACAGCGCGGCGCCCGCGGGGCGATGCCGCCGCAGCCGTTGCTGCCTCCCGGTAAGGAAGCGCCGCTCTCGCCGCCCGGGAGGTGCTGGCTGCTGCTGGCACGGCCGCCTCGGCCTCCGCTGCAGCCCCGCCCCGGCCCACGCCCCCGTCCTGGTGTGGAGCGGCCCCGCCCCTAGGGACGGGCCCCGCCCCTGGAGCCCCCCGGCAGGGGAAGGGCACCACCCCTAGCGACAGGCCCCGCCCCTGGAGACCACCCCGTGCGGTGTGTCAGGGCGGAGCTTAGCCGCAGGGGGCGGAGCCTTGCGGTGGTAAGGCGGAGCTTTGCCGTGCGAGGGCGGAGCTTCAACGGCACATGCGCGGTGCTTAGGAGGCGGAGCCTTGCCGCGGGGGGGCGGAGCTTTGCCCTCAGGGGCGGAGCTTTGGCCGAGCATGCGTGCTGTGTCAGGGGTGGAGCTTAGCCGCGGGGGGCGGAGCGCTGCCGTGTGAGGGCGGAGCCTCACCGGCGCATGCGTACTGTGTCGGGGCGGAGCTTTGCGGCGTGGGGCGGAGCCTTGCCGCGGGGAGGGCGGAGCTTCGCTGGCGCATGCGTGGTGTGTGCAGGGCGGAGCTTAGCCGCGGGGGGCGGAGCGTTGCGGTGGTAAGACGGAGCTTTGCCGCGTGAGGGCGGAGCCTCACCGGCGCATGCGCAGTGCACGGGGGGGCGGAGCTTTGCAGTGGGAGGGCGGAGCTTTGCCCTGAAGGGCGGAGCTTTGGCCGAGCATGCGCGCTGTGTCAGGGGCGGAGCTTAGCCGCGGGGGGAGGAGCGCTGCCGTGTGAGGGCGGAGCTCCACGGGCGCATGCGCTCTGTGTCAGGGCGGAGCTTTGCAGCGTGGGGCGGAGCCTTGCCGCGGGGAGGGCGGAGCTTCGCTGGCGCATGCGTGGTGTGTGCAGGGCGGAGCTTAGCCGCGGGGGGCGGAGCGTTGCGGTGGTAAGGCGGAGCTTTGCCGTGTGAGGGCGGAGCTCCACGGGCGCATGCGCGCTGTGTCGGGGCGGAGCTTTGCCGCGTGGGGCGGAGCCTTGCCGCGGGGAGGGCGGAGCTTCGCTGGCGCATGCGTGGTGTGTGCAGGGCGGAGCTTTGCTGCAGAGGGCGGGGTTTGCCGCGGGGAGGGCGGAGCTTCGCCAGCGCATGCGTGGTGTGTGCAGGGCGGAGCTTTGCTGCAGAGGGCGGGGTTTCCCGCGGGGAGGGCGGAGCTTCGCCAGCGCATGCGCGGTGCGTCGGGGGCGGGAATGGCGCGGTGGGCGGAGGTTCCCCGCGCGGAGGGGCCGGGGTGAGCCCGGGGCGGAGGGGAGCGGAGCGGTCGTTGGGCTGCGGCTGCAGGCAGCGAGGAGGTGAGCGGGGAAAGCCCCGAGGAGGGCGGCGGGAGGCACGGAGCGGGGAGGGTGCGGTGCCGTGTGGGAGCCGGGCGGGCGGAGCTTCCTGGAGCCGGGCGGCGGGGGGGAGCCGCGCCGCGCCGCTCCGAGCCGCTCCGCTCCGGGGCCGGGCGGTGGGGGGGCGCCGGGCCGGCGCCGGTGGGGGGGGGGGGGCGGCCGGAGCCGGAGCCGGTGGCGGGGGCTGCCCGGAGCCGCGCTGGCGGCTCGGCGGGGCTTCCACGTGCGGCGGTGGCGTGGGGAACGCTGTCCCCGCAGGGTCCAAAAGCAGGGAGGGCTGCGTCTCGCGGCATCTTGGAGCCCGGGGCTTTTGGTCGGCCACGTTGGTTCCCCGGGCCATGCCGGGAGGTGTAGTTTCTACGGCCGTGGCTGCCGGGCAAACCGCTTCCTTTTTTGCCTCCTTCTTTCCCAGTGTCACCTTCTGCGTCCCGCGCAGAAAATCCTGCGTGCTTGATTCCGCTCGCTGGCGCGTCTGGGGCTGCGGGAGCGGGGGGAAACACTTGCCGGTTCAAGGACGCCACGGGTGCGCCACATCAAAGCCAGAGGAAAGGCAAATCTGCTGCCCGTGCAGAAAAGCCGATGGCAAACTGCAGGTAAGAGAGCGCGCCTCCTTCCTGCAGTGCTCCCTTGGGAGTTACGGATGTTTGCCTTCCAGGCAAAAGAACAGACTTTGCTCTAGGAGAAACGAAGAGCTGCCTGTTCCCTTCTTTAGGCTCCGGTGTTTCTCTTCTGCTTGGTCGTGCTAATTGGATGGGCGAGCTGGAAAGAGCCTTTTTATTTTGATACGCAGAAGTCGATTGTTAGTAATATGCGGTGTCAGTAGAGTTCATTTTTGAGCACCTAGGTGCCAGTGGAAACGTAAGGAATGAAGCTCGATGGGAACTGATATTTAAATTTAGTTTTCCGTGATTTTTCTTTGCCATTAGAGCGTCGATGGCACAGCGTCCTGTGGCTCGGTCCACGTTCTGTTCCGTGGAGCCTTCGGTCTGGGACTTTGAAGTAACAAAGTTTGTCCTTCCAGAAAAGGGCTAGTCGCTCCTAGGATCGAGGTGTGGACTTGGAGAGTCTCTTAAGCACGTGCTCAGAATTAAAGCCGAATTTCACTTGACGTTGCTGCTGTTTGTCTTCACCTTCATTCCTTTCCCCACGGCTCCATCGTGAGTGGGAGCTCTGAATCATCCTTTTTGTTTTCAGTCTCCGACACGTTTTTTTACCCAAGGAGGTGCTACGTTTAGAAGTTAATGAGTTTTCTCACAAACGCGTCGGTCGATGCAGTTGCGTTGCGATTGTTAAAACCCCCAAAATAACACCAGTCTTACAGATCTGGCCTACTTCTTCCGAACGCGGATTCGTCACGTGCAAATCGGGATACAGATCGTCTGCGCTTCGTGCTCTGACGGGACGCTGTGCTGAGACAGGGATGAGCTCCCAAAGGCAAAAAATACAAGGTGGTGGGGTTTTTTTGGTTTGTATTTGGGGGCGGGGGGGTGGATTTAAAAGAAAAAAAAGAGCGCAGTGTTGACTGGTGGCAGCCTGCAGAGCTCTTTTGCTGCCCGACCTCTCCTTTTCCTCTCTTGAACTCCTCTCTCGTGGCTGTAATTGTCGTTTGGAGACGTTCAGAAGAGCGGTTCAGTGACTCGCCTGGGTCCGTGTGCCAGTAATACCGGGAAGGGAAGCGCTTGAACCGGTAGCAAATAAGTTGGCTACAAGCAGAGGTTCTGAAGGAAGAACAACGCTAACAGGAAGCGAATAGCAAGTTCCCAAAAAATGGGCGCGTGTCAAACGCATCCGAGTTTTACGGCCAAATGTTGTTTGGCAATATGTTCCAAACGGCTCTTTTTTCCTTCCCTCGGTTGTAGCCTTCGCAAAACTTCACAAAACCAGGAAGCTTGGGACTCCTACCCAGCTTTATGCTACGGGTTTTTTTTTCCTCTCTCAGCAGAGTGTCAGCTGCCGCCGTTTCACCGCGGTCGCCCTTTCTTCTGCCGTGAAAGTGCAAGACGGACGGAAAGGCTCCGTAGCGGTCTGCGAGTACAAGGTACGTCCGCGATGCGTGTCCGCGTTTTTCCGAAGGCGCTTGTAGTATGGACTTCAAAGTTAACGCCAAGAACGTGCCGGCTCTCCTTCCCTCTGTAGTTTTTCTAGGAACTGTTTTAACGCAGATACTAAAAGTCAAAGGAGGTCTGCGCTGGAGCGTGTTACGCCTGTGCAAAGTCGGCTTCCCTCCGTTTATTTTGCCTTCCTGAAAGCACAATCTTGTGTTTCTGTGCGCTTACTAGGAAACGCTATTGGGAAAACAATTGCGTCGTAAAAGAGGAAGGACGATGTTTGTGAGAGTTCAGGCGTTCAGAAGAAACAGCCTTTGTTTTTGTCATAAAAGCTGTGTGCTTTTTCAGTCAATAAGTTTTTAAAAAGAAGGATTTCCAAATACAAACCTGTATCTGCTGTATTATATAAATTATGAAAAAATAATTTTCTGTCTCTTTCCCTTTTTTCCGTCTCCGTTTTAGTTCACCGATGCGGGTTTTTAAATCGCTTCCTGATGTTCTTAATCGCCGCTTCCTTTAAACACTTAGTAGTATTACTACTATTCTATTGTCTTTTCCTTCCATCGTTAAACTGTTCTTACCTTAACCCACGAGTTTCCTGACTTCCGCCCTTGCAATTTTCTCCCGCGTAGCGGCCGTGCGGTGCTTAGCTGCTGGCTGGGGTTAAACCACGACAAAAGCTTCTGTCTGCTTGTATTCCGTCTGCCGTTTCCATTTTTTGAATTCTTCCTTGTCTCTATTAGTACCTTTGCTTTTTCAGTTTTCTTCCTAGGTCTCTCTTTTAGTTCCCTGTCCCTGTTTTTCATTTTTTTTCTCTTCGTTGCCCTAATTCCCGTCATTATTGAAGGTTTTTTTTTGCTTTTATCCCGTTCCCTGTCTTTAGTTTTCAACGAGTTGTTCTCTTTCCTTAGGGTCCTCCCTTTTAACAGCCTCGGAGGGGGCGTAGCTTCCCGCTGAGGAGCGGTTGGAGGAGGCGAGGTGGTTGTCAGCCGGGTCATCGTTTAGTAGTAAAGTAAGAAATGGCACGTTGGTTAATCATTTACCTTTTGGTTTTGTGGGAGCTGTGCTGGCTGCCTTTAGAATCGGCTGAGAATTTGAGGTGAGCTGGGTTGTAGAGGGGAGGCACCCGGGGCTGGCTATTTCACCCGAGCGCCACGGGCACTTTGTGTCTCCTGGCATCCTAGGCGCACCGAGTGACAGTCGCAGCATCTTTCTTTAGAATAGGCGTGGAGCAGGTGAGCGGAGCGGTACGGTGCTTTTGAGGAGGAGGGTGTCGCAGAAGCGGTTGGCAGTAACCAGACCGATGCTGAATACCAGCGCTGTGTTTTAGTTTGTTAGTGGGTTGTGGGTTTGTGGGTTGGGAGTTTGGTGTTGGTTTTTGGTTTGTTTTTTTTTTTTTTAGATGACAAAGAGGAACTGGGTGAGTGCAGGAATGTTCTAGTTAGGTGTGTGGTGGTTTTCTTTTTTTTGTTTGTTTGTTTTGTTTGTTTGTTTGTTTGTTTGTTTGAGGGTAGATTCAGATCCCTGGCCCTCTGAAAGCTCAGTTGTGGGATCAGGGCTGAGGAGGTAACAAGGATAGGAATTGCAGGGAGGGGTTATAAAGTTGGTGTCGGGGAGAGGCCTGTCCAGGAGCAGTCTCCTTTGGGAAGGGCAAAGGAGCGGGTTACTGTTGTTAGCGCGCTGCTGACGTTTGCTGAGCAGGGCAGTTCCATCCTGCGTCTGTGTGTTCTGCTTTTGCGTAGTCTCTCTTCTGTGTCTCGTGCCATGGCTTTCTCGGGTCTCGATGTTTCCGTAGCTCTTTGTGATCATCGGGCCCCTCGGTAAGGCTCCCGAGGGTCTCGAACGCATCGGCTCATCGGCATAGCGTTTCTTGAGCCCTGCTTATCTTGCCGTCGTAGCTTAAAGCACGGACGTGTCCGGGAAGCGTCGCGTTCCAGATGTTTCCGAGGGATCGTCTGTTGCGGTGGCCGGCCGGGCGGTCTCCGCAGGTCTGCTTTTGAGAGTTAGGTTTCTACGGTCGTCTTCAGGGGTTTCATCCCTGGTTCCTTAACGGTCTTAGGTCTTAAATCCTGGCTTGTCGTGCATCCATTTATCTTTTTTAGATGGTAGTTTTATCTCCTGGGCCACGGCAGGCACCGTAGGGGTTCCGTGCCGGAGGCATCTTCCCTACCGGAGTCGTTCCCGCTCGCGATCTTCTCGGGTCTCGAGGTCACGTCGTTTGTGGCGTCTGCGTGCAGTGTCTGTCTGTGTGTTTGGGGTTGGAGCCGCTCTGCCCAGGAGCGTTGCGATATTGGAGATAGGGGTAGCATAGCCTCACGGTGCTATGTCCGTTTGTACAGTATCTGTAGGCAAAGATTGTACGGGCCATCTCAAGGCAAGCAGCTGTAGACAGGTGCCGCAGTTACTTCTGTTTTGCGGGTGCCGGAGGCTGGACCGGCGCACGTAGCGAAGCGTCTTCTTCGCCTTGCCGTAACGGAAGGTGAAACTTGGGAATCGTACGGAGCGCAAGGTTGTTTAGAGGTGCGCGGCGAGGCAGTTGCAGGGATAGCTCTGGAACCGGGGGGCTGTGCTGCAGTGGCAGCTGGGTGGTGTAAGTGTAGTGGTTTGAGTGAGCGGTGGTTGAAGGATTGTTCGGTTCCTGAATGTGCCTAACCTTGTACGTGTGAAGTATTTTTATTGCAGGTCGTGTGTAATGTTGAGAGTAATTTATTTCGTATATACTTTAGAATAAAAAAACTCCAGCCGGGGGATTCCCCCCCCCGCCTGCTACAGGCAGGTGCTTTCTGGAGGGGCGAGGGCCTGGGACGACCGGAGGCTGCTGCATGCTCCAGTCCGACTGAGACGCTGTTCCCGGGGGACCTGGCGCAGGGAAAACTGAGGTACTTTCTGCACTTTTTTTTTTTTTTTTTGGGAGACCCCCGGGAACACCGTTCCCAGGGAGCGCCGCAGCGGCAGGGCGACGGTCCGTTGTGGCGTGCTGGTGGTGGAATGGATTGGCCGAGACCGAGGCGTGGTTTGGGTGGTAGCTGAATGAGCGGTGTGTTTGGAATGTATCTAACCTTTTATGATGGTGTGGGGGTGTTTTGTTTCTTTGCAGGTTCCAGGTGGAATTGAAATTTTTCCTTTGCAGACATGTAGAAATGAGAACAAAATGACAATTATGACTCCCTGGGACATAATTAATTTAAATTTGGAAAAAAAAAAAAAAAAAAATATTACTCCCAGGGTAGGAGCTGGTTGCTACTGCTGCACCAGCCTTACCATTTTTTAATTTTTTTTAGTTCGGTTTTTTTATAGTGTTTTTTATTTGTGGTTCCCCCCCCCCCCCCCCCCTTGTACTATATAAATATGTATACAAATATATACATACACCCTCCCAGGTGGGAGGAAGCAATGATTAAAATAATAACACCACACATTACTATAACAATTCATTCCTCCCACATGGAAGGGCAATTACCATCTTGTTATGAAACTGAATCAACTAATTATTCAAAGCAGTTAAATTTTTCTGGCACCCCCTACAAAACAAAAGAAAAAATAAACAACGAAAAATGCAAACGCAATCATTCAAACAAAATTGTACACAGCACACAAAAGTTGAAAAAGCAAAACGCACCGCGGCAAAAAACGAACTCGTCCAAAGCACCGAACTAGCCGACACAGTCCTCCCGGATGACAGAGAAGGTCCTCCAGAGCATAGAGATGAGCCAGAAAGTCCTCCCCGATGAGAAAGACTGTCCCTCAGACCATAGAGCTGCAAGGAGAAGTCCTCCCGGAGCATAGAGCGGCTCCGCAGACCATCGAGATGACCGCGAAAGTCCACCCAGACGATCGAGAAGGTCGTCCAGAGCATAGAGATGAAAGCAGAAGTGCCCTGGATGATCCAGAAGGTCGTGCAGCCCCTCGCGAATAAACGGGCAGTCCTCCCAGCGCATGCGCGGTGCGTCGGGGGCGGGCATGGCGCGGTGGGCCGAGGTTCCTCCCGCGGAGGGGCCAGCGTGAGCCCGGGGCGGAGCGGTCGTTGGGCTGCGGCTGCAGGCAGCGAGGAGGTGAGCGGGGAAAGCCGCGAGGAGGGCGGCGGTGCCTGCGGGGGAGCGGCCGGGCCGGCGTGAAGGCACGGAGCGGGGAGGGTGCGGTGCCGCGTGGGAGCCGGGCGGCGGGGTGGCGCCGAGCCGAGGCGCGCGGGTTCGGGGCCGGGCGGCGGGGTGGCGCGGAGCCGAAGCGCGCGGGTTCGGGGCCGGGCGGCGGGCGGGCGGGCGCCGAGCCGAACCGTGCCGTGTCGCGCCAAGCCGCTCCGCTCCGGTGCTGGGCGGTGGGGTGGCGCCGAGCCGAGCGGAGCGTGTTCGGGGCCGGGCGGCGGGGGTCCGGCGCGCCGCGCCGTGCTTTGCTCCGGGGCCGTGCGGCGGGCGGGCGCCGAGCCGAGCCGTGCCGTGCCAAGCCGCGCCGCTCCGGTGCTGGGCGGCGGGGAGGCGCCGAGCCGAGGCGCGCGGGTTCGGGGCCGGGCGGCGGGGGTCCGGTGCGCAGAGCCGAGCCGTTCCGTGCCAAGCCGCGCCGCTCCGGGGGCCGGGCGGCGGGGTGGCGCCGAGCCGAGCCGCGCGGGTTCGGGGCCAGGTGGCGGCCGGGCGCCGAGCCGAGCGGGTTCGGTGCCGGGTCGCGGGCGGGCGCCGAGCCGAGCCGTGCCAAGCCGCGCCGCTCCGGTGCCGGGCGGCGGGGGTTCGGCGCGCCGAGGCGCGCGGGTTCGGGGCCGGGCGGCGGGCCGAGCCGAGCCGTGCCGAGCCGCGCCACTCCGGTGCTTGGCGGCGCCGAGGCGCGCGGGTTCGGGGCCGGGCGGCGGGGGTCCGGTGCGCAGAGCCGAGCCGTTCCGTGCCAAGCCGCGCCGCTCCGGGGCCGGGCGGCGGGGTGGCGCCGAGCCGAGCCGCTCGGGTTCGATGCCAGGTGGCGGCCGGGTGCCGAGCCGAGCCGTGCCAAGCCGCGCCGCTCCGGGGCCGGGCGGCGGGGGGGCGCCGAGCCGAAGCGCGCGGGTTCGGGGCCGGGCGGCGGGCGGGCGGGCGCCGAGCCGAGCCGTGCCGTGCCGGTTCGGGGGCCGGGCGGCGGGGGTCCGGCGCGCCGAGGCGCGCGGGTTCGGGGCCGGGCGGCGGGCCGAGCCGAGCCGTGCCACTCCGGTGCTGGGCGGCAGGAGGGCGGCGCGCCGAGCCGCGCGGGTTCGGGGCTGGGCGGCGGGAGGGCGACGAGCCGAGCCGCGCCGCTCCGCTCCGGGGCCGGGCGGCGGGGGGGGCGCCGAGCCGAGCCGAGCCGCACCGGTTCGGGGCCGGGCGCCGCGCCGCATCGGGGCTGGGCGGCGGGGGGGCGCCGGGCCGGCGCCGGTCGTGGGGGGCCGGCCGGAACCGGTGGCGGGGGCTGCCCGGAGCCGCGCTGGCGGCTCGGCGGGGCTTCCACGTGCGGCGGTGGCGTGGGGAACGCTGTCCCCGCAGGGTCCAAAAGCACAGAGGGCTGCGTCTCGCGGCATCTTGGAGCCCGGGGCTTTTGGTCGGCCACGTTGGTTCCCCGGGCCATGCCGGGAGGTGTAGTTTCTACGGCCGTGGCTGCCGGGCAAACCGCTTCCTTTTTTGCCTCCTTCTTTCCCAGTGTCACCTTCTGCGTCCCGTGCAGAAAATCCTGCGTGCTGGATTCCGCTCGCTGGCGCGTCTGGGGCTGCGGGAGCGGGGGGAAACACTTGCCGGTTCAAGGACGCCACGGGTGCGCCACATCAAAGCCAGAGGAAAGGCAAATCTGCTGCCCGTGCAGAAAAGCCGATGGCAAACTGCAGGTAAGAGAGCGCGCCTCCTTCCTGCAGTGCTCCCTTGGGAGTTACGGATGTTTGCCTTCCAGGCAAAAGAACAGACTTTGCTCTAGGAGAAACGAAGAGCTGCCTGTTCCCTTCTTTAGGCTCCGGTGTTTCTCTTCTGCTTGGTCGTGCTAATTGGATGGGCGAGCTGGAAAGAGCCTTTTTATTTTGATACGCAGAAGTCGATTGTTAGTAATATGCGGTGTCAGTAGAGTTCATTTTTGAGCACCTAGGTGCCAGTGGAAACGTAAGGAATGAAGCTCGATGGGAACTGATATTTAAATTTAGTTTTCCGTGATTTTTCTTTGCCATTAGAGCGTCGATGGCACAGCGTCCTGTGGCTCGGTCCACGTTCTGTTCCGTGGAGCCTTCGGTCTGGGACTTTGAAGTAACAAAGTTTGTCCTTCCAGAAAAGGGCTAGTCGCTCCTAGGATCGAGGTGTGGACTTGGAGAGTCTCTTAAGCACGTGCTCAGAATTAAAGCCGAATTTCACTTGACGTTGCTGCTGTTTGTCTTCACCTTCATTCCTTTCCCCACGGCTCCATCGTGAGTGGGAGCTCTGAATCATCCTTTTTGTTTTCAGTCTCCGACACGTTTTTTTACCCAAGGAGGTGCTACGTTTAGAAGTTAATGAGTTTTCTCACAAACGCGTCGGTCGATGCAGTTGCGTTGCGATTGTTAAAACCCCCAAAATAACACCAGTCTTACAGATCTGGCCTACTTCTTCCGAACGCGGATTCGTCACGTGCAAATCGGGATACAGATCGTCTGCGCTTCGTGCTCTGACGGGACGCTGTGCTGAGACAGGGATGAGCTCCCAAAGGCAAAAAATACAAGGTGGTGGGGTTTTTTTGGTTTGTATTTGGGGGCGGGGGGGTGGATTTAAAAGAAAAAAAAGAGCGCAGTGTTGACTGGTGGCAGCCTGCAGAGCTCTTTTGCTGCCCGACCTCTCCTTTTCCTCTCTTGAACTCCTCTCTCGTGGCTGTAATTGTCGTTTGGAGACGTTCAGAAGAGCGGTTCAGTGACTCGCCTGGGTCCGTGTGCCAGTAATACCGGGAAGGGAAGCGCTTGAACCGGTAGCAAATAAGTTGGCTACAAGCAGAGGTTCTGAAGGAAGAACAACGCTAACAGGAAGCGAATAGCAAGTTCCCAAAAAATGGGCGCGTGTCAAACGCATCCGAGTTTTACGGCCAAATGTTGTTTGGCAATATGTTCCAAACGGCTCTTTTTTCCTTCCCTCGGTTGTAGCCTTCGCAAAACTTCACAAAACCAGGAAGCTTGGGACTCCTACCCAGCTTTATGCTACGGGTTTTTTTTTTTTCCTCTCTCAGCAGAGTGTCAGCTGCCGCCGTTTCACCGTGGTCGTCCTTTCTTCTGCCGTGAAAGTGCAAGACGGACGGAAAGGCTCCATAGCGGTCTGCGAGTACAAGGTACGTCCGCGATGCGTGTCCGCGTTTTTCCTAAGGCGCTTGTAGTACGGACTTCAAAGTTAACGTCAAGAATGTGCCGGCTCTCCTTCCTTCTGTAGTTTTTCTAGGAACTGTTTTAACGCAGATACTAAAAGTCAAAGAAGGTCTGCGCTGGAGCGTGTTAACGCCTGTGCAGAATCGGCTTCCCTCCGTTTATTTTGCCTTCCCGAAAGCGCAATCTTGTGTTTCTGTGCGCTTACTAGGAAAGGATATCGGGAAAACAATTTTATCCTAAAAGAGGAAAGACAATGTTTGTGAGAGTTCAGGCGTTCGGAAGAAACAGGCTTTGTTTTTGTCATAAAAGCTGTGTGCTTTTTCAGTCAATAAGTTTTTAAAATATCTTACAGTAGGTCTCGAAAAGCTTACTGCGATACTAGCGTCCGTACTAAAAGCGATCAAGGTCCAAGGAGAGACGTGGGCAAAAGAGGAGGAATCGGCGTCGCTTTCCCGAGAAGCATTGCCAGCCTTGTAAGTAGCGACAGCGAGTCCTGACGTGGTTTCGGTGAGTTACTGCTTCGGCAGCATCCTTTTTTCTTAACCTACAGCGTGTGATTTCTTACTTCAGCTGGAAAGAGATTTTCCAGAATGGAAATCTTTCTCATTCAAAGAAGTTGTGTTTTATGAGCTCCCCATCAGAGTGGGGATCTTCAGAGATGATGCGCTTGGCAGTGGAAGTCAGCAGCAGCAAGACTTTCCACTCTCTTAAAAAAAAAAAAAAAAAAAAAAGTCCGTTTGCTTCCAAAGACCCGAGCACAGCACGTCTTCCAGAAGTTGATGGCATCGCTGGTTCTCAGTTGCAACAGCCGAGATGTCATCAACACGCGTTCCTCTGCGTGCTTCGGCGCAGCCAAAAGCGTTAGCAAATCTGCCGGTCCTTTTTGGTAGCCTTACGCGTTGCAGCCCCGGGGATTGGATTCTGCCCCCAAAGTAAAACCGTATGGGGGATCTCTTCTGTCACGGATTTTTCTCTCCTAGATGTAACTTTAGGAAAAAAAAGTTAAAATTGGATCTACAAACTGCCTTGCGTTGTTTCAGCTGTAACTGCCAACTAGCTGTGGCGTACAATTGCTTAGGTGTGTTTAAGCAGTTAGGTATTTGTTCTGAACGTTGACCAGGAGAGGCAACTGAACGTTACGGGGTGTTTTCCCCCCCCGCTCTTTTGACGGAGTGCTCTGAAGTACTTTCTGTCTGGCTTTCAAGGGTGCGTTTCCCTGGCAGTTCAGCAGCATCTCTCTTGGGCGGCGCGGCTGGCCAGATGTCGCTCCTAATGACGTAAGGCGCAAAAAACCCCTGGTCAAATGATGACTGCGTATCTTGGAGACAGATAATCTACTGGTATCGATTCACAGCTGTGCAAGTTAAATTAACGCCAAAGGAAAATCCAGTCCTTCTCCAGCAGAAGTATTTTTATTGGATGTTTATAAACACACGCACAGCTTTTTTAGTATGAAGCGAATTGCTGCGATTTGTCCTTTGCTTTTCCTTTTCCCCTCGAAAGCGTTACGCTTCGCTTCCAGCTTTGTGGACCGAGCCAGCAAGATGTGCAGCAGCAGCTGCGAGGGCCGTAGCTGTTGCGGCGGACCTGTAAGCGTAGATTCTGATTGCGGTACGCCCTCGTCCTGCGGCCTCGCAGGGTCGTCTCCCTGCAGCCGTGCCATAAGGAAGGGGTGAGACGTTTTCCAACGCCGGCAAGAGCGTGTGCTTGTATGCGAAGAACATGTTCGGAATCGTACCGGTTAGTCTTAATGCTGATGGGAAGCGTTCAGGTCGCTCTAGCTTTTAAAGGATGTCTTGTATTTGGAGCTGACCTGCTTACCTCGAATCCTCCTTGAGCTCAGCTGCTCTCCTCTCCCTTGCTCTGAGTGAATTCCTCTACTCGCTGCTGTGCTATTTTTTTCACGTGCTGAAATATCGCTTGGGCTTTTTGTTTTTCAGGTGTCTTGTTGCAAGCGTCTCGTGATGCTCGCTAGGTACCCCCCGGCCCAGGTTGGCCTGCCTGTCGTGAAGCGTCCCGAGGGTAAGGGGCCGGCCCCGTGCCTGGAGGCTCCCGGCTCTGTCTCCGGCGGGTGCCCCGCGGGTGCGGCAGCGAGGGCTGCGTGGTGGGGCGAGTCCCGGGCCAAGAGGGAGCGGGGAGGTTCGTTGCCCCGGGGAGCCCGTCCCAGCGCGGGAACGGAGGGGGAGCACGGCAGAGCAGAGCCTGAGCGAGAGGTGCGGCACCGTCCCCCGGCAGGCTCCCCCCGCGGCGTGGGGCAGCCGCCGGCTTGTGGGCCGGGGGCCGGGGGGGGGCTGCAGCCGTTTGGGGGGGCTGCCCCCATTTTATTTTTCTGGCGGAGCTCCCCTTTTCGGGGGGGCGCCTACATATGTAAATGGCATTATTAAAGTAGCTGTTTTCCTTGTTCTGTGCCTTTTTGGGGGGGGTGATTAAAAAGTGTGGAGGGGCCTGGGGGGTGATGATGTCATTTGGGGCCCCCCAACGTCACGGGGGGCGGGGGCGTGATGATGAAACAGAGGAGCAGGTGAGTGGGGGATGAAGGTGTCACGGGGAGGTTTCCCCCCAGAGAAGGGGGGTCACAGTCCCAAAATGCCTGAAAACTCGTGTGTGTGTGTGATTAACCATGTGAAGAACTGGAAATACGGGTGCGAGGCATTGCAGTAGAGAAAAATCTCTCGCCTTTATATATATATATTGAAAAATAATATTCGTTTTTATGTGTGTGTATATATATATGTAAAAGGACTTCAAAATACAAACCTGTACCTGCTATGTTATAGAAATTATTAAAAAATCTCAATGGAGATAGATAGGGTTTTAAAATAAAAAAGAACTTGTCTCTATGTTAAGAAATAAAGGAGTTTAAAATGCAAAAAGAGATGATGTAGGTGAAGGAATTTAAACCAGAAGTCAGTCTGGATAGGTAGAAGTACCTACGCTTACCCTGTGTCACCGAGTAAGCCTAAGTAGGTATCCCGTGTAATCGAAGTAAAGGTTCTATGGAAGTGTAAACAGATAACTAAGTCTAAAGAGGTAGGATTGTAAGTAGATACCGAAGTCTAAAGAGAGAAGTCGAAGATATCAAAGTGTCAAAATATGCAAGTCCAAGAGCAAAATATCCAATATCCAAGAGCAACACAGTTTGGGGCTCCCAGGAAAGCTGAATCCGCCTGGATTTGTGCAGCTGGAAAGCAAGCACAAACACACCACACCGCACACACTCACACCCCCCCCGCCCCCCCGCATTTTAACGCAGAAAACCAAAAATGACCCATTGTTATGATGTGGAAAAGCGCCGGAGAACCCCAGAACTGAATATTTTGGAAAAGCAGAAACCCCCAAGTTTTGTATGATGTAAAAGAAAAAACAAAAAACAACAACAAACAAAGAAACCCCAAACGAAAAACCGGCGCCAATTTGGGCCAAATCTGGGGTGAACCGCGGACAGTTTGAGGGGCATTGCTGGGGATTATCTGGCGTGGATTCCTTCTCCGGAGCGGAATATCCGTTGCGGGTTATCCCAGGTGAGTTATCTGCTGTGGATTATGCCGGGTGGACCCCCTGGTGTAGGTCATCCCCACCCGTGTCCCCCCATGCACCTTTGTACCCACACATAGCCGCCGTCCGTCCGTGTCCGTCTCCTCCCCCCTGTCCTCCTCTGCGTGTCTCTCCGCCCTCCCGAGTGCTCTCCACCCGAACGTCCCCCCACACAAGGCTTTTCCCCCCGTGCGGGTTTTTTTTTTTTTTTTTCCCTGGGCCGTGCCCCCCGCGTCCCCTGCCCTCCAGTCTCGCGCCCCCGCTCCCCTGCTCCACCCCTCCCCTAACCCCTTTGCTTCTGGACCCCCAGCTCCGCACGGGCCACGGGCAGCCTGGGGAGCTTCACCCCGAGCCGTTCCTTTCCCCCCTGGGCAGCAGCGGTTCTGCCGCTGCTACAGGCAGGCGCTTTCTGGACGGGCGAGGGGCTGGGACGACCGGAGGCTGCCGCACGCTCCGGTCCGAGCGAGACGCTGTTCCCGGGGGACCTGGCGCAGGGAAAGGCGAGGGACTCTCCGCGCTGCCGGTGGCTCTTCAGAAGGGAACCGCGCTCTGGTTTTAGCGGCAGAAGGTGTCGGTCGGGCAGCCGCGTAGCACTGTGCTGAGCGACGGGGCAGGCGTCTGGCTTGTTGGAGTCCAGGCGTGTTTCTCGCCTCGCAGTCTCGATGCCAAAACAAGCAGGGGGTTCAGGTTCCCAAAGCCTTTGGACGTGGGAGCAAGACGACAGCTAGGTCTCTAGCAGCGCGGTATTTCAGCCGTGTTGCTTGCTGCAAATGGCTTGCAGGCCAGGAGATGTTGAGAGGGGTCTGAAACAAAGAAAGGGAGCGTGGAAGTGGTTGTTTGAAGGCGGCAAATGAGGCAGCCGAAGGAAGCGAGCGGCTCAGCTGCCTTGGTGGACCAGCCCCTCCAGCCTCCCGAGTCTGGCGCGCCGCAGGCGGTCAAAGCGCAGGCGCCGCGCTCGCTGGCGGGAGCGGCAGGGAGCGCAGAGCTGCGCTGCCGTCCAGAGCGGCGAGGGAACCGGCAGGGCTCTAGGGCCATCTGGTGCGGCCAGCCGACGGGCCTCTTTGCTTTCCCTGTTTCACGTCTAATTCCTTTGCGTGCCGCAGGGCAGGGTGGTAAGTAACATCGCGCAGGTCTTATTTAAGTGGCAAGCCCTGCGCGGGAAGCCCGGGGCGGCGCAGGATGAGCGGAGGGCACCGCGGCAGAGCCCGAGGGTCACCGGCGTATCGCTCGCTCGCAGATCGCGCGCTTGCCGGCGGTCTGCTCGCGTGCACCGCTTCCTGATAATCGTAGCTGCCCCTCTCACACAAAGCAGCTTTCAGTATCTCCTCGCGTGACTTCAGTGTCACTTTTTTTTTCTTTTTTTTTAATAAAATCTCTCCAGGGTCTGTTGGCTCGCTGGTGTCACTCTCCCACCCCTGATGCCACCTGCAGATGAATCCAGCAATCCCGGGGGCTTACTCTGGGGGCAAAAAAGCCGAGCCAAGGCAAAGGTATTGACCAGGTTCCCTGCGCTGCTTCCCCCGGCTGGGTCCTGGGGTGAGGGGCGGGGAGAGAAAGGGCCAGCAGCCCTCTGCGAGCTGTCAAGCGCAGAGGACTGAAATGCTCGAGCCGCTTGGGTGCTTTTTGGGGGCGAGGCAATGGCTCTGGCTGCGTGGGCTGTGAGCGGGAGCAGGGGCAGAGAAGGGCGAGGCTTGTGGCCCCCCCCCCCCCCCGGTCAGGCGGCGGCGGCTGCGGGCGGCCCAAGGCGGGCCGGGGTGCGAGTCCTTTGTCCCCGCGGGGAGCGCTCGGGGCGCGGGGCTCGGTGTGGTGCTGCCGCCTGGCGTCCAAAAGCGGGTACTGCAGCTCGGGTCGCGCCCGGGGGCGGTGGGGCGTTTTGGCCGTGCCTCGGTGCTGCCGCCTGGCGTCCAAAAGCGGGTACTGCAGGCCGGGAGCCGCGCAGGGGCGGTGGCGTGCACGTGCTCCCCGGTGCCGGTGGCCGGTACCGGGCATGCGACAGCGCGGCGCCCGCGGGGCGATGCCGCCGCAGCCGTTGCTGCCTCCCGGTAAGGAAGCGCCGCTCTCGCCGCCCGGGAGGTGCTGGCTGCTGCTGGCACGGCCGCCTCGGCCTCCGCTGCAGCCCCGCCCCGGCCCACGCCCCCGTCCTGGTGTGGAGCGGCCCCGCCCCTAGGGACGGGCCCCGCCCCTGGAGCTCCCCGGCAGGGGAAGGGCACCACCCCTAGCGACAGGCCTCGCCCCTGGAGACCACCCCGTGCGGTGTGTCAGGGCGGAGCTTAGCCGCGGGGGGTGGAGCCTTGCAGTGGTAAGGCGGAGCTTTGCCATGTGAGGGCGGAGCTTCACCGGCGCATGCGCGGTGCGTAGGGGGCGGAGCCTTGCCGCGGGGGGGCGGAGCTTTGCCCTGAAGGGCGGAGCTTTGGCCGAGCATGCGCGCTGTGTCGGGGGCGGAGCTTAGCCGCGTGGGGCGGAGCCTTGCGGTGGTAAGGCGGAGCTTTGCCGCGTGAGGGCGGAGCCTCACCGGCGCATGCGCAGTGCACGGGGGGGCGGAGCTTTGCAGTGGGAGGGCGGAGCTTTGCCCTGAAGGGCGGAGCTTTGGCCGAGCATGCGCGCTGTGTCGGGGGCGGAGCTTAGCCGCAGGGGGCGGAGCCTTGCGGTGGTAAGGCGGAGCTTTGCCGTGCGAGGGCGGAGCTTAAACGGCACATGCGCGGTGCTTAGGAGGCGGAGCCTTGCCGCGGGGGGGCGGAGCTTTGCCCTCAGGGGCGGAGCTTTGGCCGAGCATGCGCGCTGTGTCGGGGGCGGAGCTTAGCCGCAGGGGGCGGAGCCTTGTGGTGGTAAGGCGGAGCTTTGCCGCGTGGGGGCGGAGCCTCACCGGCGCATGCGCAGTGCGGGGGGGCGGAGCTTTGCAGTGGGAGGGCGGAGCTTTGCCCTGAAGGGCGGAGCTTTGGCCGAGCATGCGCGCTGTGTCGGGGGCGGAGCTTAGCCGCGGGGGGCGGAGCCTTGCGGTGGTAAGGCGGAGCTTTGCCGCGTGAGGGCGGAGCCTCACCGGCGCATGCGCAGTGCAGGGGGGGCGGAGCTTTGCAGTGGGAGGGCGGAGCTTTGCCCTGAAGGGCGGAGCTTTGGCCGAGCATGCGCGCTGTGTCAGGGGCGGGGCTTAGCCGCGGGGGGCGGAGCCTTGCGGTGGTAAGGCGGAGCTTTGCCGCGTGGGGGCGGAGCCTCACCGGCGCATGCGCAGTGCAGGGGGGGCGGAGCTTTGCAGTGGGAGGGCGGAGCTTTGCCCTGAAGGGCGGAGCTTTGGCCGAGCATGCGCGCTGTGTCAGGGGCGGAGCTTAGCCGCGGGGGGCGGAGCCTTGCCGCGGAGAGGGCGGAGCTTCGCTGGCGCATGCGTGCTGTGTGCAGGGCGGAGCTTTGCTGCAGAGGGCGGGGTTTGCCGCGGGGAGGGCGGAGCTTCGCCAGCGCATGCGCGGTGCGTCGGGGGCGGGAATGGCGCGGTGGGCGGAGGTTCCCCGCGCGGAGGGGCCGGGGTGAGCCCGGGGCGGAGCGGAGCGGAGCGGAGCGGTCGTTGGGCTGCGGCTGCAGGCAGCGAGGAGGTGAGCGGGGAAAGCCCCGAGGAGGGCGGCGGGAGGCACGGAGCGGGGAGGGTGCGGTGCCGTGTGGGAGCCGGGCGGGCGGAGCTTCCTGGAGCCGGTCCGGGGGGGCGCCGCGCCGCTCCGGGGCGGGGGGGCGCCGAGCCGCGCCGCTCCGGGGCCGGGCGGCGGGGGGGGCGCCGCGCCGAGCCGCGCCGCGCCGCGCCGCTTGTGCCGGGCGGCGGGGGGGCGCCGCGCCGAGCCGCTGAGCTCCGGGGCCGGGCGGCGGGGGGGGCGCCGAGCCGCTCCGCTCCGGGGCCGCGCGGCGGGGGGGGCGCCGAGCCGCTCCGCTCCGGGGGCGCGCGGCGGGGGGGGCGCCGCGCCGAGCCGCTCCGCTCCGGGGCCGCGCGGCGGGGGGGGCGCCGGGTCGGTGCCGGTGGGGGGGCGCCGGCCGGAGCCGGTGGCGGGGGCTGCCCGGAGCCGCGCTGGGGGCTCGGCTGGGCTTCCACGTGCGGCGGTGGCGTGGGGAACGGTGTCCCCGCAGGGTCCAAAAGCAGGGAGGGCTGCGTCTCGCGGCATTTTGGAGCCCGGGGCTTTTGGTCGGCCACGTTGGTTCCCCGGGCCATGCCGGGAGGTGTAGTTTCTATGGTCGTGGCTGCCAGGCAAACCGCTTCTCTTTTGCCTCCTCCTTTCCAGTGTCACCTTCTGCGTCCCGTGCAGAAAATCCTGCGTGCTTGATTCCGCTCGCTGCTCAGGTAATGGCGCGTCTGGGGCTGTGGGAGCGGGGAGAAACACTTGCCGGTTCAAGGACGCCACGGGTGCGCCACATCAAAGCCAGAGGAAAGGCAAATCTGCTGCCCGTGCAGAAAAGCCGAGGACAAACTGCAGGTAAGAGAGCGCACCTCGTTCCTGCAGTGCTCCCTTGGGAGTTACGGATGTTTGCTTTCCAGGCAAAAGAACAGACTTTGCTCTAGGAGAAATGAAGAGCTGCCTGTTCCCTTCTTTAGGGTCCGGTGTTTCACTTCTGGTTGGTCGTGCTAATTGGATGGGCGAGCTGGAAATAGCCTTTTTATTTTGATACGCAGAAGTAAATTGTTAGTAATACGCGGTGTCAGTAGAGTTCATTTTTGAGCACCTAGGTGCCAGTGGAAACGTAAGGAATGAAGCTCGATGGGAACTGATACTTAAGTTTAGTTTTCCGTGATTTTTCTCTGCCGTTCGGGCGTGGATGGCACGGTGTCCTGTGGCTCGGTCCACGTTCTGTTCCGTGGAGCCTTCGGTCTAGGACTTTGAAGTAAGGAAGTTTGTCCTTCCAGAAAAGGGCTAGTCGCTCCTAGGATTGAGGTGTGGACTTGCAGAGTCTCTTAGGCACGTGCTCGGAATTGGAGGCGAATTTCACTTGATGTTGCTGCTGTTTGTCTTCACCTTCATTCCTTTCCCCACGGCTCCATCAGGAGCGGGAGCTCTGAATCATCATTTTGTTTTCAGTCTCAAACACGTTTTTTTACCCAAGGAGGTGCTACGTTTAGAAGTTAATGAGTTTTGTCACAAACGCGTCGGTCGATGCGATTGCGTTGCGATTGTTAAAACCCGCAAAATAACACCAGTCTTACGGATCTGGCCTATTTCTTCCGAACACGGATTCGTCACGTGCAAATCGGGATACGGGTCGTCTGCGCTTCGTGCTGAGACAGGGATGAGCTCCCAAAGGCAAAAAATACAAGGTCGTGGGGGTTGGTTTTGTTTGTATTTGGGGGCGGGGGGGGGGGGTGGGTTTAAAAGAAAAAAAAGAGCGCAGTGTTGACTGGTGGCAGCCTGCAGAGCTCTTTTGCTGCCCGACCTCTCCTTTTCCTCTCTTGAACTCCTCTTTCGTGGCTGTAATTGTCGTTTGGAGAAGTTCAGAAGAGCGGTTCAGTGACTTGCCTGGGTCCGTGTGCCAGTAATACCGGGAAGGGAAGCGCTTGAACCGGTAGCAAATCAAGTTGGCTACAAGCAGAGGTTCTGAAGGAAGAACAACGATAACGGGAAGCAAATAGCAAGTTCCCAAAAAATGGGCGCGTGTCAAACGCATCCGAGTTTTACGGCCAAATGTTGTTTGGCAATATGTTCCAAACGGCTCTTTTTTCCTTCCCTCGGTTGTAGTCTTTGCAAAACTTCACAAAACCAGGAAGCTTGGGACTCCTACCCAGCTTTATGCTACGGGTTTTTTTTTTTCCTCTCTCAGCAGAGCGTCAGCTGCCGCCGTTTCACCGTGGTCGCCCTTTCTTCTGCCGTGAAAGTGCAAGACGGACGGAAAGGCTCCATAGCGGTCTGCGAGTACAAGGTACGTCCGCGATGCGTGTCCGCGTTTTTCCTAAGGCGCTTGTAGTACGGACTTCAAAGTTAACGTCAAGAATGTGCCGGCTCTCCTTCCTTCTGTAGTTTTTCTAGGAACTGTTTTAAGGCAGATACTAAAAGTCAAAGAAGGTCTGCGCTGGAGCGTGTTAACGCCTGTGCAAAGTCGGCTTCCCTCCGTTTATTTTGCCTTCCCGAAAGCGCAATCTTGTGTTTCTGTGCGCTTACTAGGAAAGGATATCGGGAAAACCATTTTATCCTGAAAGAGGAAAGGCAATGTTTGCAAGAGTTCAGAAGAAACAGGCTTTGTTTCTGTCATAAAAGCTGTGTGCTTTTTCAGTCAATAAGTTTTTAAAAAGGAGGATTTCAAAATACAAACCTGTATCTGCTGTATTATATAAACTATTAAAAAATAATTTTCTGTCTTTTTCCCTTTTTTCCGTCTCCGTTTTAGTTCACCCATGCGGGTTTTTAAATCACTTCCCAATGTTCTTAATCGCCGCTTCCTTTAAACACTTTCCTGACTCCTTTTCTCCTCTTTGCTGCCTTTATTCCCCTGTATTTCTGTTTTAATTCTTTCTTGTCTTTCCTTAGGGCCCTCGTTTTTTGAATCTTTCTTCTCCGTCCCTCTAGTTCGCTGTCCTGTTTTTTAATTTTCCCACTTATTTCCCTAATCCCTGTGGCTTTTTCCATGTTCTAGGTTGACTTTTCCCCTGGGGGTTTAGCTGGGTTTAATTGTTTCTTCTCTTCCCTTAGTGCCCTCGCTTTCTAAATTTTCCTTCCCCGATGGAGCTCCCTGTCGCTATTTATTAAGTTTTTTCCTTATTTCTTCCGTCGCCCTTGCTGTTCAAAGCGTCCTGCTTTCGGCTGGCAGAGAGTTAAGGTTCTTCCTAGTAGCTGGCACAGTGCTGCCTTTTGGATTTCGGATGAGCATCATGTTGGTAACGCGCTGACGTTTTGTTTGTCGCTAAGTAGCGCTGACACCACTCAAGGACCTTTCAGCTTCCCGTGCTCTGCCCGGTGCGCAAGAAGCTGGGAGGCGCCACAGGCAGCTCAGCTGCCCCAGAGCGGCCGCAGCGCTATTCCCTACCGTGGGACGTCACGCTCGGTCTGGAAACTGGGGGGGCGTTGGCCAGGAGTCAGCGATGGCAGCTCGGGGACGTGCTTGGCATCGGTCGGCGAGTGGTGAGCCCCTGTCTAGTGAAGCGCTTGCTTTGTATACTCTTATTGGTTTATTACTACTACTACTGCTACTACTAGTGTTACTACTATTCTGTTGTCTTTTCCTTCAATTGTTAAACTGTTCTTTACCTTAACCCCCGAGTTTTCTGACTTCCACCCTTGCAATTTTCTCCCGCGTAGCGGCTGCGTGGTGCTTAGCTGCTGGCTGGGGTTAAACCACGACAAAAGCTTCTGTCGACTTGTATTCCGTCTGCCGTTTCCATTTTTTAATTCTTCCTTGTCTCTATTAGTACCTTTGCTTTGTCCGTTTTCTTCCTACGTCTCTCTTTTAGTTCACTGTCCCTGGTTTTCATTTTTTTCTCTTCGTTGCCCTAAGTCCCGTCACTCTTGAAGTTTTTTTTGCTTTTATCCCGTTCCTTGTCTTTAGTTTTCAACGAGTTCTTCTCTTTCCTTAGGGTCCTCCCTTTTAACAGCCTCGGAGGGGGCGTAGCTTCCCGCTGAGGAGCGGTTGGAGGAGGCGAGGTGGTTGTCAGCCGGGTCATCATTTAATAGTAAAGTATGAAATGGCACGTTGATTAATCATTTACCTTTTGGTTTTGTGGGAGCTGTGCTGGCTGCCTTTAGAATCGGCTGAGAATTTGAGGTGAGCTGGGTTGTAGAGGGGAGGCACCCGGGGCTGGCTATTTCACCCGAGCGCCACAGGCACTTTGTGTCTCCTGGCATCCTAGGCGCACCGAGTGACAGTCGCAGCATCTTTCTTTAGAATAGGCGTGGAGCAGGTGAGCGGAGCGGTAGGGTGCTTTTGAGGAGGAGGGTGTCGCAGAAGCGGTTGGCAGTAACCAGACCGATGCTGAATACCAGCGCTGTGTTTTAGTTTGTTAGTGGGTTGTGGGTTTGTGGGTTGGGAGTTTGGTGTTGGTTTTTTTGTTTGTTTTGGTTTTTTTTGTTGTTTTGGTTTTGTGGGTTTTGTGGGTTTTGTGGGTTTTGTGGGTTTTGTGGGTTTTGTGGGTTTTGTGGGTTTTGTGGGTTTTGTGGGTTTTGTGGGTTTTGTGGGTTTTGTGGGTTTTGTGGGGTTTTTTTTGTTTTTTTTTGGGTTTTTTTTTTTTTTTGTTTTTTTTGTTTTTTTTGTTTTGTTTTAGATGACGAAGAGGAACTGGGTGAGTGCAGGAATGTTCTAGTTAGGTGTGTGGTGGTTTTCTTTTTTTTTTGAGGGTGGATTCAGATCCCTGGCCCTCTGAAAGCTCAGTTGCGGGATCAGGGCTGAGGAGGTAACAAGGATAGGAATTGCAGGGAGGGGTTATAAAGTTGGTGTCGGGGAGAGGCCTGTCCAGGAGCAGTCTCCTTTGGGAAGGGCAAAGGAGCGGGTTACTGTTGTTAGCGCGCTGCTGACGTTTGCTGAGCAGGGCAGTTCCATCCTGTGTCTGTGCGTTTTGCTTTTGCGTAGTCTGTCTGTCTTCTGTGTCTCGTACCATGGCTTTCTCAGGTCTCGATGTTTCCGTAGCTCTTTGTGATCATCGGGCCCCTCGGGAGGCTTACCTCGAGGGCGTCTCGAACGCATCGCCTCATCGGCATAGCGTTTCTTGAGCCCTGCTTATCTTGCCGTCGTAGCTTAAAGCACGGACGTGTCCGGGAAGCGTCGCGTTCCAGATGTTTCCGAGGGATCGTCTGTTGCGGTGGCCGGCCGGGCGGTCTCCGCAGGTCTGCTTTTGAGAGTTACGTTTCTACGGTCGTCTTCAGGGGTTTCGTCCCTGGTTCCTTAATGGTCTTAGGTCTTAAATCCTGGCTTGTCATGCATCCATTTATCTTTTTTAGATGGTAGTTTTATCTCCTGGGCCACGGCAGGCACCGTAGGGGTTCCGTGCCGGAGGCGTCTTCCCTACCGGAGTCGTTCCCGCTCGTGATCTTCTCGGGTCTCGAGGTCACGTCGTTTGTGGCATCTGTGTGCAGTGTCTGTCTGTGTGTCGGGGTTGGAGCCGCTCTGCCCAGGAGCGTTGCGATATTGGAGTTGGGGGTAGCATAGCCTCACGGTGATACGTCCATTTGTACAGTATCTGTAGGCAAAGATTGTACGGGCCATCCCGAGGCAAGCAGCTGTAGACAGGTGCCGCAGTTACTTCTGTTGTGTTTTGCGGGTGCCGGAGGCTGGACCGGCGCACGTAGCGAAGCGTCTTCTTCGCCTTGCCGTAACGGAAGGTGAAACTTGGGAATCGTACGGAGCCCAAGGTTGTTTAGAGGTGCGCGGCGAGGCAGTTGCAGGGATAGCTCTGGAACCGGGGGGCTGTGCTGCAGTGGCAGCTGGGTGGTGTAAGTGTAGTGGTTTGAGTGAGCGGTGGTTGAAGGATTGTTCGGTTCCTGAATGTGCCTAACCTTGTACGTGTGAAGTATTTTATTGCAGGTCGTATGTAATGTTGAGAGTAATTTATTTCATATATACTATAGAATAAAAAAACCCCAGCTGGGGCATTTCCCTCCCCCCCGCTGCGTTTTTTTTCCCCCGGTCCCGGCTGCTCTGCGAGGCGATGATCATCGCCAAGGTTTGGGCGGAGGTCAGGCTCGGGCCGGGGTTTTCTCAGGCAGGGCGATTTTTTTTTTTTTTTTTTGAGGCCCTCGGGAACACCGTTCCCAGGGAGCGCCGCAGAGGCAGGGCGACGGTCCGTTGTGGCGTGCTGGTGGTGGAACGGATCGGCCGAGACCGAGGCGTGGTTTGGGTGGTAGCTGAATGAGCGGTGCGTTTGGAATGTATCTAACGTTTTATGATGGTGTGGGGGTGCTTTGTTTCTTTGCAGGTTCCAGGTGGAATTGAAATTTTTCCTTTGCAGACATGTAGAAATGAAAACAAAATGACAATTATGACAATTATCCCTGGGAGTCATAATTAATTTAAATTAAAAAAGAAATTACTCCCAGGGTAGGAGCTGGTTGCTACTGCTGCACCAGCCTTACCATTTTTTAATTTTTTTTTAGTTCATTTTTTTATAGTGTTTGTTGTTTGTTTTTTTTTTTCCTTTGTACTATATAAATATGTATACAAATACATACATACACCCTCCCAGGTGGGAGGAAGCAATGATTAAAATAGTAACACCACATATTCCTATAACAATTCATTCCTCCCACATGGAAGGGCAATTACCATCTTGTTATGAAACTGAATCAACTAATTATTCAAAGCAGTTACATTTTTCTGGCACCCCCTACAAAACAAAAGAAACAATAAACAACGAGAAATGCAAACACAATCATTCAAACAAAATTGTACACAGCACACAAAAGTGTAAAAAGCAAAACCCAGCGCGGCAAAAACCGACCTCGTCCAAAGCACCAAACTAGCCGACACAGTCCTCCCGGATGACAGAGAAGGTCCTCCAGAGCATAGAGATGAGCCAGAAAGTCCTCCCCGATGAGAAAGACTGTCCTTCAGACCATAGAGCTGCAAGGAGAAGTCCTCCCGGAGTATAGAGCGGCTCCGCAGACCATCGAGATGACAGCGAAAGTCGACCCAGACGATAGAGAAGGTCGTCCAGAGCATAGAGATGAAACCAGAGGTCCCCTGGATGATCCAGAAGGTCGCCGAGCGCCTCGAGATTAAACTGGCGGTCCCAACCGGCGCATGCGCGGTGCGTCGGGGGCGGGCATGGGGCGGTGGGCGGAGGTTCCCCGCGCGGAGCGGAGCGGCGCGGTCGTTGGGCTGCGGCTGCAGGCAGCGAGGAGGTGAGCGGGGAAAGCCCCGAGGAGGACGGCGGTGCCTGCGGGGGAGCGGCCGGGCCGGCGGGAGGCACGGAGCGGGGAAGGTGCGGTGCCGTGTGGGAGCCGGCGGGCGGAGCTTCCTGGAGCCGGTCGGGGCCGGGGGCGCCGCGCCGCTCCGCTCGGGGGCCGGGCGGCGGGGAGGCGCCGCGCCGCTCCGGGGCCGGGCGCCGAGCCGCGCCGCTCCGGGGCCGGGCGGCGGGGGGGCGCCGAGCCGCGCCGCTCCGGGGCCGGGCGGCGGGGGGGGCGCCGAGCCGCGCCGCTCCGGGGCCGGGCGGCGGGGGGGCGCCGAGCCGCGCCGCTCCGGGGCCGGGCGGCGGGGGGGGGGGCCGCGCCGCTCCGGGGCCGGGCGCCGAGCCGCGCCGCTCCGGGGCCGGGCGGCGGGGAGGCGCCGCGCCGCGCCGAGCCGCTCCGGGGCCGGGCGCCGAGCCGCGCCGCTCCGGGGCCGGGCGGCGGGGAGGCGCCGAGCCGCTTCGGGGCCGTGCGGCGGGGGGCACCGTGCCGCTTCGGGGCCGGGCGGTGGGGGGGGCGCCGGGTCGGTGCCGGTGGGGGGGCGCCGGCCAGAGCCGGTGGCGGGGGCTGCCCGGAGCCGTGCTGGGGGCTCGGCGGGGCTTCCACGTGCGGCGATGGCGTGGGGAACGGTGTCCCCGCAGGGTCAAAAGCAGGGAGGGCTGCGTCTCGCGGCATCTTGGAGCCCGGGGCTTTTGGTCGGCCACGTTGGTTCCCCGGGCCATGCTGGCAGGTGTAGTTTCTATGGTCGTGGCTGCCAGGCAAACCGCTTCTCTTTTTGCCTCCTCCTTTCCAGTGTCACCTTCTGCGTCCCATGCAGAAAATCCTGCGTGCTTGATTCCGCTCGCTGCTCAGGTAATGGCGCGTCTGGGGCTGCGGGAGCGGGGAGAAACACTTGCCGGTTCAAGGACGCCACGGGTGCGCCACATCAAAGCCAGAGGAAAGGCAAATCTGCTGCCCGTGCAGAAAAGCCGAGGACAAACTGCAGGTAAGAGAGCGCACCTCGTTCCTGCAGTGCTCCCTTGGGAGTTACGGATGTTTGCCTTCCAGGCAAAAGAACAGACTTTGCTCTAGGAGAAATGAAGAGCTGCCTGTTCCCTTCTTTAGGCTCCGGTGTTTCACTTCTGGTTGGTCGTGCTAATTGGATGGGCGAGCTGGAAATAGCCTTTTGTTTTGATACGCAGAAGTCAATTGTTAGTAATACGCGGTGTCAGTAGAGTTCATTTTTGAGCACCTAGGTGCCAGTGGAAACGTAAGGAATGAAGCTCGATGGGAACTGATACTTAAGTTTAGTTTTCCGTGATTTTTCTTTGCCGTTCGGGCGTGGATGGCACGGTGTCCTGTGGCTCGGTCCACGTTCTGTTCCGTGGAGCCTTCGGTCTGGGACTTTGAAGTAACAAAGTTTGTCCTTCCAGAAAAGGGCTAGTCGCTCCTAGGATTGAGGTGTGGACTTGCAGAGTCTCTTAGGCACGTGCTCGGAATTGGAGGCGAATTTCACTTGATGTTGCTGCTGTTTGTCTTCACTTTCCTTCCTTTCCCCACGGCTCCATCAGGAGCGGGAGCTCTGAATCATCATTTTGTTTTCAGTCTCAAACACGTTTTTTTACCCAAGGAGGTGCTACGTTTAGAAGTTAATGAGTTTTGTCACAAACGCGTCGGTCGATGCGATTGCGTTGCGATTGTTAAAACCCGCAAAATAACACCAGTCTTACGGATCTGGCCTATTTCTTCCGAACACGGATTCGTCACGTGCAAATCGGGATACGGGTCGTCTGCGCTTCGTGCTGAGACAGGGATGAGCTCCCAAAGGCAAAAAATACAAGGTCGTGGGGGTTGGTTTTGTTTGTATTTGGGGGTGGGGGGGGGGTGGGTTTAAAAGAAAAAAAAGAGCGCAGTGTTGACTGGTGGCAGCCTGCAGAGCTCTTTTGCTGCCCGACCTCTCCTTTTCCTCTCTTGAACTCCTCTTTCGTGGCTGTAATTGTCGTTTGGAGAAGTTCAGAAGAGCGGTTCAGTGACTTGCCTGGGTCCGTGTGCCAGTAATACCGGGAAGGGAAGCGCTTGAACCGGTAGCAAATCAAGTTGGCTACAAGCAGAGGTTCTGAAGGAAGAACAACGATAACGGGAAGCAAATAGCAAGTTCCCAAAAAATGGGCGCGTGTCAAACGCATCCGAGTTTTACGGCCAAATGTTGTTTGGCAATATGTTCCAAACGGCTCTTTTTTCCTTCCCTCGGTTGTAGTCTTTGCAAAACTTCACAAAACCAGGAAGCTTGGGACTCCTACCCAGCTTTATGCTACGGGTTTTTTTTTTTCCTCTCTCAGCAGAGCGTCAGCTGCCGCCGTTTCACCGTGGTCGCCCTTTCTTCTGCCGTGAAAGTGCAAGACGGACGGAAAGGCTCCATAGCGGTCTGCGAGTACAAGGTACGTCCGCGATGCGTGTCCGCGTTTTTCCTAAGGCGCTTGTAGTACGGACTTCAAAGTTAACGTCAAGAATGTGCCGGCTCTCCTTCCTTCTGTAGTTTTTCTAGGAACTGTTTTAAGGCAGATACTAAAAGTCAAAGAAGGTCTGCGCTGGAGCGTGTTAACGCCTGTGCAAAGTCGGCTTCCCTCCGTTTATTTTGCCTTCCCGAAAGCGCAATCTTGTGTTTCTGTGCGCTTACTAGGAAAGGATATCGGGAAAACCATTTTATCCTGAAAGAGGAAAGGCAATGTTTGCAAGAGTTCAGAAGAAACAGGCTTTGTTTCTGTCATAAAAGCTGTGTGCTTTTTCAGTCAATAAGTTTTTAAAAAGGAGGATTTCAAAATACAAACCTGTATCTGCTGTATTATATAAACTATTAAAAAATAATTTCCTGTCTTTTTCCCTTTTTTCCGTCTCCGTTTTAGTTCACCCATGCGGGTTTTTAAATCACTTCCCGATGTTCTTAATCGCCGCTTCCTTTAAACACTTTCCTGACTCCTTTTCTCCTCTTTGCTGCCTTTATTCCCCTGTATTTCTGTTTTAATTCTTTCTTGTCTTTCCTTAGGGCCCTCGTTTTTTGAATCTTCCTTCTCCGTCCCTCTAGTTCGCTGTCCTGTTTTTTAATTTTCCCACTTATTTCCCTAATCCCTGTGGCTTTTTCCATGTTCTAGGTTGACTTTTCCCCTGGGGGTTTAGCTGGGTTTAATTGTTTCTTCTCTTCCCTTAGTGCCCTCGCTTTCTAAATTTTCCTTCCCCGATGGAGCTCCCTGTCGCTATTTATTAAGTTTTTTCCTTATTTCTTCCGTCGCCCTTGCTGTTCAAAGCGTCCTGCTTTCGGCTGGCAGAGAGTTAAGGTTCTTCCTAGTAGCTGGCACAGTGCTGCCTTTTGGATTTCGGATGAGCATCATGTTGGTAACGCGCTGACGTTTTGTTTGTCGCTAAGTAGCGCTGACACCACTCAAGGACCTTTCAGCTTCCCGTGCTCTGCCCGGTGCGCAAGAAGCTGGGAGGCGCCACAGGCAGCTCAGCTGCCCCAGAGCGGCCGCAGCGCTATTCCCTACCGTGGGACGTCACGCTCGGTCTGGAAACTGGGGGGGCGTTGGCCAGGAGTCAGCGATGGCAGCTCGGGGACATGCTTGGCATCGGTCGGCGAGTGGTGAGCCCCTGTCTAGTGAAGCGCTTGCTTTGTATACTCTTATTGGTTTATTACTACTACTACTGCTACTACTAGTGTTACTACTATTCTGTTGTCTTTTCCTTCAATTGTTAAACTGTTCTTTACCTTAACCCCCGAGTTTTCTGACTTCCACCCTTGCAATTTTCTCCCGCGTAGCGGCTGCGTGGTGCTTAGCTGCTGGCTGGGGTTAAACCACGACAAAAGCTTCTGTCGACTTGTATTCCGTCTGCCGTTTCCATTTTTTAATTCTTCCTTGTCTCTATTAGTACCTTTGCTTTGTCCGTTTTCTTCCTACGTCTCTCTTTTAGTTCACTGTCCCTGGTTTTCATTTTTTTCTCTTCGTTGCCCTAAGTCCCGTCACTCTTGAAGTTTTTTTTGCTTTTATCCCGTTCCTTGTCTTTAGTTTTCAACGAGTTCTTCTCTTTCCTTAGGGTCCTCCCTTTTAACAGCCTCGGAGGGGGCGTAGCTTCCCGCTGAGGAGCGGTTGGAGGAGGCGAGGTGGTTGTCAGCCGGGTCATCATTTAATAGTAAAGTATGAAATGGCACGTTGATTAATCATTTACCTTTTGGTTTTGTGGGAGCTGTGCTGGCTGCCTTTAGAATCGGCTGAGAATTTGAGGTGAGCTGGGTTGTAGAGGGGAGGCACCCGGGGCTGGCTATTTCACCCGAGCGCCACAGGCACTTTGTGTCTCCTGGCATCCTAGGCGCACCGAGTGACAGTCGCAGCATCTTTCTTTAGAATAGGCGTGGAGCAGGTGAGCGGAGCGGTAGGGTGCTTTTGAGGAGGAGGGTGTCGCAGAAGCGGTTGGCAGTAACCAGACCGATGCTGAATACCAGCGCTGTGTTTTAGTTTGTTAGTGGGTTGTGGGTTTGTGGGTTGGGAGTTTGGTGTTGGTTTTTTTGTTTGTTTTGGTTTTTTTTGTTGTTTTGGTTTTGTGGGTTTTGTGGGTTTTGTGGGTTTTGTGGGTTTTGTGGGTTTTGTGGGTTTTGTGGGTTTTGTGGGTTTTGTGGGTTTTGTGGGGTTTTTTTTGTTTTTTTTTGGGTTTTTTTTTTTTTTGTTTTTTTTGTTTTTTTTGTTTTGTTTTAGATGACGAAGAGGAACTGGGTGAGTGCAGGAATGTTCTAGTTAGGTGTGTGGTGGTTTTCTTTTTTTTTTGAGGGTGGATTCAGATCCCTGGCCCTCTGAAAGCTCAGTTGCGGGATCAGGGCTGAGGAGGTAACAAGGATAGGAATTGCAGGGAGGGGTTATAAAGTTGGTGTCGGGGAGAGGCCTGTCCAGGAGCAGTCTCCTTTGGGAAGGGCAAAGGAGCGGGTTACTGTTGTTAGCGCGCTGCTGACGTTTGCTGAGCAGGGCAGTTCCATCCTGTGTCTGTGCGTTTTGCTTTTGCGTAGTCTGTCTGTCTTCTGTGTCTCGTACCATGGCTTTCTCAGGTCTCGATGTTTCCGTAGCTCTTTGTGATCATCGGGCCCCTCGGGAGGCTTACCTCGAGGGCGTCTCGAACGCATCGCCTCATCGGCATAGCGTTTCTTGAGCCCTGCTTATCTTGCCGTCGTAGCTTAAAGCACGGACGTGTCCGGGAAGCGTCGCGTTCCAGATGTTTCCGAGGGATCGTCTGTTGCGGTGGCCGGCCGGGCGGTCTCCGCAGGTCTGCTTTTGAGAGTTACGTTTCTACGGTCGTCTTCAGGGGTTTCGTCCCTGGTTCCTTAATGGTCTTAGGTCTTAAATCCTGGCTTGTCATGCATCCATTTATCTTTTTTAGATGGTAGTTTTATCTCCTGGGCCACGGCAGGCACCGTAGGGGTTCCGTGCCGGAGGCGTCTTCCCTACCGGAGTCGTTCCCGCTCGTGATCTTCTCGGGTCTCGAGGTCACGTCGTTTGTGGCATCTGTGTGCAGTGTCTGTCTGTGTGTCGGGGTTGGAGCCGCTCTGCCCAGGAGCGTTGCGATATTGGAGTTGGGGGTAGCATAGCCTCACGGTGATACGTCCATTTGTACAGTATCTGTAGGCAAAGATTGTACGGGCCATCCCGAGGCAAGCAGCTGTAGACAGGTGCCGCAGTTACTTCTGTTGTGTTTTGCGGGTGCCGGAGGCTGGACCGGCGCACGTAGCGAAGCGTCTTCTTCGCCTTGCCGTAACGGAAGGTGAAACTTGGGAATCGTACGGAGCCCAAGGTTGTTTAGAGGTGCGCGGCGAGGCAGTTGCAGGGATAGCTCTGGAACCGGGGGGCTGTGCTGCAGTGGCAGCTGGGTGGTGTAAGTGTAGTGGTTTGAGTGAGCGGTGGTTGAAGGATTGTTCGGTTCCTGAATGTGCCTAACCTTGTACGTGTGAAGTATTTTATTGCAGGTCGTATGTAATGTTGAGAGTAATTTATTTCATATATACTATAGAATAAAAAAACCCCAGCTGGGGCATTTCCCTCCCCCCCGCTGCGTTTTTTTTCCCCCGGTCCCGGCTGCTCTGCGAGGCGATGATCATCGCCAAGGTTTGGGCGGAGGTCAGGCTCGGGCCGGGGTTTTCTCAGGCAGGGCGATTTTTTTTTTTTTTTTTTGAGGCCCTCGGGAACACCGTTCCCAGGGAGCGCCGCAGAGGCAGGGCGACGGTCCGTTGTGGCGTGCTGGTGGTGGAACGGATCGGCCGAGACCGAGGCGTGGTTTGGGTGGTAGCTGAATGAGCGGTGCGTTTGGAATGTATCTAACGTTTTATGATGGTGTGGGGGTGCTTTGTTTCTTTGCAGGTTCCAGGTGGAATTGAAATTTTTCCTTTGCAGACATGTAGAAATGAAAACAAAATGACAATTATGACAATTATCCCTGGGAGTCATAATTAATTTAAATTAAAAAAGAAATTACTCCCAGGGTAGGAGCTGGTTGCTACTGCTGCACCAGCCTTACCATTTTTTAATTTTTTTTTAGTTCATTTTTTTATAGTGTTTGTTGTTTGTTTTTTTTTTTCCTTTGTACTATATAAATATGTATACAAATACATACATACACCCTCCCAGGTGGGAGGAAGCAATGATTAAAATAGTAACACCACATATTCCTATAACAATTCATTCCTCCCACATGGAAGGGCAATTACCATCTTGTTATGAAACTGAATCAACTAATTATTCAAAGCAGTTACATTTTTCTGGCACCCCCTACAAAACAAAAGAAACAATAAACAACGAGAAATGCAAACACAATCATTCAAACAAAATTGTACACAGCACACAAAAGTGTAAAAAGCAAAACCCAGCGCGGCAAAAAACGACCTCGTCCAAAGCACCAAACTAGCCGACACAGTCCTCCCGGATGACAGAGAAGGTCCTCCAGAGCATAGAGATGAGCCAGAAAGTCCTCCCCGATGAGAAAGACTGTCCTTCAGACCATAGAGCTGCAAGGAGAAGTCCTCCCGGAGTATAGAGCGGCTCCGCAGACCATCGAGATGACAGCGAAAGTCGACCCAGACGATAGAGAAGGTCGTCCAGAGCATAGAGATGAAACCAGAGGTCCCCTGGATGATCCAGAAGGTCGCCGAGCGCCTCGAGATTAAACTGGCGGTCCCAACCGGCGCATGCGCGGTGCGTCGGGGGCGGGCATGGGGCGGTGGGCGGAGGTTCCCCGCGCGGAGCGGAGCGGCGCGGTCGTTGGGCTGCGGCTGCAGGCAGCGAGGAGGTGAGCGGGGAAAGCCCCGAGGAGGACGGCGGTGCCTGCGGGGGAGCGGCCGGGCCGGCGGGAGGCACGGAGCGGGGAAGGTGCGGTGCCGTGTGGGAGCCGGCGGGCGGAGCTTCCTGGAGCCGGTCGGGGCCGGGGGCGCCGCGCCGCTCCGCTCGGGGGCCGGGCGGCGGGGAGGCGCCGCGCCGCTCCGGGGCCGGGCGCCGAGCCGCGCCGCTCCGGGGCCGGGCGGCGGGGGGGGCGCCGAGCCGCGCCGCTCCGGGGCCGGGCGGCGGGGGGGGCGCCGAGCCGCGCCGCTCCGGGGCCGGGCGGCGGGGGGGCGCCGAGCCGCGCCGCTCCGGGGCCGGGCGGCGGGGGGGGGGGCCGCGCCGCTCCGGGGCCGGGCGCCGAGCCGCGCCGCTCCGGGGCCGGGCGGCGGGGAGGCGCCGCGCCGCGCCGAGCCGCTCCGGGGCCGGGCGCCGAGCCGCGCCGCTCCGGGGCCGGGCGGCGGGGAGGCGCCGAGCCGCTTCGGGGCCGTGCGGCGGGGGGCACCGTGCCGCTTCGGGGCCGGGCGGTGGGGGGGCGCCGGGTCGGTGCCGGTGGGGGGGCGCCGGCCAGAGCCGGTGGCGGGGGCTGCCCGGAGCCGTGCTGGGGGCTCGGCGGGGCTTCCACGTGCGGCGATGGCGTGGGGAACGGTGTCCCCGCAGGGTCAAAAGCAGGGAGGGCTGCGTCTCGCGGCATCTTGGAGCCCGGGGCTTTTGGTCGGCCACGTTGGTTCCCCGGGCCATGCTGGCAGGTGTAGTTTCTATGGTCGTGGCTGCCAGGCAAACCGCTTCTCTTTTTGCCTCCTCCTTTCCAGTGTCACCTTCTGTGTCCCATGCAGAAAATCCTGCGTGCTTGATTCCGCTCGCTGCTCAGGTAATGGCGCGTCTGGGGCTGCGGGAGCGGGGAGAAACACTTGCCGGTTCAAGGACGCCACGGGTGCGCCACATCAAAGCCAGAGGAAAGGCAAATCTGCTGCCCGTGCAGAAAAGCCGAGGACAAACTGCAGGTAAGAGAGCGCACCTCGTTCCTGCAGTGCTCCCTTGGGAGTTACGGATGTTTGCCTTCCAGGCAAAAGAACAGACTTTGCTCTAGGAGAAATGAAGAGCTGCCTGTTCCCTTCTTTAGGCTCCGGTGTTTCACTTCTGGTTGGTCGTGCTAATTGGATGGGCGAGCTGGAAATAGCCTTTTGTTTTGATACGCAGAAGTCAATTGTTAGTAATACGCGGTGTCAGTAGAGTTCATTTTTGAGCACCTAGGTGCCAGTGGAAACGTAAGGAATGAAGCTCGATGGGAACTGATACTTAAGTTTAGTTTTCCGTGATTTTTCTTTGCCGTTCGGGCGTGGATGGCACGGTGTCCTGTGGCTCGGTCCACGTTCTGTTCCGTGGAGCCTTCGGTCTGGGACTTTGAAGTAACAAAGTTTGTCCTTCCAGAAAAGGGCTAGTCGCTCCTAGGATTGAGGTGTGGACTTGCAGAGTCTCTTAGGCACGTGCTCGGAATTGGAGGCGAATTTCACTTGATGTTGCTGCTGTTTGTCTTCACTTTCCTTCCTTTCCCCACGGCTCCATCAGGAGCGGGAGCTCTGAATCATCATTTTGTTTTCAGTCTCAAACACGTTTTTTTACCCAAGGAGGTGCTACGTTTAGAAGTTAATGAGTTTTGTCACAAACGCGTCGGTCGATGCGATTGCGTTGCGATTGTTAAAACCCGCAAAATAACACCAGTCTTACGGATCTGGCCTATTTCTTCCGAACACGGATTCGTCACGTGCAAATCGGGATACGGGTCGTCTGCGCTTCGTGCTGAGACAGGGATGAGCTCCCAAAGGCAAAAAATACAAGGTCGTGGGGGTTGGTTTTGTTTGTATTTGGGGGTGGGGGGGGGGTGGGTTTAAAAGAAAAAAAAGAGCGCAGTGTTGACTGGTGGCAGCCTGCAGAGCTCTTTTGCTGCCCGACCTCTCCTTTTCCTCTCTTGAACTCCTCTTTCGTGGCTGTAATTGTCGTTTGGAGAAGTTCAGAAGAGCGGTTCAGTGACTTGCCTGGGTCCGTGTGCCAGTAATACCGGGAAGGGAAGCGCTTGAACCGGTAGCAAATCAAGTTGGCTACAAGCAGAGGTTCTGAAGGAAGAACAACGATAACGGGAAGCAAATAGCAAGTTCCCAAAAAATGGGCGCGTGTCAAACGCATCCGAGTTTTACGGCCAAATGTTGTTTGGCAATATGTTCCAAACGGCTCTTTTTTCCTTCCCTCGGTTGTAGTCTTTGCAAAACTTCACAAAACCAGGAAGCTTGGGACTCCTACCCAGCTTTATGCTACGGGTTTTTTTTTTTCCTCTCTCAGCAGAGCGTCAGCTGCCGCCGTTTCACCGTGGTCGCCCTTTCTTCTGCCGTGAAAGTGCAAGACGGACGGAAAGGCTCCATAGCGGTCTGCGAGTACAAGGTACGTCCGCGATGCGTGTCCGCGTTTTTCCTAAGGCGCTTGTAGTACGGACTTCAAAGTTAACGTCAAGAATGTGCCGGCTCTCCTTCCTTCTGTAGTTTTTCTAGGAACTGTTTTAAGGCAGATACTAAAAGTCAAAGAAGGTCTGCGCTGGAGCGTGTTAACGCCTGTGCAAAGTCGGCTTCCCTCCGTTTATTTTGCCTTCCCGAAAGCGCAATCTTGTGTTTCTGTGCGCTTACTAGGAAAGGATATCGGGAAAACCATTTTATCCTGAAAGAGGAAAGGCAATGTTTGCAAGAGTTCAGAAGAAACAGGCTTTGTTTCTGTCATAAAAGCTGTGTGCTTTTTCAGTCAATAAGTTTTTAAAAAGGAGGATTTCAAAATACAAACCTGTATCTGCTGTATTATATAAACTATTAAAAAATAATTTCCTGTCTTTTTCCCTTTTTTCCGTCTCCGTTTTAGTTCACCCATGCGGGTTTTTAAATCACTTCCCGATGTTCTTAATCGCCGCTTCCTTTAAACACTTTCCTGACTCCTTTTCTCCTCTTTGCTGCCTTTATTCCCCTGTATTTCTGTTTTAATTCTTTCTTGTCTTTCCTTAGGGCCCTCGTTTTTTGAATCTTCCTTCTCCGTCCCTCTAGTTCGCTGTCCTGTTTTTTAATTTTCCCACTTATTTCCCTAATCCCTGTGGCTTTTTCCATGTTCTAGGTTGACTTTTCCCCTGGGGGTTTAGCTGGGTTTAATTGTTTCTTCTCTTCCCTTAGTGCCCTCGCTTTCTAAATTTTCCTTCCCTGATGGAGCTCCCTGTCGCTATTTATTAAGTTTTTTCCTTATTTCTTCCGTCGCCCTTGCTGTTCAAAGCGTCCTGCTTTCGGCTGGCAGAGAGTTAAGGTTCTTCCTAGTAGCTGGCACAGTGCTGCCTTTTGGATTTCGGATGAGCATCATGTTGGTAACGCGCTGACGTTTTGTTTGTCGCTAAGTAGCGCTGACACCACTCAAGGACCTTTCAGCTTCCCGTGCTCTGCCCGGTGCGCAAGAAGCTGGGAGGCGCCACAGGCAGCTCAGCTGCCCCAGAGCGGCCGCAGCGCTATTCCCTACCGTGGGACGTCACGCTCGGTCTGGAAACTGGGGGGGCGTTGGCCAGGAGTCAGCGATGGCAGCTCGGGGACATGCTTGGCATCGGTCGGCGAGTGGTGAGCCCCTGTCTAGTGAAGCGCTTGCTTTGTATACTCTTATTGGTTTATTACTACTACTACTGCTACTACTAGTGTTACTACTATTCTGTTGTCTTTTCCTTCAATTGTTAAACTGTTCTTTACCTTAACCCCCGAGTTTTCTGACTTCCACCCTTGCAATTTTCTCCCGCGTAGCGGCTGCGTGGTGCTTAGCTGCTGGCTGGGGTTAAACCACGACAAAAGCTTCTGTCGACTTGTATTCCGTCTGCCGTTTCCATTTTTTAATTCTTCCTTGTCTCTATTAGTACCTTTGCTTTGTCCGTTTTCTTCCTACGTCTCTCTTTTAGTTCACTGTCCCTGGTTTTCATTTTTTTCTCTTCGTTGCCCTAAGTCCCGTCACTCTTGAAGTTTTTTTTGCTTTTATCCCGTTCCTTGTCTTTAGTTTTCAACGAGTTCTTCTCTTTCCTTAGGGTCCTCCCTTTTAACAGCCTCGGAGGGGGCGTAGCTTCCCGCTGAGGAGCGGTTGGAGGAGGCGAGGTGGTTGTCAGCCGGGTCATCATTTAATAGTAAAGTATGAAATGGCACGTTGATTAATCATTTACCTTTTGGTTTTGTGGGAGCTGTGCTGGCTGCCTTTAGAATCAGCTGAGAATTTGAGGTGAGCTGGGTTGTAGAGGGGAGGCACCCGGGGCTGGCTATTTCACCCGAGCGCCACGGGCACTTTGTGTCTCCTGGCATCCTAGGCGCACCGAGTGACAGTCGCAGCATCTTTCTTTAGAATAGGCGTGGAGCAGGTGAGCGGAGCGGTAGGGTGCTTTTGAGGAGGAGGGTGTCGCAGAAGCGGTTGGCAGTAACCAGACCGATGCTGAATACCAGCGCTGTGTTTTAGTTTGTTAGTGGGTTGTGGGTTTGTGGGTTGGGAGTTTGGTGTTGGTTTTTTTGTTTGTTTTGGTTTTTTTGTTGTTTTGGTTTTGTGGGTTTTGTGGGTTTTGTGGGTTTTGTGGGTTTTGTGGGTTTTGTGGGTTTTGTGGGTTTTGTGGGTTTTGTGGGTTTTTTTTTTGTTTTTTTTTGTTTTTTTTTTGTTTGTTTTTTTTGTTTTTTTTGTTTTGTTTTAGATGACGAAGAGGAACTGGGTGAGTGCAGGAATGTTCTAGTTAGGTGTGTGGTGGTTTTCTTTTTTTTTTGAGGGTGGATTCAGATCCCTGGCCCTCTGAAAGCTCAGTTGCGGGATCAGGGCTGAGGAGGTAACAAGGATAGGAATTGCAGGGAGGGGTTATAAAGTTGGTGTCGGGGAGAGGCCTGTCCAGGAGCAGTCTCCTTTGGGAAGGGCAAAGGAGCGGGTTACTGTTGTTAGCGCGCTGCTGACGTTTGCTGAGCAGGGCAGTTCCATCCTGTGTCTGTGCGTTTTGCTTTTGCGTAGTCTGTCTGTCTTCTGTGTCTCGTACCATGGCTTTCTCAGGTCTCGATGTTTCCGTAGCTCTTTGTGATCATCGGGC
Organism: Platalea leucorodia; assembly: GCF_965183815.1. NCBI lineage: Eukaryota > Metazoa > Chordata > Aves > Pelecaniformes > Threskiornithidae > Platalea > Platalea leucorodia. The sequence continues at coordinate 67,054 of NC_138830.1, read as the reverse complement.
CCCTCGGGAGGCTTACCTCGAGGGCGTCTCGAACGCATCGCCTCATCGGCATAGCGTTTCTTGAGCCCTGCTTATCTTGCCGTCGTAGCTTAAAGCACGGACGTGTCCGGGAAGCGTCGCGTTCCAGATGTTTCCGAGGGATCGTCTGTTGCGGTGGCCGGCCGGGCGGTCTCCGCAGGTCTGCTTTTGAGAGTTACGTTTCTACGGTCGTCTTCAGGGGTTTCGTCCCTGGTTCCTTAATGGTCTTAGGTCTTAAATCCTGGCTTGTCATGCATCCATTTATCTTTTTTAGATGGTAGTTTTATCTCCTGGGCCACGGCAGGCACCGTAGGGGTTCCGTGCCGGAGGCGTCTTCCCTACCGGAGTCGTTCCCGCTCGTGATCTTCTCGGGTCTCGAGGTCACGTCGTTTGTGGCATCTGTGTGCAGTGTCTGTCTGTGTGTCGGGGTTGGAGCCGCTCTGCCCAGGAGCGTTGCGATATTGGAGTTGGGGGTAGCATAGCCTCACGGTGATACGTCCATTTGTACAGTATCTGTAGGCAAAGATTGTACGGGCCATCTCGAGGCAAGCAGCTGTAGACAGGTGCCGCAGTTACTTCTGTTGTGTTTTGCGGGTGCCGGAGGCTGGACCGGCGCACGTAGCGAAGCGTCTTCTTCGCCTTGCCGTAACGGAAGGTGAAACTTGGGAATCGTACGGAGCCCAAGGTTGTTTAGAGGTGCGCGGCGAGGCAGTTGCAGGGATAGCTCTGGAACCGGGGGGCTGTGCTGCAGTGGCAGCTGGGTGGTGTAAGTGTAGTGGTTTGAGTGAGCGGTGGTTGAAGGATTGTTCGGTTCCTGAATGTGCCTAACCTTGTACGTGTGAAGTATTTTATTGCAGGTCGTATGTAATGTTGAGAGTAATTTATTTCATATATACTATAGAATAAAAAAACCCCAGCTGGGGCATTTCCCTCCCCCCCGCTGCGTTTTTTTTCCCCCGGTCCCGGCTGCTCTGCGAGGCGATGATCATCGCCAAGGTTTGGGCGGAGGTCAGGCTCGGGCCGGGGTTTTCTCAGGCAGGGCGATTTTTTTTTTTTTTTTTTGAGGCCCTCGGGAACACCGTTCCCAGGGAGCGCCGCAGAGGCAGGGCGACGGTCCGTTGTGGCGTGCTGGTGGTGGAACGGATCGGCCGAGACCGAGGCGTGGTTTGGGTGGTAGCTGAATGAGCGGTGCGTTTGGAATGTATCTAACGTTTTATGATGGTGTGGGGGTGCTTTGTTTCTTTGCAGGTTCCAGGTGGAATTGAAATTTTTCCTTTGCAGACATGTAGAAATGAAAACAAAATGACAATTATGACAATTATCCCTGGGAGTCATAATTAATTTAAATTAAAAAAGAAATTACTCCCAGGGTAGGAGCTGGTTGCTACTGCTGCACCAGCCTTACCATTTTTTAATTTTTTTTTAGTTCATTTTTTTATAGTGTTTGTTGTTTGTTTTTTTTTTTCCTTTGTACTATATAAATATGTATACAAATACATACATACACCCTCCCAGGTGGGAGGAAGCAATGATTAAAATAGTAACACCACATATTCCTATAACAATTCATTCCTCCCACATGGAAGGGCAATTACCATCTTGTTATGAAACTGAATCAACTAATTATTCAAAGCAGTTACATTTTTCTGGCACCCCCTACAAAACAAAAGAAACAATAAACAACGAGAAATGCAAACACAATCATTCAAACAAAATTGTACACAGCACACAAAAGTGTAAAAAGCAAAACCCAGCGCGGCAAAAACCGACCTCGTCCAAAGCACCAAACTAGCCGACACAGTCCTCCCGGATGACAGAGAAGGTCCTCCAGAGCATAGAGATGAGCCAGAAAGTCCTCCCCGATGAGAAAGACTGTCCTTCAGACCATAGAGCTGCAAGGAGAAGTCCTCCCGGAGTATAGAGCGGCTCCGCAGACCATCGAGATGACAGCGAAAGTCGACCCAGACGATAGAGAAGGTCGTCCAGAGCATAGAGATGAAACCAGAGGTCCCCTGGATGATCCAGAAGGTCGCCGAGCGCCTCGAGATTAAACTGGCGGTCCCAACCGGCGCATGCGCGGTGCGTCGGGGGCGGGCATGGGGCGGTGGGCGGAGGTTCCCCGCGCGGAGCGGAGCGGCGCGGTCGTTGGGCTGCGGCTGCAGGCAGCGAGGAGGTGAGCGGGGAAAGCCCCGAGGAGGACGGCGGTGCCTGCGGGGGAGCGGCCGGGCCGGCGGGAGGCACGGAGCGGGGAAGGTGCGGTGCCGTGTGGGAGCCGGCGGGCGGAGCTTCCTGGAGCCGGTCGGGGCCGGGGGCGCCGCGCCGCTCCGCTCGGGGGCCGGGCGGCGGGGAGGCGCCGCGCCGCTCCGGGGCCGGGCGCCGAGCCGCGCCGCTCCGGGGCCGGGCGGCGGGGGGGCGCCGAGCCGCGCCGCTCCGGGGCCGGGCGGCGGGGGGGCGCCGAGCCGCGCCGCTCCGGGGCCGGGCGGCGGGGGGGCGCCGAGCCGCGCCGCTCCGGGGCCGGGCGGCGGGGGGGGGGGCCGCGCCGCTCCGGGGCCGGGCGCCGAGCCGCGCCGCTCCGGGGCCGGGCGGCGGGGAGGCGCCGCGCCGCGCCGAGCCGCTCCGGGGCCGGGCGCCGAGCCGCGCCGCTCCGGGGCCGGGCGGCGGGGAGGCGCCGAGCCGCTTCGGGGCCGTGCGGCGGGGGGCACCGTGCCGCTTCGGGGCCGGGCGGTGGGGGGGCGCCGGGTCGGTGCCGGTGGGGGGGCGCCGGCCAGAGCCGGTGGCGGGGGCTGCCCGGAGCCGTGCTGGGGGCTCGGCGGGGCTTCCACGTGCGGCGATGGCGTGGGGAACGGTGTCCCCGCAGGGTCAAAAGCAGGGAGGGCTGCGTCTCGCGGCATCTTGGAGCCCGGGGCTTTTGGTCGGCCACGTTGGTTCCCCGGGCCATGCTGGCAGGTGTAGTTTCTATGGTCGTGGCTGCCAGGCAAACCGCTTCTCTTTTTGCCTCCTCCTTTCCAGTGTCACCTTCTGCGTCCCATGCAGAAAATCCTGCGTGCTTGATTCCGCTCGCTGCTCAGGTAATGGCGCGTCTGGGGCTGCGGGAGCGGGGAGAAACACTTGCCGGTTCAAGGACGCCACGGGTGCGCCACATCAAAGCCAGAGGAAAGGCAAATCTGCTGCCCGTGCAGAAAAGCCGAGGACAAACTGCAGGTAAGAGAGCGCACCTCGTTCCTGCAGTGCTCCCTTGGGAGTTACGGATGTTTGCCTTCCAGGCAAAAGAACAGACTTTGCTCTAGGAGAAATGAAGAGCTGCCTGTTCCCTTCTTTAGGCTCCGGTGTTTCACTTCTGGTTGGTCGTGCTAATTGGATGGGCGAGCTGGAAATAGCCTTTTGTTTTGATACGCAGAAGTCAATTGTTAGTAATACGCGGTGTCAGTAGAGTTCATTTTTGAGCACCTAGGTGCCAGTGGAAACGTAAGGAATGAAGCTCGATGGGAACTGATACTTAAGTTTAGTTTTCCGTGATTTTTCTTTGCCGTTCGGGCGTGGATGGCACGGTGTCCTGTGGCTCGGTCCACGTTCTGTTCCGTGGAGCCTTCGGTCTGGGACTTTGAAGTAACAAAGTTTGTCCTTCCAGAAAAGGGCTAGTCGCTCCTAGGATTGAGGTGTGGACTTGCAGAGTCTCTTAGGCACGTGCTCGGAATTGGAGGCGAATTTCACTTGATGTTGCTGCTGTTTGTCTTCACTTTCCTTCCTTTCCCCACGGCTCCATCAGGAGCGGGAGCTCTGAATCATCATTTTGTTTTCAGTCTCAAACACGTTTTTTTACCCAAGGAGGTGCTACGTTTAGAAGTTAATGAGTTTTGTCACAAACGCGTCGGTCGATGCGATTGCGTTGCGATTGTTAAAACCCGCAAAATAACACCAGTCTTACGGATCTGGCCTATTTCTTCCGAACACGGATTCGTCACGTGCAAATCGGGATACGGGTCGTCTGCGCTTCGTGCTGAGACAGGGATGAGCTCCCAAAGGCAAAAAATACAAGGTCGTGGGGGTTGGTTTTGTTTGTATTTGGGGGTGGGGGGGGGGTGGGTTTAAAAGAAAAAAAAGAGCGCAGTGTTGACTGGTGGCAGCCTGCAGAGCTCTTTTGCTGCCCGACCTCTCCTTTTCCTCTCTTGAACTCCTCTTTCGTGGCTGTAATTGTCGTTTGGAGAAGTTCAGAAGAGCGGTTCAGTGACTTGCCTGGGTCCGTGTGCCAGTAATACCGGGAAGGGAAGCGCTTGAACCGGTAGCAAATCAAGTTGGCTACAAGCAGAGGTTCTGAAGGAAGAACAACGATAACGGGAAGCAAATAGCAAGTTCCCAAAAAATGGGCGCGTGTCAAACGCATCCGAGTTTTACGGCCAAATGTTGTTTGGCAATATGTTCCAAACGGCTATTTTTTCCTTCCCTCGGTTGTAGTCTTTGCAAAACTTCACAAAACCAGGAAGCTTGGGACTCCTACCCAGCTTTATGCTACGGGTTTTTTTTTTTCCTCTCTCAGCAGAGCGTCAGCTGCCGCCGTTTCACCGTGGTCGCCCTTTCTTCTGCCGTGAAAGTGCAAGACGGACGGAAAGGCTCCATAGCGGTCTGCGAGTACAAGGTACGTCCGCGATGCGTGTCCGCGTTTTTCCTAAGGCGCTTGTAGTACGGACTTCAAAGTTAACGTCAAGAATGTGCCGGCTCTCCTTCCTTCTGTAGTTTTTCTAGGAACTGTTTTAAGGCAGATACTAAAAGTCAAAGAAGGTCTGCGCTGGAGCGTGTTAACGCCTGTGCAAAGTCGGCTTCCCTCCGTTTATTTTGCCTTCCCGAAAGCGCAATCTTGTGTTTCTGTGCGCTTACTAGGAAAGGATATCGGGAAAACCATTTTATCCTGAAAGAGGAAAGGCAATGTTTGCAAGAGTTCAGAAGAAACAGGCTTTGTTTCTGTCATAAAAGCTGTGTGCTTTTTCAGTCAATAAGTTTTTAAAAAGGAGGATTTCAAAATACAAACCTGTATCTGCTGTATTATATAAACTATTAAAAAATAATTTCCTGTCTTTTTCCCTTTTTTCCGTCTCCGTTTTAGTTCACCCATGCGGGTTTTTAAATCACTTCCCGATGTTCTTAATCGCCGCTTCCTTTAAACACTTTCCTGACTCCTTTTCTCCTCTTTGCTGCCTTTATTCCCCTGTATTTCTGTTTTAATTCTTTCTTGTCTTTCCTTAGGGCCCTCGTTTTTTGAATCTTCCTTCTCCGTCCCTCTAGTTCGCTGTCCTGTTTTTTAATTTTCCCACTTATTTCCCTAATCCCTGTGGCTTTTTCCATGTTCTAGGTTGACTTTTCCCCTGGGGGTTTAGCTGGGTTTAATTGTTTCTTCTCTTCCCTTAGTGCCCTCGCTTTCTAAATTTTCCTTCCCTGATGGAGCTCCCTGTCGCTATTTATTAAGTTTTTTCCTTATTTCTTCCGTCGCCCTTGCTGTTCAAAGCGTCCTGCTTTCGGCTGGCAGAGAGTTAAGGTTCTTCCTAGTAGCTGGCACAGTGCTGCCTTTTGGATTTCGGATGAGCATCATGTTGGTAACGCGCTGACGTTTTGTTTGTCGCTAAGTAGCGCTGACACCACTCAAGGACCTTTCAGCTTCCCGTGCTCTGCCCGGTGCGCAAGAAGCTGGGAGGCGCCACAGGCAGCTCAGCTGCCCCAGAGCGGCCGCAGCGCTATTCCCTACCGTGGGACGTCACGCTCGGTATGGAAACTGGGGGGGCGTTGGCCAGGAGTCAGCGATGGCAGCTCGGGGACGTGCTTGGCATCGGTCGGCGAGTGGTGAGCCCCTGTCTAGTGAAGCGCTTGCTTTGTATACTCTTATTGGTTTATTACTACTACTACTGCTACTACTAGTGTTACTACTATTCTGTTGTCTTTTCCTTCAATTGTTAAACTGTTCTTTACCTTAACCCCCGAGTTTTCTGACTTCCACCCTTGCAATTTTCTCCCGCGTAGCGGCTGCGTGGTGCTTAGCTGCTGGCTGGGGTTAAACCACGACAAAAGCTTCTGTCGACTTGTATTCCGTCTGCCGTTTCCATTTTTTAATTCTTCCTTGTCTCTATTAGTACCTTTGCTTTGTCCGTTTTCTTCCTACGTCTCTCTTTTAGTTCACTGTCCCTGGTTTTCATTTTTTTCTCTTCGTTGCCCTAAGTCCCGTCACTCTTGAAGTTTTTTTTGCTTTTATCCCGTTCCTTGTCTTTAGTTTTCAACGAGTTCTTCTCTTTCCTTAGGGTCCTCCCTTTTAACAGCCTCGGAGGGGGCGTAGCTTCCCGCTGAGGAGCGGTTGGAGGAGGCGAGGTGGTTGTCAGCCGGGTCATCATTTAATAGTAAAGTATGAAATGGCACGTTGATTAATCATTTACCTTTTGGTTTTGTGGGAGCTGTGCTGGCTGCCTTTAGAATCAGCTGAGAATTTGAGGTGAGCTGGGTTGTAGAGGGGAGGCACCCGGGGCTGGCTATTTCACCCGAGCGCCACGGGCACTTTGTGTCTCCTGGCATCCTAGGCGCACCGAGTGACAGTCGCAGCATCTTTCTTTAGAATAGGCGTGGAGCAGGTGAGCGGAGCGGTAGGGTGCTTTTGAGGAGGAGGGTGTCGCAGAAGCGGTTGGCAGTAACCAGACCGATGCTGAATACCAGCGCTGTGTTTTAGTTTGTTAGTGGGTTGTGGGTTTGTGGGTTGGGAGTTTGGTGTTGGTTTTTTTGTTTGTTTTGGTTTTTTTTGTTGTTTTGGTTTTGTGGTTTTTGTGGTTTTTGTGGTTTTTGTGGTTTTTGTGGGTTTTGTGGGTTTTGTGGGTTTTGTGGGTTTTGTGGGTTTTGTGGGTTTTGTGGGTTTTGTGGGTTTTGTGGGTTTTGTGGGGTTTTTTTTGGTTTTTTTTTGGGTTTTTTTTTTGTTTTTTTTTTTTGTTTTTTTTGTTTTGTTTTAGATGACGAAGAGGAACTGGGTGAGTGCAGGAATGTTCTAGTTAGGTGTGTGGTGGTTTTCTTTTTTTTTTGAGGGTGGATTCAGATCCCTGGCCCTCTGAAAGCTCAGTTGCGGGATCAGGGCTGAGGAGGTAACAAGGATAGGAATTGCAGGGAGGGGTTATAAAGTTGGTGTCGGGGAGAGGCCTGTCCAGGAGCAGTCTCCTTTGGGAAGGGCAAAGGAGCGGGTTACTGTTGTTAGCGCGCTGCTGACGTTTGCTGAGCAGGGCAGTTCCATCCTGTGTCTGTGCGTTTTGCTTTTGCGTAGTCTGTCTGTCTTCTGTGTCTCGTACCATGGCTTTCTCAGGTCTCGATGTTTCCGTAGCTCTTTGTGATCATCGGGCCCCTCGGGAGGCTTACCTCGAGGGCGTCTCGAACGCATCGCCTCATTGGCATAGCGTTTCTTGAGCCCTGCTTATCTTGCCGTCGTAGCTTAAAGCACGGACGTGTCCGGGAAGCGTCGCGTTCCAGATGTTTCCGAGGGATCGTCTGTTGCGGTGGCCGGCCGGGCGGTCTCCGCAGGTCTGCTTTTGAGAGTTACGTTTCTACGGTCGTCTTCAGGGGTTTCGTCCCTGGTTCCTTAATGGTCTTAGGTCTTAAATCCTGGCTTGTCATGCATCCATTTATCTTTTTTAGATGGTAGTTTTATCTCCTGGGCCACGGCAGGCACCGTAGGGGTTCCGTGCCGGAGGCGTCTTCCCTACCGGAGTCGTTCCCGCTCGTGATCTTCTCGGGTCTCGAGGTCACGTCGTTTGTGGCATCTGTGTGCAGTGTCTGTCTGTGTGTCGGGGTTGGAGCCGCTCTGCCCAGGAGCGTTGCGATATTGGAGTTGGGGGTAGCATAGCCTCACGGTGATACGTCCATTTGTACAGTATCTGTAGGCAAAGATTGTACGGGCCATCTCGAGGCAAGCAGCTGTAGACAGGTGCCGCAGTTACTTCTGTTGTGTTTTGCGGGTGCCGGAGGCTGGACCGGCGCACGTAGCGAAGCGTCTTCTTCGCCTTGCCGTAACGGAAGGTGAAACTTGGGAATCGTACGGAGCCCAAGGTTGTTTAGAGGTGCGCGGCGAGGCAGTTGCAGGGATAGCTCTGGAACCGGGGGGCTGTGCTGCAGTGGCAGCTGGGTGGTGTAAGTGTAGTGGTTTGAGTGAGCGGTGGTTGAAGGATTGTTCGGTTCCTGAATGTGCCTAACCTTGTACGTGTGAAGTATTTTATTGCAGGTCGTATGTAATGTTGAGAGTAATTTATTTCATATATACTATAGAATAAAAAAACCCCAGCTGGGGCATTTCCCTCCCCCCCGCTGCGTTTTTTTTCCCCCGGTCCCGGCTGCTCTGCGAGGCGATGATCATCGCCAAGGTTTGGGCGGAGGTCAGGCTCGGGCCGGGGTTTTCTCAGGCAGGGCGATTTTTTTTTTTTTTTTTTGAGGCCCTCGGGAACACCGTTCCCAGGGAGCGCCGCAGAGGCAGGGCGACGGTCCGTTGTGGCGTGCTGGTGGTGGAACGGATCGGCCGAGACCGAGGCGTGGTTTGGGTGGTAGCTGAATGAGCGGTGCGTTTGGAATGTATCTAACGTTTTATGATGGTGTGGGGGTGCTTTGTTTCTTTGCAGGTTCCAGGTGGAATTGAAATTTTTCCTTTGCAGACATGTAGAAATGAAAACAAAATGACAATTATGACAATTATCCCTGGGAGTCATAATTAATTTAAATTAAAAAAGAAATTACTCCCAGGGTAGGAGCTGGTTGCTACTGCTGCACCAGCCTTACCATTTTTTAATTTTTTTTTAGTTCATTTTTTTATAGTGTTTGTTGTTTGTTTTTTTTTTTCCTTTGTACTATATAAATATGTATACAAATACATACATACACCCTCCCAGGTGGGAGGAAGCAATGATTAAAATAGTAACACCACATATTCCTATAACAATTCATTCCTCCCACATGGAAGGGCAATTACCATCTTGTTATGAAACTGAATCAACTAATTATTCAAAGCAGTTACATTTTTCTGGCACCCCCTACAAAACAAAAGAAACAATAAACAACGAGAAATGCAAACACAATCATTCAAACAAAATTGTACACAGCACACAAAAGTGTAAAAAGCAAAACCCAGCGCGGCAAAAACCGACCTCGTCCAAAGCACCAAACTAGCCGACACAGTCCTCCCGGATGACAGAGAAGGTCCTCCAGAGCATAGAGATGAGCCAGAAAGTCCTCCCCGATGAGAAAGACTGTCCTTCAGACCATAGAGCTGCAAGGAGAAGTCCTCCCGGAGTATAGAGCGGCTCCGCAGACCATCGAGATGACAGCGAAAGTCGACCCAGACGATAGAGAAGGTCGTCCAGAGCATAGAGATGAAACCAGAGGTCCCCTGGATGATCCAGAAGGTCGCCGAGCGCCTCGAGATTAAACTGGCGGTCCCAACCGGCGCATGCGCGGTGCGTCGGGGGCGGGCATGGGGCGGTGGGCGGAGGTTCCCCGCGCGGAGCGGAGCGGCGCGGTCGTTGGGCTGCGGCTGCAGGCAGCGAGGAGGTGAGCGGGGAAAGCCCCGAGGAGGACGGCGGTGCCTGCGGGGGAGCGGCCGGGCCGGCGGGAGGCACGGAGCGGGGAAGGTGCGGTGCCGTGTGGGAGCCGGCGGGCGGAGCTTCCTGGAGCCGGTCGGGGCCGGGGGCGCCGCGCCGCTCCGCTCGGGGGCCGGGCGGTGGGGAGGCGCCGCGCCGCTCCGGGGCCGGGCGCCGAGCCGCGCCGCTCCGGGGCCGGGCGGCGGGGGGGCGCCGAGCCGCGCCGCTCCGGGGCCGGGCGGCGGGGGGGCGCCGAGCCGCGCCGCTCCGGGGCCGGGCGGCGGGGGGGGGGGCCGCGCCGCTCCGGGGCCGGGCGCCGAGCCGCGCCGCTCCGGGGCCGGGCGGCGGGGAGGCGCCGCGCCGCGCCGAGCCGCTCCGGGGCCGGGCGCCGAGCCGCGCCGCTCCGGGGCCGGGCGGCGGGGAGGCGCCGAGCCGCTTCGGGGCCGTGCGGCGGGGGGCACCGTGCCGCTTCGGGGCCGGGCGGTGGGGGGGCGCCGGGTCGGTGCCGGTGGGGGGGCGCCGGCCAGAGCCGGTGGCGGGGGCTGCCCGGAGCCGTGCTGGGGGCTCGGCGGGGCTTCCACGTGCGGCGATGGCGTGGGGAACGGTGTCCCCGCAGGGTCAAAAGCAGGGAGGGCTGCGTCTCGCGGCATCTTGGAGCCCGGGGCTTTTGGTCGGCCACGTTGGTTCCCCGGGCCATGCTGGCAGGTGTAGTTTCTATGGTCGTGGCTGCCAGGCAAACCGCTTCTCTTTTTGCCTCCTCCTTTCCAGTGTCACCTTCTGCGTCCCATGCAGAAAATCCTGCGTGCTTGATTCCGCTCGCTGCTCAGGTAATGGCGCGTCTGGGGCTGCGGGAGCGGGGAGAAACACTTGCCGGTTCAAGGACGCCACGGGTGCGCCACATCAAAGCCAGAGGAAAGGCAAATCTGCTGCCCGTGCAGAAAAGCCGAGGACAAACTGCAGGTAAGAGAGCGCACCTCGTTCCTGCAGTGCTCCCTTGGGAGTTACGGATGTTTGCCTTCCAGGCAAAAGAACAGACTTTGCTCTAGGAGAAATGAAGAGCTGCCTGTTCCCTTCTTTAGGCTCCGGTGTTTCACTTCTGGTTGGTCGTGCTAATTGGATGGGCGAGCTGGAAATAGCCTTTTGTTTTGATACGCAGAAGTCAATTGTTAGTAATACGCGGTGTCAGTAGAGTTCATTTTTGAGCACCTAGGTGCCAGTGGAAACGTAAGGAATGAAGCTCGATGGGAACTGATACTTAAGTTTAGTTTTCCGTGATTTTTCTTTGCCGTTCGGGCGTGGATGGCACGGTGTCCTGTGGCTCGGTCCACGTTCTGTTCCGTGGAGCCTTCGGTCTGGGACTTTGAAGTAACAAAGTTTGTCCTTCCAGAAAAGGGCTAGTCGCTCCTAGGATTGAGGTGTGGACTTGCAGAGTCTCTTAGGCACGTGCTCGGAATTGGAGGCGAATTTCACTTGATGTTGCTGCTGTTTGTCTTCACTTTCCTTCCTTTCCCCACGGCTCCATCAGGAGCGGGAGCTCTGAATCATCATTTTGTTTTCAGTCTCAAACACGTTTTTTTACCCAAGGAGGTGCTACGTTTAGAAGTTAATGAGTTTTGTCACAAACGCGTCGGTCGATGCGATTGCGTTGCGATTGTTAAAACCCGCAAAATAACACCAGTCTTACGGATCTGGCCTATTTCTTCCGAACACGGATTCGTCACGTGCAAATCGGGATACGGGTCGTCTGCGCTTCGTGCTGAGACAGGGATGAGCTCCCAAAGGCAAAAAATACAAGGTCGTGGGGGTTGGTTTTGTTTGTATTTGGGGGTGGGGGGGGGGTGGGTTTAAAAGAAAAAAAAGAGCGCAGTGTTGACTGGTGGCAGCCTGCAGAGCTCTTTTGCTGCCCGACCTCTCCTTTTCCTCTCTTGAACTCCTCTTTCGTGGCTGTAATTGTCGTTTGGAGAAGTTCAGAAGAGCGGTTCAGTGACTTGCCTGGGTCCGTGTGCCAGTAATACCGGGAAGGGAAGCGCTTGAACCGGTAGCAAATCAAGTTGGCTACAAGCAGAGGTTCTGAAGGAAGAACAACGATAACGGGAAGCAAATAGCAAGTTCCCAAAAAATGGGCGCGTGTCAAACGCATCCGAGTTTTACGGCCAAATGTTGTTTGGCAATATGTTCCAAACGGCTCTTTTTTCCTTCCCTCGGTTGTAGTCTTTGCAAAACTTCACAAAACCAGGAAGCTTGGGACTCCTACCCAGCTTTATGCTACGGGTTTTTTTTTTTCCTCTCTCAGCAGAGCGTCAGCTGCCGCCGTTTCACCGTGGTCGCCCTTTCTTCTGCCGTGAAAGTGCAAGACGGACGGAAAGGCTCCATAGCGGTCTGCGAGTACAAGGTACGTCCGCGATGCGTATCCGCGTTTTTCCTAAGGCGCTTGTAGTACGGACTTCAAAGTTAACGTCAAGAATGTGCCGGCTCTCCTTCCTTCTGTAGTTTTTCTAGGAACTGTTTTAAGGCAGATACTAAAAGTCAAAGAAGGTCTGCGCTGGAGCGTGTTAACGCCTGTGCAAAGTCGGCTTCCCTCCGTTTATTTTGCCTTCCCGAAAGCGCAATCTTGTGTTTCTGTGCGCTTACTAGGAAAGGATATCGGGAAAACCATTTTATCCTGAAAGAGGAAAGGCAATGTTTGCAAGAGTTCAGAAGAAACAGGCTTTGTTTCTGTCATAAAAGCTGTGTGCTTTTTCAGTCAATAAGTTTTTAAAAAGGAGGATTTCAAAATACAAACCTGTATCTGCTGTATTATATAAACTATTAAAAAATAATTTCCTGTCTTTTTCCCTTTTTTCCGTCTCCGTTTTAGTTCACCCATGCGGGTTTTTAAATCACTTCCCGATGTTCTTAATCGCCGCTTCCTTTAAACACTTTCCTGACTCCTTTTCTCCTCTTTGCTGCCTTTATTCCCCTGTATTTCTGTTTTAATTCTTTCTTGTCTTTCCTTAGGGCCCTCGTTTTTTGAATCTTCCTTCTCCGTCCCTCTAGTTCGCTGTCCTGTTTTTTAATTTTCCCACTTATTTCCCTAATCCCTGTGGCTTTTTCCATGTTCTAGGTTGACTTTTCCCCTGGGGGTTTAGCTGGGTTTAATTGTTTCTTCTCTTCCCTTAGTGCCCTCGCTTTCTAAATTTTCCTTCCCTGATGGAGCTCCCTGTCGCTATTTATTAAGTTTTTTCCTTATTTCTTCCGTCGCCCTTGCTGTTCAAAGCGTCCTGCTTTCGGCTGGCAGAGAGTTAAGGTTCTTCCTAGTAGCTGGCACAGTGCTGCCTTTTGGATTTCGGATGAGCATCATGTTGGTAACGCGCTGACGTTTTGTTTGTCGCTAAGTAGCGCTGACACCACTCAAGGACCTTTCAGCTTCCCGTGCTCTGCCCGGTGCGCAAGAAGCTGGGAGGCGCCACAGGCAGCTCAGCTGCCCCAGAGCGGCCGCAGCGCTATTCCCTACCGTGGGACGTCACGCTCGGTCTGGAAACTGGGGGGGCGTTGGCCAGGAGTCAGCGATGGCAGCTCGGGGACATGCTTGGCATCGGTCGGCGAGTGGTGAGCCCCTGTCTAGTGAAGCGCTTGCTTTGTATACTCTTATTGGTTTATTACTACTACTACTGCTACTACTAGTGTTACTACTATTCTGTTGTCTTTTCCTTCAATTGTTAAACTGTTCTTTACCTTAACCCCCGAGTTTTCTGACTTCCACCCTTGCAATTTTCTCCCGCGTAGCGGCTGCGTGGTGCTTAGCTGCTGGCTGGGGTTAAACCACGACAAAAGCTTCTGTCGACTTGTATTCCGTCTGCCGTTTCCATTTTTTAATTCTTCCTTGTCTCTATTAGTACCTTTGCTTTGTCCGTTTTCTTCCTACGTCTCTCTTTTAGTTCACTGTCCCTGGTTTTCATTTTTTTCTCTTCGTTGCCCTAAGTCCCGTCACTCTTGAAGTTTTTTTTGCTTTTATCCCGTTCCTTGTCTTTAGTTTTCAACGAGTTCTTCTCTTTCCTTAGGGTCCTCCCTTTTAACAGCCTCGGAGGGGGCGTAGCTTCCCGCTGAGGAGCGGTTGGAGGAGGCGAGGTGGTTGTCAGCCGGGTCATCATTTAATAGTAAAGTATGAAATGGCACGTTGATTAATCATTTACCTTTTGGTTTTGTGGGAGCTGTGCTGGCTGCCTTTAGAATCAGCTGAGAATTTGAGGTGAGCTGGGTTGTAGAGGGGAGGCACCCGGGGCTGGCTATTTCACCCGAGCGCCACGGGCACTTTGTGTCTCCTGGCATCCTAGGCGCACCGAGTGACAGTCGCAGCATCTTTCTTTAGAATAGGCGTGGAGCAGGTGAGCGGAGCGGTAGGGTGCTTTTGAGGAGGAGGGTGTCGCAGAAGCGGTTGGCAGTAACCAGACCGATGCTGAATACCAGCGCTGTGTTTTAGTTTGTTAGTGGGTTGTGGGTTTGTGGGTTGGGAGTTTGGTGTTGGTTTTTTTGTTTGTTTTGGTTTTTTTGTTGTTTTGGTTTTGTGGTTTTTGTGGGTTTTGTGGGTTTTGTGGGTTTTGTGGGTTTTGTGGGTTTTGTGGGTTTTGTGGGTTTTGTGGGTTTTGTGGGTTTTGTGGGTTTTGTGGGTTTTGTGGGTTTTGTGGGGTTTTTTTTTGTTTTTTTTTTTTGTTTTTTTTTTGTTTGTTTTTTTTGTTTTTTTTGTTTTGTTTTAGATGACGAAGAGGAACTGGGTGAGTGCAGGAATGTTCTAGTTAGGTGTGTGGTGGTTTTCTTTTTTTTTTGAGGGTGGATTCAGATCCCTGGCCCTCTGAAAGCTCAGTTGCGGGATCAGGGCTGAGGAGGTAACAAGGATAGGAATTGCAGGGAGGGGTTATAAAGTTGGTGTCGGGGAGAGGCCTGTCCAGGAGCAGTCTCCTTTGGGAAGGGCAAAGGAGCGGGTTACTGTTGTTAGCGCGCTGCTGACGTTTGCTGAGCAGGGCAGTTCCATCCTGTGTCTGTGCGTTTTGCTTTTGCGTAGTCTGTCTGTCTTCTGTGTCTCGTACCATGGCTTTCTCAGGTCTCGATGTTTCCGTAGCTCTTTGTGATCATCGGGCCCCTCGGGAGGCTTACCTCGAGGGCGTCTCGAACGCATCGCCTCATCGGCATAGCGTTTCTTGAGCCCTGCTTATCTTGCCGTCGTAGCTTAAAGCACGGACGTGTCCGGGAAGCGTCGCGTTCCAGATGTTTCCGAGGGATCGTCTGTTGCGGTGGCCGGCCGGGCGGTCTCCGCAGGTCTGCTTTTGAGAGTTACGTTTCTACGGTCGTCTTCAGGGGTTTCGTCCCTGGTTCCTTAATGGTCTTAGGTCTTAAATCCTGGCTTGTCATGCATCCATTTATCTTTTTTAGATGGTAGTTTTATCTCCTGGGCCACGGCAGGCACCGTAGGGGTTCCGTGCCGGAGGCGTCTTCCCTACCGGAGTCGTTCCCGCTCGTGATCTTCTCGGGTCTCGAGGTCACGTCGTTTGTGGCATCTGTGTGCAGTGTCTGTCTGTGTGTCGGGGTTGGAGCCGCTCTGCCCAGGAGCGTTGCGATATTGGAGTTGGGGGTAGCATAGCCTCACGGTGATACGTCCATTTGTACAGTATCTGTAGGCAAAGATTGTACGGGCCATCTCGAGGCAAGCAGCTGTAGACAGGTGCCGCAGTTACTTCTGTTGTGTTTTGCGGGTGCCGGAGGCTGGACCGGCGCACGTAGCGAAGCGTCTTCTTCGCCTTGCCGTAACGGAAGGTGAAACTTGGGAATCGTACGGAGCCCAAGGTTGTTTAGAGGTGCGCGGCGAGGCAGTTGCAGGGATAGCTCTGGAACCGGGGGGCTGTGCTGCAGTGGCAGCTGGGTGGTGTAAGTGTAGTGGTTTGAGTGAGCGGTGGTTGAAGGATTGTTCGGTTCCTGAATGTGCCTAACCTTGTACGTGTGAAGTATTTTATTGCAGGTCGTATGTAATGTTGAGAGTAATTTATTTCATATATACTATAGAATAAAAAAACCCCAGCTGGGGCATTTCCCTCCCCCCCGCTGCGTTTTTTTTCCCCCGGTCCCGGCTGCTCTGCGAGGCGATGATCATCGCCAAGGTTTGGGCGGAGGTCAGGCTCGGGCCGGGGTTTTCTCAGGCAGGGCGATTTTTTTTTTTTTTTTTTGAGGCCCTCGGGAACACCGTTCCCAGGGAGCGCCGCAGAGGCAGGGCGACGGTCCGTTGTGGCGTGCTGGTGGTGGAACGGATCGGCCGAGACCGAGGCGTGGTTTGGGTGGTAGCTGAATGAGCGGTGCGTTTGGAATGTATCTAACGTTTTATGATGGTGTGGGGGTGCTTTGTTTCTTTGCAGGTTCCAGGTGGAATTGAAATTTTTCCTTTGCAGACATGTAGAAATGAAAACAAAATGACAATTATGACAATTATCCCTGGGAGTCATAATTAATTTAAATTAAAAAAGAAATTACTCCCAGGGTAGGAGCTGGTTGCTACTGCTGCACCAGCCTTACCATTTTTTAATTTTTTTTTAGTTCATTTTTTTATAGTGTTTGTTGTTTGTTTTTTTTTTTCCTTTGTACTATATAAATATGTATACAAATACATACATACACCCTCCCAGGTGGGAGGAAGCAATGATTAAAATAGTAACACCACATCTTCCTATAACAATTCATTCCTCCCACATGGAAGGGCAATTACCATCTTGTTATGAAACTGAATCAACTAATTATTCAAAGCAGTTACATTTTTCTGGCACCCCCTACAAAACAAAAGAAACAATAAACAACGAGAAATGCAAACACAATCATTCAAACAAAATTGTACACAGCACACAAAAGTGTAAAAAGCAAAACCCAGCGCGGCAAAAAACGACCTCGTCCAAAGCACCAAACTAGCCGACACAGTCCTCCCGGATGACAGAGAAGGTCCTCCAGAGCATAGAGATGAGCCAGAAAGTCCTCCCCGATGAGAAAGACTGTCCTTCAGACCATAGAGCTGCAAGGAGAAGTCCTCCCGGAGTATAGAGCGGCTCCGCAGACCATCGAGATGACAGCGAAAGTCGACCCAGACGATAGAGAAGGTCGTCCAGAGCATAGAGATGAAACCAGAGGTCCCCTGGATGATCCAGAAGGTCGCCGAGCGCCTCGAGATTAAACTGGCGGTCCCAACCGGCGCATGCGCGGTGCGTCGGGGGCGGGCATGGGGCGGTGGGCGGAGGTTCCCCGCGCGGAGCGGAGCGGCGCGGTCGTTGGGCTGCGGCTGCAGGCAGCGAGGAGGTGAGCGGGGAAAGCCCCGAGGAGGACGGCGGTGCCTGCGGGGGAGCGGCCGGGCCGGCGGGAGGCACGGAGCGGGGAAGGTGCGGTGCCGTGTGGGAGCCGGCGGGCGGAGCTTCCTGGAGCCGGTCGGGGCCGGGGGCGCCGCGCCGCTCCGCTCGGGGGCCGGGCGGCGGGGAGGCGCCGCGCCGCTCCGGGGCCGGGCGCCGAGCCGCGCCGCTCCGGGGCCGGGCGGCGGGGGGGCGCCGAGCCGCGCCGCTCCGGGGCCGGGCGGCGGGGGGGGCGCCGAGCCGCGCCGCTCCGGGGCCGGGCGGCGGGGGGGCGCCGAGCCGCGCCGCTCCGGGGCCGGGCGGCGGGGGGGGGGGCCGCGCCGCTCCGGGGCCGGGCGCCGAGCCGCGCCGCTCCGGGGCCGGGCGGCGGGGAGGCGCCGCGCCGCGCCGAGCCGCTCCGGGGCCGGGCGCCGAGCCGCGCCGCTCCGGGGCCGGGCGGCGGGGAGGCGCCGAGCCGCTTCGGGGCCGTGCGGCGGGGGGCACCGTGCCGCTTCGGGGCCGGGCGGTGGGGGGGCGCCGGGTCGGTGCCGGTGGGGGGGCGCCGGCCAGAGCCGGTGGCGGGGGCTGCCCGGAGCCGTGCTGGGGGCTCGGCGGGGCTTCCACGTGCGGCGATGGCGTGGGGAACGGTGTCCCCGCAGGGTCAAAAGCAGGGAGGGCTGCGTCTCGCGGCATCTTGGAGCCCGGGGCTTTTGGTCGGCCACGTTGGTTCCCCGGGCCATGCTGGCAGGTGTAGTTTCTATGGTCGTGGCTGCCAGGCAAACCGCTTCTCTTTTTGCCTCCTCCTTTCCAGTGTCACCTTCTGCGTCCCATGCAGAAAATCCTGCGTGCTTGATTCCGCTCGCTGCTCAGGTAATGGCGCGTCTGGGGCTGCGGGAGCGGGGAGAAACACTTGCCGGTTCAAGGACGCCACGGGTGCGCCACATCAAAGCCAGAGGAAAGGCAAATCTGCTGCCCGTGCAGAAAAGCCGAGGACAAACTGCAGGTAAGAGAGCGCACCTCGTTCCTGCAGTGCTCCCTTGGGAGTTACGGATGTTTGCCTTCCAGGCAAAAGAACAGACTTTGCTCTAGGAGAAATGAAGAGCTGCCTGTTCCCTTCTTTAGGCTCCGGTGTTTCACTTCTGGTTGGTCGTGCTAATTGGATGGGCGAGCTGGAAATAGCCTTTTGTTTTGATACGCAGAAGTCAATTGTTAGTAATACGCGGTGTCAGTAGAGTTCATTTTTGAGCACCTAGGTGCCAGTGGAAACGTAAGGAATGAAGCTCGATGGGAACTGATACTTAAGTTTAGTTTTCCGTGATTTTTCTTTGCCGTTCGGGCGTGGATGGCACGGTGTCCTGTGGCTCGGTCCACGTTCTGTTCCGTGGAGCCTTCGGTCTGGGACTTTGAAGTAACAAAGTTTGTCCTTCCAGAAAAGGGCTAGTCGCTCCTAGGATTGAGGTGTGGACTTGCAGAGTCTCTTAGGCACGTGCTCGGAATTGGAGGCGAATTTCACTTGATGTTGCTGCTGTTTGTCTTCACTTTCCTTCCTTTCCCCACGGCTCCATCAGGAGCGGGAGCTCTGAATCATCATTTTGTTTTCAGTCTCAAACACGTTTTTTTACCCAAGGAGGTGCTACGTTTAGAAGTTAATGAGTTTTGTCACAAACGCGTCGGTCGATGCGATTGCGTTGCGATTGTTAAAACCCGCAAAATAACACCAGTCTTACGGATCTGGCCTATTTCTTCCGAACACGGATTCGTCACGTGCAAATCGGGATACGGGTCGTCTGCGCTTCGTGCTGAGACAGGGATGAGCTCCCAAAGGCAAAAAATACAAGGTCGTGGGGGTTGGTTTTGTTTGTATTTGGGGGTGGGGGGGGGGTGGGTTTAAAAGAAAAAAAAGAGCGCAGTGTTGACTGGTGGCAGCCTGCAGAGCTCTTTTGCTGCCCGACCTCTCCTTTTCCTCTCTTGAACTCCTCTTTCGTGGCTGTAATTGTCGTTTGGAGAAGTTCAGAAGAGCGGTTCAGTGACTTGCCTGGGTCCGTGTGCCAGTAATACCGGGAAGGGAAGCGCTTGAACCGGTAGCAAATCAAGTTGGCTACAAGCAGAGGTTCTGAAGGAAGAACAACGATAACGGGAAGCAAATAGCAAGTTCCCAAAAAATGGGCGCGTGTCAAACGCATCCGAGTTTTACGGCCAAATGTTGTTTGGCAATATGTTCCAAACGGCTATTTTTTCCTTCCCTCGGTTGTAGTCTTTGCAAAACTTCACAAAACCAGGAAGCTTGGGACTCCTACCCAGCTTTATGCTACGGGTTTTTTTTTTTCCTCTCTCAGCAGAGCGTCAGCTGCCGCCGTTTCACCGTGGTCGCCCTTTCTTCTGCCGTGAAAGTGCAAGACGGACGGAAAGGCTCCATAGCGGTCTGCGAGTACAAGGTACGTCCGCGATGCGTATCCGCGTTTTTCCTAAGGCGCTTGTAGTACGGACTTCAAAGTTAACGTCAAGAATGTGCCGGCTCTCCTTCCTTCTGTAGTTTTTCTAGGAACTGTTTTAAGGCAGATACTAAAAGTCAAAGAAGGTCTGCGCTGGAGCGTGTTAACGCCTGTGCAAAGTCGGCTTCCCTCCGTTTATTTTGCCTTCCCGAAAGCGCAATCTTGTGTTTCTGTGCGCTTACTAGGAAAGGATATCGGGAAAACCATTTTATCCTGAAAGAGGAAAGGCAATGTTTGCAAGAGTTCAGAAGAAACAGGCTTTGTTTCTGTCATAAAAGCTGTGTGCTTTTTCAGTCAATAAGTTTTTAAAAAGGAGGATTTCAAAATACAAACCTGTATCTGCTGTATTATATAAACTATTAAAAAATAATTTCCTGTCTTTTTCCCTTTTTTCCGTCTCCGTTTTAGTTCACCCATGCGGGTTTTTAAATCACTTCCCGATGTTCTTAATCGCCGCTTCCTTTAAACACTTTCCTGACTCCTTTTCTCCTCTTTGCTGCCTTTATTCCCCTGTATTTCTGTTTTAATTCTTTCTTGTCTTTCCTTAGGGCCCTCGTTTTTTGAATCTTCCTTCTCCGTCCCTCTAGTTCGCTGTCCTGTTTTTTAATTTTCCCACTTATTTCCCTAATCCCTGTGGCTTTTTCCATGTTCTAGGTTGACTTTTCCCCTGGGGGTTTAGCTGGGTTTAATTGTTTCTTCTCTTCCCTTAGTGCCCTCGCTTTCTAAATTTTCCTTCCCTGATGGAGCTCCCTGTCGCTATTTATTAAGTTTTTTCCTTATTTCTTCCGTCGCCCTTGCTGTTCAAAGCGTCCTGCTTTCGGCTGGCAGAGAGTTAAGGTTCTTCCTAGTAGCTGGCACAGTGCTGCCTTTTGGATTTCGGATGAGCATCATGTTGGTAACGCGCTGACGTTTTGTTTGTCGCTAAGTAGCGCTGACACCACTCAAGGACCTTTCAGCTTCCCGTGCTCTGCCCGGTGCGCAAGAAGCTGGGAGGCGCCACAGGCAGCTCAGCTGCCCCAGAGCGGCCGCAGCGCTATTCCCTACCGTGGGACGTCACGCTCGGTCTGGAAACTGGGGGGGCGTTGGCCAGGAGTCAGCGATGGCAGCTCGGGGACATGCTTGGCATCGGTCGGCGAGTGGTGAGCCCCTGTCTAGTGAAGCGCTTGCTTTGTATACTCTTATTGGTTTATTACTACTACTACTGCTACTACTAGTGTTACTACTATTCTGTTGTCTTTTCCTTCAATTGTTAAACTGTTCTTTACCTTAACCCCCGAGTTTTCTGACTTCCACCCTTGCAATTTTCTCCCGCGTAGCGGCTGCGTGGTGCTTAGCTGCTGGCTGGGGTTAAACCACGACAAAAGCTTCTGTCGACTTGTATTCCGTCTGCCGTTTCCATTTTTTAATTCTTCCTTGTCTCTATTAGTACCTTTGCTTTGTCCGTTTTCTTCCTACGTCTCTCTTTTAGTTCACTGTCCCTGGTTTTCATTTTTTTCTCTTCGTTGCCCTAAGTCCCGTCACTCTTGAAGTTTTTTTTGCTTTTATCCCGTTCCTTGTCTTTAGTTTTCAACGAGTTCTTCTCTTTCCTTAGGGTCCTCCCTTTTAACAGCCTCGGAGGGGGCGTAGCTTCCCGCTGAGGAGCGGTTGGAGGAGGCGAGGTGGTTGTCAGCCGGGTCATCATTTAATAGTAAAGTATGAAATGGCACGTTGATTAATCATTTACCTTTTGGTTTTGTGGGAGCTGTGCTGGCTGCCTTTAGAATCAGCTGAGAATTTGAGGTGAGCTGGGTTGTAGAGGGGAGGCACCCGGGGCTGGCTATTTCACCCGAGCGCCACGGGCACTTTGTGTCTCCTGGCATCCTAGGCGCACCGAGTGACAGTCGCAGCATCTTTCTTTAGAATAGGCGTGGAGCAGGTGAGCGGAGCGGTAGGGTGCTTTTGAGGAGGAGGGTGTCGCAGAAGCGGTTGGCAGTAACCAGACCGATGCTGAATACCAGCGCTGTGTTTTAGTTTGTTAGTGGGTTGTGGGTTTGTGGGTTGGGAGTTTGGTGTTGGTTTTTTTGTTTGTTTTGGTTTTTTTGTTGTTTTGGTTTTGTGGTTTTTGTGGTTTTTGTGGGTTTTGTGGGTTTTGTGGGTTTTGTGGGTTTTGTGGGTTTTGTGGGTTTTGTGGGTTTTGTGGGTTTTGTGGGTTTTGTGGGTTTTGTGGGTTTTGTGGGTTTTGTGGGTTTTGTGGGTTTTGTGGGTTTTGTGGGGTTTTTTTTTGTTTTTTTTTTTTTGTTTTTTTTTGTTTGTTTTTTTTGTTTTTTTTGTTTTGTTTTAGATGACGAAGAGGAACTGGGTGAGTGCAGGAATGTTCTAGTTAGGTGTGTGGTGGTTTTCTTTTTTTTTTGAGGGTGGATTCAGATCCCTGGCCCTCTGAAAGCTCAGTTGCGGGATCAGGGCTGAGGAGGTAACAAGGATAGGAATTGCAGGGAGGGGTTATAAAGTTGGTGTCGGGGAGAGGCCTGTCCAGGAGCAGTCTCCTTTGGGAAGGGCAAAGGAGCGGGTTACTGTTGTTAGCGCGCTGCTGACGTTTGCTGAGCAGGGCAGTTCCATCCTGTGTCTGTGCGTTTTGCTTTTGCGTAGTCTGTCTGTCTTCTGTGTCTCGTACCATGGCTTTCTCAGGTCTCGATGTTTCCGTAGCTCTTTGTGATCATCGGGCCCCTCGGGAGGCTTACCTCGAGGGCGTCTCGAACGCATCGCCTCATCGGCATAGCGTTTCTTGAGCCCTGCTTATCTTGCCGTCGTAGCTTAAAGCACGGACGTGTCCGGGAAGCGTCGCGTTCCAGATGTTTCCGAGGGATCGTCTGTTGCGGTGGCCGGCCGGGCGGTCTCCGCAGGTCTGCTTTTGAGAGTTACGTTTCTACGGTCGTCTTCAGGGGTTTCGTCCCTGGTTCCTTAATGGTCTTAGGTCTTAAATCCTGGCTTGTCATGCATCCATTTATCTTTTTTAGATGGTAGTTTTATCTCCTGGGCCACGGCAGGCACCGTAGGGGTTCCGTGCCGGAGGCGTCTTCCCTACCGGAGTCGTTCCCGCTCGTGATCTTCTCGGGTCTCGAGGTCACGTCGTTTGTGGCATCTGTGTGCAGTGTCTGTCTGTGTGTCGGGGTTGGAGCCGCTCTGCCCAGGAGCGTTGCGATATTGGAGTTGGGGGTAGCATAGCCTCACGGTGATACGTCCATTTGTACAGTATCTGTAGGCAAAGATTGTACGGGCCATCTCGAGGCAAGCAGCTGTAGACAGGTGCCGCAGTTACTTCTGTTGTGTTTTGCGGGTGCCGGAGGCTGGACCGGCGCACGTAGCGAAGCGTCTTCTTCGCCTTGCCGTAACGGAAGGTGAAACTTGGGAATCGTACGGAGCCCAAGGTTGTTTAGAGGTGCGCGGCGAGGCAGTTGCAGGGATAGCTCTGGAACCGGGGGGCTGTGCTGCAGTGGCAGCTGGGTGGTGTAAGTGTAGTGGTTTGAGTGAGCGGTGGTTGAAGGATTGTTCGGTTCCTGAATGTGCCTAACCTTGTACGTGTGAAGTATTTTATTGCAGGTCGTATGTAATGTTGAGAGTAATTTATTTCATATATACTATAGAATAAAAAAACCCCAGCTGGGGCATTTCCCTCCCCCCCGCTGCGTTTTTTTTCCCCCGGTCCCGGCTGCTCTGCGAGGCGATGATCATCGCCAAGGTTTGGGCGGAGGTCAGGCTCGGGCCGGGGTTTTCTCAGGCAGGGCGATTTTTTTTTTTTTTTTTTGAGGCCCTCGGGAACACCGTTCCCAGGGAGCGCCGCAGAGGCAGGGCGACGGTCCGTTGTGGCGTGCTGGTGGTGGAACGGATCGGCCGAGACCGAGGCGTGGTTTGGGTGGTAGCTGAATGAGCGGTGCGTTTGGAATGTATCTAACGTTTTATGATGGTGTGGGGGTGCTTTGTTTCTTTGCAGGTTCCAGGTGGAATTGAAATTTTTCCTTTGCAGACATGTAGAAATGAAAACAAAATGACAATTATGACAATTATCCCTGGGAGTCATAATTAATTTAAATTAAAAAAGAAATTACTCCCAGGGTAGGAGCTGGTTGCTACTGCTGCACCAGCCTTACCATTTTTTAATTTTTTTTTAGTTCATTTTTTTATAGTGTTTGTTGTTTGTTTTTTTTTTTCCTTTGTACTATATAAATATGTATACAAATACATACATACACCCTCCCAGGTGGGAGGAAGCAATGATTAAAATAGTAACACCACATCTTCCTATAACAATTCATTCCTCCCACATGGAAGGGCAATTACCATCTTGTTATGAAACTGAATCAACTAATTATTCAAAGCAGTTACATTTTTCTGGCACCCCCTACAAAACAAAAGAAACAATAAACAACGAGAAATGCAAACACAATCATTCAAACAAAATTGTACACAGCACACAAAAGTGTAAAAAGCAAAACCCAGCGCGGCAAAAACCGACCTCGTCCAAAGCACCAAACTAGCCGACACAGTCCTCCCGGATGACAGAGAAGGTCCTCCAGAGCATAGAGATGAGCCAGAAAGTCCTCCCCGATGAGAAAGACTGTCCTTCAGACCATAGAGCTGCAAGGAGAAGTCCTCCCGGAGTATAGAGCGGCTCCGCAGACCATCGAGATGACAGCGAAAGTCGACCCAGACGAT
Organism: Platalea leucorodia; assembly: GCF_965183815.1. NCBI lineage: Eukaryota > Metazoa > Chordata > Aves > Pelecaniformes > Threskiornithidae > Platalea > Platalea leucorodia. The sequence continues at coordinate 42,949 of NC_138830.1, read as the reverse complement.
AGAGAAGGTCGTCCAGAGCATAGAGATGAAACCAGAGGTCCCCTGGATGATCCAGAAGGTCGCCGAGCGCCTCGAGATTAAACTGGCGGTCCCAACCGGCGCATGCGCGGTGCGTCGGGGGCGGGCATGGGGCGGTGGGCGGAGGTTCCCCGCGCGGAGCGGAGCGGCGCGGTCGTTGGGCTGCGGCTGCAGGCAGCGAGGAGGTGAGCGGGGAAAGCCCCGAGGAGGACGGCGGTGCCTGCGGGAGAGCGGCCGGGCCGGCGGGAGGCACGGAGCGGGGAAGGTGCGGTGCCGTGTGGGAGCCGGCGGGCGGAGCTTCCTGGAGCCGGTCGGGGCCGGGGGCGCCGCGCCGCTCCGCTCGGGGGCCGGGCGGCGGGGAGGCGCCGCGCCGCTCCGGGGCCGGGCGCCGAGCCGCGCCGCTCCGGGGCCGGGCGGCGGGGGGGGCGCCGAGCCGCGCCGCTCCGGGGCCGGGCGGCGGGGGGGGCGCCGAGCCGCGCCGCTCCGGGGCCGGGCGGCGGGGGGGCGCCGAGCCGCGCCGCTCCGGGGCCGGGCGGCGGGGGGGGGGGCCGCGCCGCTCCGGGGCCGGGCGCCGAGCCGCGCCGCTCCGGGGCCGGGCGGCGGGGAGGCGCCGCGCCGCGCCGAGCCGCTCCGGGGCCGGGCGCCGAGCCGCGCCGCTCCGGGGCCGGGCGGCGGGGAGGCGCCGAGCCGCTTCGGGGCCGTGCGGCGGGGGGCACCGTGCCGCTTCGGGGCCGGGCGGTGGGGGGGCGCCGGGTCGGTGCCGGTGGGGGGGCGCCGGCCAGAGCCGGTGGCGGGGGCTGCCCGGAGCCGTGCTGGGGGCTCGGCGGGGCTTCCACGTGCGGCGATGGCGTGGGGAACGGTGTCCCCGCAGGGTCAAAAGCAGGGAGGGCTGCGTCTCGCGGCATCTTGGAGCCCGGGGCTTTTGGTCGGCCACGTTGGTTCCCCGGGCCATGCCGGCAGGTGTAGTTTCTATGGTCGTGGCTGCCAGGCAAACCGCTTCTCTTTTTGCCTCCTCCTTTCCAGTGTCACCTTCTGCGTCCCATGCAGAAAATCCTGCGTGCTTGATTCCGCTCGCTGCTCAGGTAATGGCGCGTCTGGGGCTGCGGGAGCGGGGAGAAACACTTGCCGGTTCAAGGACGCCACGGGTGCGCCACATCAAAGCCAGAGGAAAGGCAAATCTGCTGCCCGTGCAGAAAAGCCGAGGACAAACTGCAGGTAAGAGAGCGCACCTCGTTCCTGCAGTGCTCCCTTGGGAGTTACGGATGTTTGCCTTCCAGGCAAAAGAACAGACTTTGCTCTAGGAGAAATGAAGAGCTGCCTGTTCCCTTCTTTAGGCTCCGGTGTTTCACTTCTGGTTGGTCGTGCTAATTGGATGGGCGAGCTGGAAATAGCCTTTTGTTTTGATACGCAGAAGTCAATTGTTAGTAATACGCGGTGTCAGTAGAGTTCATTTTTGAGCACCTAGGTGCCAGTGGAAACGTAAGGAATGAAGCTCGATGGGAACTGATACTTAAGTTTAGTTTTCCGTGATTTTTCTTTGCCGTTCGGGCGTGGATGGCACGGTGTCCTGTGGCTCGGTCCACGTTCTGTTCCGTGGAGCCTTCGGTCTGGGACTTTGAAGTAAGGAAGTTTGTCCTTCCAGAAAAGGGCTAGTCGCTCCTAGGATTGAGGTGTGGACTTGCAGAGTCTCTTAGGCACGTGCTCGGAATTGGAGGCGAATTTCACTTGATGTTGCTGCTGTTTGTCTTCACTTTCCTTCCTTTCCCCACGGCTCCATCAGGAGCGGGAGCTCTGAATCATCATTTTGTTTTCAGTCTCAAACACGTTTTTTTACCCAAGGAGGTGCTACGTTTAGAAGTTAATGAGTTTTGTCACAAACGCGTCGGTCGATGCGATTGCGTTGCGATTGTTAAAACCCGCAAAATAACACCAGTCTTACGGATCTGGCCTATTTCTTCCGAACACGGATTCGTCACGTGCAAATCGGGATACGGGTCGTCTGCGCTTCGTGCTGAGACAGGGATGAGCTCCCAAAGGCAAAAAATACAAGGTCGTGGGGGTTGGTTTTGTTTGTATTTGGGGGTGGGGGGGGGGTGGGTTTAAAAGAAAAAAAAGAGCGCAGTGTTGACTGGTGGCAGCCTGCAGAGCTCTTTTGCTGCCCGACCTCTCCTTTTCCTCTCTTGAACTCCTCTTTCGTGGCTGTAATTGTCGTTTGGAGAAGTTCAGAAGAGCGGTTCAGTGACTTGCCTGGGTCCGTGTGCCAGTAATACCGGGAAGGGAAGCGCTTGAACCGGTAGCAAATCAAGTTGGCTACAAGCAGAGGTTCTGAAGGAAGAACAACGATAACGGGAAGCAAATAGCAAGTTCCCAAAAAATGGGCGCGTGTCAAACGCATCCGAGTTTTACGGCCAAATGTTGTTTGGCAATATGTTCCAAACGGCTATTTTTTCCTTCCCTCGGTTGTAGTCTTTGCAAAACTTCACAAAACCAGGAAGCTTGGGACTCCTACCCAGCTTTATGCTACGGGTTTTTTTTTTTCCTCTCTCAGCAGAGCGTCAGCTGCCGCCGTTTCACCGTGGTCGCCCTTTCTTCTGCCGTGAAAGTGCAAGACGGACGGAAAGGCTCCATAGCGGTCTGCGAGTACAAGGTACGTCCGCGATGCGTATCCGCGTTTTTCCTAAGGCGCTTGTAGTACGGACTTCAAAGTTAACGTCAAGAATGTGCCGGCTCTCCTTCCTTCTGTAGTTTTTCTAGGAACTGTTTTAAGGCAGATACTAAAAGTCAAAGAAGGTCTGCGCTGGAGCGTGTTAACGCCTGTGCAAAGTCGGCTTCCCTCCGTTTATTTTGCCTTCCCGAAAGCGCAATCTTGTGTTTCTGTGCGCTTACTAGGAAAGGATATCGGGAAAACCATTTTATCCTGAAAGAGGAAAGGCAATGTTTGCAAGAGTTCAGAAGAAACAGGCTTTGTTTCTGTCATAAAAGCTGTGTGCTTTTTCAGTCAATAAGTTTTTAAAAAGGAGGATTTCAAAATACAAACCTGTATCTGCTGTATTATATAAACTATTAAAAAATAATTTCCTGTCTTTTTCCCTTTTTTCCGTCTCCGTTTTAGTTCACCCATGCGGGTTTTTAAATCACTTCCCGATGTTCTTAATCGCCGCTTCCTTTAAACACTTTCCTGACTCCTTTTCTCCTCTTTGCTGCCTTTATTCCCCTGTATTTCTGTTTTAATTCTTTCTTGTCTTTCCTTAGGGCCCTCGTTTTTTGAATCTTCCTTCTCCGTCCCTCTAGTTCGCTGTCCTGTTTTTTAATTTTCCCACTTATTTCCCTAATCCCTGTGGCTTTTTCCATGTTCTAGGTTGACTTTTCCCCTGGGGGTTTAGCTGGGTTTAATTGTTTCTTCTCTTCCCTTAGTGCCCTCGCTTTCTAAATTTTCCTTCCCTGATGGAGCTCCCTGTCGCTATTTATTAAGTTTTTTCCTTATTTCTTCCGTCGCCCTTGCTGTTCAAAGCGTCCTGCTTTCGGCTGGCAGAGAGTTAAGGTTCTTCCTAGTAGCTGGCACAGTGCTGCCTTTTGGATTTCGGATGAGCATCATGTTGGTAACGCGCTGACGTTTTGTTTGTCGCTAAGTAGCGCTGACACCACTCAAGGACCTTTCAGCTTCCCGTGCTCTGCCCGGTGCGCAAGAAGCTGGGAGGCGCCACAGGCAGCTCAGCTGCCCCAGAGCGGCCGCAGCGCTATTCCCTACCGTGGGACGTCACGCTCGGTATGGAAACTGGGGGGGCGTTGGCCAGGAGTCAGCGATGGCAGCTCGGGGACGTGCTTGGCATCGGTCGGCGAGTGGTGAGCCCCTGTCTAGTGAAGCGCTTGCTTTGTATACTCTTATTGGTTTATTACTACTACTACTGCTACTACTAGTGTTACTACTATTCTGTTGTCTTTTCCTTCAATTGTTAAACTGTTCTTTACCTTAACCCCCGAGTTTTCTGACTTCCACCCTTGCAATTTTCTCCCGCGTAGCGGCTGCGTGGTGCTTAGCTGCTGGCTGGGGTTAAACCACGACAAAAGCTTCTGTCGACTTGTATTCCGTCTGCCGTTTCCATTTTTTAATTCTTCCTTGTCTCTATTAGTACCTTTGCTTTGTCCGTTTTCTTCCTACGTCTCTCTTTTAGTTCACTGTCCCTGGTTTTCATTTTTTTCTCTTCGTTGCCCTAAGTCCCGTCACTCTTGAAGTTTTTTTTGCTTTTATCCCGTTCCTTGTCTTTAGTTTTCAACGAGTTCTTCTCTTTCCTTAGGGTCCTCCCTTTTAACAGCCTCGGAGGGGGCGTAGCTTCCCGCTGAGGAGCGGTTGGAGGAGGCGAGGTGGTTGTCAGCCGGGTCATCATTTAATAGTAAAGTATGAAATGGCACGTTGATTAATCATTTACCTTTTGGTTTTGTGGGAGCTGTGCTGGCTGCCTTTAGAATCAGCTGAGAATTTGAGGTGAGCTGGGTTGTAGAGGGGAGGCACCCGGGGCTGGCTATTTCACCCGAGCGCCACGGGCACTTTGTGTCTCCTGGCATCCTAGGCGCACCGAGTGACAGTCGCAGCATCTTTCTTTAGAATAGGCGTGGAGCAGGTGAGCGGAGCGGTAGGGTGCTTTTGAGGAGGAGGGTGTCGCAGAAGCGGTTGGCAGTAACCAGACCGATGCTGAATACCAGCGCTGTGTTTTAGTTTGTTAGTGGGTTGTGGGTTTGTGGGTTGGGAGTTTGGTGTTGGTTTTTTTGTTTGTTTTGGTTTTTTTTGTTGTTTTGGTTTTGTGGGTTTTGTGGGTTTTGTGGGTTTTGTGGGTTTTGTGGGTTTTGTGGGTTTTGTGGGTTTTGTGGGTTTTGTGGGTTTTGTGGGTTTTGTGGGTTTTGTGGGTTTTGTGGGTTTTGTGGGGTTTTTTTTGTTTTTTTTTTGGGTTTTTTTTTTGTTTTTTTTTTTTTGTTTTTTTTGTTTTGTTTTAGATGACGAAGAGGAACTGGGTGAGTGCAGGAATGTTCTAGTTAGGTGTGTGGTGGTTTTCTTTTTTTTTTGAGGGTGGATTCAGATCCCTGGCCCTCTGAAAGCTCAGTTGCGGGATCAGGGCTGAGGAGGTAACAAGGATAGGAATTGCAGGGAGGGGTTATAAAGTTGGTGTCGGGGAGAGGCCTGTCCAGGAGCAGTCTCCTTTGGGAAGGGCAAAGGAGCGGGTTACTGTTGTTAGCGCGCTGCTGACGTTTGCTGAGCAGGGCAGTTCCATCCTGTGTCTGTGCGTTTTGCTTTTGCGTAGTCTGTCTGTCTTCTGTGTCTCGTACCATGGCTTTCTCAGGTCTCGATGTTTCCGTAGCTCTTTGTGATCATCGGGCCCCTCGGGAGGCTTACCTCGAGGGCGTCTCGAACGCATCGCCTCATTGGCATAGCGTTTCTTGAGCCCTGCTTATCTTGCCGTCGTAGCTTAAAGCACGGACGTGTCCGGGAAGCGTCGCGTTCCAGATGTTTCCGAGGGATCGTCTGTTGCGGTGGCCGGCCGGGCGGTCTCCGCAGGTCTGCTTTTGAGAGTTACGTTTCTACGGTCGTCTTCAGGGGTTTCATCCCTGGTTCCTTAATGGTCTTAGGTCTTAAATCCTGGCTTGTCATGCATCCATTTATCTTTTTTAGATGGTAGTTTTATCTCCTGGGCCACGGCAGGCACCGTAGGGGTTCCGTGCCGGAGGCATCTTCCCTACCGGAGTCGTTCCCGCTCGTGATCTTCTCGGGTCTCGAGGTCACGTCGTTTGTGGCATCTGTGTGCAGTGTCTGTCTGTGTGTCGGGGTTGGAGCCGCTCTGCCCAGGAGCGTTGCGATATTGGAGTTGGGGGTAGCATAGCCTCACGGTGATACGTCCATTTGTACAGTATCTGTAGGCAAAGATTGTACGGGCCATCTCGAGGCAAGCAGCTGTAGACAGGTGCCGCAGTTACTTCTGTTGTGTTTTGCGGGTGCCGGAGGCTGGACCGGCGCACGTAGCGAAGCGTCTTCTTCGCCTTGCCGTAACGGAAGGTGAAACTTGGGAATCGTACGGAGCCCAAGGTTGTTTAGAGGTGCGCGGCGAGGCAGTTGCAGGGATAGCTCTGGAACCGGGGGGCTGTGCTGCAGTGGCAGCTGGGTGGTGTAAGTGTAGTGGTTTGAGTGAGCGGTGGTTGAAGGATTGTTCGGTTCCTGAATGTGCCTAACCTTGTACGTGTGAAGTATTTTATTGCAGGTCGTATGTAATGTTGAGAGTAATTTATTTCATATATACTATAGAATAAAAAAACCCCAGCTGGGGCATTTCCCTCCCCCCCGCTGCGTTTTTTTTCCCCCGGTCCCGGCTGCTCTGCGAGGCGATGATCATCGCCAAGGTTTGGGCGGAGGTCAGGCTCGGGCCGGGGTTTTCTCAGGCAGGGCGATTTTTTTTTTTTTTTTTTGAGGCCCTCGGGAACACCGTTCCCAGGGAGCGCCGCAGAGGCAGGGCGACGGTCCGTTGTGGCGTGCTGGTGGTGGAATGGATCGGCCGAGACCGAGGCGTGGTTTGGGTGGTAGCTGAATGAGCGGTGCGTTTGGAATGTATCTAACGTTTTATGATGGTGTGGGGGTGCTTTGTTTCTTTGCAGGTTCCAGGTGGAATTGAAATTTTTCCTTTGCAGACATGTAGAAATGAAAACAAAATGACAATTATGACAATTATCCCTGGGAGTCATAATTAATTTAAATTAAAAAAGAAATTACTCCCAGGGTAGGAGCTGGTTGCTACTGCTGCACCAGCCTTACCATTTTTTAATTTTTTTTTAGTTCATTTTTTTATAGTGTTTGTTGTTTGTTTTTTTTTTTTCCTTTGTACTATATAAATATGTATACAAATACATACATACACCCTCCCAGGTGGGAGGAAGCAATGATTAAAATAGTAACACCACATCTTCCTATAACAATTCATTCCTCCCACATGGAAGGGCAATTACCATCTTGTTATGAAACTGAATCAACTAATTATTCAAAGCAGTTACATTTTTCTGGCACCCCCTACAAAACAAAAGAAACAATAAACAACGAGAAATGCAAACACAATCATTCAAACAAAATTGTACACAGCACACAAAAGTGTAAAAAGCAAAACCCAGCGCGGCAAAAACCGACCTCGTCCAAAGCACCAAACTAGCCGACACAGTCCTCCCGGATGACAGAGAAGGTCCTCCAGAGCATAGAGATGAGCCAGAAAGTCCTCCCCGATGAGAAAGACTGTCCTTCAGACCATAGAGCTGCAAGGAGAAGTCCTCCCGGAGTATAGAGCGGCTCCGCAGACCATCGAGATGACAGCGAAAGTCGACCCAGACGATAGAGAAGGTCGTCCAGAGCATAGAGATGAAACCAGAGGTCCCCTGGATGATCCAGAAGGTCGCCGAGCGCCTCGAGATTAAACTGGCGGTCCCAACCGGCGCATGCGCGGTGCGCCGGGGGCGGGCATGGGGCGGTGGGCGGAGGTTCCCCGCGCGGAGCGGAGCGGTCGTTGGGCTGCGGCTGCAGGCAGCGAGGAGGTGAGCGGGGAAAGCCCCGAGGAGGACGGCGGTGCCTGCGGGGGAGCGGCCGGGCCGGCGGGAGGCACGGAGCGGGGAAGGTGCGGTGCCGTGTGGGAGCCGGCGGGCGGAGCTTCCTGGAGCCGGTCGGGGCCGGGGGCGCCGCGCCGCTCCGCTCGGGGGCCGGGCGGCGGGGGGGCGCCGAGCCGAGCCGCGCCGCTCCGGGGCCGGGCGGCGGGGAGGCGCCGCGCCGCTCCGGGGCCGGGCGCCGAGCCGCGCCGCTCCGGGGCCGGGCGGCGGGGGGGCGCCGAGCCGCGCCGCTCCGGGGCCGGGCGGCGGGGGGGCGCCGAGCCGCGCCGCTCCGGGGCCGGGCGCCGAGCCGCGCCGCTCCGGGGCCGGGCGGCGGGGAGGCGCCGCGCCGAGCCGCGCCGCTCCGGGGCCGGGCGGCGGGGGGGGGGGCCGCGCCGCTCCGGGGCCGGGCGCCGAGCCGCGCCGCTCCGGGGCCGGGCGGCGGGGAGGCGCCGAGCCGCTTCGGGGCCGTGCGGCGGGGGGCACCGCGCCGCTTCGGGGCCGGGCGGTGGGGGGGCGCCGGGTCGGTGCCGGTGGGGGGGCGCCGGCCAGAGCCGGTGGCGGGGGCTGCCCGGAGCCGTGCTGGGGGCTCGGCGGGGCTTCCACGTGCGGCGGTGGCGTGGGGAACGGTGTCCCCGCAGGGTCAAAAGCAGGGAGGGCTGCGTCTCGCGGCATCTTGGAGCCCGGGGCTTTTGGTCGGCCACGTTGGTTCCCCGGGCCATGCTGGCAGGTGTAGTTTCTATGGTCGTGGCTGCCAGGCAAACCGCTTCTCTTTTTGCCTCCTCCTTTCCAGTGTCACCTTCTGCGTCCCATGCAGAAAATCCTGCGTGCTTGATTCCGCTCGTTGCTCAGGTAATGGCGCGTCTGGGGCTGCGGGAGCGGGGAGAAACACTTGCCGGTTCAAGGACGCCACGGGTGCGCCACATCAAAGCCAGAGGAAAGGCAAATCTGCTGCCCGTGCAGAAAAGCCGAGGACAAACTGCAGGTAAGAGAGCGCACCTCGTTCCTGCAGTGCTCCCTTGGGAGTTACGGATGTTTGCCTTCCAGGCAAAAGAACAGACTTTGCTCTAGGAGAAATGAAGAGCTGCCTGTTCCCTTCTTTAGGCTCCGGTGTTTCACTTCTGGTTGGTCGTGCTAATTGGATGGGCGAGCTGGAAATAGCCTTTTGTTTTGATACGCAGAAGTCAATTGTTAGTAATACGCGGTGTCAGTAGAGTTCATTTTTGAGCACCTAGGTGCCAGTGGAAACGTAAGGAATGAAGCTCGATGGGAACTGATACTTAAGTTTAGTTTTCCGTGATTTTTCTTTGCCGTTCGGGCGTGGATGGCACGGTGTCCTGTGGCTCGGTCCACGTTCTGTTCCGTGGAGCCTTCGGTCTAGGACTTTGAAGTAAGGAAGTTTGTCCTTCCAGAAAAGGGCTAGTCGCTCCTAGGATTGAGGTGTGGACTTGCAGAGTCTCTTAGGCACGTGCTCGGAATTGGAGGCGAATTTCACTTGATGTTGCTGCTGTTTGTCTTCACTTTCCTTCCTTTCCCCACGGCTCCATCAGGAGCGGGAGCTCTGAATCATCATTTTGTTTTCAGTCTCAAACACGTTTTTTTACCCAAGGAGGTGCTACGTTTAGAAGTTAATGAGTTTTGTCACAAACGCGTCGGTCGATGCGATTGCGTTGCGATTGTTAAAACCCGCAAAATAACACCAGTCTTACGGATCTGGCCTATTTCTTCCGAACACGGATTCGTCACGTGCAAATCGGGATACGGGTCGTCTGCGCTTCGTGCTGAGACAGGGATGAGCTCCCAAAGGCAAAAAATACAAGGTCGTGGGGGTTGTTTTTGTTTGTATTTGGGGGCGGGGGGGGTGGATTTAAAAGAAAAAAAAGAGCGCAGTGTTGACTGGTGGCAGCCTGCAGAGCTCTTTTGCTGCCCGACCTCTCCTTTTCCTCTCTTGAACTCCTCTTTCGTGGCTGTAATTGTCGTTTGGAGAAGTTCAGAAGAGCGGTTCAGTGACTTGCCTGGGTCCGTGTGCCAGTAATACCGGGAAGGGAAGCGCTTGAACCGGTAGCAAATCAAGTTGGCTACAAGCAGAGGTTCTGAAGGAAGAACAACGATAACGGGAAGCAAATAGCAAGTTCCCAAAAAATGGGCGCGTGTCAAACGCATCCGAGTTTTACGGCCAAATGTTGTTTGGCAATATGTTCCAAACGGCTCTTTTTTCCTTCCCTCGGTTGTAGTCTTTGCAAAACTTCACAAAACCAGGAAGCTTGGGACTCCTACCCAGCTTTATGCTACGGGTTTTTTTTTTTTCCTCTTTCAGCAGAGCGTCAGCTGCCGCCGTTTCACCGTGGTCGCCCTTTCTTCTGCCGTGAAAGTGCAAGACGGACGGAAAGGCTCCATAGCGGTCTGCGAGTACAAGGTACGTCCGCGATGCGTGTCCGCATTTTTCCTAAGGCGCTTGTAGTACGGACTTCAAAGTTAACGTCAAGAACGTGCCGGCTCTCCTTCCTTCTGTAGTTTTTCTAGGAACTGTTTTAAGGCAGATACTAAAAGTCAAAGAAGGTCTGCGCTGGAGCGTGTTAACGCCTGTGCAGAATCGGCTTCCCTCCGTTTATTTTGCCTTCCCGAAAGCGCAATCTTGTGTTTCTGTGCGCTTACTAGGAAAGGATATTGGGAAAATAATTGCGTCGTAAAAGAGGAAAGACAATGTTTGTGAGAGTTCAGGCGTTCGGAAGAAACAGGCTTTGTTTTTGTCATAAAAGCTGTGTGCTTTTTCAGTCAATAAGTTTTTAAAATATCTTACAGTAGGTCTCGAAAAGCTTACTGCGATACTAGCGTCCGTACTAAAAGCGATCAAGGTCCAAGGAGAGACGTGGACAAAAGAGGAGGAATCGGCGTCACTTTCCCGAGAAGCATTGCCAGCCTTGTAAGTAGCGACAGCGAGTCCTGACGTGGTTTCGGTGAGTTACTGCTTCGGCAGCATCCTTTTTTCTTAACCTACAGCGTGTGATTTCTTACTTCAGCTGGAAAGAGATTTTCCAGAATGGAAATCTTTCTCATTCAAAGAAGTTGTGTTTTATGAGCTCCCCATCAGAGTGGGGATCGTCAGAGATGATGCGCTTGGCAGTGGAAGTCAGCAGCAGCAAGACTTTCCACTCTCTTAAAAAAAAAAAAAAAAAAAAAAGTCCATTTGCTTCCAAAGACCCGAGCACAGCACGTCTTCCAGAAGTTGATGGCATCGCTGGTTCTCAGTTGCAACAGCCGAGATGTCATCAACACGCGTTCCTCTGCATGCTTCGGCGCAGCCAAAAGCGTTAGCAAATCTGCCGGTCCTTTTTGGTAGCCTTACGCGTTGCAGCCCCGGGGATTGGATTCTGCCCCCAAAGTAAAACCGTATGGGGGATCTCTTCTGTCATGGATTTTTCTCTCCTAGATGTAACTTTAGGAAAATAAAGTTAAAATTGGATCTACAAACTGCCTTGCGTTGTTTCAGCTGTAACTGCCAACTAGCTGTGGCGTACAATTGCTTAGGTGTGTTTAAGCAGTTAGGTATTTGTTCTGAACGTTGACCAGGAGAGGCAACTGAACGTTACGGGGTGTTTTCCCCCCCGCTCTTTTGATGGAGTGCTCTGAAGTACTTTCTGTCTGGCTTTCAAGGGTGCGTTTCCCTGGCAGTTCAGCAGCATCTCTCTTGGGCGGCGCGGCTGGCCAGATGTCGCTCCTAATGACGTAAGGCGCAAAAAACCCCTGGTCAAATGATAACTGCGTATCTTGGAGACAGATAATCTACTGGTATCGATTCACAGCTGTGCAAGTTAAATTAACGCCAAAGGAAAATCCAGTCCTTCTCCAGCAGAAGTATTTTTATTGGATGTTTATAAACACACGCACAGCTTTTTTAGTATGAAGCGAATTGCTGCGATTTGTCCTTTGCTTTTCCTTTTCCCCTCGAAAGCGTTACGCTTCGCTTCCAGCTTTGTCGACCGAGCCAGCAAGATGTGCAGCAGCAGCTGCGAGGGCCGTAGCTGTTGCGGCGGACCTGTAAGTGTAGATTCTGATTGCGGTACGCCCTCGTCCTGCAGCCTCGCAGGGTCGTCTCCCTGCAGCCGTGCCGTAAGGAAGGGGTGAGACGTTTTCCAACGCCGGCAAGAGCGTGTGCTTGTATGCGAAGAACATGTTCGGAATCGTACCGGTTAGTCTTAATGCTGATGGGAAGCGTTCAGGTCGCTCTAGCTTTTAAAGGATGTCTTGTATTTGGAGCTGACCTGCTTACCTCGAATCCTCCTTGAGCTCAGCTGCTCTCCTCTCCCTTGCTCTGAGTGAATTCCTCTACTCGCTGCTGTGCTATTTTTTTCACATGCTGAAATATCGCTTGGGCTTTTTGTTTTTCAGGTGTCTTGTTGCAAGCGTCTCGTGATGCTCGCTAGGTACCCCCCGGCCCAGGTTGGCCTGCCTGTCGTGAAGCGTCCCGAGGGTAAGGGGCCGGCCCCGTGCCTGGAGGCTCCCGGCTCTGTCTCCGGCGGGTGCCCCGCGGGTGCGGCAGCGAGGGCTGCGTGGTGGGGCGAGTCCCGGGCCAAGAGGGAGCGGGGAGGTTCGTTGCCCCGGGGAGCCCGTCCCAGCGCGGGAACGGAGGGGGAGCACGGCAGAGCAGAGCCTGAGCGAGAGGTGCGGCACCGTCCCCCGGCAGGCTCCCCCCGCGGCGTGGGGCAGCCGCCGGCTTGTGGGCCGGGGGCCGGGGGGGGGCTGCAGCCGTTTGGGGGGGCTGCCCCCATTTTATTTTTCTGGCGGAGCTCCCCTTTTCGGGGGGGCGCCTACATATGTAAATGGCATTATTAAAGTAGCTGTTTTCCTTGTTCTGTGCCTTTTTGGGGGGGGTGATTAAAAAGTGTGGAGGGGCCTGGGGGGTGATGATGTCATTTGGGGCCCCCCAACGTCACGGGGGGCGGGGGCGTGATGATGAAACAGAGGAGCAGGTGAGTGGGGGATGAAGGTGTCACGGGGAGGTTTCCCCCCAGAGAAGGGGGGTCACAGTCCCAAAACGCCTGAAAACTCGTGTGTGTGTGTGTGATTAACCATGTGAAGAACTGGAAATACGGGTGCGAGGCATTGCAGTAGAGAAAAATCTCTCGCCTTTATATATATATATTGAAAAATAATATTCGTTTTTATGTGTGTGTATATATATATGTAAAAGGATTTCAAAATACAAACCTGTACCTGCTATGTTATAGAAATTATTAAAAAATCTCAATGGAGATAGATAGGGTTTTAAAATAAAAAAGAACTTGTCTCTATGTTAAGAAATAAAGGAGTTTAAAATGCAAAAAGAGATGATGTAGGTGAAGGAATTTAAACCAGAAGTCAGTCTGGATAGGTAGAAGTACCTACGCTTACCCTGTGTCACCGAGTAAGCCTAAGTAGGTATCCCGTGTAATCGAAGTAAAGGTTCTATGGAAGTGTAAACAGATAACTAAGTCTAAAGAGGTAGGATTGTAAGTAGATACCGAAGTCTAAAGAGAGAAGTCGAAGATATCAAAGTGTCAAAATATGCAAGTCCAAGAGCAAAATATCCAATATCCAAGAGCAACACAGTTTGGGGCTCCCAGGAAAGCTGAATCCGCCTGGATTTGTGCAGCTGGAAAGCAAGCACAAACACACCACACCGCACACGCACACACTCACACCCCCCACGCCCCCCTGCATTTTAACGCAGAAAACCAAAAATGACCCATTGTTATGATGTGGAAAAGCGCCGGAGAACCCCAGAACTGAATATTTTGGAAAAGCAGAAACCCCCAAGTTTTGTATGATGTAAAAGAAAAAACAAAAAAGAAGAACAACAACAAACAAAAAAACCCCAAACGAAAAACCGGCGCCAATTTGGGCCAAATCTGGGGTGAACCGCGGACAGTTTGAGGGGCATTGCTGGGGATTATCTGGCGTGGATTCCTTCTCCGGAGCGGAATATCCGTTGCGGGTTATCCCAGGTGAGTTATCTGCTGTGGATTATGCCGGGTGGACCCCCTGGTGTAGGTCATCCCCACCCGTGTCCCCCCGTGCACCTTTGTACCCACACATAGCCGCCGTCCGTCCGTCCGTCCGTGTCCGTCTCCTCCCCCCTGTCCTCCTCTGCGTGTCTCTCCGCCCTCCCGAGTGCTCTCCACCCGAACGTCCCCCCACACAAGGCTTTTCCCCCCGTGCGGGTTTTTTTTTTTTTTTTTCCCTGGGCCGTGCCCCCCGCGTCCCCTGCCCTCCAGTCTCGCGCCCCCGCTCCCCTGCTCCACCCCTCCCCTAACCCCTTTGCTTCTGGACCCCCAGCTCCGCACGGGCCACGGGCAGCCTGGGGAGCTTCACCCCGAGCCGTTCCTTTCCCCCCTGGGCAGCAGCGGTTCTGCCGCTGCTACAGGCAGGCGCTTTCTGGACGGGCGAGGGGCTGGGACGACCGGAGGCTGCCGCACGCTCCGGTCCGAGCGAGACGCTGTTCCCGGGGGACCTGGCGCAGGGAAAGGCGAGGGACTCTCCGCGCTGCCGGTGGCTCTTCAGAAGGGAACCGCGCTCTGGTTTTAGCGGCAGAAGGTGTCGGTCGGGCAGCCGCGTAGCACTGTGCTGAGCGACGGGGCAGGCGTCTGGCTTGTTGGAGTCCAGGCGTGTTTCTCGCCTCGCAGTCTCGATGCCAAAACAAGCAGGGGGTTCAGGTTCCCAAAGCCTTTGGACGTGGGAGCAAGACGACAGCTAGGTCTCTAGCAGCGCGGTATTTCAGCCGTGTTGCTTGCTGCAAATGGCTTGCAGGCCAGGAGATGTTGAGAGGGGTCTGAAACAAAGAAAGGGAGCGTGGAAGTGGTTGTTTGAAGGCGGCAAATGAGGCAGCCGAAGGAAGCGAGCGGCTCAGCTGCCTTGGTGGACCAGCCCCTCCAGCCTCCCGAGTCTGGCGCGCCGCAGGCGGTCAAAGCGCAGGCGCCGCGCTCGCTGGCGGGAGCGGCAGGGAGCGCAGAGCTGCGCTGCCGTCCAGAGCGGCGAGGGAACCGGCAGGGCTCTAGGGCCATCTGGTGCGGCCAGCCGACGGGCCTCTTTGCTTTCCCTGTTTCACGTCTAATTCCTTTGCGTGCCGCAGGGCAGGGTGGTAAGTAACATCGCGCAGGTCTTATTTAAGTGGCAAGCCCTGCGCGGGAAGCCCGGGGCGGCGCAGGATGAGCGGAGGGCACCGCGGCAGAGCCCGAGGGTCACCGGCGTATCGCTCGCTCGCAGATCGCGCGCTTGCCGGCGGTCTGCTCGCGTGCACCGCTTCCTGATAATCGTAGCTGCCCCTCTCACACAAAGCAGCTTTCAGTATCTCCTCGCGTGACTTCAGTGTCACTTTTTTTTTCTTTTTTTTTAATAAAATCTCTCCAGGGTCTGTTGGCTCGCTGGTGTCACTCTCCCACCCCTGATGCCACCTGCAGATGAATCCAGCAATCCCGGGGGCTTACTCTGGGGGCAAAAAAGCCGAGCCAAGGCAAAGGTATTGACCAGGTTCCCTGCGCTGCTTCCCCCGGCTGGGTCCTGGGGTGAGGGGCGGGGAGAGAAAGGGCCAGCAGCCCTCTGCGAGCTGTCAAGCGCAGAGGACTGAAATGCTCGAGCCGCTTGGGTGCTTTTTGGGGGCGAGGCAATGGCTCTGGCTGCGTGGGCTGTGAGCGGGAGCAGGGGCAGAGAAGGGCGAGGCTTGTGGCCCCCCCCCGCCCCCGTCAGGCGGCGGCGGCTGCGGGCGGCCCAAGGCGGGCCGGGGTGCGAGTCCTTTGTCCCCGCGGGGAGCGCTCGGGGCGCGGGGCTCGGTGTGGTGCTGCCGCCTGGCGTCCAAAAGCGGGTACTGCAGCTCGGGTGGCGCCCGGGGGCGGTGGGGCGTTTTGGCCGTGCCTCGGTGCTGCCGCCTGGCGTCCAAAAGCGGGTACTGCAGGCCGGGAGCCGCGCAGGGGCGGTGGCGTGCACGTGCTCCCCGGTGCCGGTGGCCGGTACCGGGCATGCGACAGCGCGGCGCCCGCGGGGCGATGCCGCCGCAGCCGTTGCTGCCTCCCGGTAAGGAAGCGCCGCTCTCGCCGCCCGGGAGGTGCTGGCTGCTGCTGGCACGGCCGCCTCGG
This sequence comes from Platalea leucorodia, assembly GCF_965183815.1. Lineage (NCBI taxonomy): Eukaryota > Metazoa > Chordata > Aves > Pelecaniformes > Threskiornithidae > Platalea > Platalea leucorodia. The sequence goes on along the minus strand of NC_138830.1, from coordinate 27,218 downwards.
CCTCCGCTGCAGCCCCGCCCCGGCCCACGCCCCCGTCCTGGTGTGGAGCGGCCCCGCCCCTAGGGACGGGCCCCGCCCCTGGAGCTCCCCGGCAGGGGAAGGGCACCACCCCTAGCGACAGGCCCCGCCCCTGGAGACCACCCCGTGCGGTGTGTCAGGGCGGAGCTTAGCCGCGGGGGGTGGAGCCTTGCAGTGGTAAGGCGGAGCTTTGCCATGTGAGGGCGGAGCTTCACCGGCGCATGCGCGGTGCGTAGGGGGCGGAGCCTTGCCGCGGGGGGACGGAGCTTTGCCCTGAAGGGCGGAGCTTTGGCCGAGCATGCGCGCTGTGTCGGGGGCGGAGCTTAGCCGCGTGGGGCGGAGCCTTGCGGTGGTAAGGCGGAGCTTTGCCGCGTGAGGGCGGAGCCTCACCGGCGCATGCGCAGAGCACGGGGGGGCGGAGCTTTGCAGTGGGAGGGCGGAGCTTTGCCCTGAAGGGCGGAGCTTTGGCCGAGCATGCGCGCTGTGTCGGGGGCGGAGCTTAGCCGCGGGGGGCGGAGCCTTGTGGTGGTAAGGCGGAGCTTTGCCGCGTGGGGGCGGAGCCTCACCGGCGCATGCGCAGTGCGGGGGGGCGGAGCTTTGCAGTGGGAGGGCGGAGCTTTGCCCTGAAGGGCGGAGCTTTGGCCGAGCATGCGCGCTGTGTCGGGGGCGGAGCTTAGCCGCGGGGGGCGGAGCCTTGCGGTGGTAAGGCGGAGCTTTGCCGCGTGAGGGCGGAGCCTCACAGGCGCATGCGCAGTGCAGGGGGGGCGGAGCTTTGCAGTGGGAGGGCGGAGCTTTGCCCTGAAGGGCGGAGCTTTGGCCGAGCATGCGCGCTGTGTCAGGGGCGGGGCTTAGCCGCGGGGGGCGGAGCCTTGCGGTGGTAAGGCGGAGCTTTGCCGCGTGGGGGCGGAGCCTCACCGGCGCATGCGCAGTGCAGGGGGGGCGGAGCTTTGCAGTGGGAGGGCGGAGCTTTGCCCTGAAGGGCGGAGCTTTGGCCGAGCATGCGCGCTGTGTCAGGGGCGGAGCTTAGCCGCGGGGGGCGGAGCGCTGCCGTGTGAGGGCGGAGCTCCACGGGCGCATGCGCGCTGTGTCGGGGCGGAGTTTGCGGCGTGGGGCGGAGCCTTGCCGCGGGGAGGGCGGAGCTTCGCTGGCGCATGCGTGGTGTGTGCAGGGCGGAGCTTTGCTGCAGAGGGCGGGGTTTGCCGCGGGGAGGGCGGAGCTTCGCCAGCGCATGCGCGGTGCGTCGGGGGCGGGAATGGCGCGGTGGGCGGAGGTTCCCCGCGCGGAGGGGCCGGGGTGAGCCCGGGGCGGAGGGGAGCGGAGCGGTCGTTGGGCTGCGGCTGCAGGCAGCGAGGAGGTGAGCGGGGAAAGCCCCGAGGAGGGCGGCGGGAGGCACGGAGCGGGGAGGGTGCGGTGCCGTGTGGGAGCCGGGCGGGCGGAGCTTCCTGGAGCCGGTCCGGGGGGGGCGCCGCGCCGCGCCGCTCCGGGGCCGGGCGGCGGGGGGGAGCCGCGCCGAGCCGCGCCGCGCCGCTTGTGCCGGGCGGTGGGGGGGCGCCGCGCCGAGCCGCGCCGCTCCGGGGCCGGGCGGCGGGGGGGGCGCCGCGCCGCGCCGAGCCGCTGAGCTCCGGGGCCGGGCGGCGGGGGGGGCGCCGCGCCGAGCCGCTGAGCTCCGGGGCCGGGCGGCGGGGGGGGGGCCGCTGAGCTCCGGGGCAGGGCGGCGGGGGGGGGGCCGCGCCGCTCCGGGGCAGGGCGGCGGGGGGGAGCCGCGCCGAGCCGCGCCGCTCTGGGGCCGGGCGGCGGGGGGGGAGCCGCGCCGAGCCGCGCCGCTCCGGGGCCGGGCGGCGGGGGGGAGCCGCGCCGCGCCGAGCCGCGCCGCTCCGGGGCCGGGCGGCGGGGAGGCGCCGCGCCGCGCCGCTCCGGGGCCGGGCGGCGGGGAGGCACCACGCCGCTCCGGGGCCGTGCGGCGGGGGTCGCCGGGTCGGCGCCGGTAGTGGGAGGCCGGCCGGAGCTGGTGGCGGGGGCTGCCCGGAGCCGCGCTGGGGGCTCGGCGGGGCTTCCACGTGCGGCGGTGGCGTGGGGAACGGTGTCCCCGCAGGGTCAAAAGCAGGGAGGGCTGCGTCTCGCGGCATCTTGGAGCCCGGGGCTTTTGGTCGGCCACGTTGGTTCCCCGGGCCATGCCGGCAGGTGTAGTTTCTATGGTCGT